>NW_027466857.1:2680833-3405000 GCF_046128005.1 Genypterus blacodes
TGTGAAGGTGAACTGGTGGACTGAATTCTTTTTTCAGCACCTAACCCCATATGGACCTGGTACCAGATTTTTTCTTTTTCTTTTCGAATTGTGATGAAAAGGCGGTTATTCAGGGGACTTCCAGGTTCCCTGAAATAAAGACTGTAACCCGGACTGTGAGTGGCGTGTATCACTGGGCAAAAGGAAGGGATAGGAACATGAGCTAGTTAATTTTCTTTCCCTGTGGGCATGACAGAGAAGGGCCTGTCTGGTCACTTTTTGTGGGGGCACATTTTAGGTACCTTTATTAGTGTGTAGCTTCCATGCAAATAAGTGTTGTTTTTTGTTTCAGTTTTGCATGCTAAAGCAAGACATAGACAATTGGACAAGTTTCACTTTGATAAAATGTGTATTATACATTATGTGGTGCTCAGCTGAGCCTGGTTGAATACATATATGGAGGGTGTTTATTATATGATCTCCACTATGTGAGTTTTGTCAATAGATCAGATATCATTTTGTTGTGGCTGCATACTTAAATAATGCAACTAGTCAAACATTGTGCCTAGTTTTGCATAATCTTTTTCTAAAGTCGCAGCGAAAATGGCAAAAATAAAAACTTTCGGCCCACAAATCCAATGTGGCTGCCATGCATATATTCTCTTCTTCTTTACTACCTGGCCGTGCCACACTTTATGAAGAGACTATTGTGCTCTAACCTAGTTTCCTAACAGATGATTCATAGTCTGTCAGGGCTGGATCTGAAGTGTACACAGCGGAGGGAGACGGTCAAATGACAGACTTGTCCATATCCTTGTTCAGACAAAAGGAAAGCTAAGAACCAAGCCCTGAAGGCACAGGAGAGCCAGAGCAACCTGACAAGTTTTTTCTTTAGTCATCTGGCAGGGATCCTTTTAATATCAGGTGCTACACTGATGGCATATCGATATCAGTAAGGCTGGCTTCAAAGCTGGGCTTGTGTTTGGCTTTGTGTATTTTTACATTAACCCATTCCATCTATGTTTGGAAAATCTATTCTGAGGAACAGATAGGTATATTTTCAGACGTTTCCACTTTACTAATGTTCTCTGTTGTCTGGGTTAGAATTGAGCTCAATGTAGTCGAAATGCATGTTTCACAGAAAGGGACAGATTTCCATGTTCTTATTTTCCGTTAGGGGTCTGTTTGGAAATGTTGCAATGCTCCAATCTTGGTCAGCTGTGTCACACCTGAGCTGGCATCAGACACAGTGCTGGCCAAGCACTCACTGTGTGTGTGTGTGTGTGTGTGTGTGTGTGTAACCAGGTAAGCATGTACATATAAATATCGCTATTATTCACAATTAATGGACCAATCAAGCATTGTATTGGCATCAATATAAAGTTTTGACACTTTTGAAACTCTCTACTGTATTACACTGAAAAAATGTAGGGAAAATTAGAAAAGGCAGAAATTGTCCTCTTCATTACTGTATTTCACTGTATACCAATGCCGTGATGCTACAAATATAACATTAACATCTAAAAAGTTATCACTTTCCATGTAAAATACCCTGTTTTAGGTGTAACTGCTTTAATGTGCAAAAAGTCATTGATTTTTTTTGTATTTTATTGTTCCCGGAGAGATTCCCCCTTCACGAACTGCTGGGTGTGCAATAGGAACATCCAGTGGGATTATACAAACATACATGCAAAACAGTAAACACAAACAGTCAATAGGAAATAACATGCAGGACAGAAACGTGGGAGAGAGAGACAGGCAGAGAGAGAGACAGAGACAGAGAGAATATTTAGGCACAATACAGTGAGGGCAGCTTCGTAATGCGGATGGTAGGAAGTAAGTTAGGGATGAGAAAAATGGCGGAGTGGGAAGGAGGTGGTGGGGAGGGGTCTGCCATAGAGTAGCAAAGATGTCACATAAAAATCTAGATCCTTCCAGATATGATAAATGTTAGCCAACTTGATGAAATAGTTCCTGTCAAAAACTTGCACCACATCCTGGAAGTCATCATCTGATAAAACTGGAATCCCATGCAAATGATAGGGTGTACTGTTCATCCCCACATTCAGGAACAAGATGATGTTCTTTTCATGTGACAAATCCAGTAATGCGTGCTGAAAAAGAGCTTTAATACTCAGTGTGAATGCTTCTGGACCTGGTGTTCTGCCACTGAGGAAATTGAACAGTCATGGAAGTGAGAGTAAGGAGGAATGAGTGTGTCTGGACTCTCTCACAGATATCCCTCCAGACTGTTTAGTTGACTCACTGGATGACGCAGGCTCCAGCATACTTTTGCTTACTTCCTGGAAGTCAGCACCGGGGTTGCCTTCAAATTACTAAGAGGACCATCATCGGACTCCAAGTCATGGAAACAGTGAGAACACGCGCTGACTCCTCACAGGCGTCTGCACCATGCACCAAAAAGCTCAAACATCTGGACCATATTTTCAAATAAGGTTTATTTAGAAATTGTGGTGGGTTACTTTGGCACCATGACTTTCTATAAATATTTAACTTTTATGAGCATTCAGAATACGATGTTTTAAGAGAGAAGGAGTTCACAAAGTGCCAACATTGCAGGTGTTCTAACGCATGTAGGAAAGTTTAGGACTTCCTGATGGCACCCTGTGAAAGGTCGCTGAACCCTACACCTACAACTATTAAAAAGCAGTATAAGAATGCAGGAATGGATCATTAAAACTATTGAAAACTCATAATGGAAAACATTCTGCTTAAGTAAAAAGACTTGAAACTTACCACTCGGAAACCGTACTGTAAGAAAGAAAACTCTAACTCAAGATCCTTCTTTAAAATAATTCAATCTTTTTTATTTTCCAAAGGAAATAATCTTATCAAGCACCATCTGCACTACATTATTATATTCTTTATTTGAAGTTAACGTGAGGGAAAGAATGGTTGTGGCTTGGTTGCTATGGGGACACTGGAAACCTTCCTCAATAACAGCAATATATTTTTAAGTGTTGAAATATTTTTGTCTTCGGTGTACATTGGAAAAATATCCATCATATCAAGTCAAGAGCCTGTAGACGCCTGTGTTTCTTACTTCAAGTTCCCCTTAACTCGACTCCTGTGATATTTCCTCCGATCTCAGGTGGAATTTTCCTTCCTCAGAAATGTTCGATTCTGTCTAGTTTTTCATAACCTGGTATATAAACAGCAAAATACTACCTGACACTAAAACTAGTATTGAATAATTTGATTTGTTTGTTTTGAAAGATAACAAAGAGAAATTAGACATGGTCAAAAGTAGATCATTCAGCTAGTAAGTAAGATGATTTTAGGGGTTAATGTCTTAAAACAGACCTGTACATTTTTGTGTGTGAATATATTTCTGCCAAGTCTTGCCATCTTTTTTCCCAAAACGAGTGTGAAGGAATTTACGTGTCAACCATCCAATCAACTTTTTTAAGTGTTTCCAGTCAGCACGAGCTGAAGAACAGGGTGAATAATTAAGACAAATCAAGTCCAGTTACCTTTAAATTAAATTTTAAAATACAGAAAACGTGTTGCTCCTGTGCGTGTGGTGTTAAACGTTGCAATGTTTTCCATCCAAAATCAGTCTAAATGAAGTGAATGACTCAAAAAGAGGCTTCTGACACCCCCCACACCCCCCCTCGAAAGACTGGTGTTGAACTGGGATTTGTCTCCCACACTTGTGCAATTGTGCATCTGAGGCATCCTGTTTATGTGGCCGTGGTTGCTCCGGGGGGATTGGCTCAGGCCGCATCACGGTGCTGCAGCCCAACAGCTGGGAATGGCCTCTCAGTCTGACGAGACATGCCGTTCCTATGACAAATAGCCGTAGAGCAACAGTAACATGTGTCTCCAACCCCTCCAAGCACCCCCAACCACCACCGCCATCCCATCCCATCTCACCCCCCCACACACACTCACACACACACAAAGCTGCACAGTGTACTTAATGAATAGCACACTTGGGGCTGCAGGGGTTTTTGCCGGAACAGTGAGGGGGGAAAAAGGGCCCCAGTGACCTCTGAGGGCCATCTGAGATAATAAATCCATGACCCTGAGTTCCGGAGTGCTTTGGGCAAGGTCGGGGTGGCAAATTTCCCACTTCCACAATATCAGATGTTAACGGTAATTCCTTTTAGCCAATGTGTAATGGTGCAGGAATGTCTTCTCCCCAACCTCATCTAGGGCTGGTGGAATCTGTTGAAAATCTGTGACAGCTGTGAAAGTTGGCCAGCCGCTGCCTGTGAATGTATACGATTTGGACATGATTCAGGACAGAGGGGCACAGGGTTGCGGAGGTGTGGAGCAGTGGGGGTAAAGGGGACTTGTGTTGTTGTTGTGAAGCTTGCTTAGCCCTCCTCCTTTCTCTGTCCCTCTGCTCTGGTGCAACCTCACTATAACCCTAGTCCAAGGAAGAGGAGGTGTGGCTAAGGTAAACTTTCCCATACATGAGGAGGAAGAGAATCAATCTAAATTTGATTAAATAGTTTACTTCGTAAATCACTCTGGTAGTTGTGGATGTTAATAGTATTGTAAGGACCTGTTATCTTAAATTTATACTTACTGAATAGAATTTGCTTTGGAATATTGCATACACCTGAAACCTAAATGTAAAATGTTAATGTATATACATAAAATGCCTCGTGCAGTCAATCTGTAGTTTAATGGGTTCTTGTTTTGACTTTTTATGTTGTGTTTTCTTATTTACTTGCATATTCTGAGCTGCCCTAGCAGCAAGAGGATCCATTGTACAGTTAATCGGATGGGAGTTTTATACAGTATCAGCCAAGCTCTATTTAATTAACTTTTTAATATATCAGTCAGATTTGATAGGTGCTGCACCTAGTCTTTCTGTTTGAAATACAAAATAGAAGTACGAATTAATGCTGCCCAGTCGCAGTGAACATCATCTTACATTGTAGGAATGAAAATGCTTCTCCAGTTGCTGTAATTTCTCAAGCGGCTCAGCAGACAGCTGTTGCCATCTGCACATTTGGAAAGAGGAAAAGTTTGGCGAGGAAGGAGGGGGACGACATGTTTTGCTGGATCTTCACAGATTCCACGGCGATTAGGAGCTCTGTCTCTTCTCCTCTCCTCATATAATGCCTTTGAAAGTGAGGGTGAGGATTACTAATTGGATTAAATGGAGCCTGTGACATATATTGCAGTTTTCACTAGTACAGAGCTCCTTATGTGGCCATTTGGAACATCATTCTTTTGGAACAGGGAGGGCCGTGCTTCTCTTTATTCTGTCATGGTTTTCCCAGAGATCGCCTGTTGGTCACAGCCATCATGCAGCATAGTGATGTCCTCTTCCTTTGGGTTTCTGTATGAAGTATATTATATTCTTGTTCGGCCATGTTGCTATCGGTTCTGAGACCAAATAAAAACAAACCACTGCTGCTACTGTAAGTAAGAGTGTGCACTTGTGTTTTACTTCATTAGAAAAGCAATTTGCAAAACTGTCAAAAACATTTCCTACGACAAATAAGCCAATATTTTGTAATTAATTTAAATATAAAGTAGTATAAAAGAAACCTGACAAGTAAGTGAACATGACTTAAGATTTCTTGAAACAACCAACAGCTTAGCCAACTCTGCTATCAAACTAGAAGGTGTGGCCGACAGAACATGGTCAGGTAAGACAAAGCGAGGAGGCCTGCATATTTACATGGGTTTTGCATGGTGCACAGACTCTGAGATTAGAAAGAGAGATGCTGCTTGACTGACCTATCAAATTCCCCAGCATATATGTTGAAATGTAGGCCTTTCTACAGCCATCTACATCCTCCATAAGATGCAATCTGTCAAAGACCTATACAAGGTTATAACTTTATAACTAAACAAACCAAATCCCCACATGGCGTCTTTATTATTGGAGGCGATTTCAACCAACTTTTCTCTAACCTAAAATCTATAAAATATTGATTTTATTAAAAGTTACATAGAGATGCTTTAATCTGATGATACATTTTTTAACCTGCATGTAAATATACTGAGTGAGTAGGCTGTAAATGTAAATGAATTAATTTATCAGATCATTACAGGTTACGTATGTTCATGCATTGACACCACTGGTTTTACAGTAGTTTCCTCTTCATCCTCCATGAAAAAAGAAAAACCGAACCATATTAATTGTTAGCGGGGTTGTCGGACATGGCATTGGCGCAGCCCTCTGCCCACCCTGCCCCGCTGTCGTAATCGACCTAAGAGGGAGGATGGGAGGCGGGCAGTGGCAGCAGATAGAATTTCTCCTGGGCCAAAAGGCGCTGCCCAGCACACAGAGGGCTCTTTGTTGCCCCCTCTAAGAATGGCTTTCACTTTGCAATTGTGGAGGTCATTCCAGAGTCTTTCCCCATTTGTTTTTTCTCTCCCCCCGCCAGAATCGTGACCCGCAATCGGAAAGACCATTGAGCCTGCAAGCGCCAGTTTCTTCTGACGGCACAGTGCAGTGACAGCATTACATTACCAAACAGAGAGATTGAAAAAAATGTCAATGTTGAAAAAACCTTGTTAAATGCTGGTTCAGTTGCCAGATATAACACCAGACACCTGTTTGATTACTCAAGTGGAGATTAGATAGTGATTCACAAATCCAACCTGCAACCTTTTCAGAAAATTATCATGAACAGATCTGGGCTGCACTACAGGAAGAAGACAAGATCAAAGAGTCAAATCTCTTTGAAACTTAAACGTTCAATAAATCACTATATGATACAATGTACATCAACAGCTACAGGTGAGAAGTTCAATTGAGATACGGATCCAGTAAAATGTGAAAATGACAAATGATCACCTTCGCTGAATAAAAACAAACAATCAAATATTTGTGAATTTGTTTCGACGAAAGTGTCAGCATAGGTGAAGCTAATAATGGAGCACCTCCATGAAGAAACCTGGGTATGAGAGCATTCTACTATAAACCATGTTGTGATGGTGGAATTCAACATAATGATACTGTAGAAGCCCATTCACACATGCAGAATAAGCCATGGGAAAGCTGGGTCGTTACTAACAGAGGTCAAGTGTGAATTGGTGCACCACAGATGGAAGGTGAAGGAAATGATCTGGCCTCGGCCTGCCAGGGTTGGAGCGAGCCAATCACAAGAATGTGTTGATGATAGGTAGCCTTGCTTTGGCGTCTTTGTATCATAAAAAGGTTCTAAAAGCTTACATGTACTCGTGTTTACATGTCAACATATGTTCAGAAGTCACTATCATGTCAGTCATATGCACCCTCTCATCAATCGTTGCAGGAGAATAGAACACATAGTGTGGTTGGGAACACACACACAACACCTTCAAATATAGTGGATTCCAGTCATATGTTATTTATTCAGTTTCTCCACAAATATCGTTAACACACCTTAATTTGATGCAGTGTGTGATGGAACAGGCACCTGCTATTTGTCTCAAATGGGAATAGACAGAATAGTGACATGCCAAAACGTACAAATGTTTAAAAAATACAAATACACATTCCAGAGTACAACTCATTAAGTCTGAGTGTATGAACAACTGATATCTCTTAAAAACATAGGTGTGAAGAGATGTGATACAATGAAATATGACCCAGCAAAACTCCCAACATCACCCCCCACCCAACCCCCTAGCACCCCTACGCTTTGGTGTGCTCCTCTTCTTCCTATTGAGGATACATTCCTGGCGCACCACACCCAAGATCATTGTAATGAAAATTCCTGTGCCTACGCCAAAAGGATCCAGTTGCCGCTAATCCTTTTGCAGAGCATCACCTGATCCTGGGGGCCGGTGGAGGTTAGGACTACGGTCTTGCCAATGGTTTGAGGTGCTTGGAGCATAGTAGAGAAAGGAGGGGCGGGGGTCAGTGACAGTCAGTAGTGGCTTAAGACTCATATGTTCAACAAATATTTCATGTTACCCACATGCACCTCTGCTTCCCATGGACTTCCCAAGCAGGAATTCAAGAGAGGGAGAGAGATTCAAGACCTATACTCATTGCAAAGTAAATGTCGTGCATTCAGTTTTCTGACTTCAGTTGGAGAGGACTAGAAAAAGGGGCCACATTTTAAATATGTGGTTGACAAGTCTTTACATTATTAAGAATTCTAGTTTCCCCCCTGAATAATACTGAAAAAGCAAATTTTATCATTTTCATCTTCTGCTATTCTAATTTCCTGAATTTTCCCGAAATTTAGTTAACAGGCAGAATCACTTCGGTTTGAATCAAATTCTTGCATTGTTTTATGGCCAGTTCTTGTTTTGTTTTGAGTATGTTTTTATTCTGTATAGGAAATCTTATCAAGGCATTTTTAATTTAAATTCTATACTACATATTTTCACTAAATTATGGCTCATTTTGCTGGTTTATGATAAGGTTTTTGCAGTGTGATATGCTCTTGTCTTTGAGCTCTCATTATCTCTCCTGGAATTTCTCTGTCATACATGATCATCCCAGCATCACAGGAATATTTTGTTACGTCTTTTGGCAACTTGTAATGGCTGTGAGCCTCAGACTCTGTGCTATTGGCTGCTGTTTGTAATGCAGGAATTCAAGCTTATTACTCCATGTTAAACTCATAGTTAGTCACAGTGAATAAAAGTGTCAGAGGGATTCATAAAACATAAACGGTAATCTCTAAATGTCAATAGCTCACACTCAAAGACTGTTGGAAACAGAAGAAGAGAGATGAGAGACATCATCTCAGTGTTTTCCAGAGGGACTCCAAACAGACTAATGATTCAAATGGCTAAAACAAAAACAAACATACCACAGAATAGAGTTTAATCATTTCCTCCGCCAGAGCCTGCATAGCCCGGGAACATTATCACCACACCGCAAAGTAATGATATGTTCCATATGAGAGAGGGCAAAAAGTTGTGTATTTTTCTATCTGCAACATAAGCAGCTCCTATTACCAGAAGCTTTTTACATGGTAACTTAGAGAGTGAACCTGATCTTGCTTTGCACTAAAGGCACTAAAGACACTAAAGAGAGTCTATTGATACCAGGATCCGTCTGGGAGTGAAAAGGAAAGGATGACGCTGCTGTCTTCCCTGCCTTATCCTTTATTTAGTGTAGCTTCATTTAGTTACTATTTAGCTGACATCTTCTGTTATTTAGGAATGTTTTATCTGCTTCTTGGAAGTGCGCCAATGTCCTCTAGAATAGTTAGGGGGAAAGCCGGACTACATTTATTTACATGCAATTGATTCTTTGATTATTTGTCTGTACTGCAATTAAGGCAAAGAAAGTGATTAAACAATATAAATGGATGGAAGTAATTAGTCATTAATTCTGTCATGCTCCAATTATACGTAACGCACATATATAAGGCACACATCACCGGTAACACTACGGTTCATGTCTAAGGTACGGATGTGAATTGAAGCTCAGATCAATCCAGACCAGCCCACGAAGCCCTTTCCACCTTTTCCGTAGTGGGAAGGGCCGATAGTTCCCTTTCTGCCTCTAAGATACCAGGGTGTGTTGTTGAATGTGTGTAGTTTTGGGAGGATTGGAGTTTGTGAGAGATAAGCTTTTGAATGTATTGTGCTTTGTTTGACAGTATTCAGTATTTGAATTTATGTCAGTGCCTTTCCAAGTCCAAGCTCAAAGACATCTATGTGTTAGTTATTAAAGTAAGTGGGGTTTAAGAGCTTCTTTTCCTTCCTCCTGAAGATAAAGGGCCAACTTTGATGATGTCACAACACATTATCAACAGCAACAGGAATGCAGAATTCTCACCAGAAATATCTTAAGTCATCTGAAACATCAATAATAAAAAGGATTGGATTTCAATTTCCATGAAGTAAAGAGGATGGGCTTCCCTCTGGGTTAATCTTACAGGAAGAAACTCATTGTAGAAGAGGCGGAGACACACATTTCTCCACCCAGTAGCCCCAATAGATCAGAATACACTGCAGCCGCAAGACATGTTGTGGTTGAGTTGTGAGTTTGGGGTGCAACTCATATAACCAATGGCTGAAAGAGCCAGTACAGGCCTGTTCTCTGGGGATCGTCAAAAGCCATTCTTGGAAATATAGGAAATCACTACCTGATGCACAATAGATATTATCACATTGTATAGTATAAAGTATCTTTAGCAGTGTATCCGAGGGGGGGACTTTTCCCCTAAGTGCCATAGATACTGCATATAAACACAGTTGTCCATTTTTTTCCCTCTCCTCCCTGAGAGCGTTTATTAAGCGATACTTTAATCTTCTCCAGCAGTGAATATTCCTGCATGGAAATACAGCATATCTGATTTCAGCGTACACGTTTTGATGAGCCAAAGTGCATGTTCCAAATCTTGATTTAAAACAAGCTTGCTGCTAAAAGCATAGAGGAAATCACTAATGAAAACCTGGCAGGAGCTTACCACCTATATATCACCGTCACATGAATGATACATGAGCTTTTAATTTACAGCATTAAAACATGCTATGACTGCATTACTATTTACCTTTCCATATCCGATAGCCCCGGCCTGTTGCCATGGGGTTTCAGTCATATTCAATCCCAGCCCCTTTGGCACACACTCTTATCTCTGTTTAAATATCCGGTTACTTCCCCCCTCTGGTCCAGGCATACAGAGACATGTCATTAAAAGCAGTATCTCTCCCCAGCCCAGGCTTCCTTCCTGTGCGCGTGGTGACGGATTGATTTTCTCCGGTAGGGATCCACTGCAAAAAATATTCATCCAAAGAGGTTATTTAATCTTGTGCTGAGTTCATTACTTCTTTCCCCCCTTTGAGGATGAAAAACAACCAATTAAATGTTTCTACAATTGTTTCCATAACATTCTGGAGCCAAGTGACATCACCTTGAAATAAGTAAAGTGATGGAACCTCATTTCAAGTGAGGTTGAGAGAGGGGGGGGGGGGGGGGGGGGGAATTACATCACTCTAGTACCAGATTTTTCACTAATTGTAAAATATATATTATTTTAAAGGGCCAGTAACTCTTCTGCAAGTTGTATCAACTTCCACTGGTAGCCAAGGAATTCCAAGAGGATAGATTAAAGCTGAAATAAATCATGTTTAACCAGCCAACATTTGCTTTGGATGGAGACACTCTGCAGTTGAAAAATGTTGATTGGGTTTTTTGGTTCTGCACCTGTCCAGCTAACTGATAGTCAACAGTCAACAAAGCAACGCCAGTGCTAATTTCACAACAAGGTATAAAGTATTCACGATTAGATTTCTGATCATTCAAATATTCTTTTCACATCACACTAAAAAGATTCAACAACATAACATGGTAACAGAGAATTTTGCAGCTTGTGGAAACAATTGTATAAAGGTGTTGGCATCACTAGAGGGCACTGTGCAAGTCAGGACACTGACCCTTATGACATCACACTGGTTACTTCCTGTAGGTGCTAAAGAATTCAAGGCTGAAAAGTAAAGTACTCACATAAGATTTAACTGCTTTTAAAATCCCCAACCTCGAGGAATGATATAGATAGTAAGTTTCTCCAGATTCGCGCTGCTCCCCAGAGAACTTCTGAAAGCCTATACAAAGTTGTTTTCACACACTGTACAGTGCTCCACATGACCAATAAACAAAACGTAATTTGGAAAATATGTGTATGCCTATAAAAGTGTGTCACAATTACTGTTTGCACCTTAAATACTGTTGTGTGTTGTATTATTCAAAGTTTTAATATTAAAAGCCATGAATCTTTACACCTACTCAAGTCATTGTGGAGTTGTTAGTACTGATTGGAAACCTTTTCAAACCCCCTGTAGTTTATATTAGCAAATTTTCTCATTTACAGTATGTTGCCCAGAAAATCACCCTATTTGCACCTTTATGCAAGATAAACTGACTTGTTTATTGTACATTTTTTACAGTGGAATCTTGGGTCTGTGGCTTGGCGTCTATCTCCGGAGCAGCCCTTGGTACCCACAGGGGTCAAATCTCCCTCCTCTGTTTCTGGAAGAACAGAGGCTGTTAAGAGAGGCCTTACACTCCAGTATCTTCACAAATCAATGGAAGCACTTCCTTTCTCCTGGTCCTCCAGATGCACTAAGAATGTATCGATTACAGCAATATACATAATACCTTCCTGTGTGTCTTCTTGTCTGCTTGAAAATAAACAGCTTGCTGAAAATCAGTAATGAGAGATTTCTGCTCATGTAAAGTTGATGTGAAGTCTTGGTTCTATTGATGAATAACTCATTTTAAATCCAGAGTAAATCTTCCAGGCTTTACCCTCATCATGGCTATGGAGCAATCCTAGCAGGAGGAGGTTAAACGAACAACGGTTGCCCTTATTTCGATCTGGTGTACAGCTGTGGCAAGTGAATACCCCAAAAGGACACATTTATCTTGAGGTATAAAATATTCTTTCAGCACCCCTGCTCTCCCACAGCTTTCGTCAAGCTCATGTTACATGTCTTAGCCGTACGAGCCTGGGGGGGCGGCTTTTGCACGTCTTTATCATAAAAATGTTTGTCCATTGTACAGATGCCCCAGGGTTGAACTCTCGGGGAGAGTAAACAGAGGGGGGAATGGCTGTGCAGGCCTTTCCTTCTCTTTCAGCTGCCCTAATGATGTTGTGCGGGGCCACAGCTGTTTCTTCATGGCAGGTGTGCAAGTGGGAGCCACAGCAGACTGCGCTCGGCCTGGATCGCAGGAATGCCAAAAACAAGACGGAAGGAGAGGAGACGGGGTGCATAGCAGGGCGGAGAAATGAATATCCACACAAGATACAGCTCCCCCAGCTCCAAGAAAGCTGGATACAATATTCAATTGAGAATTTCCCCTCAACACCTGGCCACCGGCATAAGTGGGATATTGATGTGGGTCCCACGCCAAAGCCCCACAGCTTGACCCATTTGAAATCCTCTGACAATTTCATGCAGCATTTAGCCAAGATGCTTGGACAAGAACTTGTCTGGAGTTCTTTCCTAAGATGGGGGACGTAAGCCAGCATGTCTTGAATGTGTGCACTGCTGGTCTGAGCTGTAAGGATAGAAATGGCCCCAAGATCATTTCCTGTTTGGCCCTGTGCCGGATGAAGAGCAGAGGGGAAAATATGCACAGAATATTTGTTGCGTCGATGGAGAAAGATCACTGTGGAGATTACTGCACAAACCAAGAAGAGTGTGCTTTTTAATCATTTTGATGTGATTGTTAACTTGAACAGGTTTGTCCTTAAAGCTCAGATCTGTGCAGCAAATACAGTACTTAAAGCTTAATAGTTGATGATATTTTGTCCTTCTAATTCTACTGTCTGTGAAATATACAATGTATAAATGCTCTGTTGTCTGTTTCTTGCCCATGAGCTGAACTTTCTCTTTTCTAACAAACAGAACTGGTTTACAAACGTAAATATGAACACGTAGCATTTCCACCAAAAATTGTTTTGGAAATATGAAAATGGCAAGAGCCAGAAAACGTTATAAAATGGACAGTGGTAAGAGTGATGACATAATGAATGACAACTGAAGAAGCCTGTCGGATGAGAGGTGACACGTCTTCAAGCCTTTACCAGCAAGTTGCCTAAGACTAACTTTCCTTGGATACCGTGACCTAGATGACTGAGAACCTTCACAGACATAATGAATGTAGTAGTTTACCCTTGCTACAGCTTCAGAATAAAATGGTGAATTATTATATTAAGCTAGTTCCAGAACCAGGCATGCTTGTTGTAGGTTTCTATTCAGGCTCTGGTCTTTCATAACCTTCTTCTCCACTAAAACAGTAAAAACTTTAAAAAATATTTCAATATTTCCTTTGGGTAGGAGGTGAGAGCACAGTGAGACTTCCATTCTCCCTCAAGTAGTGCCTCTATCTACTATTAAAGCCGAGGCCATACGTGGTAAATATTAGCTTTTCTGTCCTGTGTTGACAGTGTGTGCTTTTCCACACACACACAGAGAACAAAGGTCTGCCATATTGCACACCCACCTGGGAACTTAGACGGGACAGAATAAAGGTAAGCGTTGCTAAACAGTTGTGGTTTCTCATTGTGTGACTTATGATTATGCAGTTGAAAGGCCCCTCAGACCGAATATGTAATGTTTATGATGGTAACTGGAGAATCTGTCTAGAGGATGGAAATGGCAGATACCACTCTCCCAGCAGATAGCAAGTGTTTGGAACAGTAAATGCAAAACATTTCTTCAAATGTCCATTGATTGATTCAATGTGGTTCAAAAAGCATTCAACCGTGGAAATATCTATATGAAAGCAAAATAGATTATTAAGCTGCTATGTTTATATTGTTACATAAAAGTGAGAATATGATAGGTATTAAATTAAAAAGTACAATCTGTCCCAAAACAAGATAAAACACTCAGGTTTCATATCTTATAGATTTATGGAAATCAAAAGTCTGATATTACATGAACAAATTCACCTATTCTTACTATGCAAAGAATGTATTGTGTATTTTGATGCATCACTGAGGTTGAGGTAGCAACTTCAGATCCAGATGAATTACAGTTTGACTGTTAGGGTGGCCTAAGCGTTGAATTCAGAAATGGTCCTAAGAAAAATAGTTCTCGCTGTTGACTTGAACCTCCATCAGTCTGGCCACACACACAAACACACTCAAACATGCACACAAACACCAAAAGTACCATTTTTTGTCTCCTCAGGTGTTTTACTTACCTACCTGAAACACCTTGGCTTGAGAAACAGGAGAGTCTCAGTTAGAGTTTTTTTTTCAGCAAAAAATTCAAGACTCCACTCTGGAAGAAAGAGAGACACTTTCTTCCATGAACAGATTTTTTTTACATTAGGTATACTGCACCCAGAAATGCAGGGACAGCATTCATCGCTCAGGTGTTAGCAAATAAACTGTCCCAGCATGCTCCTGGCTCAGAGTGCAAGGGAGGTCAGAAGTCAGTTCTTAAAAGGAGCCAAAGACTGGCAGCAGAAAACCTCACCTATCGGATTCGTAGACCCCTCCAACCCTCATACACACAACCTCCACCCCCCCTACCCCCTTCCCCCCTTCTTTCCTTCTTTCCCAACTCCTTCCCTTCCCTCTTTGGCCTGCCAGTGTGGTTTGCCTTGGCTGACTGATAATAAGAGACACAAAAATCCTCTTATCCCCCTCCTTTCTCTCCACTGAAATGAGTCACTTCCTTGCCAGGGCCTTGGTTGCTGGAACGCTGCCAGGAGATACCCTGCTATTTATTGCCCTGTTTCCACCCCAGAGGAGGCAAGCCTGGGAAGGCGTTTTCTGAGTAGTCTACACACACAAACTCTCAGCGTGCATCACTACACATACAAATCTTAAGACATTCGTACAAAGACACAGGGAACAAAGCACACATGCAAGCATGCTCGGGCACACATACACACTTCTTGGCCTGGTCTGAAGCATCCAACATGACCCAAAACACATCCTACGTGGATTCAACAACTGTACCGCAAAGACAGGAATTTTAGATCTGGTTTTCAGATTATTCTGTTTTAGTTATGCTGAAAAACATAGTTTTATAAGAATAATCTGCACTACACGGTGAGACAAAGATAATATGTTGCATTTGTGAGGAATAGTGAGGCTTTTTGTTTGAAAAAGGGATTGGATGGCTGACACATCAATATATTAATCTAATATATCCCAAACATCTATTTGGAACAAACAAGCTAACTTTATTTCAACATTCTGACATATCTGGACAATCATTTTTCTTCTTTTCTTTTCTGTCTGTCTTTCTCAAGTAAAGAGTCAAACACAGTAAAACTATATGGGCACCCAGTGCACATACCTTCAATTTTTATGCTATTTTACAGAAATGTTATTGTTTTATCCTTGCAAAAACTACAGAATATTGTGCATGTTTCTCAAAGGATTTTTTGCAGTGTGATGTTTGTGTTCCTCTCAAGCTGCAAGCCAGCGTGTCTGCCTTTAAGGTCTTCGTTTTCTGTGACATCCCACAGCGAGCAGGGGAGATTTATGTCCCTTTCCCGGTATTTTTCAGAAGGAAATGGCTTCGCTTTTTCTGACCACACATGCAACACACAAACACAGTCTTGTGACAGGCACACAAACACAAAAACATATATGATATGTTGCATAGGTTTAGCCAGTTGAGAGTAAGAATGATTTTGTTTCACATTTATTTTGTACAATGAAACAAATGCATAATGTTGGTGATAAGAGAGATGAAGCTGATGTGCATGATTTTAGTCCGCATGCTTGAAATCCACATATTAAGGATTTGTGTAATGTGTTGGTTTCCAGTGTACACATGCAACACATTAACCTGGGGTCAGTTAATCTATTTATGCAATATTTCAGATGCTCATGCACACACACTCATACATGCATTTAAGTCTCATAGACACACATTCACAAACACACACATGCAAACACACACACACACAGAGCAAGAGACTGTTGCACACAGGATCCTTGTGAATCCAAAACATTCCTTTCAGCTCAAGTTCAGGCACATCCCCCTAATAGAGGGGTTTGCACTTTTATTCATGAGCCCTTCTTTGGAATATGGTTGCTTTATCACTATGAGCCTAGTACTTGTAGGGCCTTTTTTTTTCACTGCACCACATTGTCCTTCCAGCATTGCTTTGGAACGCAAAGGATTGTGATTTAAATGGCTTTTGAGCACTCCTAATCCACCGGAGGCGCATAAGTCACACAAAGGTAGCTCCAAAAGGCCGGGAGAATTCCACCTAGAAAAGAGGAAGTCTTAAATCCCAAGCTTCGCTAAATACCATGGAGGTGACTTATTAATGGAATGATTTTGACTTGTGTGTATAGATGGCTCTTGATCAAGTGTGATGGGCTCCGGTGGTTGGAAAGAACACTAATACGCCATGACAAAGGATGTGGACGAATAGATTTTTTTGGTTTTGTTCCCCATTGTCTGTGGTGAAAGAGGTGGAAAGGTGTTTCCAGCCTGCACACAGTGAGGCCACTTTAGAAGCACAAAGGAACACATACGTGAGTGTGCAGGCCTCTATGCATTTGCACGCATGTATAACATATTAAGAAATTTCCCCCGAATGGTGCTAAATACTGCTCTCTAAAATGTATCAGTTAATCATAAAGAGAGAGCTATAGACAGCTTCCTGGACATGTTAAGATAACTAACATTTATACTTTAATGCTCATTACCTGTATTATGTAAGCCTGGATAAATATTTTCCCCTTCTTGATAGACCACCTTTATGTGGTGGAGGAGTTTCCATGTCCAAATGATCTTGGGGGCTGTGTTATCGGAGAAATGTTTCCTCACCCAAGGTAAAGTGGTCCCAGGTGAGTTGCTGATGCTGGTGGTTTGATAAAACTCCCAAAGAGAAACAAGGGCCTTTTTACAGAGCCAGGCTTGGGCGAGTCTGCGAGTCTATGGGACGATTTTGGTTGACTCACAACCTACACTAAGCAGGTGTGGGCATACTCACAAGCCCCATGGCTGAGCACCTCTTTGTTGGAGTTTACCCCACAGAATGAGTGGATTGCCTTTTTGCAGGAGGAAAGACTCTGACAGAATGTTTTCTGTGCCTATGCACTAAACAGCAGTTCGGAGTCACTAGCATTCTGGGTGTCTGGGTGGGGTCTTTATAATGGTTCCAACTACTGCCTGATCTGTTATTGATGCTTGTCATGGATTGTGAAACACCATGTTTGAGCAAATGGATGCTCATGAATATACCTGGTACCAGAACAGCCAAGGCAAAAAATTGATAAGATTGATAATAACATGGGGGTTTGTACCATGATATTTACTGCTTTCCGTGTAAAGGCTTCTACAGACTGTTGGATTACTGTAATCCTATGAATTCACTGCCAGCTACAATGTGCAACATAGATTTAAAAAAATCATCAAGTTTGATGGCTGGATGACGATAAATGTCTTCTGTGTTCTCTTTCTTGCAGCCTCACAAATTCCATTCCACAGTGTACCTTTAATCACTTGGGTGGAGAGGAGCAGAGCTGTCAACTGACCTATTGGTGAGTTGGATCTCATGGCAGGTAGGCTATCTGATAGCCCGGGAATAGATAAATGAGAAGTTAGAAACAAATGGAATCATCTGTCAGAGGCCCTTGTCTGGAAAATGTTCATCCTCTACCTCCAGAGGAATTTCCCCTGCGTACAGCGGGAGGTACATAGAATCTGAGTGACACATGTTCAAAGCCTCCATTGTTGAAGTGTCCACAATGAGTTGTGGCCAGAAGGTCGTTGATGCCTGTTGTGTAGCAACACAAGAATGTATTGGTGGATATGTGGTGGGTTGAAGGAGGCCTTCAGGCTGAGAAAGGAGGTCTTTCAAGTTTGAGTGGCCAGAGCACCAGACTGGTATAGGCCAGCCAGAGGGACTGCAGCTTCAATAGTCACAGAAGCAAAGATTTGGGTATGGGGAGGCTTAGAGAGGATACAGGGAAGGCCAATCTATACTTTCTACATGAATGTAGGATCTGTGTGACGTAAATTTGCTCTGTTGATGTTGGTTGATGTTCTTTTGTATGAAGCAATCATGTCTGTCCATACGGACTATAATCATCTTAGTAAACAAGTGGACATCCAGATGTAGTTCACATAGAAGTAATTGCACGGTCTGTGTCCATGGACCACTAATGACCACATCCGCTATCTGTTTTGAAGTATATTCTGTCCTTCAGAGAGGTTATGGTAAACTTTCGGAGAGAACACAGGAAGGGGAGGCAGGATCAAGTCCAGGCTATTCTCTGCAGGGGAGGAGAACTGCTGACCTCAAGTAATAATTCAGTCTGCTGGTGGAAGGAAAACTTTGAGGAACTCCTTAACCCAACCAAAATGCCATCGAGGGAGGAGGCTGTCAGATGAAGAATTGCCTATGTCTCTGACAAAAACGTCCTCAGTGGAAAGGTGCCAGGGGTGGAGGAGATATACCCTTAGATGCTGAAGGCTCTGGAGGTTGTCCTGGTGTCTTAGCTGGCTCACCTTTTGAATGTCACGTGGAGGTCAGAGACATTGGCAGGGATTGGGTCACACTATCTCCGGGCAGAGCACGGGTTGTGGAAAGGGTGCTAGGGTGGTGTGGGAGTTTGCTCATCCAGTTGACATGTGCTCTATAGACCAGGAGACAGCTTATCACTGAGTCCCTCACAGTGTAAGGTGCTGCAGGAGTATGGGGTGCCAGGCTTCTTTTGTGAGCAATCCAGTCCGACTGTGACCAAACTCAGAGCTGTGTCAGTATTCTCTGCAGAAATGTTGCCTGTGTCTTGTTACCTTCCCTAATATGTAGTTAGAATAGGTTAATCAAAATGTGACCTCCAACATGTGCATATGTACACGGCTGGGATAAGAGTCAGCATTTCCAAATCTGAGGCCATGGTCCTGGAAAACAGTTGGTGGTCCTCTTTGTGGAGGTGCGGTGTGGACGAAGTTGCTGCCCCAAGTGAAGGAGTTCAAGTGTCTCAAGGTCTTCTTCATGAGTGAGGGAAGGATAGAGCATGAAATCGATTGTTGTATTGGTGCATCTCCTACAGTGATGTTGATACTTTATCAAAATACTGATGAAATGAGAGGCTAAGTGCTCAATTTACCATGCAGATATAAGTGGGATGAAATAAATGAATGAATTGTACTGAGGGACAGGGTGAGCCACTCTGACATCAGTAGGGACCTTGGAGAGGAACTACTTTTCCCTTGCATTAAAGGGATTCAGCAGGGGTGGTGTTGGCATCAAATCATGATGCCTTCAGCACCGCTCCCAAGGGAGGCATTCCAGGCTTTGGGAGGAGACAATGTGGCAGAGCCAGAATACGGATCATGTATCCCATCTGGTCAGGAAAGGCCTTTGGATCCCCCAGGAAGATGGACATCTGGGCTACTTGGCATGCTGCCTCTATGACCCTGACTCAGACAAGCAGTGGATAAAGAATGGATGGTTGCACAGATATCACTTTTGTCAAACAAAGACGCTCAGACCTATGAGGCCTGATTCAGAGTTTACTGCATCAGTGGTCAAAAGATCCACAAGAATAGTTCTGCATGTTCAGAGTTGAGCTGCACAGGCGTGGAACGGTAGTGATGATCTCAGTATTAAAATCACTCCACTTCTCTGATGTTTCCAGGATTTTCTGGTGTCCGGCTTTCTTTGAATGAGGTTTTCCAATGTGTCCAGTTTCTCCCTTGAAAAACAAACACCTGCCTTTTATCTTCCCAAAGTCTGGACAATAGGAAGTCGACTGATCTGCTCTGTCACTATTACACATTGAATATTGTGGTGACGTCAAAATAACAATGTAAGAACCTAAAAATAAACTATATTGCCTGTTGTTTAATGAAAGTGATAATCATGTATATTATTGATTTCATTGTTAATTTCATTTATCCATTTAGAGAAGGACAAAAATATAGACACAAAGTGACACAGACAGACTGTGAGACACCGTGTTTTGTCCTTCCCTAACAAATATTGAGTAGGATAATTTCCCACCAGAGAAAAAGCTGTAATATTCTTAAATGTAATATTCCTCTTTTCTTTCATGTAACGGTTTACTGTTTTCCTCTTATTAGAATATAGAACAATCAACAACCAAAAAGGTAGAGATCAGGGAAGGCATGATTTCCAAATGTGATGAGAAATGATCCATTAACAGTCAAACCACAGTAATGTCAAAGTTATTTATCTGTCACACACTTATGTGGTCATAGTCATGAAGACTAACACACAATGGCCAGCGAATCAGTTGGCGAATCAGTCACTGTCTGGAGATGACCACACGCCAGGCTGCTGACACTCACCTGAGGTGCATTAATCCTACTCTAAGTCTGAAGTATGAATATGGAGGAGCGCAGAGCCAGGTTACCCTGTACACTCACTATGCATGTGAGCCTCGCCCTCGTGTCAAAGCAGGTGTCAATGTTTACAACTATGATGAGAGGATGAAGCAAAACTATTCTTCTGGTCACAAAAAGAGAAAAAACAACAACATGAGAGAGAATTGCCGAAACAGCAATCAGCTAAACTTGTGTTCTCTCGTCTCCCAAGTTTGATGTAACTTGGGAGACAAATAACATGAAGTTGATATGCTAGCTTGCAGTGCATCTCACCTCAGTCTGTCTGTCTCGCAAACTCAGCTGGGCTTCCGTCTGTGTCTTGCTTGCTAGCCACTTCCAGGGATGTGTTGTGTGACTTTGTGCCGGGCATGATTCTTGCATCGTTAAATGGGCCACTTTCAACAGTAAATCAGTCGGACAACAAAAATATGTTGATTGAGTTTTAGAGGTCGATGGGAATTTTCTTTCTACCCTGTTTCCATATGGGAATTTAGGGGAAACAAGGTTAACACAGGAACTGTATAGGTTTTATTTAACTATTTCAAGACATATAGCTGCAGCCAAAGCTTATGGGCTTATGTTGACACTCTATAGGAGGACTACACTGGAGTGGAGTGCAATTTTGGTGCGACTTTCAATCATATCTGAACTCTTAATGGGCCAATAAATATTGAGCCTAATGCTCAAGTTAATGGAGTTATTAAATCTGAATTCATAGGAATTGTAATACAGGTTAGACCAGATTAGGAGGAACTAAAGCATCATAATCATTTAATTGACCGTTAAAGGGAGAGACATAGGTAGAGAGATGAACAGACATTGATGTATGATGTATGATCTGATGTTGCTTCCTGTCACTTGTCAATAAGACCTTTTGTGCTGCACCGCACAGACCTGTTTCAGAAAGTGTTTGTAAAACCTTTTTTAACGTGGCTTGTTTTGGCCGACCTGGGTGCCAGATGGGTGGGGTTAGCCACAGACAGAAGGACAATGCAGTGACTGTCAGGAGGTTTTTATAATAAAATGAAAGTGTTTGAACCTCACTGAATAGTTTACATGACTCACAGTTTAGCTGACAAAAAATTTATTCTATCTGTCTAAATTTAACTCAAGGAAAATAACTACCACACCCCTTCCTCTTCTGTCCTCAGTGTTAGGAACAGGCAACACATTTGTGGTTGTTGCATGTGTACAGCAGTTGAATTATTGTGTCCTCTGTTCAAACATATACATAACGCTACCAGAACCTTTTGGCGCAACACTGCTAACAAACAAATCAACACTTGCATGAGCTTCTGGCAGGTGTAAAGAAGCGGCGAGCAATTGTAGCCCACTAATGTCTACACCATTTGCCTGTAGCCTCAATAGGCCATAGATGGAGTTACAGTAACAAAGAATACAGGTAAATACAGAATTAATAACATTCCAGAAGAGGAGGAAGCCTGGAAAAATGTGTTCTGATTCTATACTTCCTACTCTGGGGCCATTGTTGAGTTTGGTGCAACATGTTGACAAGACTCACAGGTTGCAGGTTGCTGATATATTTGCATAGATTTGTATATGGGTGTGCATGGGATGCTGCTGAAAGAGTGAATGCCTGCACATGATCCCCAGAGGCTGAACCCAGAAAGGACACAAGAACCACTGAGGTCCTGTGATGTTTTTCAAGCGCTTAACAGCTCGATCTCTCTTCAAATAATTACATCTGAAAGGCAGAGATCCATCACAACTGCCACGCTCTGGAAATTGCCCTCAATTGGGCAGATACACACACACACACACACACACACACACACACACACACACACACACACACAGGACAACATTTGCAAACTATTACAACTTGCCTTTCTTCCTCTACTTGCTCTTTCTCTTCCTCTTGAGCTCTTAAACCTTGGCTGTTTGGATGATGATGATGATGATGATGCAGGATGTGGTTTGTACAAGGAGACAGCTGAGTGCTATTCATTTAAATACACATTTAATTCTTTGTATAACTGAAATTGCAAAGTATTGTACTGATGCCCATTTTGAGATATCCTCCTTCCTTCCCTCCTGCCCTTTTTTGTTTTTCTTTCTTCCCTTTTCCTCTCTGTCGTGAAGGAAGGCTCCTTTCCTTCCTTCCTCCCTCTTGCTCTTTCCTTTCTCCTTTCTTTTTTTGTCCCTTCTGTCCTGTTCTCTTCCCACCATCATTTCTCCCATCTGTCATTTCTTTCTATCATTCCTTAAGTTTCTGTGTGTGTGTGTGTGTGTGTGTGTGTGTGTGTGTGTGTGTGTGTGTGTGTGTGTGTGTGTGTGTGTGTGTGTGTGACATTACATTACGTCTTACCTTGTTTCTTTCCTTCCCTCCAACTGAAACTAAACTTACTTCATCTTCACTGTGACTACCTTGAATATTTAAGTACATTTCACTACTTTGACTCATGACATATTTTTCCCGTGGTATTGCTACTTTTGCGCCTACAAATAACATCAAGTGCATTAACATTAGAAATTGACATTACCATGGAATTAGCTTCAGATTGCTGCACTGACATTAACTCATTTGAAAGAGCAGAGATTTGTTTTTCTTGGAGGAATGACCTCTAATACTGCTTAAGTGTCCTCCTCCATTGGAAAAGCTATAACACAGCACAGCGTTGTTCTTACTGTGTGCCTGTGGTAGTAGCTGTCCTTGTAAAAGTCAACTTTATAAGTATACACTGAGGAGGTTACAGCCTGAGCTGCTGCAGTACAGTGCTAGTTAATGTTTACCCAGAAAATATGTAATTGCAGACTTCCCCCTAATAGACCACAATCCTCCTGCTTTAACATTATTATTATCTACAGGCCTCTGGCATGTGAACTCACTCCCTCTGTCCTCTGGCCACAAACACAGAAACACACACATCCTAAATGACAGAGATGATGTGACCAAAATAAATGTGTTTGATCACATTTCCAAAAGCAAATGTAGCTTGATCTGGAGAGTGGAACCTGTTCCCATCCTGTTTTCAGTTGTCATCGTTTTATATTTGAGTTGGGGTTTTTGTGTGCCAACAGTTTCTTTGGCTTCAAAAGATTTTCACAGTCATGGGGAATTTCATATGTATCAGTCAAGCCGCAGCAGGTAGTAGTAGAGTAATGGTCAGTGGTCAGGACCCGTTTCTGTGCAGAGAAAGGAATTGTGGGATGCAGCGTTCCCTGTAAAAGCCCTCAAACATCAGCACCTTAGTGAAACCAGATCATTCAAAAATGTTTTTCTCACTCGAACTGAAGGTTGACATGAAGATATTCGACCTTAAGTTTAAACTATTTCAGACCTATTTTGAGTAGGACTGGGTTCCTTCTGCAATTTCCTTTCCTGCATTCCCTCCATATTTAAGTGTCATGAAGATTATGGAAATTAGAGCGAGTGACAGCTACAGCATGATAGCCAAGTCATTTCCACATAAACCTTGAAGCCTTAATTCATTTTTCTATTTTTGTCTCTGTGCCTCATGTTATGTAACTCTGAGGTCTGATGAATGAACTTTTGAAATTCTTCTTTATATTGAGTTGACTAGTCTGGATCTCCTCATCCTCAGAAGTAGATAGAAGGACCTCCTCTGCAGCCCACAGCTTCATGGAAATTTCAATCTTCTTCAAAAGTAAGTTGCTGTTGCTTTATCTTCTGTGCAAAAATCAGATGAAAGAGTATGTTTGAAATTGACAGTCGTCCAAATCAGTCTTGCAAACTCCACCGAGCACATCCTGAACCATTACAGAGTACATATTCTGTTGTAGAAGCTGGTGGTTCCAAAAATAGGTCCTGGTTCCTTTGTGTGAAACGGGAATGTTCTTGAATTCCTAAAAAGGTTCCTGCTTTGTAAAAGGTTAATAACTCTGCAGATCTGATTATGTGATGTTAGAATATAATGATAAGCATTCTTTACTTCATTCCTGAAAATCACTGCATGTTTTTTTTCCATGACAGCACTGATATTCCCTAAACGCAGTCTCAGGTTTTCACTCAGCAGCCTCTGGAAGAATGTTAATATTGAGGTCAGATAAAAATGTAATTCTCTGTTCATGGCTGTAATTTTTACACCACAAAGTAACGCTGGATCTCCCATTTGGTACTGAGGTTGGCTGACGTCGTTTACATTCATGATTACCGTCTGTAACATGTCTTTAAAAGACCATTTTGAATGGAATTATTTTATGCTGGATTATTTTTACATTCTAGTTGGGACTCTTGCTGGCCCATTTATTTTCCTCTCCTATTAACAAATACTTATTGGTTTTTCTGCTCTGCTTTCACTATAATAAGAGTGGGCATTCACCTCAAGTCTGCCCAGTTTAATATGTAGAAACAAATTGCATTACCTCAGAATTTAGAAACATTTCAACACCCAAGATGGCAACCAAATCTTTCCTTTGTAAGCAGTAGTAGACACAGTAAAACATAAAAGTCTCACAACACTAACAATTTGAAAGAATATAAATGATTCTTCCTCTATCTGAATGAAAGATCTATAAAACCAACTGGTCCTAACTTTCAATGGAAACATTCATTTATCTGTATTCTCTATGTTGAGAAGTTGTGAATAGTTGTGTGATTTCATGGAGAGTTTCAGTAGAGAGGACTTAAAGCAGTAATCTGTGACATTTATATACAAATAAATGTCTAGTTTGCTACAGTGTATTGCTGATTTATACAAGACAACAGGGATTCAGCTTATAGCCGCTAAAAAGAGCTTTTATGTGTGCTGCTCTAAATAGCTGCTGTCACTGTTTTCCGGGGGTCGGGGGGGTCGGGGGTGTATGAAGAAACACATTTTACGTTTTTGTTTTAACGGGAATAAAGAGGCTGAACAGCAATGCCTAACACGGCTGAGCAGACACAAGAAAACACTATCCAGCTGCAGAAATGCAAACAAGACTAGACTGTCTGATACACAAGTGTTTTCTGAGTAAATTGAATTGGGCTTTTTCTTTGGCATGTACAAAGCTGCACTGTATAATGCTTTAGGCCGCAAATGCTTCATCCAGCACAAAGATCCGGCAGATGGAAGGAGGTGGAATCCCCCCTTTCATCTGGCCAATTCAGCAGGGACCTGTGCCTGAAAATGTTCTTAACTGTCCACAGCATGCCTGCCTCATGTTAAACTTAATGTAATTGAATCATACATGTCATACCTGTTAATATTCTGGTTTATCATTGTGCAAAAACTCAGAAAAGATAGAGTGAGTGTGTGTCATGTTTATGATGACACGCCTTTCACTTTTTACAGATTTCACATAATGGTTTTCAATCCTCTGAAAGTAGTTTGAATAGTTTGTTTCTTATTTGGAAAATCAACAGTGGATGGTGTCATCAACCAGAACTGGCTTAGACTGCATCCTAAAGTCTGAACAAGTCTGGAAAAGGATAAACGTTAAAGTGGGCTTTCTTAAAGACATTATTTGAACCAATAATGGTCAGATGAAACTACAGAAGGTGTGAATTTTAGCCTTTAGTTGTACTTTCTCATAGATTCTGTGAAATCTACCAAACTATAACATGTCAGATCGCTGTCAAAAGCCAAACCACAGCTTTCATCAGTGAAACCATTTCTGATCTATTGGAGCAACAAATGTATGATGACGAGAAGAGACAGAAAGAGAACAATAATATACTGACATAGAATTTTGGAGAAGAGGAAAACAACATTTCAAAGGTCGATACACTGGCCTGACAGGAAGCACAAGCACACACACAAACACACACACACACACACACAGCTGAGACAGGCTGGTAAGGAGTCACAGCCAACCAACGCAGCCAGACAACATTGGATTGGATGGCAAAGTCAATTTCAATCACTGAAGCACGGAGAGGAGCGGTGTGTTTTTGTCCCTGCACTGTGGGAAAAAGAGTGGGGGCACAGGAGCAGCGGCAGACGGTGTTGGCGGCGGAGTTCAGCCCCCATCGCTCTACCGCTTCTTCTAACCCCACATTGCCTCATTGCCCTCAACTCCACCCCTTCCGTTTGCCAGGGGGTGGACGAGGACGGCTTTGCTTTCTGTACTGTGTGTGAAAAGTGTCAGAGGGGGTTTTATTGAAGCCGAACAGAGTGGAACCTCTCGCATTGTCTGCCCTCCTGCACCCCACCACGTCCCATCTCCCTCCTCCTCCTCCTCCTTTCTCTTGGGACAAAGAATGCCCTGAATGCCCGGCGTCTCCTGCAGTGTCAAATGACTAAAGGATAGGTGGAGCGCCGCAAGAGTCCAGGAAAGACAGGACGAAGGAGAAGAAGGTGGTGAGGAGGCCACAGATATATAGATTTCTTTGGAGCGCATACCTCCTCCAAGGCTGAGCAAGCCAGGGCAAAATTTATTTGAGAAAAGATGAAAAAAAAAAGAAATTGTTGTACCTCACCTTGGAATAAATGAGCTAAAAGAATGATGCAAATCTCATGTTGAACTTCCAACCATGAACATCTCATGTTGGAGTAGAACCAGGATGGGTTTGTTTGTGCCTGACACATCATTTTCATCAAGCAACAATTCTTTTTCTCCCACAAGTTGGATTTGAAGCCATTGATATAACTGCAATAAGCAAACTTTAGTTTGATTTATGATGATAGAAATCCGATAATTTGTGGATTCCTGCACCAAACCACTGAATTGTTTACTTGTAAAGCTCACTGTCGAAAGTGAGCTTCACTTTTCTCTTCAACCCTTTGCCAAAGTCTTGTGAAACTACAAGTGTGGTTTTCAAATGATGTCCCATGAGGTTTGAAACACACAACTACACACAGGCACACATACACATACAGACAAAAAGTCAGACTGAAGCCCTATCATATGCTGTATGTAATGGGTGACTGCGCTAATTGCCGTAGCACTCCAAAGCAGCGAGAACAGTGTGGTCTCACACACCACATGGAATCGTTTCATTCCACAGCAGCCTGTACACAAAAGGTCATCCATCAAGCTGTCACACTAACCTCGTTCTCTTCCAGAGGTAGGAAGTGAAACTCATACATCCTCACAACACACTATGCTGTCCAACGCACTATAACCACAGGGGATGAGGATCTTTATCTAAAATTCTGGATACATGCTTGAAATGGCCTTCCCATCACGATGCTGTCAGAAGCCACTGCAGCAATATTAGTTGGCTTTCCAACAAGACATCAGTTTGTTTTGAATCTATCTGTAAAGCCAGCAGAGGGCATGCACAAGGTAACGGATGTATGACGTGTGATGGTGGTGCTGACCAATCACAGTGATGCACAGATCACCTGCTTACCATCAACCTCACTGGAACCACTTAAGAAGATGTTGAAAACTGGACCCACAAGGAAATAATGGAGCTGCTCTTCACCCATGAAGAGTCCAGAACATTTGGGCACAGTTAGAGCTTACGAGGGAATCATGGTGTACACATAACATCCTGTGTTGTTCAGTCCCACACGACCTCAGACAAAAACTGCAGGAACATAACATAAGGTTCTGTTGTGTTTGAGCAAAACCACTGTGTAACTTTGTAGCATGGGAGACTATGTCTGGAAGCCATCAATTAAACAGCTCAATTTCATAGAAAATGTTATGTGTGTTGTGATTAGTTGGCTACAGCTTTGCTTTTGCATGGATACCAACTCAGGTGGTATCCATGCTGAAAGATGGGAGACAAAAGAAAGACGTTCATCTGATCTGAGCATCATCACAGCAGACGCATATAGCAGATATCAGATAAGAACCAAATAAATCAAATCTGAAGAGAAAAAAGTAATCAGTGTTGAGGTCTTAACAAAAATCGAAGAGTTTTGTGTTCTGCTTCAAATCGATTTTCATGTATTAATCAAGTAAGTCATCTAATCCATGACATCATCAGAGTATCATCACAACATTATTAAATACTCAATCATATGACTGCATTACATGCAAAGCTGCTAGATGATTTCATTTCCATGTCACATCTTCAAGGACAATCAGCAGGAAAGATTCACAAATCCAAAGAGAAATATGTTTGATGAAAGAGGAAATCATATGAAAGTGCTGCTGGATCAGAGGATTCTAACCTGACTGCAAGGGGTTAAACTTATGACTTTGAATTTTAAGAACTTCTACAATGTTGACAAACAATGTATTCAACTTTTAAACCATATCTACTGTACAGACATTATGAAGTAAAAATATCAAGGATTTACAGATTTTCTGTTTTGTAACATCGAATATTGAAGCATTTTGGGGATTTTTATCTTTTTTTAGAGAAAACATTTTGAGCCCCAGGTTGAAGTTTATTTTCATTTTAATGATCTTGAATTTGGTTTATATTGTTCCAGGACACTAGAATAACCAAATAAAAGTGTTTGAACCTATTTTGAATGTGTGGATCTTGTTTTCCTCCCAAGATATAAGTCATGAATGACATGAATGACAGCCTTTTGCCAGACTGCTTGCCAGAGCAGCGCTCAGACCAGTCAGGGACCACCAGGTGGCGGCATCCAAATTCCACTGCTTTTGGCGCCATTTGGTGGGATGTCACCACAACTGGCCTACCAGCAAAGGTAGGTTGAAAATGTGTCTTGCTCCTGATGTTTGGTTGGATAGCAAAAGGCTTGTTTACAGACGTCAGCTGCTCAAAGCACAAGGCCACAGTGTGAGGCTGCAACCAAATTTCTCTCATGTGTTGATCAACCATGATGAACTTGAGATATGAGAAAAACTGGGTTTGTTTTTAAAGGTTTTGTGGAAAAATGTGACTACTGTGCAGACTGGTATGTAACTATGTGGTTAGTTAGGGGTTAAATTATTGGGTTTGCTGAACTGATTGATTTTGAAACTGCACTTATGAAAATAGGGAAAATGTGGTGAAACTTTGACCAAATGTTAACAAACACTGATTGTCATACAGAAGCAAACAGCTTTGTGACTTGTGTGAAGAAGAGAAGGGAGTGTTTTTATGAAAAGTAAAGAAACAGCTGTTGTAAGACAGAAGACACACAGACATATGGATGCAACAGATACTGCTGTTTGTCCTGAGACACAAACAGGCTGCACTTTTTCTTCTCTCTTAGTGACATGAGATATGATCTGCAGGACAGAGGAAAAGCAGAGGGGAGGGTTGAGGGCCAGGAATTAAATGTGCGTAAGTGAGTGCATGTGTGTGTGTGAAAGAGAGAGAGAGGGAGATGTTTTACTGTAGTTTTCCCCTGTTTTGAAATAGAAGGTGTAATATGAGGGAACATTCATTCAGGTCCTCTGTGTCTCTGCTGGCCGATCGAAAACATGAAATAGTTAAATCAAATTACTGGAAAGTGCACTTTGAACTCGGCCCCTGGCAGAGGTCCCATTCAAGCAGAAATGTAAAAGTTCCTGTCCTTGGCGGGGCCCCTGTTCAGGGGGTGTCCCCATAAAAAGACTTATAGCTGGTTACAGCAGCTTGGAAAGGAGCCCATAGATGGACCAACAAGACTCAACCAGCATTATTTCCGACCGGACTCTTTGTTTGGTGAAGCCTTTTTTGGCAGGGTTCCTATTGCAGCGCTCGACTTCCCATTGAGAAAACAAGTCTCCCCCCTCCTCCTCCTCCTCCCTCCTCCCTCCATGCTACCACCGTGCATGGCACTCGCAATGCACCGGTGCAGAGCTGCAGACCCCAGGCTTTTGGCTCTCTGATTTTCCTTTACAAATTAGTCAATGCTGCTTCATTCATGCTGAATTTATATAATGTTTTCATATTGATTATTTGATTGCAGGTCCTGCACTTTCCACAGGGGTTTGTTGTGTAAAGAAGGTAACACCTCTTAGTTATTGTTTTCACTGGGTTTTATGAATGGGCCATGCAATCAAGGTTCACTATTGTTTTATCATGAGGGTAATTCATCAGTGTTCCAGGAGTTAATAGTTTCCTTCACTGTTGCATCAGCTTTGTAATCATTTAATAAATAAAATAATTGGAGTTACTAATGAAGTTTGAGAACTAAAATAATAAGCAGATAATATAAAGTTACACTATTACCATACAAATGGCCTTAAAAGGTCTGTAAACAATTATATTCAATCAGCTTTATCCCTCCCTCATGAACAGTTCTGAAGAAAATTCAAAATGACTCTTGGACATTTGACTCAGTCATTGAAAGTAAATGAGCCAGGGGTTGAAATGGGGCTGGCATGGTTAGGCATGTCTGTCACAGTCCACAAGCAGAGCACAGTAGCACCTTTCCATGTTGCCCAGCGCCCTGTCTGCAGCTACATTAAACCATTACACAAGTGTGGAAACTGCCTCCGTGGCACCCCCACACCAGCACACATCCGCTCAGGGATACATACCATAATTATCCCCCCACTTCCTACTCATCTCCCCTGGCAACTGCAATCATACAGCCCAAATAAGTCCAGCTAATTCATTACTTTGGCGGAGGGAAGTTGGCTGCCTGTAATGACACCAATTGCCCTGACCTAAATGCTGTAATAGGACCTCTCGGTACACTGGCGAGGAAATGGCTGCAATTCAGGCTCTTCCACTTCCTAGCAACCAAGGCTTGGGCCTACAATTTGAAGGGGGAAATGCTTTGCATTACCTGTGCCCCGCAGCTTGAAATGCAGCCTAATGAAGGCGAAATTGTACGAATTAAACAGACTTGGGGGAAGGCCACAAACAGAAAAGTGGAAGCATGTGTGTCAAATGGGTTTTCTCGTTAATTCGGTGGCAGTCTAACGGCTAGATTGGAGTCAACCGGAATTTGCCTGGTAGTGCAATCAGGAAAGACCAGAGGGGAAACAAACACAGGCCGTCTGTTTGGTCCCTACTGGACTCAGAAAGACAGGAGGAAGGGGGGTGGGGGGTCCTCACTATAGTCCCAAAGAGTCCTAACTAAATTTAACAGCAAACTGCAAGGGTTAGAGTTTTGCAAGACTGACCTGGGTCAAATACTATTAGCAAATATTTTTATGATGTGTTATATACTGCTGTGGTGCCAGATGGAGAAGCTGCTCCACACAGAACAATATAATGACTCATAGAAAGTTTGACTGCGACTGTAGTTTGGATACATATTCAGATTATTGACTGCATGCAAAGGTAGACATTGATTATACTCAGACTAGGAAATACATTAATTTTTTAAATATCATGTTGACACAACTTTGCCTTAGTAACAGACCTGAATGCTGCATATGTAAGGCACTTCACACAGGCATGTACATTCATCTATTGTCTTATACACAAATACGCAAACCAAAGCTGCTGACAACTGGTCTACTTTGTTTCACACAGCAGTCATGTTTGATGTGAATAATGTTATTGCAGTACTCGTATAATCAGAGTTGTGCTGAACTATGAGCATGTTTAGGGCTTAAATTGTTAAAGTCAGGTGAGCTTTGGATAGCATTGCATTGTTTCTGTTATATTTGAAATGGTTAAATATGATTTTGACTCACATATGTCAGCTATTACTTTTTAGTTTTTCCCTTTCACACACCTCTAGAGCAAAAAGTGATTCCGTGTTCCTGCAAAGGAACACACACACACACACACACACACACACACACACACACACACACACACACACACAAACATGTTTGGTCTATGTACTTCTAAGCACTCAACCATAAGTTTCTCTATATTTATGTCTCTTGTTAACACTCCACATTGTTGTTACATTGTTAACATTACAGAGGTTGATGATTATTTGCAAAGAAATACAGGTCCATTATAATATTAAGACTATAAGTGAGATACTCGCAAGAGCCAAAATCAAGAAATGTTTTTCTTATTGTTTGTTTGGGAGGGTGGATAATGTATCAGTCTCAGAGAGCGATACCTGTTTAAAGAACTAAAAAGATCTAAAACAGATAAGCGTACACTGCCTCTGTTGCTGCACCCAAAAGCAAAGTGAGCCCAGAAGCTGTATCCTGAACAGCTCTGACATGTTATCCTCTTTTAACATTACCTCAGAAAACACCACAAAAACATAGAATGGCCCCGACTTAGCATTGGATCATGTCCTCACGCTCCGATTGGTTGGCTCTCAATAAAAGCAATACACTCCCTACTGGCCTGCCCGCTGGAAGGCCCACCTGTGGGATGAGGTAGAGATCCAGGCATTTGATTGGTCAGGAGATAAGGTTATCTGGCTGATCTTCAGTCACCGAAGATGAGGCCAAGAGCTCAGCAGGGCCAGAAGAGCGTTCCGGAGGAGGACTGGTGAGCAGATGGACACCAGAAGAGCTCATCTTTCTCCCTGTTATCCTGTTGTTCAGGTGGACTCTCTCACCCTCACAGAACCTGCAAAGGCAACATGGGCAGAACCACAACGCACACAAACTGCCTTTAGTCATTAGTAACCCAGAATTTAAGTGGAACTCGACACATTGAGGGACACAGAAATGTAAACCATGCTATCTTTCAAACTTTAAAGTAACTCTGTGGCCCTCCAGCAGCTCCTTGTTGTTTGTAGCGTAAACGTGGGATCAGATCTGTGTAGCGGTTCCCAGCCGGCACTGAAAGGCCCAGAGAGGTGCCATTTTGAGAGCACCTTACTTCCTGAATTTGATGTATTTCCTGCTGAAACAGGAAGTTAGGGCAGTGTATGATGCAGTAGGGGATCCTTTAAAGCTGCTGTAAACTAATGGGATTTCCTGCAGGAAGTTTGTGAATTTTTCAGTTTTTGTGGTTTTAAAGCAAAAGGTCAACATGATGGAAAGTGGATCTCAAGAGCATTTACTTATATAAACTGAAAAGAGCTGTGATCGTGTGGTGGTGACTATTAAGCACATTAAAAGAAATAATGTTGTGTCTCTCTTTTGCAATGAATCAATCAATCAATTATTGATCACATGACAGTGACGTGTGGATGAATTTTCAATAATCTTAACAAGTTTCGAGAGTAAATTCTGTTCAGATATGGGTCTAAGCCATTGTATTGCAGTCACAAGTAAGCCTGTAATGAATTAAGTAGTAAAAATGTCATTGTAATCTTTGGTGTTGGTAAGAAATAAAGACTTTCAGAGTTAAAATACTATTACTAAACGATTCACAACAGGAGTAGGTGATTAAACCATGACGGTGAGCCTTAAAGGTAGATTTGGGTTAATTTGGGCCTAAATTGTTTAATTCTGCTGTAAACTCAACAAGGTGGATTAACGGAGCTCAGACTATAATTTGTATTCCAGTCTTTGTTTCTCCCCATCTGTGACGCTCTGAGAAGTGGGTCAGAGCAGAAGAGGAGCCCACCACCACCACCAGTCACTTTTGGCCGCTTCAAGTCACGTCACATAAACAATGGCACTTCATGGGGAGAGGCTCGTCTTCCTTCCTGCCTGGCTTCCTGTCGATCGTTCTGCCTGACTTGGCAAACTCAATGTGTCTCACTCCCCCCCGCCCCCCCTACCCCCAACCCACCCCCCCAGACCCCCCTCCTCATCCTTCTCTCCTCCACCCCCTACTATCCATTCTACTCCCAGTAGACCTCCCTCCCTCCTGCCCAAGTTGGTTCAAGAGAAGGAAAGTTGGAAAAGTGACAGATGACAAAAAAGAATTGAGGGAAGAAAAGCTACAAATACTGAAAGCGGAACATACAGTACCAAGTCAAGGAGGAAGGACTATTGACATGTAGATGTTGGGGGAGGGGTTAAGGCTATTGTATGTACTGTTTGGCACCTACAGTGCACTAAACTTTTAACCCCACCCACGACCTCCAGCTCTTTTCTTACACAGGCCCTTGATGATGGCGCTGCACTTCCTTGTCAGGGAGCGCGACCTTTCGCTGAATAATAGCTGACCGTTGATTAGCCCATTTCATTAACATCCAAGGCTAGTCATCATTGTTATATTCACTGTGTAAAATGATGAATTGTTAAATCATTAGATTGGTTTTTACAAATCAGGGAGAAGGAAATCCTCCTGTCAGAGACAGAAAGACTAACTCAATAATGTGCTTCATTTCCGACCTTTAGAAGTTTGTTATTCACTTTCAGGGCTTGTAAACTCTTACAGTGTTCATTGGATGTACTTCCTGGGGAGCCAAGATAGCATTATCTGTTTTATAGACCTATTTAGGTCAATACTAGATCAACATGTCTGGTGCCGAGTCAGTGAAGAGCAGCAACCTTTAGCATGAAGAGTTACAATTTCACCTAATCACAAAGATTTACTGCCATTTTAATGACATCCTGACAACTTTGCAATCTATAACCTGCATCACACAAAGCGGATGGAAAGTCATAAAGTCCAAAGAATGCCAGCAGAGCAACATGGCCAACTGCATCGGCCCGCACATCCTCAGACAAGTGGGAACGCTGAAGAGCACTTAGAAAGGAAGGCAGAGGGTAATTTGTGTCTCTGTTTAGTGTTTAAGCACTTCACAATCTTCACCTGTAGCTAAAGTTCATTCATGAGGAGCCTTTTGTTAAGCAGAAGCTGCCTGTCTGCCCCGCTGTCTCTGTCTTTGTCTGTCTCTCACTTTCTTTCTGTCTCTGTCTGCCCTCATCTAAACTCCAACCAAAGCAGAGTGTGTGTCTGTGTGCATGAGTGTGTGTGAGTTTGCATGTGTGGGTGGGGGTGGGGTAGGGGGTTCTGTTCAGGTCAAGTCTGTCCCCAACAGCGACTTACTGTATGTTCACTGGTTGTGTGCCAAAGCAAGAAGTAGAATTTAAAGAGAATTGGTCGGCCAGGTGGGAGTGCCAAGTATCTTCAAAACCAAAGAAATAAGAAATAACCTAATTTAGCTCCAAACACTACCATGTTTTACATTTAACACGTCCACTATCTTAACCCAGTGGTTTGCATTGTCTAACCTTAACATACAGGAAGCTCAGTTGCCATGGGTTCAGTATTTATCTAACCCGGCTGTTCTCAGAAATGCTTGGCCTCCTCGTGCTCCTGAGGATTTTATGTGGCATTGATTGAAGGATTAAAATCCAACATTTTTCAACCCGTTTGACTTACAGTCTAAATTATTGGCAGACAGGACCGACGGTGACTTCAGATGGTAAAAGAAAAAAAGGTTTAAAAATAAGTAACTATAACCATCAGACAGTAAGATGTGAAGAAGTCAGACTCATAGTGCCCTGGCAACAGATGCAACAGAATATTCCTCTGACCCTTAAATGATCACCCAAATGTGCTGGGAAAAAGAAGTGAGAAAACTCATGAGCTGGAGAGACAGAAGGGAATTTTTTTTCTAACTTCAGGCGTCCGTCCCGTCTTGAACGAGGGCTCTTTTTAAGTTTGCACCTGTATGGCATGGTGGGGGTTAGTCTGGAGGCTTGATGTGGGCGCAGCCTTTTCTCTACCCCCTCGGGAAAGGAAAGAATTAGAGGGGGCCTTTGTTGTCTACACTAGCTACACCTCGTATATATTTTAAAGGCACAAATACAAGAAAGCTGCTCTACTCCAACACCCTCCCAAACACACCTCTGCGTAACATCTCTGATATTCCTATGAAGGCGAATGGAGCGTTTGATTATGGCTAAACTTGAATGCGGTTGTCTCCATACCGTCGTAAATATAGGTACTTGCAAACAGATGGTTTCATTTTTTTGTTCACCCTTCTCTTCCTCTCTCGCTTCCCTTTTATTTGACCAAAGTGTTCCTTGTTTGATTCATCCTGAGTAATGGTGTGAGATTCACAGGCCAGCTGAAGTTCCCTTTCAACTTCTCACACGACCCCCACAGCTGGCCGTCTCCGGAGCAGGACCCTGGAACAGATGCCGTTGAAAAGCTATAGGCCCTGTCTGATGGCTACTTTTTCTGTTTGCTTTGCGGTGTTCAGGCCTGCTGGGACTCAAACTATGAGCAGGGACTAATGACATTGTAAATGTAGGCTTTAACAAGCAAATTGGTGGAGAGCCAATGTGGCTCTCCACCATCATTGCTGCATCCATTTGCAACACTTGTGGTACCCAGGCTCTGAAATCTCCACCCACCAGCACCAAATGCTACTGTCATCTGCTGCACTCACCCCAAACATTCAGAGATAATAAAATGGGATAAGTGGCAATATTTTAGCCTCCAAAATGATCTTTCCCTCCTCTACCTGGATGATTAACGAGCAATAAACCTAAAAAATACTCTGGCATATAAACATAAACTACATCAGGATACACATTTTGCACATTTCAAAAGATGATGGAAGGTTTACGTGAGCCCATATGGCCATAATCTATATGGGACTGAAAACTTCTGCCTGGCAGCTGTGTGTGTGTGTATGTATAATGCTGCGTACCATTTACCTGCTGCGTACCATTTACCTCAGAAATAGACGTTGGACCAGGAAATGATGTCACGTCAACCCGAGTTGAAATTCGAAAAACAATACACAGTATATTAAACAACATATTTTACACTGTTGATGCATTGAGCAGCCCTCTTGGATTTGAAGATCCGAGTTGGTGAGGTTCCTCCGATTCTCCGAGTCAGAAATCAGACTTCAGGCTGTGGGATGCGTCGGGCCACAGGAGGATCCAGCTCGCCCTCCATGCAATGGTCATACATGTTTTGAAGATTAATGAACCGAGATTTCTTTGTTGCCTTTTCACTAACTGGTGATCATAACTAAAGTGTTTTTCTGTATCTGTCTCATTTTATATCATTTCCGGGAGCCACAAAGTAAAGTGAAGAAGTGGAGGGAAATCAATGCAGGTTCGGATGTGCATACACACATGGCTTACAAAAGATCATGGGTGCATGTGTAGCATACAGTTAAAGGGTTGTGGAGTTTGTGGTTTGGTTTATTATTTGTACTATACGGTTGTGTATAGCACATTTATGCAAATTCAAATCTTTTGTGCACAAAAAGGCTAATGGGTTTGGTATAATTCTGCTCCATTACAGTGTTCTTTAAATGGCTTTACATTATCTTTATTTTGTCCAGAAATATAGTAAACAGCTTTCACCTGTTAAAGTCCAGCAAAAAACCCTGTTTTCAAAACCATGGCTACGGCCCTGCATGAGCCATGAACACATTCTGAATCCAGGGTTCAGTATTTGCTGCCAAACCTTCCCAAGGCTCTGCACTGTCAGGTCAGCTATATAAAACTTTTATGTGCTGCTGATTTAGTCTAAACCTTCAGACTCAGACTAGGCTGCACAAGAGTCTACAACGACAGGAAAATTACTTTGGGAATTTTGGCCACAGAACCACTCAAGCGTTGTATGTGTTCCACAGGATGCTGTGCAGGATTGTGTATCGACTCTATATAGTATAATGGTAAACATCCAAACTCAGTTTTCAACACCAAAAGTGTTTTGTGCCTCCAAACCTTCAAACACAAACACTCTGGCTGAGCAGTGATGTGGAAAAGAATTTCTCTTGGTGGTCTCCTGTATACTCCCTCAGAGCCTGTACACACCCTATGAGGTGCCAATCATGCCACAGTCCACAATGTCAGAGCATTACCAGGAGCTGTGATTGACAGATTTGTTTCTGCAGAGGGGGTGTGGTCTGGAAGAGTCAAGCTGGGTTGTATTATACAGGGATGTACTTAATAAGATCTACAGCAGGGAAAGAGCTTGCCCTTAAGGTCCCGTTTCCCCTTTGGCATAATACCACCATTGAACCAAATGAAGATAGAATCGTACCTCTCGCAGAGTTCGAAATTGAAATGTTAAAGACCAGGGAGAATAGAAATGATCAAAATCTGCTGGATTCCCACATGAGTGAAAAGCAGAACTCTAGAGAAACAACTACAGACCACATCTGGTGCGTTTGTTTCCCGTTAGCCACTTCACAACCTTCTTCTCTGGCAGCTTTTTTCTCACTTGCTCCAACTTTTTTACTTTCTCCTTTAAATCAAAACTGTACAAGAACACCCCCAGTTTCAAAGACCTGAAAGAACAAAAGCATAAAACAGATGAAAAGGGGAGATTCAGTGATCCAGCCCTGTAATTCCTTGACACATTTTTAGAACCCTGTGCTTGAGCGTAAGCCCAAAATCAACAACAGATAAGCCTTTTCTGTGTCCTTTCTCTTTGATCTAATGTTCCACCCCTTCCAATGTGGGGGTGGTATGGGGGGGTACTCCTAAGCTTCCTGTTCAGGACCCCCCTGCTCTAGATTTGGGGCTGGAAACCCTGGAGGGAAGAGAAGGGGGAGTGCAGGGTTCCAGAGAGCGAATACCCTCCAACTTTCTTCTGGCCCTGATTAGTTCAGATGCTTTTCCCTGTAAACAGCCAGCAATGCAGTTATTAAAAACATTCTAAAGAAATTTTATACAGAAGGGCCAGCTGCTCTGACCGGCAAACAGGAATGTCTAGAATCTCCTCTGGCATGATCATCTTCAGACAGTTGGGCTGTATGTAAAACAAATCCTTCAGTAGAATGGATAACACATGGGAAAATCTGCTTGTTTTCAGATTTTGTAAAAGAAAATCATGAATCTAACAAACATTTCTTCCTTCTTTGTAATACCAGAAAATTCTTGAACATTCTTTGTATTCTTGATATTCTACTGTATAAAACTCCAGACAACAGAAGAACAGGGTACAACATTTTCACGAAAAAGTAAAAAAAATGGGTATTGAATGTACTGTACTGAAAAAAAAGATTTTGATTTGATTTTAGAATATTGTTGAAATGTTCTTGATTTATGTAGATTTTATACATTACTTTATTTTAATGACTGACTCGCAAAATGTCTTTATTGTGAAACATTCCTTTTAGATCTACGTGACCCTCAAGGTGATAAACTTTTCACCCTACTTTACGTCTCTCATTTCAAGTTCTCTGCATCAGCTAAACAGCTCAAGTGTAAAATGTAAAACCTTTTTGCAAAAGGCAGAGGAGAAGAAGAGGGAGCGACATGAGGTCAGTTCCTTTATGGAGGTAATCAGAGTTGTCTTCCTGTCTATTCTCCCCTATTCATACAGCCTGGCCTTCATTCGCAGAGTGAAACTGGAAACCCCGGGTTTTGTTATGGGTTTATAGCTCCGGAGGACAAGGAGACAAACAAGACAGCACTGAAAAACCAAACATTTTCGCTGGGGCTGCTGAAGAAGTGGCTCTAGTTAGTACTGTAGACAAAAAGATCTGACTGTGTCTCAATGTCACTCTAATGAGTGGGTTGGTAGTTTGATTGCTAAGTTTGATGTTATAACTAATTCAACTCATTTGTGATGTTGTACAATTGAACCACACTGGGAAAAGTGCCAAAGTTGTGGGTGTATCATGTCTACTGTGGCCAAACTACTGAATTTGCAGCCATAATTATTCAGCGCTGGAATGGTTTGTATGATTTAAGAACACATCAGTGAAACAGAAGCGAAATTTCAAGTTGGACATAGTTATTCTGGATTACACCATCGACTAAATGCCTATAATGTAAAGCCACTGCAAATAACCAAAGTCCAACAACTGAGCATGTGGTGGATGACCAAACCACCAAAACCTGTTTACTGACTGGAAATATGACTTCAGTTGATGGCAAACATCAAGTAATGCTAAGGTTTTCATGGAAGCTAAAACAAGACTAAATAATAACATTTTACATCTTCAGTGTACAATAAGGAAGATTTAATGTGAGAATTATGTTGGACACACTTTAGGACCTTAAGTTCAAAATAAAATTTGAAACTACTAACCGGAACTATCCAGCCAAGGAACTCTGCTGTTTCTTTATTAATGATTCAACAACAAAGATGTGACTGGCAAATCACTCAATCACTATCATGTGACAGAAACGTTGTACTTCTTTCAGACACTTTGCTTTTGATTTCAGACGTAACAAATTATTTTCAATAATAAAACAAAGGAAAATGACCTGGACAAATGTAGACCTAAGTGATCGATTGAGCGAACTTGATTGTAGTGATATTTCAAGCAGACCATTTTCTTTGGTTAGTGTAACAGGTGTCTTCGAACTTCTAATCAATCATTCAGCCCATTTGGTGCTGTTGGGGCACTAGTTGCTCGGTACAAAATGAAGGAAAGTTACTGATGAAAATCCAAAACTTGAAAGTCTAAAACTTGATGTACAGCCAATATTTGGGATGAGCATTTGTAATTTATTGACGCATCAAAAATTCACTGTGAGTGCTTATACTTTTACAGATTCACCCTTTAGCCCTTTCATCAGTCCTGTAACTAGTCTAAAGTCAAAAATGTTAAATTTGTTTATTAATTGTAATGTCCATGTCTCTTTGATGGCATCAGTGTATCCTGCATTAATGCTCAACAAAGGCCGAAGCATCTCAGCAAGCCCACCTGTCTGTCGACCACACAGCAGACTCAAAGGTCCACTGATAGTGTAGGAGATTAAAGACTATCTCTCTGTGTCTGGGGAGGGAGGGGGGTGGGGGGTGCATGTGATGGTGGGGAGTCAGGCTGGGGCTTGTGAGGATGGGGAAGGACAGAAAGGAGGGGGAGTGCTGGAGGGTCGAAGGGCGAGCAAACCGGCAACTGGGAGGTTAACTATCATATTGGGAGTGGGGAGTGGGGTGTATTTGTGTGTGTGTGTTCATGTGCATGTGGTGGTGGGGACACTACCTCCACCCCATGACTGGCCTAGTGATGGAGGAAAAAGTCCCTCATGGTCCCTCATGTCCCCCCACCCCCAGACCCTCTTGCCCCCCAGCCGAGAAGAGCCGGACGAGACTAAAGCCCCCCATTGTTGTCCCCTCACACAGGATCACCAAGGCCCCGGCAGTGAAAAGGGGATGGATGGAGGGAGGGGGTACGGAGGGACGACGGGGATTGGTGAGTGTTGTGTGTGTGTGTGTCTGTGTGTGTAGGGGAGTGGGGGGGGTGGGGGGGCTGGCTAGCTCAAACACAATCGTGTGATAGGACTTGGCCCTATCTAATCAAGGGCAGGAGGTCACTTCCGAACAACTGGGCAATAAAAGATTATTTCCAGCCACATAACAGAGGAGCCGTTGGAGGGGGTGGGGTGGTGGTGGTGGTGGTGGTGGGGGGGTCAAAGACAGAGAGAGAGAGAGGAAGGGAGGGAGGGAGGGAGAGATCTAGGGGGGGGGGGGGGCTGTCTGAGGGGAGAGGAAGTGAATTGAAAAAAGCCAGCAGACGGGAACCATCTGTCTGGATGCATAGTCTAATCTCAAAAAAATAGGGAATGGAGGGGAAACAAGGGGGAATAAGCAAGTAGTATGCTCCTCCTATCTATCTATCGATCTATCTATCTATCTATCTATCTATCTATCTATCGATCTATCGATCTATCGATCTATCTATCTATCTATCTATCTATCTATCTATCGATCTATCGATCTATCGATCTATCTATCTATCTATCTATCTATCTATCTATCTATCTATCTATTTATGCATATGCAATGCTATGTTTTGTCCTTGGTGGAGGTATCAAGGGGGAAAGCAGAACAAAAGTGTTTGTAGGGGGCCTGGAATGCAGCAAACACACAAAAATGTCCCTTGGGGCAGTTAAAAGAGAAACGAGGATGTGATCTTCTCAAAGTTAGTCTATGTTCAAAAAGGTTAAAGCAGTTGAGGGTCAACAGGAGACTCGGACCTTCACATTCCTTTGCTTACTTTATTTGAGTAAGAGGTGATTTGTATGTTGTTTTGTATTCCTCCCTGCTCTCCTCCTCTGTAGTGGCGTTTTGAAATGCGCCGCTAGAAAAACAACATTTTGCCATCTTGTGAACTTTCTAAGCCTATTGAGGGATCAAATCTAACAACTCTTGACAACTGGCCGTTTTCAGCAACAGTCTCCGGCAAGAGAAACACTGAGACAAACACCCTGCTGATTTAATTAGCCAGCGGAATACAAAATCACAGGCGTCTATTGGGGCCTGTGAGAGCTGGCAAAGGCTTTCCGCTAAGTTTGAAGGAAGGAAGTGACACTTTGAATACTGATGAGTCAGTCACACTGATGAAATAGAAGCTACTGGTGAAGCGCAAATCTTGTCTTTACCATAAATAACGCCTGGCTATTAATTACAAAAGATTCCTACTGAATGATTGCCAAGGGTTGTGTATCATATTGATCCCCGGGTCTCCTTCCCCCCCCTCCTTGTCCTCTACTGGCCTTTGTCCATAAAATGGCAGACAAAGACAAGAGACAGGAAGGGGGCTTGGAGAAGAATGTGGTATCAGATAGCTTGTAACGCTGCATACACACATAGAAGGTTGGTAGGGGGGTGTGAAAGTTTTACACTAGTTCCTGTGTGTGTGTGTGTGTGTGTGTGTGTACCCAGGAGCAAATGCTTAAGAGGCTCAGGCCCCAATGAAACACCTCCATCTTGAATAGCCCTCGACACCTGATAAAACACCAGGTCGTCCCTACAGGCCCTTTATGGCTCTTGAGGAGGAGGAAGAGTTTAGGCTAAATGACAGTGTGTGCTGTGATGACACACACCAGCAGCAGCTCAACAGGGTTTTTATAGGAGAAATTTAGCCCGTGCTCTTCTTCTCTGCTGTGCTCAGTTGAATTGGAGGCTCTTAAATCCTCGCCAAGAAAATAAGTACAGATACCACAATAGAATGTTACTGTGATAAGTATGAATTCCAAAATGTAGTTAAGAAGAGTTTTACCTGTGAGATACTTACAAAACTTAAATTCTACTGACTAACATCCTATTAACAACATAATTTGATTGAAATCTGCATAATGAGCAAACATTTACTCATACATCATAACATTTACAAGTAATAGACCTACATTATGCAATTTAAATGAGTTTATTAAATATTTGAAATGTTATAATCTGAGTAACAGTTATGTGTCATGTGTGTTTGATGAAGGATGGAGTCCTGCTCATTCCACCCAAGCATTTGCACTTGGAACAAGAAAATGAAAAGCTTAATGACAAGAAATGGCTTTAAAGTGTAATATTATGTAGCCCTAGTGCAAGATTTCTTTGCGTTTAGCTCAGTTGAAGGATTCTATTTGAAAAGCCTGAGGTAATTTCATTCACATGTCGTCCCACTGAGGTGAAATAAAGGTGAGATGCAAGGCTTTTAACACAAAACTAACATTTCATGACTTTATCCCTGGTTGAAGTTTAAGTTTGAATCTGCAAAGTAGCTGAACTGTATTGAAGTAGAAAAGTACTTGAGAAGATGTTTCCTGGATGTTCTTTCTGGCCATCTAGTGTAGTAAAAGTAACACAACAGAGTAATCCTTGTAATTACCTACTTGCCTGCTGTGGCTGATGGCTGTTGGATGTGCTTGAGCTTCTGGTGTCAGAAAGAAACTCTTCAATGTTTTATCTGTTAAATGAACCCATCCAATCTCTAATTTGTGTTGTTTGTCTGCTTAATCCTCTAGTCCCAAAATCCTTTTAACACCTGATAAACTCTTCCAGCACACCGCCTCCTGTGCCAGATCAGCCTCCTTCTCTTTCCTGAGGAACTTGTGTTTTGATACTGTTCACCTGACAACAGGACTACACAGTTTTTTTCATCTTGTTTGGGCCGTGTTGTGTTCAAGTAGTGACACTCTCTGGACCTTTCCTGTTATGTTTTATATTGATGTGTTTTGTTACTTTAAACCTGTGGGGGCCGATTGTGGATGTTGGAGGAGTTTCCAAACACATCAGAGCAGTTTCACATGTCCCTCCAGCTTGTCCATAAACCAAATATCTGAGGAGATATGAGCTGAGCTGCCATAAACTCTGTCCACGGCGCTGCCTTCCTCTCTCGAATCCGCCACCCCCACGTTTCCCCCTGATTGCTAATTTCTATTTATATGCCATGAGGGGAAATAATGAAAACCAGATGAGAAGGCCGAGGAGCCTGAAGCTGATTAATGCTGTGGAGGAGGATGACTGTTTATAGAATATCCTGTTCCACCGCGGCCATGCTGTCAGCGTTGCCCTGGCGAAGAAAAGGACTGCCCCGGTAGGATGTGTGGGTTGGAGGTTCCACCATGACTCACTTGGTAGTCATGTGTGTTTTGCTCTTGCATGGCCCCAAAAAACCCAAAGCTGTAGCAAGGGACACGCCAAGCCTGACAACTCCAAATAACATTACGTGGGTGTGTGGAGCTGCTAAATTTACTCTGAAACAAGTGCAAGGAGGAGGCAGGGGAGGAGGTTGTGACCATTTCTGCCATTGCATTACTTAATAGTGACTCAGATTTCACTTTTTTTTGCAGCAGTGTGGTAGCCCGATGATGAATACGGAGTGACAGACTTACAGAGCAGTTCACGTGGCAGGATGACTGAAAAGTGAAACACTATTCAGAGACATCGCAGCAGATTAGATGGTGAGATTTGAAAGACACGCTCGGTAACTCAACAGAGCCAAGTTCTGGAAATGGTGGGAGTAGAAGATGTTTCCTTATTTGGCTTAGGCTGCAAAATATCAAGTAAACACTGTCTTCCTGTTCACTGCCTCCTGAATACAGTTTAGATCTCTTCCAGCCGCCCTCATCCGCACAGGGGGAACTAGTGAAACCTGAAAAAAAAACGAGGCCTTCTATTGTTTGTGATCACCCAGGAGCCGGGAGCAAATGGGGCTCCAATTGCAGCTTTAAAAGGCAACAGGAAATTGACAAATCACTAATCCACACCAAACTTAAGGCCAACAAAAGGTACATTCCACCAATAAAAAGCACCGCGAGTACAGAAGGACCCATTTGGAAGGACGGTTCCTTTAATGCTAACTGCTGACCAGCTGGAATAAGCTCAGTCAGACCAAGTGAAAGCTTTGTCAGCTGAATAACAAAAGGCAGCTAGTTATGCTCTTTGTGCTGTTGTTTATCATTAGCATTTTAAACTTAACATATTTACTATCCAAATGCTGATGCAGCTTTTACTGAGAACTGTGTGTGTGTGTGTGTGTGTGTGTGTGTGTGTGTGTGTGTTCAAACGACAAACTCCTGTACTGAGAAATTCAACACAGAACAACCACAGCTCTGAACAGAATGATGGCAGTCATTTTTGCTACAGCACCTGAAGGCACCACCATCACATGTGCTTGATTATGGGCACAGTTGTGTCGTGCGCTTGCCAAACACTGCAGCTTCCAAAAACCAAACCTCTGTATAGTTTGTTTCTTTGCTATGTCGCAGTGGATTTCCTGTCTGTGTTTCCCCCGCTGTTGGCATTTTCTGCCTGACCAACCAACTTCCAAAGTGATGATCTCATCCCCTGGGGGCTGGGGTGGGGTAGTGGGGGTCAGCGGACTTCCCAAGTGATAAATTCACTGACAAAAAGAGGCGGCCAAATGGGGGAGTGAGGGTCGGAGGGGTGGGGGCTGGATTTTGCCCCCGCCGTTGCCTTTAGTGCAGGAACCAGGTCATAAAAGCCCAGCATTGATAGCCCGGTTTATTATCTTTGAACAGGTGGCCCCAGCTACTCGTAATGGTGGCTCTCATTTCTCAAGGCACTCACACACACACACACACACACACACACACACACACACACACACACACACACACACACACTGTGAGCTCCACAATATGGAGGCCATTTGGGAGTTTGGGAACATCCTGATCTGGCTATGTTAAAGCCCAGGGAATACACACTACAGTGCATAGTTTAGTGGTGACTTGCTGGCTGCTGTGATTGGAGTGTCTGTGTGTGTGTGTGTGTGGGGAGGGGGGGTACTTCCTGTGAACCAAATGCATGGAAACGTGCAGGAGCTCTGTTGCTCATCAGCTTTTGGGGCTTTTCGTGTCAGCGACCTGTATTGTTTAGATCTCAAGGTTACCGAGGAGAATCGCAGTAAAGAAACGCGCCAAGAATGTAAACAATCACATTTGGAGCTACAAGTTCTTTCTGCGAAAAAAAAGTTCCACTTTGACCAGAAATTCCACACACACTCACACCAATCGGACCAAACACACACCTGCACTTCCGCACACCTATCACCCACTCACGACATTCACATATGAAGTCGGTAACAAGATCAATCAAGACAGCAGACAGGTGCTATTTTTTCATTAATTAATATATTTTCTGCATTAAAGTTAACATAGTTTTCTTTTGTGCCACCCTTTAATTTTTCAGTAAGTATTTGATATTTTGTTATATTCAGACATGAGTAAATTTAAGACTGTCTCTTGCAATAAATATCATAAAATAATAGAGCTTCACATAATAAATATTTTTTACAACAAAAAAATGTTTTAACAGACATTTTTTCCTTTAAAAAATAGCCAGAATTCCTCTTATGGATTTGAGCAAACAATTTACAAAAAAAAAAGGGAGAATGCCACAGAATGTGTGTGTGAAGAGTTCAGATGGGTGGAAGGAGAGAGAAACATATCCAAGTGGGAGAAATATTATGAGATGGATGTGTGTGTGTATGTGTGTGAGTGTGTGTTGGTGTGTTAATGTGACATGAGCACAGGAACCGCAGCTTTATGTGGCAGCGAGCGATCATTCAAACACACCTGCTTGCTATGAACACCTGGTAACAGCTACATATTTGCCCCTATGGTAGATCGTCCTTCACAGATTTGGTAAGAGGCTCAGCTCCCACCGGGCACGCAGACCCAGAGGGAACCTGCCCACCTCAAAACGGAAGAAAAACTTTGTATATATATATATATATGTATGTATATATATATCAAAAAAAAGTGTTAATGAGGAGCTGAGGATAGACATAGAAACAGTTAAGGCAAACACTGGTCTGTAAAAACATGGTCCTGATCCAGAGAAAATCAAAATCAATCGAGTGGTTTTTTGTTACTCCTTTTGCTTAGCTCCTTAGGTTTCTGCAGCGAGGAGGGGAGGCTGGTGGGAGGTGCTTAGAATGTTTGATAAACATTTATTTGTGACTATCATCATCATCGTTATCGTCATTGTCATCGTCTGATCCATGTCAAGAGTCTCCCACACACACGCGAACACAAACACACAGGGGCGATCAGGAAGGTTTCTCCTGGGTGTGTGGTGCCCAGCTCTCCAGTTTGCAATAGACAGTGTTTGAGTTCTTGCAGCGGCAGCCGGGCCTGTTGACCCGGTCGTAGCAGCCCTGGCACGCCTTCAGACACCCCTTAACAGGCAGGTAGCATAGCAGGCAGGGGAAGAGCGCCGACATTAATCCCATGCACAGGAAGCGAGAGCAGCAGTGGGAGCGTGACAGCGAGCAGGGGTGGTCAGCGCATGAGTCCCCCTCGTCGTCATTGGAGCAGTGGTAGAAGATGCCCTTGACCAGGCACATGCAGGTGCCGTGCTCCAGTGCGCTCTCTGCAGAGCAAAGGCACTGACCGTTGCAGGCCAGACAAGAAGGCAGAGTCCTGGGAGCTGTACAGTCACTGCACTTGCACTTCCCACAACGTTCGCAGATGAACTGGTGCCCGGCAGCAGCCACCACCCCTTTGCCAGAGACTGAAAAGTCTGTTTTTCCCTTGCTCGGTGGCTTAAGTGACGCCTCCGGTGGAGGCTGGTGGAAGTGTGGTCCCTGCTGGGGCTGCAGGAGGGCCTTGGGCTTGGGCTGAGTCCGAACAGGCCGCTCCGCTCTGTGGTGCTGTAAGCTCATGCCCGGCCTGGTGGGGGGCGAGCGTGCCAGGAGTCCTTGCTCAGAGGAGGCACTGCTGTTGCTCCCTGAACTGGCAGCACTTCCTGTGCTGGTGGACCGGCTGAGTCCCGGTGCCCGGGAGCCGCCATACTGCTGTCCCCCGGCCACCACCACCACGCTGCCCCCCACGTGATGATGGTGGTGCCCCGATGGTCGGTGCTCATAGTTGTTGTTCACATTGACGAGGATGACCTCGTGAGTCCTCTCCTGTTTCTCCTGGGGCCTGGGGGGCATGCGGGGCACAGGGGGCCTCCGTACCACTGAGGGCCCCTCTGTATACTCGTTGCTGGAGCGGATGGCCTTGATTTGGTCCAGGGAGAGAATGGCGGCATGCTGGAGCTCCCGCTCGTAATCCGTCCTCTGCCGGCCCTCTAGGGAAGGTTGCTGGATCACCACTAATGAACCGCCGGGGCCATGTTGACTTTGGAGCTCCATCTGGGGGGATCACCACTTCCGACATTCACAGTGGACTTGGCATGCATCGGAAAACCTGCCAGAGGGGAGAGAGGCCAGGGGAGAGACAAAGGGCAAGCAGAGAGGGAGGGACAATGTCAGAGGAGCCAAAACATGGCAGGACACTTCAGAACACAAGTTACGGCTATCTGATGATCACACACATCCACAAAAGAACATCATGCATTAAATAGGAAAGTAAAGGAGCACTATACATAATAATAAGAACACTAATTAAGTAAAATTTAAAGGTGCAATTCAAGTTCTCCCTCCCTCACAGTTCGACCCTGTCAACATCCCAATGTGTCCCATTTGCTCCGTTACGTGGGGCTCGCAGGGGGAAAGTTGACTATTAACAAGACTTTTTGAACCTTCCTTCCCCACACGCACACATCTACACTCCAGTGGGCCCTACAAATACTTCCCCTGCTCATTTACATTTGTATGACTAGTTAACATTTAAATGCATCGCGGCGACGAAATGAGGACACGATCCAAGGGAATTAAATGAGCTGCCTCACTTAGTATTCTATTACTACACCGAAAGGGCTTTCATGGAAACGGGGACAAAAGTGAAGATTCAAGAAAGAAAAAACTTAAGGTCAGACCAATTTCCGACTAAATTCAGACTTTGATAGGGAATTGAACGTTTTCAAAGTGCTGCACCGGGATTCCAACGTCTCCTCACATTGTAGAGAAGACGCGTTGTTACGGAGTATTTGGTGTAACAATGTGTGTAAAAATACGCGCAAATGTCAGAAAACACAATCAGGAATCTGCGTTAGAGACATCGGGGATGTTATGAAGCAATACACACACACACGAGGCCAGAAGCAGAGGAGCGTGGATCCAGTTAGAGGACCTGACAGGACAGAACACCACAACTATTACGATTACTATTTTATTACACATCTAAACACTTTTCAAACACACAAAATGTAGATTTTAGGCGTCTGCGTGTCTATTAATAGCCCGATCCGCACTGTGCGCTATTAAAAAGGAGGAGATGTTGCGCGCAGAGCTGAAAGCAAACGAGCGTCAAATCCGCGGCGCAGGAGGATCAGGAGACATTAGAGAGGACGCATCCAAACAGACGGAGGAAACTTATGAATGAAAACAACCGCCGGTGGGGGGAGGGGTGTTTGTTACAGCACAGCCACGACGGAGGGACACAGGCGGGCGGGGGATGGAGGGAGGGGGGGGTTAGATCCATCAACTTCACCCGCAGATCGAGACTCTTTAAGGGCGTTTTAATGCGAGAAAGCATGTGCACTGATTGTGCACAAGTGGATTTGAACGTTTATATGGCTACAGCGGCGCATACACACACACACACACACTCACTCACTACGTGCGCTACTGCCGGTGCAACAATTGACAGAAAAAAAACACATCGATCTACGTTGAAATAGTTTGATTTTAGTGCGTTAAAGATACGTACCTATATGCAACCATCCATAACGTCGAATCCATCAACCAGATCGCTAACAAAACTCCATCCAAACGGGAGAGGGAATGTCCACAACGCGTAGCAGCAAGCTGGGAGATCTGCTGCCGAACATTCACAGCGGCAGAACTGTTAATCCAAGAGCGAGTGTGTATCCCTTTGCGTTATTCCCTTGGAGCGCTTATTTCAGCGTGCATTCGTCCCAGTATAGAAGCGTGTAAATCCAGTGTGGGGCTCTGAAGGAGGGAAGGAGAGGAGCACCTTGGGGAGGCCGATCGGGGGGCAAGCTCAACTTAGAAGAAGTCCCGTAGGAAATTGTTGTAAAATAAAAAAAAATCGTCGGAGCGAGGAAAGTTGTTCAGTCACGCGGTGCTTTTATATCCAAAAAGAGTTTCTCCTTTTCCGAGTTTGGTTGTAAAGTTTGCGGTTTAGTTGCTTGTTATTGCGGGGAGATCTGCGCTCTGGTGCAAAAAAAAAAGCGTCGCTTGGCTGGCAGACTCTCTCTCTCTCTCTCTCTTTCTCTCTTTCTCTCTCTTTCTCTCTCTCTCTCTCTGCTCTGCGGGCCTGTCCAGCACTGAATGAATGGAAGCGCAGGGCTCAGTGTTTGCTCGACAAGCCAACTCCCATTGGCCATTCACTCCACTGAAAAAGGATACATCGCATCCGCTCCTGATTCATTGGGCAGATGTGGAAGGCCGGACGATAGAGATGTGCGCGCCGCTTAAGGTGGAACGGCGGAGTTCTTTCTGTGGCAGCGTGGACTCGATGGAGAGTTCAGAGGAGACACACACACACACACACTTTGGTTATGACTAATGATGTGAACGCGAATAATGTGACGAATAGTGGAGGGATAAAAAGTCTGATTACGTATATTAGAGATGATTTGTCATATGAATGTTAATAATTATTTTCATCAATTTTAGTTCTCCTTCTGGAAAATCGAATGAAAAAAAACCACACAGGCCTTATTCATGGTATTTCTTTGCATTTTCCTTTTGCTTGTTTTTAAATAGTAACATTAGGTTATCTTAATATTTAGAAATATTGTCAATTCTGAAGATATGGACCTGAAGTTAAAGTCTTATTAATTATAAAACTTTAATATTGTCTTTAACAATACTAAAGATAAAATGTAATACTATTCTGCTATGTAATACTATTTAACATACGTAGTTATCTTAAATATCCCCCCCCCCCCCCCTTCGATAGGACACTTTAAAGCAAACTTGTGAAGTTCATGCTTACTTCAAACATACTACATTAGAGGTCAGACATACATATTCACTTATTGTGTTTGTTTGTACACAAGAATGGAAGAATGGACAGAAGATCATTTTTATCCGGGGACCCCCTGGGACCTCTTTACAGACCGCATCTGGTGCTGCAATCTGGGAAACACTGGACACACTGACAACTGTAACTGCATAAAGTACTAGAGGAGGGAGCGATTACAGCGTATCAGCTCCGTGGAATGTACCCATTACGCATTAACGCTGCAATATGAGAACGTAAGATGCGTAATGATGAGCATGAGTTTACATAACGCGCTGATATGGACTCTTTCCCATCAATTAGTGAGTTTAGAGCTTCGCGGGTGGATTGTGCAGCAGCAGGAGGGGGGTGGTGAGGGTTTAGTCCCAGACCACCTTAAGAAAAAATCCGCCCTGCAGCCAGGGGAAAGACTCCCCCTGCTCCTGCCACCCTCCTCCTCCTCCTCCCCCTCCCCCTCCTCCTCTCTGTTCCTGACTGTCTGGTTTGATTGGTGTCGCGGATGCGCTACATCCGGATCCATGAGAAAAGGAAGTTCAATACAAAGTCAATTTATCCTATTCAAATGGAAAAATCAATAGATGAGTGACCCCCAGTGCCATTTCGGGTCAGCAAATGCTTCAAAAAGAGGAAGAAAATACTCTAAGTAGTGTTAACGGACTGTTAGAGTGAGTGTGTGTGTGTGTGTGTTTAGGCTGGATGTTAAAACGCAGCTTCTAAAGCTGAGGGCTGGATGATAAAGCAGATCCTGGTAGACCGACAGATGGCCGCCTGGATCCCTGCTCTTAGTGGTCGGAAGTGCGGACGGAAATCTCACGATTACAGCAATTAGCTGATTTTCCATGGATGAACGTGATGAATCTACCAGCCGCGGTTGTTTTTCTGCCCGTGGACATAAAACAGCGGTTCCACGAAATAAGGGTATAGGAAGCATCGGGGGTCCTTAGAAGGGGTCCAGATCACTCTATAAGCAACAATAACCAGAACCCCATTCATTCTATAAGGTTAATACTGTTAGAACATAGATATGATGTGAATAAAGATTTGATCAGATGATTCATTTTCCACCACTAACAGGATAAGCTCAAAACCAAACCTGCAATCATGTCTGTGTGTGGAAAAAAAGAGAGAAAAAGTGTTATTTGACTGCTTAACTTAAATTCTAAAGGATTACAGGAGTCACATTTAGTTAAAGATTTAATCTGACCAGTACCAGCAGAGGCTCTGAGGTCTTGGAAGAGGAATGGACAGATGTTTCTGGCTGCACTATGAGCCGAAGCACTACAATCATTTAGACATTTTTCTCGGGGTTTTACTCGACTTTAATGTGTTCTTACAGACCTTTCATGGTAAGTTGGCCTTTATATAGTCTTTATATATGGCTTGTGTGACTTTTCTTTCTCAGTAATGATCTATAGACATCTTAATCTGTATTGAAATAGTTGCACAAAATGAATAAACAAGACCTTAAATGTTAATATTTTATAGAACAAACTCGCCATTTTCAGATAATTTGTTACAACAGAGCCTTCAAAATACATGATCAGAAACACAGAACAATGTGTTTTTAAATCAGCTTTCAATGCAAAATTGAATTGAATGTTATCTGCATTCAGTTAAATTGAACATTTATAGATTTTATTCTTTATTTACCGCCTTAATTACAGAAACGGAAGTCTTTAGTGCAACTTGTGGTGTCACTACTAAAGTGACTTCAATCCTTTCGCCAAAAAAACTGACTGAACTGTAACTAGCTGGTGGTTGGAGTCACTTTCTTCTCATATTTATGTGGCCTGATGAAGCAGAGGTCCTTGTTTGAGTTTTGTCCACAGCAGAATGATCAGAAGAAGCCCAGGCCGCTGTGCTGCTGCTGCTGATAGCTGATATACGACTGGATGAGAGAGTCGGGGATTCGAGGCTTCACGGTGTTCAGGGCACTTTCAAAGTGTCTGGCGGCAATGTGCTGAGCTTTGATGTCCTCTTGTAGGGCCAGGAGGGCAGCCTCTCTGCATACTGCTGTTATCTGGGACAGGAAACAGACACAGATACTCAGCTGTCACACTGACCACTACAGCCTCTGTTACAGGGTTGATCACATGACACAGAGGAGAAAGATGTGGAATGGAGTATGAGTTGGTTCATCTTTATCAGTTAAACCTCAAAACAAACTGTACATCATCTCCACAGCTGTTTCTATCTTACTTAAGGGTTTCTTTAGTCATGGAAATCCAGGAAATGTCATGGAAGTGTTTTGGGAAATTTAAAATGAAAATCAAGTAGTTATCTGTTATCAGGTAGTCATGGAAACATTTCTGGCAAGAGAAAAGGATAAAGTTTCATCACACTGGAAATCTGTTTATTCAATTTCACCTCAAGTGGGTGTTTCCATTCTATTATCTCTGATTAAGACAATACATATTTAAAGAGTAACAGACTTGAGACTGGATCGTATTATGATGAATTGATGTATTCAGGCTTATTAACAGTTGACTCATCATCATCATCACTTCCACATACATTTCCTAAACCTGGTGAACTCTCCCTCATGCTCATTTCTTCTTTTCTCTCACAGTATAGACACTAATCTGAGCAGTGTGATTGGAAATGTAGTGAGTGGGCTTTTCCTTTATCACGCACATTGACTCCACACAGCCAATGCAATGAATCCTGTCATTAAAGATCATAATGTTCAGTTATGGAGTCAGAGATCTCGTTTAAAGTCCATGTAGTCACATTAACTGAGGGGTGTGTGGGTGGGTGGAGCGTCAGAAAATGTTCAACAGTTCTTTGTTAAATAAGATAAATAAATAAATATTAATGATCTTTCCCTTTTTTTATTCATTACTGAACAGAACCCCTTAAATATGATCTGTAAAAACCCTTAAAACCTTTCAATTCAGATTAAGATGCAGTTTGAATTGAATGTGTAACTTTTTGGGTGTAGAACAGATGACATTTGATCCTCAATGCAATCAGTTTAAACTTTGCTTGGCTTGGCTTGTAAACCTGCCTCTGGCTAAGATCTGTTTCTAATGTAAGAAGCTCAAACAATGCAGCAGACTCCATGCACTTTGTTCTACATGTTGTAAACGATGCATGGAAGTTGTCGCCTGAACGGCAGAAGTTCTCCTGCAGCCTCTTTTCCACACTGCCGGTGGATGAATTATGCAACGTCTAATACGGAGGAGCGCTGCAGTCGCTGCGGGTGACATTTAGGAGAGATTCTGCACACGCCAGAGGAGTGACTCACTTCCGAATTGGTGGCGATGCTTGATGAAGGCCAGGCGTCTTTCCCAGCAGTGCCACCCTCCTCCCTTTCTAGAAGCTATGCTTTGTTCTGAGGCATGCTTTCTGTGTGGCAGCTTACACAACTCCCTTCAACAAGAGCGTCACAGGAAAGCATTCGCCTTAACGACTGCTGAGAGCGCCAGGTGGGAAGTGAGAGGGACGCACAGTCATGTGATGAAGCATGACGAAGTCTGTACAGTGAAAGACTGTGTTTGCTGCCACAGATGCTTAAATTAGTATTGTTTTGTATCGTCTGCAAACAGCATATGGTGTGTGTCCACTCCTCCGTCAAGCCATTACTGAACCAAACCCCAGCCAGACACATCTGCTGTCTCCACACAGGTTGGGTGAGAGAGTGGGCGGAGTTAGATGAGGGAAACGACATAAACAGGCTCTTAGAATAACTTCAGCATTATGACATGAAGGAGTTTGACTTCAATCGTTTTCAGGCTCAGTTCAAATTAAGTAGACATTAAATCTGTTATTTTGTAAAAACCTTCACTCAATGTTGATAAGATTGTCTGCTCCATCATCTTCATCATCAGTTTATTTCCTTGTTTTCCCTTGTAAATAGCATTTTTCCATGACTGAAGTTCTTATCCTACTTAATTGCTGTGTAGACAGTGCATCTTCCTGTCACACTGATTGATCCAATCAGCCACAGATAAAGCAATCGGTCATCAGATGTATTCAACTGTCAGAGCACGCGCCAGTCATGGTGTTTCTCAGCAGCAGAGAGTAAAATAAGGGGAGAAAGCTGTTTGAGTGTGTTCTGGCTGATCTAGCATGCACGACTAAGGACAGGTGCTTTGCAGATGTCAGGATGTGAGTGTGCACCCCCCCCACAACTTCTTCTTCTGTTTCAAGCCAACGAGGAACATGATTTGGGGAGGATAAACACACAGGCCGGGTTCATTTTCTATGAGGGTTTCCCATCATTCAAGTCATTTAGGCCTGTCAGTACTAATGATGCAAAACAATGAGGCCATGTACCCTGGATCCCTGTTTACAAACCCAGAGAGGGAGAGGGAGAGAGAGAGAGGGAGAGAGAGAGAGAGAGAGAGAGAGAGAGAGAGAGGAATGCCACATGTTGAACAATGTGATTTACTGATGTTTCCAAGCAACACCCATAAACAGGAACAGACAAACGCTGCAGCGCAATCAAACTGTAATTTCTTATTTATGTTGAAGCTTTGACATACAGAAGATGTTTGCCTCCTCCTGTAATGAGCCGACAATTCAGAATTATTCGGCTGTTTACTTCCACAACACCCAATGGCTTTATTTAAAAAAAAAAAAAAAAAAAAAAAACGTCCGGAGCTGCTCAGAAGTATACAAGCAACACGCGTGCGCACACACACACACACACACACACACACACACACACACACACACACACACACACACACACACACACACACACACACACACACACACACACAGGCGCCCACATTCATACTTGCTGGGTTTATGAGCGGGTCTGTGGAGGTGATCAACAAGCCAGTGTTTCCCGCTGTGTGTTTGCTCGTGTGAGCCTCCCAAAAAAAAAAAAAGCCACAAAGGCAAACAGGCCGGGGCGAAAGAGCCAGTTTGTTTGTAAACGTGAAGGCATTCCAAGATGGGAGCCAACAGTCCCCAGCAGACCCCCCTCGCACCACCTTGATACCCCCCCCAAAAAAACAACGCAACGCCCCCCTAAAGATAGGCCCCCCCACCCGCTCGCCCTGAGAGGGGAGAAGAAGGAGGGAGAGGGAGAAGGAAACTGCAAATGCACAGAAATTAGATTGTGGGAGGAAGGAGTGCTGACTTGCAACGGCTCTAATAAATTACTGATTTTTCAAAAAAAAACTTTTATCGCGATGCAGACTTTATTTTTCATTCCCTTCATAAATTATGTCAGCGATCACTTAAATTACGGAGAGGGCTGAGATGATGCATTGCAGCGGCTGCTGGCCGGTGATGTGGGCGAGCTCAGAGCTCCTGCCAGTGGCACATGGCCAAATGTGGAGGGAAAAAAAAGAAAATGATCAAGAGCTTCTCAGTTTGGAGACATGTTCAAAAGTGCTGACGCAAGATGACCCGACAGTCTGCTCAGAATAGCGAGTCAAAGAGAGTTTACATGACCCGGCAAACGCAGCAGAAAGTTATAATACTGAATCTGTATTTATTAATCCAGTGTGATTAATTTAGTAGCTAGTTTGCACTTCTAGAAAGATGAGTTCATGAGGATTTTGGTCAGTGCAGCCATTTGAATGGGGTTATGACATGAGGACCGGCACGTGCTCGGCTCCTTTTGCTCCAGGCTCCAGGCCTTCGCCCGCCTCCCACGCTTGCAGCCATTAGGGTGCCACAACATGTAACCCTGCATACAGCAGAAGCCTTTATGCTCTATTGGGTCACATCCCTGCAAACTGCCCCTATATCACACTGCCTCAAAGCAGAGAGGTAGAGGTATGAACTATGTGCTGCACTGAATGTGAGGTCTTGTTGTCTTTAAAATATAAGACAAGAGCAAAATGTAATGAGCCCTGAGACAAAAGAAGGCAGCAAACGGAACTATAATAAAATACAGCAAAGAACAACAATCAAAGAACGGACAAAGTGGAGCTAAAATAAACGTTTGACACTATAAACTGACATGAAGAGGCTGGAAAAGAGGTGACATGACCCATGATCAATCCATTCATGATCCATCATCCAATTACCCATCCATCTATGATCTGTCATCCGACCGTCTATCCAGCCATTCATGATCTATCCTGCAGCCATGATCCATCCATCCACCTATGTCTCCAGCCATCATCCATAATCCATCAATCCATCTTTTTTATCCATCATCCACCCTTCCAGCCATCATTTGTCTATCCATGCATCCATAATTCCACCCACCCAATGTATTCAGCCATCATCTATCATCCATCCATTTATCCATTCATCCATTAATGTGTCCACCCACTTACCCAGCTATCCATCCATCCATCCATCTGTTTACCCCCATCAACCATCCATCATATCCCAGCTTCTATGTGCACCTGTCTATGTCATGCACATGTTCATATTCATATAAACTGATGCAAATGGACTTCCTGCTTCCAGACGTCACAGGCACCTCTGTTGCATTTGTCATCTTCAAACAACACACAAAATACTCCTTACTTACCTCCAGGCTTACATGCCTCTTACACCTTCACACTGAACTAACCTCTGCAAATCTTTATTTCTTTGGACAATCTTTCCCCAGAGGAGGTAAGACGGGACACGTGCCATCAGTCAACCTGTTTAGCACGACAAAAATAAACCTTGTCCACAAGTGGAGGAGGGGGGAAAGAGCTTGTGCCTGCTGGCAGAGCATACCAACGCTCTCAGGTCAAATCTGTCTGGTGTACCTTTCGCTTCCTACTTCAACAAAGGTGCTCAGTGAGTGTATCAGACGGCCTTAATGAAGGGCTTGTTAGCTCAGCTACCGGCAGCAGATCCACTACACCCAGAGTGTGTGTTTACTATCAATCCGCCCTTGTGTCTACAGTGGGCTACATCCAGTCCCCCCCACCCCCCACCCAACACACACACACACACACACACAAACGGCCACATTTACAGGAGCGAGCCCACGACCCCCGACACCCCCACACCCAACCACGCCCCTCCCTCGAACACCTCCATCACTCCTACATTACACACACACACACACACACACACGCACACACACACGCACACACACACACGCACACACACACACACACACACACACACACACACTCCTCAAACTTCCTTGGCTGGGGAAGGGCCTTCTTATAATCAAGCTGACATTTAATGCCAGTGATGATATTGGCTCTGAGAGGAGCTCTTAAGCAAACGGCAAAATATTGACTCCCTCCCCTTGACTCACTTTCTAACCCCCCACCCCCCACCCTGACCCCACACTGGAAAAAAAAAAAGAAAGAAAGAAGCCACGCTGCATCCAATTTTCAGGGAGGAAATGAAATAATATATAAATCAAACGACGTCGGGGGTGCAGAGCCCAAACTCTCGACCAGAAATAAAACGTTTCATCCTCCAAAAAAAGGCAAAAAGGAAGTGTCTGCAGTGACATGCCTCCGCCAAGAGAAACAAGGCCTGACCACAGCTCCATGTGAAACCTATTTAAAATTACAAGGCAGGCGAGTGAGTGAGAGAGGGAGAGAGAGAGAGGGGGGGGGTGGGAGAGAGAGAGAGAGAGAGACAGAGAGAGAGGGTTAAAGGATGGAGGTTAAGTTAAGCATGGAGGGAGGAGAGTCAGGTGGGGAAAGGGGGATGAACGGAAACATGGCGCATGATCATAAATAGTCGAGGGTGTGTGTGTGTGTGTGTGTGTGTGTGAGAGAAAGAGAGAGGGAGAGAGAGCTGTGTATGAACGTGCACATGCTTGTGCTGCCTTTCAGCAGAGGAATTCAGATTCCGTTGAAAACACTGATGATAATGGAAGTGTGATTGTGAGGGCTTTTCCTCCAACATGTGTTTCAGCCAAGACAATAGAGGCGGAGGGAAGTTATTATACATGTCAGTCCAGAATAAGAAAGCTTTGTCTGGCTGAGCAGCAGTACGAACGCACGCCACTTTAATATTACGTGTCTATGCTTTATCCAGGGACCCGTGTGCAGACGTCGAATGGACTAAACTCAAGGATCCAAAGTGGACAGACTCTTATACATAAACCACGGTTAAGTAAGAGTATTTATTTATTCAACATCCTTCCAGGTCCACTGTAGGTTAAGCTACTTGATCCACCAAAAATATATGGATGTTTTTTTTATTTCTTACCCTATATACCATCTATCTACACGGCAAAGAAGTTGATCCTGCAGCAAAATCACCAAACAAGGCTATTTCTGTCTGTGGAGCTGCTCTGCCTCTAAGAAATGCTTACATAAATACAAATCCAATCTGCAGCGTGTGATGTATAAAGACTGCTGCTGGTGTGTGCAGACTTGTTGTTGTGACAGTAAAAGCTTAAAGCCTCGTAGGAAAATGTGGCCGCGCAGGTATACAGTATATGCTGCAATGTAAGAAATGTGTGAAATGTGAGTGGATGTGTAACCTGGAAGCTACCGTGCGACTTACATGCCGGGCATTTGAGCGTTATCGTCTCAGGGCCTCAAACGATCTCATGTTTTGGAAAGACCCATGTGGGACAGCACCTGTGTAAGGGCTACACAGTGTGAAGTTTGTCTATATGTGTGTGTGCGTGCGTGCATTGGGGGTGGGGGGGGGGGGGGGTGGGGGGGGGGGGGGGGGGGATGGCGTGGGTAACGGGGGCCTCGCCTTAAGGGGCATATTTGTCCTCGCCCCTTAATCAGGCGAATGAAAGCACCACATTCTCTCTGGACTTGGGAAGGCAGGGATGGCATATTTACCAAACACACCCACACTGGAGTGACCTGGAGTCTTAGCTCTCTCTCTCTCTCTCTGGATGCGTGTGTGTGTGTGTGTGGTTATGTCAAGGTAGGTAAAAAATGCCACCTGTGATGTGCTCATATCAGTTTCCTATTTGCTCCATCTTTCATAAAGTGTACGAGTTAGCCGTGTGTTCACTTCTTACATTTCCTATTTCTGCTCAGAAGGAATATTTACACATGCCTACAAAAGACTTAACATGGCATTAACTTCTATTATTAGTGCCTCAACCAAGGATTTAGTGGTTTAGAAGCCATATAAGTACTGATAAAAATGTATTATAATTCGAGGGGCACTCCAGTTATGGCTTCACTGTTCAATGACAAATCTTATGTTACTTTGTGTTACCTGGGAATTTACAAAATGAAATTGCAATGGGAGAAACCAATGGGAGAAAGCCTCAGCACGCATTTCCTCCACTGGTGGACTCTCCTCATGCTCTTATTATGAAATTACATTAACGTATATTCTGAGAGTGACCGACTGCTCCTCTGCATCCTGTGCATGTACACATCTCATTTGCATGTTTTCTTTACACGTATGTAAGCATGTTAACCTAGTGTGTGTTTCACATGTTGACCGTCTGAATGGAAACATGAATACATCTGCGGTCAGCTGCATCCACAATAAAACACACACACACACACTTGCTCTCTCTCCTTCTCTGTCTCTCTCTCTCTCTCTCTCACTCACATACCTCTGCTTTTGTGTGTATGTGTATTTTGGAAAATCTCTTCCAGCATCAGCCCTCGTCAAAACACATTCCACCAAAGCTGACACGCCGGCTCGATGATCACCGCTGATCAATTTCCTTCTGACGTCGACGCCATTTATCAGCGTTTTTCTTCTCACGTTGTTTAATGTCACTTTTATTCAAACGGCAACACGTCTGTTACATGCATTTTTTCGCGCATGTGTCCTCGGTGATAAAAAAGAATCTTTGCAACAACAAATCATAAATCAGAGAGCTGACGCACAGAGCCAGAGGAGGAACAGCCACAACCACAACAGGTGTTAAGAGGAAACCATTTGTCTTGTTGCGAGGGTGGATGTGCTCTGTGTGGGCGTGTGTGTGTGTGTCAATGTGGTGTGTGTATGTCACAAGGCCTGATTTGGTGTTCAAAGTTTAGTGTATCTTTGGCATGAATTTAGAAGTCTATGAGAGAAGTGCAGAGGGAACCTGTTGTGACATAATTTGATAAATGACTTCAAGTTAGAGTCCAACACTCAGAGATTCTCAGATAGCAAAGACGGGGAAATAATACAGATCACAAACGGCGTATGGACGTCAAGACAGACTGTGGATCTGTGTTATTTGTACGTCCTGCATTGGAACAGGCGAACATTGGAACATGTGAAGACACAGAGTAAAGAAAACAATTGCGCCTGTGAGTTTGAATGGCCGTCAGCCAAGCGTCTCACACACCTGGGCTCGGACCAAACAGCTCTCCCCCGCTGGAGGGGAAAGAACCACAGCTATGGAGGTTTGCACGCAGTCATAAAGATAGAACATAAAGATATTCTGACGCGACTTAACACCTTTAGAAAAATGCCGGGAACGACCTCACCACCCAGGGAGACGGATATTAACACGCTGTTGGATTTAGAAGTATTCATTTGTCATCACACTAACATACTCAGCATCAGAACATCTTCCCCTTACAGTCAGTACGTTTACATGCATGTTAAAAGTCACGTAAACACCGTAATTATATTGAAACAGGCATAAATTGACTTGTGCTTACCCAAGACACAACAGTCCTAGATAGATTACGTGATTGTACATTGATTGACTCATGTAAACGTAATCAGAGTAAGACTTTCACATGCGTTTCCTCACTTGGCGGAGTCACCTCATAGTCCAAATATACACAGCATGTATATTTGGAGAGCAGTAGAATCATTAGTTCCGGCCATGTATACATCTTAGTTGCATTTTTGCCCTTAATCACAGTAGAGACAGAAATGGGAGAGAACAGTGTGCCTGGACTGTAAACACATTTGCTGCTAATCCCTGGGAAATCCTGATTTAGTCAACATCTGCTAAGTGCTCATGGCTGTAGTGTTTTTGCACCACACCTCTCACAGTTTATCAAACCACATGACTTAGTGCAAGTCCCCTAAGGACACACACACACACGCACACACACACTGTATGACTTAACTTTATCAGAACTCTGTCCCGTTCACAACACATCACTTTCTGTCTTGTAAAATCTTGAAATCGTGGTTTGCATAACTATTGACTGACGGGTGACAGGGGATCAGGATCTTTCACCAACTGGAATCCCTGATGATTCTGTTTGGTCTGCAAACTGTATTTGGTCACCAAAACACACACACACACAAGGCCAGAGAGTGACAGAACCTTTTTCGTGTTATGAATCCACCTGGTTGCCATTGTCCCTGAGCTCTTACTGGCGGTCACAACACATTTCACACGATAGAACTTGTGGTGCGTCAATCAGTAACTTTACACGCACTTCAATTATACTGAAATCAAGGCAATACACAGTTTTTCAAGTGTATCCTACTTATTGTGATTGAAATTGGCATACACTTCAGCATGCTAACACCGAGTAAGATACCTGGATTATGAGATTGTGAATCCATTTATTTTCTCAATGGGGCAGACTTGCCTTATACCGCGATTACGCAACACCTCATGTTTACGCAGCGGACTCTTGTTGATTCTGTGCATGTACAGGGCGTAATCGCACTTAGCCTTTCATTGCAGTGAGGACAAATGCTCAAGAGTATTGTGTACATGTAAACGTACTGTGTGCATCTCTAGGAATGTATTTGTTTGCATCAGATTATGAAGTTGAAATCTTTACGAAACCTTGCCTATCTCAAATTTTGGTACGGAAGTAATAAACTGAGAGAATTGAGACATATCTTGTTATAAGATAATGTAATAAAGAGCATAACAACAACGCACAGTAGTATGATATGTAGTGTACTTTTAGTATAATCAACACGATCATCTCAACATAATAACATTAAAGTTTGCTTGACTTTTAGACCCGTGTAAGAACCCTTTTTTTTTTGCGGATACAATCTTTTGACACCTTTAATGAAAACAAGCTGCATCTTAACTTGACAGGCTATTAGCTTTTCAACAGGGCTAAAAGCAAAGGTCTGGATTTGACTCAGTGCATGTGACAGGGTGCAATAAATCCTCCAGGTCTTTTCCTGTCAGGGCTTGATCATAAATAAAACAAAATAACAGAGAAAAGTGGAGTAGCATCACACCTTCCTTCAGGAGCCAGTTAAGCCCTTCTGCTTCGTGACAACACGGCGATTACAGTATCAAATGTTGCTTCTGTTCGAAAGAGTGATGGCAGAGATGGGGAAGGAGCCGGCAGCAATTTTCGGGATTGTGTGTGTGCGTGTGTCCGTGTGTTGTCTGTGGAGGGTTTAGTGGGAAGGTGAAGGATGGGAAACCAGGTGTCACTCCAGGCAGGTAGGGAGAGAGGTGATTTTAACAAGCTTGTAGCTCCGAGCTGACAACAACCACGTCCTCCTTCGTGACCTGCTTCTCCCCTCAAAACAAGTCTCAATTCTCAGGAATGTAATTAAAGCAAAAGCTTCAAGTAGTCAGGGTGTGTGTGTTTGTGTGTGTTCATGTCACAAAACTTTCTTTGCTTCATCTTTATAGCACCAAACACACTTGTGGTGCTACAGGAAGCCAAATCTGATTCTCATTGAGGGATGAGAAGTGATTTGTTTTTAGTACACATCCTACATTTTCCAACAACTATCCGGGTCCAGGTTGGATGTCACGCCCCCCGGGGCCACATCCTCTATCTCTTCTCCTTCCAGTAGGACATGCCTGCAACACCTCCCTGGGGAGGCGTGCTGATCAGCCCCCTGAGCCATCTCAGCTAAGCCCTTTCAACGCCAAGGATCAGTGGTTGTTCTGCAAGCTACGGTCTGATGTACCAGTCCCAACAACCTGCAGGATACTTAGAGGATACTCACAATCCAGAGCTCAGAGGGCTTTCTCTTCAACATGACTTATTAACATGCACAGGGAACTAAAGACAACATTTTTAGTATTTAGCAGAACCCTCACTGGATAAAATATATGGATTAGCAGAGTATTATATTCTGTTAGTCCTTTTTGAAATTGTGTCTGTGTTTACCTTCAAAGATATCAAAGAGGTTTCCAAGTCAGAAATAAACCCTGAGTCATCGTAAACAATCCTCCTAGCACACAACAAGAACCTGTTAACAGTAATTTGTCACCTGTGGCTGGCGTGTCAACAGACTACACTTTCTCAGATTTCAGGAGGCATGTGCCAGCGCTGCTCACACACCACAATTACTGCCATTGTGGATGTTGGGAGCTGCTGCACGACAACACTATGTGCCAGCAGCTGGGAGAAGAATGCGGTGACCTTAAGGTCGGTAGTGTACCCTGTTAAAATTGCATTTGGCCTGTCGTCACTGAAAAATGTCAGGTTCTAGAATAATGGTGCCAGAAATAAGGGGCATGCATTTCAATTGCAGCCGATAGAATTACAGTAGCAATATTATAATTCTTCCTTCTTATCCCGACAAATTTTAAATCTTAAACTGGCTGGTGACATTGGTGGGAGCAACAAATAATGAAATACAGTTAAGAAAATTACAACTGACAGGAAATAGAGCTTAGATATATAAAGAAAAGCAAGAAGCTGACAGTTTCAGTCGAGGAACTTGCTGAATTATTTCACCATTAAAGCTCTGTAATGACTGCAAAACCTCTATGAGAGCAACAACCATGACCTTTAAATGCTCTCAATACTCAATATCATCATTTGTCCTTACTGCCATAAAGGCAAAAATTCTCGCCTAACCAATTTGCTCAGGAGAAGAAGTGTGCAAAGTAAAAAAATGTATGCGGAGATGGTTCACTGATTATAAAGCCATGGGTTATTTACATGCTTCAGTAAATGGATTTATAATCACATAATCTTGGTCTGTTAATAAGAGTAAGCCAACATACTTTGATGCAGATATTGATGCAACTGATGGTGTTTACGTGACTTCTAAAAGACTGTATTCATTGCTTCAATCAGTGTATAAGCGTTGCTTTATCATGCATGTATACACACTGAGACTCAGAGATGTAAAGGCAGTGAGAACAGTTTACAACACAGCGAGCAATGAAAGGAGAAAGGAATGAAAATTAAAGTTGACACCTTGGAGCAACCTCCAGCTCCAGTAAGCATCCTGCGTTTGATTTACAACGACCCCTCATTCAACTTCTCCCTAGCAGAGAGCGCTTGACGCACGACTGACCGATGTTTAGCAGCGGCGGCCTACTGCATTACCGGGCCTTGCCAAGTCAAATAGAATCGCTCAATACACTGTCACACTGAGATGGAGAAATCCAGCTACTCATAATGTCTACACAACGGCAATGGTAGCTCGTCTAATTGAATGATGTATCATTTCTTTGCAAGCAGCTTGTTTCCCCTTCAGAAACAGAGAGAATCTGCAGCCTCTAGGTTTCATATAACCATTCATGCAAGAGGATGCAATGCTTTATCTTTGGAATAGAATGTGCTGCAAAAGAGAAGACACATTTATAGAATCTCTTGCATTTAGATGTAAAATCAGAAGTAGCCCCGAGTGCGACTCCGTTGAGATTGAAAGAGTGGACTTGAAAATTGATGACGGCTGGAACTATTAGTATGTTCCACTGTGGCTTTAAACCTCCTGCTTCTCGCCACATCAACAGCCCCCATCCAGTGTGTTTGACATTTGCATGTTTATTTGTTGTGTTTGTCCCTCAGTGCTCCTTTGTTGTAAATTCTTGTTGCATTATCTTCATTACTCTGGTTACCTGGATCGTATTCTCTGCTGTTGCAACAACCAAACTTCCCCACGGTGATCACAGAGGTTTACAGTTTCATCTAATCTAATTTGATCTATAGCGGAGTTGAGTACATTGTATGCGCACAGGTGAAACTGAGCTCATTTGAGCTCTTATCAGTCGAACTGTGGCACGTCTTTGAATTTTTGTGGGGATTCACACAACTGAACAGCAAGTGACTGCAAACCTCCATTCCGCAGATGAGATTCTATACCAGAAACCCTGATGTCAAACACAGCACCTGATAGCAGGGGATTGGTTTCTACTGCATACCTCCTCCAGGTGTATGCCTGCTTTAGGGCTGCTTTTTGGGTGGGGGCGGCCTTGTCAGGGATCAGGGGTAGATCATGTATTTTCAAGATATGAAGAGGCCCTAGAGATAACCTCAAAGTGGCCTGAAGACGATCGCGTCAAATAAAGAGAGGGAAAACTTGACACCGAGCTGTCGTGATCAGCAGGTTGAAAGCGATGTAGACGTGCACATCCACATGTATTTCGGTGTCTAAATCCCACAGACAAACATATGACTCTGCTTGTGTTTCAGGCAAATAAATGAAAGAAACGAGCTAGCGCAAATACACAGGGATAACTGGGGCAACAATGACATCTGTGTTTGGCACACCAGCCAAAATCAGTTGTTTCCTAAGCCGGTCAGAAGACAAGCATGACATTTCCATCACGTCCGTAACGCTTGAAGTCAAAATATACATCGGTGATTCACATTCTGGAAAATAGATGGACTGTGCATCTCACAGGAATGTTTTTGTGTGTCCAAATGGTGTGTGAGCTATGAGTCACAGTGAACTACAAAGACACACAAACATGATTCTCCTGACAAATAACAAGACAGGGATCGACTAAATCTATCTAGCATAAAAAAATGAAAAACGTCACATTCTAGAAGACAAAAACAATGATACCAGTTATATTTTTTGCGTTCAATTTCTTCAAGTCTCTTTATATTTGTATATTATAAGAGGGGGGCAATTGCACTGTTCAAGACATGAATCACGCGGCCGACTAATGTGTCACACAAAGGAGCGTTTGTACAATTACAGCAGGAGATCACGAGGGAGGACCGTGACACAGTACAGACCCGACACAGACATCATGGAAAAGAATAGTAACATCACTCCTCTATGTAGGTCACAGTCAAGTCCTTCACTTCCTATTTGGGGATCAACAGTAGCCTTATAAGATAGAAGCTGGTGAACTCTTCACTGTTGCCAGGTTGAAACAAATGAAAGTGAAATGAATGATCTTCTCTAATTCCTCTGCCCTTCTTGCAAATGTAACTTACCTCTGCTCCAGAATACTTGTTGGTCCGAGTCACCAGGTCATGGAGACACACACTTTCAGACACAGGCATGTTACGGAACTGGAGAGAAAATATTTCCTGTCGGGTTGGAGCATCGGGAAGAGGCACGTACACGACTCGGTCAAGGCGACCCGGTCTCATGAGAGCCTGTGGGAGAGAGAGTGAGTCATGCTGTCAGTCAAGGCTTCCATACGGATACAGAACATAGCATCAATATAAGCATCCTTAACTTCTAAAATATAAATAAAACTTAGTGCATCCATCCACCTCTCATAAATGCTTTGCTTGGTTTAAAATGTAAACATCTCTCCTCAGTTCCTCTGATTTTATTTATTTCAATTTCTCCATCAATCATTGTATAGCCTCTTCTCTTAGTGTTCCAATTTGTCTAATATTCACATAAACTCTGTGTACTCTAAGAGTTGTGAATTTGATGAATTGCTACAGTAACACAATCCAAATCAGAACAGTAGTTACAAGCCCAGGTGAAATAAAATCAATAAGCAAATTCATTACGCTTCTCAGGTTTGTTCAGTCTTTGCTCCCAGGCTTTATCGCTCTCGACACACTCTTCTACTCAAATACATTACCACACGCTCAATACTACAGGATCTGCCCTTACCGTGATTAAAGGCAACAATGTGATTAAGATTCTTTATTGTCATTAAGCTGTTCATGCATGGAATCAAGGCGAGTAAGCCGCTCTGCAAGTAAACATGACAAGTTGCTTATTCACAGTATGATGCAACACATGTGGAGGCATCATCCTGAGATTAAGGGTTTTACATTCATGAATAAATTCATTTAGAACTGTGAATCATAGTAAACATACTTAAAATTGTGACAGAATTTCAACTGCATCAAGTTGATTATTGTCGAAGTATGACCAAAGTAACTATTAACAACATAATAGCATAATTCAAACTAACTTTTTACTCTTACTGGGATATATTACAATTCTTTGAACAACAGAAAGTTCCTTGTGGGCTGTCAACAGCAACTCATAAAAAGAACAGAAAAAACATCATTCTTTCATCATTTTGGGCCAAAGTCATTATAATAGAAGAGAATAAGATGCTGATGAGAGAGCATTTAAGGACACAACATTATAGTCCAGGGCAATATCATCTAACTGTGATGTAATGTCTACTTGCCTCTTACGTTAAAAGGAACCAAACCCTACTCTTCTCCTGCGCTTATGGTATTTCACTCTGCATAGGAGCATGAACTAAATGCCGTAAAAGCAAACTGTGACATATACGTTCTCCACTTCCAAGCGTGGACACAATGTCGACGTTATCTGATAAACCCTCCACTTCCTACAGATCACACTCCATGACCCCAAAACAGTCCTTGAGTACCCAAAGCCGTCGCTGTCTCGCTTGTCAGACGTCATTAAGTGGCAGGCGCCTCGCAAAAACACAGACAGGCAGACAGACTGACAAATATGTCCCGTCTCCATTCACTCTCTTAAGCCAGGCCGGGGCAAGCTGTGGTATGGTATTGTTTGGTTTGGTTTGGTTTGGGCTGCGCATCCATTGACCAACCAGTGAGCTCAAGAACAGCAAGATTTGAAAGTAATGAATTAATTCTAATCAATGTGAATTAGCATTTAATTTCAGCACTGGAACAAAGAATCAACAACAAAAAAAAACAAATGGCAACTAGAACTGACAGCTTCATTGTTGTTCTTCTCCCAAGACTCAGTGAAGCCTGGCTGTAAAGACAGTGGAGACACTGGCTTTGAGCCAGACGGGCCACAGCAGGGCTAAACCCCGGCCGGCGGAGACAAGGAGGCAGACACACACAGACGCAAGCCATGCAGGAGGTCACGTCAGGAGTGATCAGTGAAGGTTGGAAGGACTGGACCAGCAGGCTTTGAACTCACAGTCATAACGCTGCTATACCAGCTACTCTGCATGCATCACGTATCCCTCCGACCTGACAACCTCCTTGTTTGTGTTATACACAAAGACTGCAGACGTTTACTGTATGTTATCTTGTTCACTTAATGAGTCGAGCATTCAAATTCCATTCACAATTAGTAACTGTAACATACATGTAACATACTGTTCTTGCTCTGTGTAACAGGCCAACATTATGTGATAGGAAATGAATATAAATAATCCATTACCTTATATTTGATGTAAGCTACCATATTGAATGAGTAAAGTATGGACCCACATTACCCAAAACCGTTTTTATCTTGCTCTTGGGTGTCCTCATCTGTAACAACCTGGAAAATGTGAAATTAGAAAACCTTCTGGAAGCTGCAGGACCTTTGCCTTTGTAAAAATGTTTTGGATCGGAGGAAAAAGTGCTACATTTTAGACAGGTCTTCTAAACTGGAAAGATCCTGCAGCCTATTACTGCCAGTGTCATTTTCAAAGACAACCAATCTGAACCATGTATCATTTGCGTACTACACCTACCCATAACACACTGCAAAAGCTCGGGTTTCTTTGTCAACGAAATCCACAACCTCTATCTAAACAACAACGGGAATCATATTTGTTTTTATGTATATGTGACTGCATTATTTTAAGAACTCAATTTACAGCACAAACACGTCTTTAAATCAGTTTTTTGGTTTTTAATTTCTCATCCGATCACAGGACCCTCGAAACTTACAGTAATGTCTCGCTTATAGATATAGCCTTACATGAAATGGAGAAAAAGTAGCAGTGTGGTATCCAAAACCATGTTTTCGAAAATGGCCGAACTCAATTAATCTAACATTTAAAAAAGTCATTAAGTAACCAAAAATGTCAGGATTACCAGCATACTAAAAACACACAATACATTCTCAAGACAAAGTGCTGCTTCCACAGTGTGTAGGGAGGTAATCTTCAGGTCTGCTTTAATGGTTTCTTTATACCTCCCCCTGGATGCACAAATCCCATTCACAGGACCATGGGCAGTTTTCCTGCCTTTTATCTGTTGCCTATTTGCGTTCCCAATTACGTCCCTGTGAGTGTGTATGGGACATAAGAGGATGGAAACGAAGGCAAACACAGGTCGCTGTTCCAGGTAACCACAACAGAGGCCTGGCTGACAAAAGAGCAATGCATCACAAGAGGAAATGTTCTCGACATTCTTCCACTCATCTGACGAACGTGTCTATGCCAAAGATTGAACTAGAGGAGAGTATAGCAGAAAATATAAGTGTAAAGGGTTAACAACTTGGTTTAGGGGGTGGAGAACGTGAGGAGTTCTTTGTCCCTCACAAACAGTGTGTGTTAATGACTCTGATAATGACTCTGATATCTTGCACATCTACATCTCAGCCTTCCAATGTGTGTTGTCAACAATATGACAATCACAAATCACTCATTTTGGCTTAAAGACATTTGTGCTGATCCATGCTTGGCCTTTGTCACACTATCATACAGCCCTCGCCAGATACCTGTCTATGCAAATTAAATATGTGGGTTACCCCGACTGGGTCTGTCTGTTTAGTGTGGACAGGGGGCTGAAGCCGAAGGGGAAATCTTAATGTTCAGAATTAGCCAACTTCACTCAGACATGGCCTTTGTCCATTTTTCCCACAGTCTGGTAGGTACAGGGTACAGTGGATGGGAGGGAGGGGGGGGGGCACCATGGGGACGCACTCTGTGGTTGTTTGTCACACACAGCAGGCCGAGCCAGTCGCGGTGGTGTGTGTTGCACTATGCCGTGGACGTGCCAGGGACACTTCCTGACTTGCTCTCCCTGGAAGTATCTGTGGGCTGTATGCCAATGCAAACCTGCTGACCTCTGGCTACATAACACACATACACAGACACTCACACACACGGACACACGGACACACACACACACACTGATAAACAAATGCACATGTGCAAGCTTTAATGCCAGCACATGCACAAATAAATACACAATTATGCTGCAGCCCGTTTAGCACTATTAAAGTTGGGGCTCATTTTGCTGGCAGTAGTGGTGCAAAGTAGCTGCCCACTACTTTATCAGCCCTTAATACTCTCTGCACTCATAATGGAGAAGTGCCCAATGCTTCCAGGTGCTCAGGCTCCAAGGGATCCAAGGTGCTCCCAAAAAACAGAGCAGACCCTCAGCTTTGAGACTGCTAAACTCATCTGACTGCCCTGGAGGGAAAGAAAGGCTTTTTTCCCCCCCTTTCCTCTCAGCAAGAGCAGGGGGCCCATCCATCACTTAACAAGATACACTTCCTGTTCTCAAGGATCCGGGGGTGGGGGTAGAAGAGGAGTAAGAGGGAGGAGGGCGGAGGGGACAGAGGGGGAGGTGGAGGAGGAGGAGGGGGGACCCCGAAACACAAATACTTGGCTTGGCATGTCGGGCAAGCGTTGACGGGTTCCTTTCGTAACAGCATCATTCCACCTGAAGTTTTGGCTCGGCGGGCAGGAGGTGAGAGAGTGGCGGAGAGAGAGAGGGGGAGAAAAAGGAGAAGGGGACAAAAACAGACAAACCAAACAGCCCAGAAAATCCATCTAACAGGGCCACAGGGACAAAACCCCGCAAACAAACAGACGAGACGTGTAGGAGAAAAAAAAAAATCTGCAAATCTACGAAACGTGGCTGGATAAATTCTGTGTTTTCCTACATGAGTCAGCATGACAGATTGCATCCACCTTGCTGCACCACTGACATGATAGGCATCATTACACATGAGCCATTAGTAATTAGAAATGCCCCTGGGTAAGAAATACCAACTAGCTTGGAGTCAACATGGAGCCGCTGATTTGCCGATGAAGTGGAGTGTATACGTGCGATCAAACAGCCTGTTAAACTACATTAATGATGGTGCGGTAATGAGAAAGTTTTGAAAAACAAGTGGGACCATAGCCGAATCAGTCAAGCCGATCAAAACACGACCAAGAAAAACCTCATCTACTCTCTCTGCGCCACGTTTCACTGCCGATAACAACAGTAATCATTCCAGGCATTGCAATTCTCCTCAAGAAGTGATTACCCCCTAATGACAGACGACTTCCTATCTGTGAAGGCCGGTGCCTCTCCCTAACCAGCGAGGAATGCCGGGAATCTTCTCCTTGGAGCATTATTGCTCCGCACATTCTTGGCCGGCTTCAATCTGACCTGCTCTCAGCTACGTCTACAAACTGTTTACAAAGTGACGCCCCCGCAATTCAGGTGTCTTATTCTTAGACGGGTGCGTAGACGCGGCGTGGGTACATCAAGATCAGATTTACCTTGTTCACACACCCTCTCCAAATGAAATGAAACATGATAGGAAAGGCTGGATTCACTATACTGAACATAAGAACAAAATCCTTTCCTGCACACTTGAAATGTCTCGTTTCTTTAAAACCTTTTTCTCGTTTTCTTTCCAGGACAAGAGTTGGTTGGCTGGCTGAATAAGTGGCTTCGCCTGAGGAGACGTGAGTTGACTTTGTTTCTTGCCTGAAGGCATTTGTTGTATGTGGTTTCCTAACCTGTCAGTCTGCAATCCTCAGAGGCCACGGTGAGTCATACCGACTCGGAGATGGGCCACCCTGGATTTATGCAGAACACACAAAACAAAAAAATGCAAGAGAACGATGGGAACCAAAGGCTGAGAGAGAGAGAGAGAGAGAGAGAGAGAGAGAGAGAGAGAGAGAGACAGAGAGAGAGAGAGAGAGAGAGAGAGAGAGAGAGAGAGAGAGAGAGAGAGAGAGAGAGAGAGAGAGAGAGAGAGAGAGAGAGAGAGAGCTCTTGATTGTCTCTTGTCAGAAGTGCTTTTTCTGCAATTCAAGTTTGGGGAATTATTATTGGCTACCGGCCAAATGTCAGTTCTGGCTATGAGTAGGTTAAGAACAATCGGTGAGATATCCTACATTAGAGCTTGACATGAACCTGATGGGACCACTCAGGGTTCAACAAGGTTAAAACGTCACATTCAGTCATGTTTTGTTGTGTTATTAATCGTGTTTGGGTCCATCTGTCAGAAATATTTTCAGGTTTCAGTCGGAATCAAAACCCTGCTGCTCTATTTCAGGCCTGAACGGACTTGAACACAAATTCATCAGACTACGATCTGGCTTGGATTAATAAAATGATGGTATGTTTTTGTGTTGAGTCAGACTCGGACCGCACTCTTGGTAATCGTAGCGATGTATAAAGGTGATGTAATGTTAGAATCTTTTTATTTCTTGACAGTGCTTCTTGTTACAAATAATTCTCAGTTCTATTAAACAGAGTAACACAGTAGACTGCCCATCTTGGATCTTCAGAAACTATAGTAGTAGTAGAACTAACCTAGTTCCTTACTAAGAAAGGAAGGAAACAGTTCCTGCTGTGTGAACGTTCTTCCACCGTCTCTCAGCAGTAGACCCCCTTCATGAGGTTAGAGACATTTTGTCTCAACACCAAGCAGGGTAAGAGCACTGTTTTGAGAAAACGTGTCTCTCTTTCTGTCCTTTGCATTCTTACATTCTTTCAGCTGATGTGAATTACCTAGTGAAGACTTTTAAAAGTGTTCCATACTAAATCCTTCTAAAAAGATGACATAAGTTTGGCCATGCTGTGCTCAGAGGGACACTGGACCTGCTTTATGTCTCCCCTGATTTTGATGTGGGGAGATGGGGGAGAGAGAGAGTAAGACATAGAGAGAGTGAGCGAGAGAGAGAGAGAGAGAGAGAGAGCAGAGCAGAGCAGAGCAAAGTTGGCAACCAGTCAAAAACACGAGAGGCTTTCACTCTGGATTTTGCCCTTGAGTCAAACTTGCATCCGGCAGGCGAGGCCACCGTGTCCAAGAACCAAATTACTCTGCCGTTGTTAACCCCCTACTGTCCTACATAATCTTCACAGCCGAGAGGAAGTAAGTCTCACAAATTAAAAAAGGAACAATTAACTTGTTTGTTACCGGTTTGCACACAACACAAACTATGATACTGTCAAAGTATAAACACTTTTTATTTTGTTTTTATTGTTTTAGAATTTGTGGCTCCAGCTAAAAGCAAACTAGAAAACATGGAGAAACAAAAGTTGTGTGTGTGTGTGTGTGTATACAACTTTGCAGCACATAGGGTCGTTATGGAATTAGATGTCACACCTCCTTTACCTTTTATGGTGTGTGTGTGTGTTTGAGGGTCACGATCATATGGAGGCCAGGTGAAGGGGATGAGGTGAGCAGGGGGGAAGTCGCAGCTGTGCCGCTCTCCTTTTTTGGGTGTGGGGGGTAGTGCTAACACCCCAACAGCTGCCCTAGGGGCCGCAATAAAGTCCCCAAATCTGTCAAAACAACTCTGGCTGGCTGGCCCTCACACCTTGGTCAAAATAAAAATGTCCATTACTAAAAAAAAAGCAGTCTAAGTCTGATAGGAAGAGGTCGACAGTGTGTGTGTGTGTGTTTGTCTGTGTGTGTGTGTGTGTGCGTGCGTGTGTGTGTGTAAAAAAAAAAAGGTTAAAGAAAAGCAGAGGAAATTAGGCAGAGGCCATGTTGAAATGTCAACTCATTGGAGCCCAAAATAAAAAAGCAGTAAAGCGGCTGCCATAAAATACATGTATGTTTGCTTTACAAAGAGGTGTTTCCTGTGAGCTGTCCGCAGTTCGCAGTTTAATTCTACGGGGCCTTGCGTTCGGTGTAAACTCGCCAGGTCTGGTTTCCATAATCTGGCCCCCGAGCCTGTGGGCACCCTCCAAAAACTGGAGGAGTCGCTGCTACTGACAAAATGGTAGAAACAACTGCCAAACATGACTTTGTCCTTTTTCTCAGTTTCTCTATTCCTGTCTCCTTGCCTCTCCATTGAAGAGAATATAATTCTTGTGTCTTGTGCCACTCGCTATCCTCATTACTGTCTCCACATTCTACAGCACATACATTCTTCTCCGTGTGTGTGTGTTTGAGATGTGAAAGTATAAAAGGGCCTCTGAATTTAAGTTTTACAAGCGGAAGTCCGACAACATCAAACAGAGCTAAACTCTGGGTGGTGTGTGACATGTGACTTCACAGCTATACATGGGCACATATGACACCTTGCCTCCTCCTCACTTTCATCCTTCTCACCTATCCCTCCTTCCTTCAACTTCTGAGAAACATTACAATGAGAATTTAATTTCCTTTTTGCATCAACATCTCTTTCATTTACTTCTCTCTCTTTGCACTGCAGCACACACAGACACACAGACACACACACACACACACACACACGCACGCACACACGCACACACACACACACCCTCTCCCCCCAGAGACAGACTGCAGGTGCCAGGCCCACCTTGGGGTCCCTGCCGGGCTCTCGTTAGGGTTGGTGCCATTCAGGCGGCTCCTAACACGCAACCCTGAACTCATTGTGTTTCTCTGACAGCCCTTGTCATCCTCTACATGTAGCTATGAAAGAAATCGGAGGCAGACTTCATGGTTTACTGCTTTGAAACCCTTGGGACAGTGATAACGCTGAGATTTGAAAAGAGCCAACAACATGCAGATGAAAATATGTTAGCTGAAAGTATTGGCTCATTACATGTATGTCAGACAGCCGATATGCAAAAAGGAATTGCAATACAAAATCATTTTAAGGCTGAATTCTTTATTCTTTAATTTTATTTTGAGTTTATTTCATTTTTTTGTTGTTGCTAATTACACGATCAGCGAATGCGCCTTCTAACTATGCGGATTTGGCGTGAGAATGAACTTAAGTTGTGTAATCCGCCCAACACGGAGTCCTCAACAAGCTCAGAAAATACACAAAAATCTACATTTAATGATATTAAAATATAAATTGAATTAATGAGATCAATGAAGTGAAAAGAAATATCAAAACATCTTGCATTCAACTTCAGCTGCTGGAAAACGTATCTATTAGTAGGCATTAGGCATCTATTAGTCATGAAATCCATTCAAAAGGAGCCACCAGAAGAGCTACTACTAAAATGTGTTATATGTTGCTGTTCCTTCACTGACGGAAGGGGGCGAGCAGTATGCTAGTATGACTAAAACTCCTGTTTAGTGCGTTGAATATCTGATTTGGATGTGGGGGAATGATGTGTTTGTGTGCTGGCAACAGGAACAGTGTGCAACAAAATGCAGACTCTGATATAGTGTACCTGTAATTCACATTTTCACCTGCTCTTCACAGGCAGGGAAATGTCACGTAGAATTGACCCCTGCTAATTGCGTGACACAGTAAATTCAACTGAATATATTATTATTAATATCCCTGCCCATTATTTATGCAATCCTCCCAAAAATAAATATGCATAAAGCAGAGAATCGTACCTTGGAATGGTACACGGTGTTGACATGCAAACTGCACACACAAATCTGTGCCCCAGACCAGCGCAAAAAGGCTCAGTGCATCCGGCCCTCAGTGCTGTCATGACCAGTACTCCCATTATCACCATCAACACCATTCACCTCCTCCATCAACATTGTTTTCTCTATCGCCGGCATCATGAGGCCAAGATCGGTGACAGTGTCAGCACGATGACACGCACACGCACACACACGCGCACACACACACACACACACACACACACACACACACACACACACACACACACACACACACACACACACACAGACAGAATGTGACGCTCACATATGCTCCCACTCATAGATACTTAGGAAAGAGACAAACATAAACAGCCGTGTCGCTGAGTGACAGCACTGACTCTGACGGATCAGTTTCCGCTTCCGTGAAATCTAAACATTAGTTTGTTTACACTCATCTCAAGCTGAGTCTGGGCCGGGGGTCGAGGGGTGTGTGTGTGTGTGTGTGTGTGTGTGTGTGTGTGTGTGTGTTTGTGTCTTCATGCTGATATGTCTGTATGTGTGAAAGAATATAAAGGACAGTGATTGAGACAACAGCATGAGCTGAGATAAGAGAGAGGGACAGACTCAAGACAGACAGCTGTCTCTCCAACACTTCAATTATCATCATCATCCTGGTCCTTTGACAACTGGCATTAAAAGTATCATGCACCAGCAGCAAATTATCTGAAACTACGTAAAACTTTTAGTTAAGCACATTTCCAGACAAAATCAGTGTAAATAACTCACGTTAGCTAACACTGATCATACCAAGATCGCTTACTTGAATGTATGGAATGGTGAAGAGAAGGGATTGTAAAGAAACACTCTCAAATCTCAAATCTGTGTTTTCTGGTTTCATCCCTTTGACAAAACAAAAAGAAACAGCTTTATTTGAGTGGCCTGTTCGTCGTACAGGTGACCATTTTCAGCAAGTTGCAACTCCAGGTTGAAAAGAATGCTACATGCTATTGTGCCGCAATATACAGATTAATATGTATTGATTTTCATTAACGGTTTTATTTTCAAAATGTTTTACGTGTAAAAAAACACACTTTTCTTTTCACCTTGTTGCATCACCACTGTGCACAATGAGCGAAAAACTGGTCATTTTAAAATACAGACTGCAAACACAAATGCTTGCTTGTGAACAAAGAATGTTAACAACAACTTTGATAATGCTCAGCACTTATTCCCTACTATATCATTTTGTTTCAGGAAGTCCAATGGGCTGTTTTATTAAAGTTATCAACTCATTTCCCAGAATTTCTGACATTGCCCGACTCTGCTGCTGTTTTTTTTACTAGCATTTGCTACAGCTCCATACAGCACCATACAGAAACAATATGAACTGAACAGTAAATGTAATCTACAACATCAGAGCAATTAGCCACCTACTGCAGGAGATAACGAGACAGTGAAGAACAGAGGGAGGGAGGGAGGGAGAAAGGGGAAAAAATCCCCCACCCAGCATGTGAAAACCTGTGTCAGATTTCAGCACAGACAAGGTCACCCTCTCTTGGTCTCGCCTCATTGCCCTGGCTCGGTAACCAGATCCGACACAGGACGGCGACAAACCTGTTTCTGTCACAACGGAGGTGCCCACTTGGTTTACATGCCTAGTGTGCATTCAACACTTCTATCTTAATTTCACCCCCCCTAGTACTCTTGGGGAGGGACTTTTATTGTGTTCTGTTTTGTGTAACTCTGCACACACCCCACAAAAAAAATCCAACTTTAGTCCCAATTCATAAGCCAAAGCATCATCATTGGTGTTATGCAGCACTGCCAAGTTAACACTTGGTATGTTTGTAATTGTGCAGCCTATGAAACTGCACAGCTGCCTCTCTCAGTTACCCAGCCACCCTCCTCTTCCTCCTCCTCCTCCTCCTCCTCCTCCTCGTCTCTCCCCTTTCAGAGAAACTGTAGCTGCAGCTCTGAGTATGTTTTCCATGGGCCCTGGTGGATTCATCCTGTTGACAGCGCCAAGCCTTTTATGCATCGAAAACACAGTATTCCCTTTCAGGTGGAGAGACGATAGAAGGAGGAAGGAGGTTGTGGGAGGTAGGGGTGGTGGTGGTGGTGGCGGTGAAGGTGGGGGAGCCAAGGACGGTCCCCCCCAATAGACTCTAAACTCTAGAATCTTGGTCGTCATCTCTTCACAAAAAAGAGAGCGAGAGACAGACGGTGAGAAGGGAGGGGATGAGGGATCAAGAGAAGAAGAAGGAGAGGTAGAAGAGGAGGAGGGAAAGAAGAAAAAACAACAACGGCACAAAGGAGTGCGTAATTAAGACAGGAAATGGGAGAAGAGAGGAGGGCTCTGGGGGCTTTCAGAAAGAAGCTGGCCGGGGTCGCTTTTCCAGAGAGCAGAGGAGTGGGGCCGATACCCGAGCTGTCTGAATGGAAATCAGATAATCTGTTAACACAAGGCATGGCCCAGATCCTGCCTGCAGACTGACATGGATAGGCCAGTTCCTGTTCCAATCCGCTGCGGTGGCACAAAGTGTTGCCAAGGCAACCAGCTGTTCCAGCCAAACTTTGCCTCTCCGAGGCGGCGGCTAAACGACAGGTGGGGCTGCGAGGCGGGAGAAGCAGCACTAGGCCACTTAAAAAATCACAAAGCTAGCTCAGTGCTGAACTGAACTTAACACCAGCCACCAAACAAACTAAATACTGATCAGTTCTGGCAGGGACCAACAGGTGGTTGTCTCATCAGCTAGTTCTCCAAGTAAGTTTTCATGCATAGCTTTCCATCGCCTGAACAAGTTAAATGATACATATTTTCGCTTAATTTTAGCTGTACATTTTTCAAATACACCAATATATGGCAGCAAGTGTGCCATTCTCACTGATTTTAAGTACACAGAATAGAGGGAACTGATCTATCTCTGTGAAGCAACCTCAAAGCTAATTTTTCATCAATCAATGTCTACAGACTCTAGCTTAACAACAGCATATGTTGTTGCGACAGACTTTATTCAGAAATATGCTCAAAGGTGCGAAATTACACTCAAGGCACTCATCAGAATAATAGACTAAAATTAAAAAACGGTTGTAGTTAAGTTGCTTAATGGCTTCTTGGACACAACATGACAGTAAGTATAACTCTCAGATGTTCCCTTGTGGAGAGCACCACGTTCAGAAGGAGTTTAGCGTGTGGTGGTTTGTTTATGATAATGACTGTGAATTGTGAAGCAATATTTCACTCCAATCCTAAACCGCTCCGTGGAACCAACAACTTCACATAGACGAAGGTCCTGTAGTATCCAGAAGGTTTAATCATTCCACATTTGCTGGGTTGTTACAGACAAGGATGACTGACTTTTGTGCATGAGGGCAAGGAAAATGGTTCTGTGTATTACGGGTCCTTTAAACAGTCAAACTGGCAGTGGACTTTTAAGACCGCTTAACCACTGGAACCAAGAGAAAATGAGATGCTGTCCTGTCTGGCTATTGGTGATGATCAGGGAAAAAAGTTCTGTCACCTCTTTAACTGTCAGTGGTTTGAATGTTGGGGGCTTGTGCTCATGGGTGATTGAAGTACCCACTGAAATTCAACGTTTCTAAGAAAGCGTGGTTATGTTTGTTTTAGTAAGTTCGATTTGTTCGGTAGGTTTCGGGGACGTGTTCCATCCGCAAAACTGTAGAGCAGCTCTGACTTACAAACCATTTAAACACAAGTTGCATGTACATGATGTTGGCTGAGAGCCCAGAGTAAAGCTGCAGCTCCCTCAAAGCTCCCTACAATGTTGGTTCCACTGCAAATACTGACGATGGGTAAATTGTACTTTTAAAAGGTTCATTAAATGTGTAAAACTTGATTCCTTGAATAATAGCTGATTCAGCCTATTGCTGACAGCTGATCTTTTGCCCAGTTCCACTTTGCAATGAGACGAAGTTAACTGCTCTGATCGATGACTGACTGCTACTGTTTTAACTAGCTGTATTATCACCATCTGGCAATGTGATCACATTTTTAGCACCTCTTCTATGATCTAACTCAAACACGTTCTACATTTACACAGCCTGGAACACTAGAAACAGCTCCCTCAGCCAAATTCAACATTCTCCCTTTTCCGGACTTCCACAAATAGTAGATTTTACAACTTTATGCTCATTTACATTTTTGTGTGCTTTGTCATGGTGTCATTTTCTGTTGCACTAGACAACTGCCAAACCGACTGATCTACCTAGCAGTGGTGCTGGTCCCAATGAGGTGTTAGGATCAAACTCTCCACGGCCTCGGCAGGCAGCCCACAGTACCATAAAGCTGTTATTTACAATGGCCTGAACAACTTTATAGATTCCCCTGCGGGTGAACAGGAGGCCACAGCTCTAAATCAGGGCCAGTTAAAGGTAGCTTATTTTAACCCTTTTTCATTTGAAGCTACGTTCATATTTTAAGAGTGGTGACTAAGCAACAAGATGGAAGAAATCTCTGTCAATTAAGTTCCACCACTTGACCCATGTTGTTTTCCCAGCCTCCTCTTTGATGATCACATAATCAAATATCTGAGTAGGAGGAGAGGAGACAAAATCTATCAAACCCCAAAACAAGCAAAAAGAAAGAAAAAAGACCTCCAGGACCTCCACCTCTGCTCCCACTTCAAGAGCGAGGCGGTGCAACATGCAGCGGCATACCGCAGCTCAAACTTCCCCTTCCTCTTGAGGGGAAGCCATTTTATTGTGTTCCACTGAGATAATTGCCAATCCCTTAAATGAAAGGGTTTTCTCAGTACTCTGGTAATTACTAGATACACAGCAAGGGTCTGGTGAAGAGGGGAGGTAGAGGGGGGAAAAAAGAGAAGAAAACATGACAGGCAGGTATTAAAATTCAATGGGTGGGGCAGGAAGGAAGTAGAGAGAGGGATGTGTTGAAACAGAGAGAATGAGGGAGGGAGGGAGGCATGTGCACCAGGACTGCTGCCATAGTCTCCCTTTGGGGTTGAGGAAGGACATGTTTATGGTCTGAGGGTTGTACTTTTTCTGATCCAGGAAAGCAATCCTGTGCCAACTGCCAAAGACACATCTGCTCCTGGGCAATCCTTTGCTTTGGTAGGTGATTTATGTGGTGATCGCTGACCTCTTTTCCTATATCACTGATCTTTTTTTAGGAACTTCACATCAGAATTGGGGCAGCTGAGCTGAGCCGAGTTGAAAAATTCTTTCAGACAGCACAAATTACAAACTGTGCCTCCGACTCTGTGCATTAAGGAATGTCTCTTGGTGATGATGAAGAGACTGGAAACCAAAGCAAGCTGCAAGCGAACATGCAGTTATACACCTCAAAGGTTTCTTGATGATCTGGCAGAGTTTCACAGTACAGGTTTGTGAATCACCTCAGGTAAATACACACAGGCCAGTGGAATAATTGCAGGGTACAGCTGTTAGGATTGCACACTTATTAACTATTGCTGTTTCACAGTTAGTTGAAAATAGAGAAAGCCATACTTTAGGGTATAATTTCACAGGGCAAACCAGAATAACATAACAAAGTTAAATGTAGATCTAAAGCACTTCTCACATTTTGTCATGTAGATGACAGCATAGTTTTTAAAACAAGATGCAGAAACTGAGGTGTAAATAGGGTTAACAGACTAGACATGACAATGTTAATCACCACCTCCAAGGAGGTTATGTTTCTCCTACATCCACAGCTTTATGTAGGCTCCTGTTAGGATAGGAGAACAGTTTTGACAAAACTAGCTGGAGGATTACCAGATCAAGATAATATGGTTTAGGCTCATTCAACCTTGGCAGAGGTATCCTCTCTAATGAATGTCTGATATTTTAAAATGGAATGACCCTACATCTGTGTCCTCTCCTCATTTTGTATCGTCAACTGTATTAACATCTCCTTTGAATCTTAGCAGCAGTTGAGCATTAAATGTTTCAATTGACTTGCTTTGTTCATAGGATTTGATGTTATTGTGATAAACCATGCACAACAGAACAAGCAAAAGCAAAATCACAAGATCACAGGATACACAGGGAACTACCAAACTGCATTAACACTGGCCACATGTGACTTTGTTCCAAAGCAATACTCTCATTTCCTTTTTAAACATTGCTTTGGCAGAATGGAATTAGGTTTAGAATGGGAGACGCCGTCACAAACAGACTCATGAAAAGCAAAAACAGCTTTAAGTTGCAGAGCTTTTTACTTTGGGTAATATTCAGGACTTTGAGCTTCCTATAAGTGGAACAATGAGTACAAAACAGAGATGAGAGATATTAACAAAGAACATTACAGAGATATGAACTCTCTAAGAACAGAATCCAAACAGGCAGACAAGGTACATTTTCATGTATCAACTAAATCTCTATAGTAACTGAGCTCCTATAGACTGGATGACGCATTATGACCAACGTTTATCCACTTTCTGAATGAAAATCCTGTTGCAAACCTGTGAGTGATTTGTACTGCAGTATCAGACCTACCTGTGGTCTTCTGACCCCCTCTGGACTTCAATTCCAGTGTATCTAGACTTAAGTGTTATGTTTATTTTCCCACCTGTAGTTCTTATTGCACATGTGGCCACTCAAGGAGAGAGAATATCTTTTTGAATTGCCTCTCCCGAAGTTTCTTCCTTTTTTTTTCTCGAGAGAGAATTTAAGAGTTTTGGGTTGGGTCGGGAACAGTTGTTGTTTGGACCTGTAAGCTCTTTGAGACATTGTATGTGATATTGGGCTATACAAATAAACTTGACTTGACTTGTGAGAGTGAAGTCTGAATACATAGGTGTGCAATTTTGGTATTAACTCCTACATATCTAATCTCGGAATATAGCCACTATAGAGCAGTGCAGTTGTCCGGTAATGTCAATAGGTATGTCTGTCCATCTAGGCCTATCAAATGATCTTTTTACATGCCATCAGGGATCATTTACGCACTTTCCCCTGTGGTCCCTGACCCAGGAGAATGGTACCTCAGATGCCCAAAGAGGCCCCAGGCTTGTCAAAGGATTGCCTGTTGAGGGCCAGCTGGACTGGTGGAAATGGTGTGCTCTTAGCTTGTTATGTGACACGGAGGGGAGACAGGCCAGAGGAAGGTGAGGGGAGGAGTTTTAGGTGGGGGTCAAGGCGCAAAACAATAGCCCCACTCAAGACGGGAGGGCCCATCAGTTAAGTGTGTTTTCCTGCAATTTGAGAAAGTGGAATCTGCTCAAATTGGTGTCCTCTTGAGTTCCAATTGCACAAGTTATGTGAATGGGGGTTGGGGTGGAGGATGTATGACAGGTTTGCACTCCCCTAATTGACACTTTCAGCTCTTTGGAAAGAGGAGTGAAACCGTCCATAGTGCTGAACAGCAGCATTCCAGGTCAGACTGGCTGTCTCCATGGAGATGGCCATAGGGAGGGTGAGCCTTACCATTCGCTGATGAGATTGGATGCTGGAAATGGATACGGAATGACAGGTCAGCGCCAAAAGCCACATAACAGGCTACAGCCACAAGGTCACCGGTCTGAGGCAGCTTAGGCATCCTTCACCTGAGCAAAGACACTCGATAACGGATTTGTCTAGATGGTCAAGGGCCATGACAGCACCGCAGGCATACTGGATATATGCTGAAACCCAACACCATGGATAGTTATGGTTAATCAATGCAACAATGCCTGCAGTTGGGCCAGACAACCTGTAGGCCAAATCAATCAAAACATCCTTGCTATTATCTCTGAGAAAATACTTGCTAATTCCATGAGATTGTTCCTATTACAAGCAACGCTGAGTAAACGAGATGAAAGTTCGAACGCCCTCCTCCTTCCTCCTCGCATCTGAAACAGATATGTTTTCTAATCTTTTTTCCAAAGCTGAACAAAGTCACTCCTTGAATTTCTGGTTAAGATTGTGTAGATATGTGGTACAAATTGGGATCCCGAGGCATGAAAACTATCGGGCATAATGAATTCATCATCCGTTAATGTGATTATGAAAGAAAAAGGAGCCGAGAGTGCAACAGAAAAAAAAGCTAAAAAGCCAAATAGGTAACCTGACTTTTATTTGGCTAGATGCCTTAATTCAGTCAAATTGTTATTGTTAACATGGATGGATATGAGTAATCACCCAAAAGATTTAAAAATACATTACAAACTGAAATTGGACACTGAGTACAAATCTGGAGTGTAAAAGAAGCCAGTGTTTCATGTCCAACAGACTAATACAGCAGAACAAGATAACACTTGTTCTATCGACACAGCATAGGAAGCACAACAGTGTACTTTGTGTCATACCTGAGTTTGAGAAGGGACTATTGCAACATGATGTATGCATGTGTCTTCTTAGCTTATGTGGGCTGGGCAACTAAAGTGCATGATTCTGACATGAAATGGAATTAATCAAACAAAGCTGACCCATCGACAGGTGGTACTGAGTTATTTCAAAGTAATGATTGCATTCTACGCAGTCCTGTGTATTCAGTCAACTCAGCAACACCCTGTTTGCAGCGACATACAGTATATCCTTCCTTTTACAAGAGGGTATTATTTTACAGTCTCCTGACCTTGGTACAGGGAGTGAAACACAACACCGCCCACCAGTCTATTTCTGTATTTGTCTTACAGTAAGCTACCGGTAATTGAATCATGCTCTCCAGGACTGCTAGACATGAATGGTGCTGTGGACATATTCAGACTTAGTCACAGTGGTTAAGAACAAAGCATAATCACGGGGCTACCGTGTTTAAGTCGTGTGACTGCAATTGTGGTTGTTTTTCTCTCTCTTGACCCTAGAACTTATGGGACTGAGTTAAGAACAGTGGTGAAAATTTCCATCTCAATCAACTTTATACTATCCACAAAATACATCACTGAGAAAAAAGAGTAAATCTTTAAAAACATTGTAGGATTTAGTATTGAGCCTACCTGGAGGTTTTAGCCTAAAGATTAATTTTCACGGCTCACAATTTTTGTGCAAAAATCTTTTGACTGAGGGCACCCAAGAGGTTTGTGAGCAATATTTACGAGACAACCGTAGACTAAAGTTTAAAGTCAAGACTGTACGTTTTCTTGTACATTTCTGCACTGAACGCTGCAGACACAGATGGAGTTACTGAATAACAGCGGCAAACTTGTCTAACTCTGCCTCTGTCATGTCTCCTCAGTAAGATATCCACAAAGTAACCGCACCTCTAGTTGTGTAACAGCTCCGGATCTAGGTGATTCCCTTTGGCAAGAGAACAACAACCCTCAGTTTCTAAAGATAGATAAACTGGTCTATTCGCATGCTGTCAACTGCTTAATCTCAAAACTAACAAACCACAAACTGAAAGTCACTGGCTTTTCCAACAACAGTCCTCTGCTCCTCCACCTACAGCGACTGTAGAGAGAAATAACTCACTGACAGATGAACTGGACTACATAGCATTAAACTAGAGCTCGAAATGGGCCAGAAGGTTTGAACCCGACCGAACCTGTGACCCGAGACTGGGTGTGTGTGGCCAACACATAGACATACCATAATGTTTTTGAATCTACAATATACTGTAACTGCGTTGATCATTGTAAGAAGATTACAAAAACAGAGCAGACACAGAATTACTGTCAACAACTCCTCCCCTCTCCTAGACCTTTTATGTGATTCATTGCATTGATATTATGAGACAAACACACACACAGAGACACACACACAGACTACCTCCTAACCGCTCTACGACAGCACACTTTCTGCTCCATCTTCGGAAAAAGGTTTAGAACATGGAGATTTGCAAATGTCCCCGTGGAACAGAAATGGATGGGCTTTAACGGTGTGTGTCCGCTAATTGTTAAGGTGAATATTAGCATGTGGTAGAAGAATGAGAATCCTTAAACAATGAAGTTCCTCTACTGTTGTTGCTACCCAGCATTTCTACAGAAACATTAGCCACACAACAATTCCTCTTAAGGCTTGGTGCAAACAGTGCATCAATGGATCAATCTCGGGAAAAAAAAAGTACACGCTTTCCTGGTTCACATCTGCTTGCAATTTTGTGTAAAATCCCTCCTAAGAGCAAAAGTCTTGCGAGATAAGGATCACTGGGGCAAAGCTTTCTCAGATGAGGGTCCCAGGTCAATTTTGTGTCCATTATCTATATTTATGTCCCCTGTAGTGCTGTTAAATCGTTTGTGAAAAACCTGTTTGGTAATAGCATTTACTGTAATGCATAAATTTTGTTCTGACTTGACTTGGGGGGTCCTCAGGATGTGAAGGGCTGAAAAGTGCACCATCACATTGTTGGTGTGTTCAGGTTTAGCAAGCGACTGCAGTGTGGGTTGTGATTAGGGCTTTGATAAGGCTTTGTTGATGGGCTGTGGAAAAGCGTTTTATCACTGGAGCATAATAGCGTGCATAAAAGCCATGAACCTGCACTGAATAAATATGAGGCAGAACACACCCACAGAAAGACAAATGTGCATGCACACGCACGCGCACATGCACACGCCACAGACACACACCTCACGTTCACGGCACCTTTCCTGGAGCAACGACAAATTATCTCTGTGAAAGAATGGCGGGATCTAGGGGCTTTTTCCCCTCCTTGACTCTCTTTTTCTTTATGTGCGTGTGTTATGTCTCCACCCCCCTCCACACACACGCACACACACACACACACACACGCACACACACACACACACACACACACACACACACACACACACGCACACGCACACGCACACGTACATGCACACGCTCTCCCTCTCTCTCCTTCACTCTTTCCTCCCTCTCTCTCGGTCTCTTTCTCTCTATATGTGTGTGTGTGCGTGTGTGTGTGTTTAAACCTCTATGCCTCAGTGCAAGGTGAGGATCACAAAAGGAACACCTGGCAAACACGGATGTGGTCCTCCTCATCTCATTGTCACCCCCACACTCCCCACCCCTCTGACTCTCCGCCTCCCCCTTCCTCTCCCCGTCGACTCCCTTTTCATAGGCGCTCGCAAGAATGGCAAACAAGGCTTTCAGCGGGAGGAGGAAGGAGGAAGAGGAGGAGGAGGAGGAGGTGCCCCCCCCCCCCCCCCCCCCAACACTCACTCCCCTTCATCTAAGCCAACCCCCCTCCCCTCCCCAGCTCGCCTTTCACACGCCAGGAAGTGCTATTCAGACCAGGAGCTGCATGTACATGTCCCTCTCAACCAGTAACACCTTGCTTTTCTCTCCCTCTCCCTCCCCCTCCTTTCCTCACTCTCTCTGTATGTGTGTGTGTGTGTGTGTGTGTGTGTGTGTGTGTGTGTGTGTTTGCATGTGAATTTGTGTATAAGAACGAGGGAAGAAAAGGAAGAATGGTAAACATGGCAGCAAAAGAGAAGAGAAAAGAAAAAGAAAGAAAATAAGAGTCATGTTACCACGGAACAACTTCAACCATTATAATATGCTAGTTTGCATATATGAAGTAAAACAAAGTACAATCCAAAAGTAGATCAATTAAACAGCAAAATTGTGCATGGAAGGTATAACAGAGAGAGAGAGAAAGTGTGAAGGAAATAAATAAAGGAGACAGGGACGCAAGGACAGATTGAAAATAAAGAGAAAAGGAAACACATGATCAGTGACAATCAAAAAAGGAAGAAGCAGAACTGAGAGTCAAACAAGGATGGAAGGAAATAAACGATATGAAGAAATGAGGGCAGAAGAATGGATTGAAGGAAGGAAGAAAATTAAGAAAAAGAGGTCAACAGAACGAGAAGTTTGACTCAAATTTAAATTGAGTCAAGTGTAGAACATTCCCTCTGAAATACATGGAGTAAAGGTACAAAGCCTCGCCCAGTCAATATGTACCTTTTTCTACCCCTGCAGTAGAAATATTCATGATCCATGTAACATCTACCATGACAGTACTGAAGGGGACTATTTTGGAAACATCCTATTGAAAGTATTCATATTTCATATCAACATATTCACTCAATGTCAGAGGACACAAAACAGGCAGTGACTTGGCTGTGATTGGCTTGTGATCCACTAGTAAGTAACAAAAGCTCTGTCTATAATGTTAGCTGATAAAACCTGACTTGTATAGTTTTGCAACAAGGTAAAACCTAAACCTAAATGTAAACAAATGACAAGAACACAACTCTAGAGGGCTCCAAAAATGGCACAGTGCTGCTTTAAGCCAAGAGACGCAGGCGAGAGCGAAATATCTCGGGCAGAGGTAATAACCCAAAGGCTTTAATTATGGGATTTTCACTTATATGGCTGGTCTTGTTTGACAGTTTAGAGGTTAAAGAAAGACCAAGAAAAAAAAAGCTTAAGCCTCTATATACGTTGTCATATACAGTGACTGATAATCCCTGCAAACCCACACAAAAGATTCAGTAAGAAGGATTTACACATAGGTTTGTGTTTAGACTGGGTTTTCACACAGCCCTGGGTAAAAGGCCGACAACACATTCTGTGCTGGGTCATATAAAGTTTGCCTTTCAGTAAAATAATGAGAAACAGAAACGTGTGCTTACATCTCTGCTTTTGCCTGATTTTTTACAGCATGAAAGCTTTGCCTTGGTCTCAGTGTTTGGCAGAGGCATTGGTTCAGTCTGGTTGATATCTTGTTATGGCTTTTCAGTCATTAGAGTGATAAACCTTGAGAGGCACTGTGACCTGAGCACAAGGTTCTCATTCTCATTCAAGGTTCTCTCTCAAGCCCTTATCAAGTATGTTGATGCATTCACATGGGTTTCTGTCTATTTGGAATGAGGAGCTGGTGAAGCCATTGTGGAATTTTGCAATACTGATACTGAAAACCCATAGATAACTCAATGATGATGTAATTCCACAAACATTGTTCAGGGGGTTCACCATGTGCACTTCATTTCCTTTTACATTTTTATTTTATGTTTTATTTGCATTTACAAATTGTAGTGGTGGGAGATGGGAGACACGAGTCGAGTCATGAATGAAGTCACAGTTGTTAATGACATCACTGACACACACACTACTCTGCGACTCATGAATGTTGTCCCAGGTGACACGCACTACTTAATACTTAATGTGTTTGAGAACAGAGGAGGTGATGGGTGGGGCTGAGGTGAGGTGAAGTTTTCATTTTTCAGAATTGATGCCACACATTGCAAAGGTAGGAAATAAAGTGTCCCCATTCTTCTTTGCACTCTTATGTAGGATCAGAAGCATTCTCTTTCCAGTGTTGAGTGGGATGATTTATGCTTTGGCCCTCAGGTTGCCCCATGATGGTATCCTATTTGTCACTCAGACGAACACATGTATACCAAACTGTGCTGGTTCTTCAAAGACCCACAGCCTCAATGGCTAAATTACCTGTTAAGTGCATCTTTTTTTTATCTGATTTTAAATAAAGTGATGATAAAATCCAATGTAGCAAACAATGATGACATGACAACAAGACAGAGTGAGATTTCTGCTTGGTTTCCTTTCATGGGAAGTGCAGAGCCATTGTCCAGGTTTGGTAAAACACTTGGGAGGCAGGCCCCCCTGTTGGCTCCCTTTCTCCCATCCTACCACCTTTTGTAAAATGATAATAAGAGAAAGAAAAAAAGAAAGACCATGACAAAACACTGGTGAGAAAGGAGCCTTTGTTCCTGGGCTTTCAAAGAGAAAACAATCCGGGCCTGAACCTCTGCATCACAGCGAGCAGTGCTGAGCATGATTAAGCTCCTTTCACACATCAATACAGGTACCAGTATGTTATATGTTTAAAGGCCTTCCCCCTTCCTCTGACAGTCTTTGTTTAGGTCAGGATGTTGTTGTAAGCCCCCCCCCCACACCACACACACACTCACACACATACAGATATTAAAGCTATCACTGTGCTATCAGCAGCACACAACCTGCATGTGCCGAGCACCATGGCGGCTAACTATGTGTGTGTATGTGTGTGCACGCATGCACACATACCACTCCTCATACCTGACATTATAGTTCACACAGGTGCAGTTCAGTTATGCGTGTTTGACGGAAATGCCAACAGATTGTCTTGTGCTACCTAATTTGACCAGACTGGATAGTGGCCACATGGCTCGCGGTGTCAAAGTGGTCGTCTAGGAATCGGAAGGTTCGACTTTGAGCACCTCTAGAGTGACAACAGTAATGTAAACCATTGTAGTGCAAGCCGAACAAACTGCTTCTCTTGATGTAGGATCAGGGCTCCATCTAGGTTAGAGGTGATATAAATTGTCTCCAAATATCAAGATATGTTTGGAAGAAATGTATTGAGCTATATCAGAAAACAACATAATGATTCATAACGCACAACAAAATGGCTTCAAAAAAAGGAATGTGCTGTGTCCTTAATCAAACAGGCAACCTGTGTCACTCACTCTAGGTTCTTTTTACAATCAAATATGTTGTAAAAAACATTTTGTCATACATAGTTTGGAAAGTGGATTGCTGTTAAAAAAATAGTAGCATTCTAGTCAAAACTGACACCAACCTGAACACACAATCTCAGAGCAAACACAAGTCTGGCTATACAGAGCCACCCAGAAGCTGTCTCTGCCATCCAACTTCCTGTTTACACAGGAAGTAAGTGGCTGCTTGGAAAGTAGGCACACGGGGAGGGATAAGAGTCTGGGCTGAGGATCGGTTATGCGTGTGTCGATGTGTGCGTGCGTGCGTGTATGTGTGTGTGTGTGTGTGTGTGTGTGTGTGTGTGTGTGTGTGTGTGTGTGTGTGTGTGTGTGTGTGTGTGTGTGTGTGTGTGTGTGTGTGTGCATATGTGAGTCCACGTTCATTTCAGGAAAACTGTGACAGCTTTACTGCACCGTCAAGTATTTATAACCTACAACCTTTATAGAGCCCCTAACCTGGGGCCCAGCCTCTGCCTCTCTCTTTCTGAGGCCCTTACCACAGCGGGCCTCCACTGTACTGTAATTCTACAGCACCTTAAACCCTGTAAATCTCTCAGTGAGGGGACTACAGTATGTGTGTCTCTCTCTCTCTCTCGCTCTCTCGCTCTCTCTCTGTGTGTGTGTGTGTGTGTGTGAATGTGTGTATAGGGTTCTAACCCACGCTATGACAACAGACGAGCCTTCGCAGTCTTAAGAGTGGCTATTTGCCTGTCAAAATTCATCTTGGCTCGCAGTTCGACTGAAGGTGGCTTTTACTGTCTGTCAAGAAAGTACGAAAAAAAGAAAAGCAGTGCATATTTCTGCAGCGGAATGCGGTGCATACCATAAATAGCTCAACTTTCACAGCTAGGAATCCCATTTTCTGTGGGAGGCATGCCACCCCCTTCCTCGCTTTTTTTTTGTCCGTGCACAGAAATGACTATTTATGTACCAAACACAGATGTGTAATTTGGGAGATCCTGTTTCGACTCTTGTGTTCTTGCAATATAGAAAGATAGTATAATACTTACTGTGTTATATCCTGTGGTTTCTTTTACAGACTCTATACCCCCCATACACACCTCTTCTCTTTTTGACCCTCCCTCCTTCCTTCCCTCAAGGCCACAAGGTGCCATGAGTGCTTCTTATATCTTCACGTAATAACTCAAAGACTATCATGAAAGCATTTCCTCTTTGTCTGGTCAGCATTGTGAACATTTTTCATATAATACTTTTTCTCTTTCAACATGTTCTGCTTCCTGGTCATGAAAACAGCTGCAAATTATTTTAGATTTTACAATAGTTTCACTCCTGTGCGCAATTTCAGACATTTCATGTTGTATCTGTCTAACAGATTTGAAGTTGATGTGTGCGTCTTTCCTGCATTTCCTCCATCCACACACACACAAGTCCCACAGCAAAACAACTTATTCGCTTTTTTTGTGATTCTTCTGCAAAAATGGTCCTCAGTCAAAGGTGTGCACTGTGTAAAGAGGAGCATGAAAACTGGTTTTCCAATCATCGTCTGCATCCCCGTACTTCTCCAAGGGACTGCTCACTGTAATTCATCCACATTGACAGCCATATGGTATACTGCTCTGCACGCTCTGCTCCGCAAACAATCTTAAACGTGGAGCCACCAACCAGGGGAAAGAGAAAAAATGCACATCCTGACAGGGGCCTCTTTTCTGCTATCTCAATAAGAATGCAAACATTTTCGGACACACTGGCAACGACACAAACACGTCAATATTAAAAATCTGATTAGAATACGCCTTCACAAATGTCCCTCAACTCAACAAGTGTGCTCAACTGAATGTGCCACATGAATCTAAAATTTGACCATACATTGGTATTTTTTAGCTGTTTGGTAAAATTTATCTAGTCATCAGTTCCAACAGAGTTTGGGAGTATAAGCACAATAATTGTACCATTAGGTAAGTAACTGTTTCAAGGAAATGGAGCCTTCTGAGTCCATATTTGCCAGCACAGATGTAATATGGCAACTCAGTCAGTCCAATTATTCAGTTTAGTTAGAGGGAGAAAGAAAAATACAGATTTGGAAGTTTGAAGAAGTTTGTCTTGAGTCCTCTACGAAGCCTCACTCATGCATAAAACAACAACAACAACAACTTGAATTGTTCATTTAATAAAATGAACAATAAAACTAACAAACCCATATTAGGAATAATTTGCTACAATAACAGAATTTCCACAGATTTCAATTGTTATCACTGTAAAAACTTCCAGAGTCATTTGTTGCACCACCACTGGACGCTTCAAGTACCACCAGTGTTACTCGTACAACCACTGTAATACACACAGTAAGAATTCCCTGCTATTGAATCCATAATTAAAGGTGATTCTATTCTACCAAAAAACACGTCTTTTTTATATCATTGAACCACAATGTTAATTGGATAAAAGGTATATAAACCTTTATATATAAAAAAATTCATCATATTAGTCATATCATATTAACATATATAAATAGTTGTCAGAATGTTTCTGCCCAAATGTCACTACATTCCTGCACATATACAACATTTGGCAGTTGGATTGATTTGGAGTAGAGCTCTGCTATCCATGAGTTTTCACATGCTAAGCAGAATCAATGTTTTTTACCTCGGGGTCATGGGAATGTCATATGTCAAGCTAAGTGCTTCCTGAGGTTAGCCATGTGCACACACCAAGTCAGTGTCACCTGTAAATCACACTTCACTAAATGCCAAAATGCATTCCAGAAGAGTCTGGGGGGAGGAAATATAAACCCGATGAAATTATATGACAGTACATTTGAAGCATTCGGCAGACTCTTACCGAGTAGAGTGATTGCAATGACATTAGCTTCAATCCCTTGACCAGGAGGGAGTGGTAGCCGATTCAAGGTGATCAAAATGAGCAACAAATGTGTGTTTTTGCATCATCAGGATTAAATGGATTGCAGAAAAATACAGAAGTCAGAAACAAAGTAGCCTGGAATGTGTTTCCTGCAACAAGATCTCAAAACCCTGCACAGCATCAGTGCAAAACCTGACAGACATTACCTCTAAAATATGCAGTTTGAGTTGATCACCAACATGACTAATTAAGAAGTGCTATTTGCAGAAGACTTCCTGTCCTGAGGCCTTTAACCACAGATACGTCTGCCACATCACTTGAGCAAAGCCCAACCAATAATCATGCTGGAAAAGGGGAAGCATATTTGATTTTTGAAATCCACTCTGGCCAAAAAGCACATTTACTCATGCATGATCTTATGTGTATGTGTTGAAATGTCTAGACTGGCAGTGAATTGTGGAATTCCTTACAAATGTAAGCATTAATGTTAATGTAGGCATTAATCATTGATATTGCTTTCAGGGTACGAAATAAAACAAAGACATAAGTCCATACAGATTTCTGTCACTGTTCTATAATTACAGGCATTTCTCAAACAGTGGGACACTCTCAACCCCAAATAATATAAAGGTGGAAACTTCATAGTAAGGATAAGATCAAAAACCGTTGTTGCTATATTAGAACAAGAGAGTCTGAAGGCGGTAGAACTGTAACTATACATTCTGCTTTTAATTAGTAGTGCTTCTGCTTCTTCTTCTTAAATTCTTCTTATTATCATTATATTAGATGTGGTGAAATTAGGTGTTTTGTTCATGAGAAGACATTGGCTGCGATGTGCATCACATTTGTCAACATTTTGTTTGGTCGATCGATTGTGTTCTGACCCCTGTAGCTCCAGTTTATCTCTAACCTTTACCAGGATTGTATTGGTGGGGACACAGTGGGACCCACTATTACCCCAACCAACACCAACACCGACACCAACCCCCTCCCCAACTCCTCCATGGTGTTTATCAACTAATTGGGCCACTTCCTGAGACAGGGGCCAAACAGGGGAGGGAGGAATGCATGGCAAAAGGCCACTCAGACAAGCTAGCGTCAGGGTTAGAGGGGGTGGGAGCGATGGTGGTGATGATGGGGAAGAGTGTACAGAGATAGACAAGGGTAAAGAGAAAAGTTGAAAGAGGGAGGCATTTTGTTCTAGTCCTTGTTTGTGACATAGCATTTCATATTCTGTACACGCACCAGCAGCAGATCACCATTAAGGCAGCCTGCAAGGTCTTGTAATGGCTTTTTCTATTAACAGTGAGTGCTCAGTAATGCATATGAGCACTGCATTTAGAATGCCACCCCTGCGTGGCAATGAAAAATCCCCAGGTTTTATTTGAGGGGGTACTTGTATAAGTCATTGGACTGACAAATGGGAGAGTTTGCGGTGGTTTTTATCCAGATTGACCATCTATGCACTCTGTTTCGTTTGATGTCCTGACCCTTTGAAGTTGGCCTCCAGGGTCTATTGGTCTTTTCCTGGGGTTAGAAGTTGAGCCCCCACAGCATTCAGGACTTTTCAGTTTGGTTAAAGGATGCCAGATGAGATTCCCACAGTTCAATTGCTTCATCATTTTGAAATAAGCCCCCAAAGTTGAGGCCTCAAGTCCCACTAGTTATAAAAATATATCTGGGGACAACTTTGTGTCAGATGATGTGAGATGATAGGAGTAGGAAATACATGGCTGGACATTAAAAAAAACAAAGGTTTTCAAAGGACACTTTAACAAATTCCTCTCATACTGGATCTCTCATAAAACCCACAAGCCACAGCCTTAATGTGACAAATCTGGTAATATTATAAGCATTGTTCACAACAAAAATGGAACGCTACCATTTGGCTGCTGAGAAGTCCCTTGAGCGTACAGTTCTAAAAAATCTAACATGGCGAGTATCACTGAGAAAAGAGCCCTGCAGATAGCAAGCTGACCGGAAAAAAGGTCACGTGGTGGCCATTTGGACAGGGGAGGACAAAAATGCAGCTGGACTGGTGAGAATGACTCTGAATAAACAGACCGGGCCAATCAAGGAAATAGGGGGTTGGTGGGGGGGCGGGGGGGGTTGAGACAGACACATACACTTTCCTGTTGTCCTAAATAGCAACAACCAAGGGAGCGCTATTTCCACCAAACTTCCTTCCCTATCAGCTCTTGGGGACTCTGGGAAGAGAGAGAGCCCGGCTGGTCACAGAGCGAACACGGTGTTATAGCTGTGGAGGTCACTGACGAGACGCAGACGGTCTTTTTGTTTACACTAGTATGAGAAATTATGTTCCATGCTATCCCCATAACACACCACTAAGCTACTTACAGTGATACTGGGCTATTTTAGCAGAGGGTCTACAGTATGTTTTATACACTTTCTATGTGATATGCACAATAAATACATACTCAGTACCCATATGCACCATGGGAAAAGGGGTTATGTTGGAAAAAAGGAGTATTGTGAAATTAATATCTATGTGTAAACATGTTGGCTTGTTTGTATGGGTGAACTACGTCTTCATTTCCTCTCAATACAGTTTATGAGATTTGAAAAAAGGAAAAGAAAAGAGTAGTCAGGTACAGTTGGAGGCAGAGACACAGACAGAGCATCAAAGCCAAACAACCGGAGGTGTTTGACGTTCAGCCACTGTCCCCTGCCTTTTGGCAGATGTGATCTTATAGTCTTGCAGGTGGCGTGCGACAGCCGCTGTCCTGGCCAATGGCACTCCAAAACAGGATGTCTGAAACTCCCCAGGCTTGGGACTTCCTCTCCTGCAGCGCCACAGCCCAGAGTTCAACCAGCTCCCAGCCCAGAGGAACGCATTACAGATCTGGCACGTGAAACAGTCTGCTGCTCACGACCGTACACCACCCACCCCCTCTCTCTGGCCAAATCCCTCTTTAACAATTTAAAACAACAGAAATAGTCCCCTTGGTGCAGAGGAAGGAGCTCTTTTTTTACTTGCTCGGTTTTGCGTCAGAGAGGGCATCAAGAGTGCACCCTCCGCACCGTTAATGAAACTGGGCTTGAGAGCCAACATGCCAGACTGAATCCATTGTTGCCTTTCCAATATAGCAGAAATGCAGCATTTACATGAACTTTAAACATTCATAAAGTTCACCAAGGGTATGCAAGTATCTTTCATGCCTGAAAGGAACTAAAACTCCAAACACAAACATTTATCTGCAACTTAGAGTTCTGACCCCGAAAAAGATACACGAGTATTAATATAGGGTCGTACTATCTTGACATACAGTCACATCTCTTGTCATTGTTAACAACCTTGCAATATCACTGGGCTTGTAAAGTGCAACTATCTGGCTCAGGTTAGAAACACATAAATATCCCTGCGTGTTCCCACACAGAAAGTTCTGCTTGTACTTCTCTGATGCTGTTTAAGGCCTTGCAGCTGCGGAGGCTGTCCTCACAAGCACAAGCTATGTTAATACCATTAGCAAAAGATAGATGAAAGATAAATTAGCCTTTGAAGGAGTGGATGAAGCGGGTAGGAGGGGATTCAAGAATAAAAGTGGCCACATTAGAGCGAAAAAAGCAGTATGCTGGGGGCTAAAGGGCAGGGTGGGAGGGTTAGCAGTATCCTTTGCCTCTTTACAGTCAGGCATAGCTTCTCGAATTATTCCCCCACCACACACCCACCCACCCATTTGGATCACAGTGACTTCATTAAGATGGCATGCTGTTTAGTCAATGTGGTTCCAATCGGGGCCCAAACTGTAAATAAACCCCGCAGGAAATGCAGCTGGGTGACAGACTGTCCAAAAAGGGGATGGGGGGAAAATAAAACACATGTGAGACGACATAGAAGGGGCGGAGTGGGGGTGGTGATGTGAGGGAGAGGGAGAGGGAGAGGGGTGTGAGGGCATGATTAACGACACCGACACTTTGAAGACAGGAAGACACCTGGCGACCATCTTGTCTCTGTGGGCCCTGGACAGACGGTAATGCTTTAGTGTGTAGGAATTAGGCCCTACGCATCTCCCAGCTTTAGCACGGAACCACTGGCCAGATGGGGACTAAGCCGGAGGGATTGCGGAGGACTCAAGGAATGAGACATGAGTGAAAGGCTCGTGGACCAACTGCAGCGGAGTCTGTGTTGACTTGGCAGCACGCTTAGAGAATGATTGATAGGACGCTAGCCGGTGAGCTAGTTCACTTCCCTTATTGACTATGATTGTGTTAAATCCCTCCCATGCGCCTGTGCTTAGGAAGACTAATGAAGTGACTGTGCTATGTGTATTTTCCAGAAAGGATACTGTGCACTTCCTGCCTTTGCTGATCCACAAACAGCCATTGTTTTATAGTGCGGTGCAAACAATAAACATCAGGAGTCTAAAATGTCTCCTGTCTGACCTTAAATACACAGCAAAGAACCAGACTGGTGCCTGACACACTGAGCCAATAAGAGCAGAGTTCATGGTAAACATCCTTGTTTTAACAGTCTGATCATTTCAGGAAAACATATATAGGATGTTTAACTATCATTAACGGAACCATTTCCTATCTGTGAACCACTAACTTCCCCCAAACTTTGGAGTTCAAACTCTACAGGATACATACATGTTTTTGCTACCATTTGTTCACATGAAACCTTAAAAAAACACACCCTGAAAAACTATATTTGTCAAATCCCCTCCAATAAACATGTTGTAAAATGTCAGCTTCCCATGCCAAAGATGGCAATAACAACGTCTTGACAGGAAAAGTGGCAACACAAAGCTAGATTAGTTAGACTGGCCCGGGGGCTTCAGCCAGCACTGGATCAGGTTAGAGCTATTAGACCAAATGGGAGGGTAAGCATGGGGGAGCTGTGACTCTTCTTGTGACAGCAGAGTCCAGTGTATCTTCCTCAGGTCATCTTAGTAAGTAATTGGCATGGTAGTTAACCTCAGTTAAGTGTCTCCACAGTGGACCCCGAGGGCTAAACTGCTAGCCACGTTGTCATTACCAACTACCCTTTGAAGACGCCAAAGACTGTCTGATGATTTGTTACACTCTTCATGCAGAAGAAGCTCAGTATTGCTGCTCCTGATGAACTTATAATTATGAAGACTGTGACATATTTGAAGGATGCCTAAGGCGTCGAACCTTGACATGCAGCAGCTTTGGACAACATGTGGGCCTTGTTTCTTTTGCACTTGCTGGACTTGGCGATGGAAACACAATGATCTCTTTTCATTGAGAACCTTGCTTGACCTCTGCATATCGAATGCTGAGAATGGTTATGGTCTCATTAGGATGCCTACATCAAAAGCTTACAAAACTGGAGGGGTAGTCATTATAGTGCATACCTTCATCAAAGCCCAACAGTCCAGCAATTACAGCTCTAGTGACAACATTTAACAGATTATAGACTATAGACAAAATATAGACTAGATCAAACAAAATGTATTCTATGACTTACTGTTCTTAAGTTATAGGCCAAAATGTAAACAACGTTATTGCTAAATTATAACAAACACTAAGCAAATGGCTTGTAGTGACACTCAAGGAGGTAGCAACTCGTTTCCCCAATAAATAATTTTTGCCATAATAAAATGTCTGTGCACACATTGACAAATGGCTGCCTCATGCCCCTTGGAAAGAACAAGAAGTCCATGTACATGTGTCATGACCCGGTCTCTATAAATATACACATGCTGAGCCAATACCCACTACACATGCCACAAGAAAGAATGGTCCTTTGCAGCGGGTGCAGCGCAGAAGGCAGCAGGCCTCAGCTCAGCTTCAAGCAGGTCTCAAATCAGTGCTTAGGGAGAGCAAAACATATGTTAGCTATGTTATGGTTAGAATTAGCATCCCTGGTTTTCAACGGATGTGGGTTTGATCCCTTTGGCCTCCAGGCTCAATCAAGTCAATCTAAAATTAGTGGGCTGCCTCTTTTTCCGGAAGACAGATAATTCCCCGTTGATTGTGGAGAAGGAAAAACATTGGGAAAAGCAAACATGGTAAGGAACGCGGAGTGGGCAAGTCCGCAGTGGCCCTATGGACTCAACACAGTTATGGTGTTGCTGAAAATAGCGACAGGTGCAGTCAGCAGCAGTCACCAATAAACACATATAAACTAAAAATACTGCTGAGAGGAATGGGAAAGGATTATATCAGCTTTTTAATAGCCACGTGTGCTCCATTTCAAGAGGAAATTAAGTACTTTTCACATTCATGTAAACATACTGACATATTGTCGTTGGAGCAGACTGTGCAGATTTAATTCAAATTGCTGGTAGAGAATGAAAACTAGTTTGGTTGAAGGGGGAGGGGGCATCACAGTTGCAGAACAATTGATCTTGAACTGGGCAACTCATCAATGGGCCACTGTGACTATGACCAGGACACAAGGACACAGTCACCTCTGTTTAATGGATTCAGCGGTGCCCCTTCCCTGAATAATGTGGCGAGCACCATGAAGGCCTGAGAGGCAAATAATGCCAGCCGCCCACCAATGAGAGGGACCGAGGGCTGTTAGCTCTGGCTGTTTCAACATGCCGCTCACATTCAACTCTATTTTGGTGACAGTTGGCAACTACAGACGCAAAACTACAAAGTCAGTTTTGTTGCCTGTATTTATTTTGTCCCATGTGGCTACAATAAAGGCATCTCTGAACAATCATTCAATCAATATATGGATATAATTTCAAATACCACACAGACAAGAGATAAAAAAAAAACAAATGGATAAACATTATAGCCTTGAATGCTGCTGCCACAGGACTCTCAAGAGATCCCTCTAAATGATTTGTCACAAAAGACGTAACATGTTTTTTCCCCTGAAAGAAATTACGGGGGAAAATGAAACAAGAAATATGTTGTACTGTTCTATCCTGATCCTGTTTTGTACATTTCCTGAAATCCAAGGTGTAGGTTAAAGGAAAAATTACGAGAGGGAAGGTCAGACTTCAGCGATCGAGGTCTGGAAAAACCATTAGTTGGAATAGAGGGGAAGAGACAAGGGCTTAGTTATTTCCTCTCTGTTTTTTTCTTTTCTCTCCATCATTTCGGAAAGAGGTGGGGGTTGGGTTCACTATTCTCCTCGGAGTGTCACAGCCGTCATTGTTGGGAAGGAAGCAATGACATGAGGAGTTAGGGCCCACTTGTATATTGCGACAGGGTGGGACAACTGCTCATGCATGTGGTGTCCCAGGGTCAGACGGTGATTTAAAAAAGAAGTGTGTGTGTGTGTGTGTGTGTGTGTGTGTGTGTGTTTCTTTGCATAAACTTAATGGTATCATTTTGTGTACATCACTGAAATCTACAAATTTCAAAGATTACAACAACGCCATCAAAAACTATACTAATCAGCACAACTGCTGGGAGTTAAATACTTTATGACAGAATAGCGTCCTGTTCAATGACTGTGTGGTTATTATGAGCGGTCAAGTACGCTGGTTACACAACAGCTTGAGGTGAATGTTGCCAAGAGGTGTTAGATAATCAACTGTAAAACAATGAGTGAGAAATAGAATCAGGAAGTGGAGCTTTTTATAAAACAGGCAAGACTCCTTAATCTCCAAGTGGCTACTGGTATGATTTACTTTCTTTTGAATGCCGGCATAGATAGGGAACATTTTCATATCAGTAACAATCTCTCATGAGTTCCCCCTGCTTTGTTGCTTTAATCGCATTGCCACGGAAACGTCTGAACAGTTCTGTAATTCTGTCGTTCACTTTGTTACCTATTTCTGGGAGTGTTGCCCATCAACACTGGCCAAAAAAAGAAAAGAAAATGCCTTGTGTATCCTCTCTTGTACAATAAGAGCACAAAGACAAGTGCTCTGGGTCATTTAGCCAAATGAACGCCATTACTCCCATTACTCTGGAAACGTTTTGTGAATCCAGGCCTGATCTTTTGAGAGCCCACTGTTCTATGCAGCCCTGCGGCTTTCCTCAGGTGCTCAACGTTTCCCTGCAGCTTTCCAAAGCAAGCGCATTGGTTAACCACCCAAACCACTCGAGCATAATGCAATCTCCGATTCACAACACACAAAATGTATTGGCAGCTGTCCACAGAACCTAATCCAGGAAGGGGAAACATTTCTGCAAACAGACTCTTGTTGAAAACTTCTAATGAATGGCCTCTCGTCTATTCTGAATGATGTGGATTCTGTTGAATTTTTTTTTTATATTCCCGTTTGTCCCTTTTTTTGTTTTCCTCATTGCAAACTACTAACAAGGGACAGGGGTAGAAAGACAGTGCTGCCTCTATGCAGGACTTTCCAACACAGAAGGCAGCTGTCCTGGAATGTGCACTGGCGCACAAGTGAGCTCTGAAATTATGGCCCTGGCCATCGCTAAAGAAAATAAAATTGATACAATCTGCAGAGCATGTAGCTTTTAATTAGTGGCTTCCGTCTCCTAATTGGTTTCTCTCCATTTCCCTCCGCCTTAATTCGGGATTGGACCAATTGGCCGTGCTGCATTTAGTGTGCTTTGTTTGTCTTGAGAGAAACCGTACACCGTAATCAAGGCAAGTTTTCAAGGGCAGCACAAGCGAACCTCATTCTTTTTTAGGTTTACCATTTTTTGGAAGGGAAGATATTTCCGTGGCTTGTAGGACAGACCGGAGGACAAGCCTCATGGTGTAATGTACTGTAAACACAAGCATAATGCTATTCTGTGCATGTGGAAGATGTTTTAGTGCATCTACACAACAATTCAGACATTAAGTTATCTAAATTACCAATCAATACTACTTGTACAAGCCACCAACAGTGTAGTGAAGTCAAAGCTGACCTCACTCCAAAGGTTCACAACTAAATTACAATTTACCTTGCCAGGAATGATCTGAAGTTGGAAGTACATGGTTCTGACTTCTTTGCTTGCATTCAAACCACAGTGATTATGTAAGTTAGAGAAAGTTATGTCTACACTGCTACGGCCAGGTCATAACCACAACATGAACACACAGCTTACATGGTGACAGTTGCTTGTCCTAAGGGACCATGCTAATGTCTAATGCCGATAGAAACAATCTCTCACGGTGATGGTACTTGTGTATGCTGATCGGTGTCTCAGAACCGTTTACTTCTAGTTTTGTTAGAGCCACTTCTTTTGCTTTATACAAAAATGAGCCAAATACAAGTTATTGACCGGTGGGAGCTTGTGTTTGACCACTCACTGTTTCTTAGAATTGTGAATTTTCCCCATAATTTCCTGAAAAACTGTGATAACCAAGACTGTGGCAGGACCTACAAATGGTTCAGGGTCTAAATAAACAGTTATAGTGTGTCTTGAAGGAGAAGCTATCCTGAAAGAGTTTCTGTGGTGTAAAACTATCTAAAGGTCTGAGCCACGGACACAAGAAATCATTTTATCCTTAGAATGAGAGTGCATGACATAGAAGCGGCATATGTAAATGACCGTTTTGTCTAAGTGCAGTATATACGGTATCTTTAATTCTATAACAAGTTAAATTTTGTTCCATTCACATGAAAGCTGAGATATGATTGTGAAATAAGTACACTCCATTACGGCTTGAGGAAAGTATATTATCTCAATGCAAATGTTTACCCATGACCTAACAACTGAGTCATGTTTATTGCACGCTACAAAAGCTAAGAGTGAGTGAAAACACACAGGAGATCACAAAGCTAAAGCTTACTGTGGTATGTTTATAGCCGGGTATGTGGTCTTTTAGTGGTTTCCTGTCGGAGCGCAAACAAGTAAACACTCCCATGTCGCTTTCCATTCAAGGTATGTCTGCGTGATAGGGCATACAGGTAAAGCAGTGATAGACGTATCTCAGACAGGTCCAAACAAAACAAAACAACAAAGCCTTTCCAGTTTGATAACAGCAATCAAATGGGCCATGGTTTGGGTGTGCAGGAGAGAGAATTGTGAGGAAATGTAAAGAGAAATCGGAATCAGACGAAAAGCAGAAGAGATAAAAGCAGGGTAAGACAGAAAGAGGACGACAAGCAACTGCTTTGCTGCTCTGAGGTCAGGGACAGGTCTGGTTGCCTGGTACGACTGGATTCTCACTCACACATAACACACACACACACACACACACACACACACACACACACACACACACACACACACACACACACACACACACACACACACACACACACACACACACACACACACACACATTCCCAGTGACATGTTTACTGTTTCCACCAGCCAACAAACGTATTTCCCTGTTACTGGGGCAACATTGGAGAAATTCTCTCCTGCTTAGAAATCACAGTCTCCACACAATAGTGAAGAGGCCAGAGCTGAACAGCAACAATAAGACCTTCAAACCAGTGGGATGTTTTTAAAAAATATGGTGTTGTAAGCTGTGATAAAATACTTTGAGGAACTTTGCTGAACAGTCAAGTGTTTTTAGACTTCAGTTATACTCTGAATAAAGCAATAACTTTTGTCAAATGTCATGTAAACACCATGACTGAACTGATTGAAATCCTTAAAATAGATGTTGGCCAACTCTGAGTAACAGACCTTAAATCAATTTGCTCAAACCTGAATTTATCATGCATGTGCACAAATAATAGTGTACATACGGCGTAGAGAGACAGAATCTGTTGAGATGAAAAAAGGATTACAAAAGCTTTTTAGCCAAGTTAGCCACCACTGACAGTGTCTCTCCATATTAGCTACCGACAACAGCTTGGAGTGCTGATCCAGGTTTGGTGTAAGCAATCACAGCTAAAATGTAAAAACCATTCTGTTACTGTCAACTTTAAGTCTACAAATGAGGAAAACCCATTTCAGCATGCAAGGACCTGCTTATACTTCCATGCACTGTGCTGCAGTTATTAGAACTTACTGGGAAGGATCAGCTGGGTGCCTTGGATTAAAATGAAAATACATAGTATGTACTTGTACTTAAATAATGTTCAGACCTAAACAGATTAATGGTCAGAGTCAAACTGATTGATTTTCCTACTAACAGACACAACAAAAAGATCTTCAGGCCATGACAACAGTAGCTTAGTGTGTCTGTGGTCCATCATTTCGGATGTTGTTGCGTGGACTTGATTTGTCTGTGCACACACATCACCTCAGAGCTGGAGTACACACAAAACACACTGAAACAACCATGACTCTGTTTCTGTAAAGCCAAACTTAGCAAGCGTGTAGCTGGGCTCTATTAAGTATATGAGGGCATAACATAATTCCAATGCAACATTTAGTGGTGAAACAAGACACAGATTGACCATGGATACAAGTATTGCCTGAATTATGAGGGGCAGAAAAAAAGGGAGGTGGAGAAAGAGGAAAGGGGGGAGTAACCGGATAAGTAATAAAGATGATAGAGATATGAGAAAGGGAAAGAGGGAGGGAGAAGGTGCAGAAAGAGTCCAAGAAAAGAGACAGAGTGGAGAGTTCTTCTTTTCTGCTTGCTGTCTATGACTACTAGGCCCTATGCTCGAATACCCCCCCCCCCCCCTCCCCCTCTCGCTCTCTGTCTGTTTACAATTACTGTGCCGCGAATGAATCTTCCACGAATGACCGCTCAACTGGCAGCCCTGACTAGTCAGGAACAAGGGAGCTATTAGTGGAGGAACTGAGGAAGGAAGGAAGAGGGGAAAGCCAAAGGGAAGGCAGCCCAGCTCAGAGGCCCAGGGGAGGGAGAGGAGGGGAAGGGAGAGAGCAAGGGGAAGGCTTGGACTGAGGAGAGGAGGGAGGCAGTGGTAGGGGGTATAGAGGGGTGAGTGGAGTTTCAGCAAAGAGAGGCAAAAGGGAAGGAATGATAGAAAAGGAGGGCTCTGGCACATCTCCCTGGAGGAATCGGCTCAACAGAAGCAAAGATCTCCAGTGTCCCAGTGGAGGAGGAAGAGGAAGAGACCTCAGCCCCCCACGCCACCCATGACGCCAGCAAACAGTGATGAAAGAGATTAGTTCTGGGATCAGGCCCAGAGGACAGAGGACGAAGTAACCTCTGAAATGCATCCTTCTCTCAGGCTAGAGGATTTAGGATGCAATCTTGCCTTGCCTCCTTTGACCCAAAAAAATATGTTTGACAGTCTCTCACCCCCACCCACTCAACAAGAGTGAAGGTTTGGTGGTGAGGATAGTCCTCCCTGACAGCCATCACTGACAGAGAGCTGCAACACAGTTTGCAATCCTTAACCTAAGAAACATTTGCCTGAGGAAACGAGGAAATGAAGTGATTCTTGCCAGTTCGCCTGCCGCAGACATGCCTCAGTATCTTTACGATGAAAGACCTCAGGGGTCATAGTACAACTATCATTACAAGTCCTTTTTTCCAAAGAAGACCGATTGATCCACTCTTGTTTTAATATTTTCGGTTTCATCTTGACAGTGGGAAGGAAGTGAACAAGACAGAGGGCTTTAGCAGGCTTTAGTCTTGTGCCAGCGAGGGTTGAGATGTATATCCAGCCCTAAGTACTGTAAGTAGGTCTGCAATATAGAGACACATTTATGCTATCGCATGACTTTACAAAGAAGTAGAAGATTCTCATTGTGTGTCGCTGACAACGTGACATGATAGAGTCGATATAAACACTGGACGGAATTCAGAATATGGTGAATAGAACTTTAAATGAGCAAACTCCGTAACAGCAAAGACAATAATAATATCTAGCTTAATTTCTAACTTTATGTCAAGTGGTCTGTATCACCTTCTGTGGTTCCATTCTACATACTATGAAACCTGGTAAATGAACAGGAAATGTCTCTCAAAAACACTCAATCATCCTGACAACAATGACAGAATTACTTCACAATGATCACGTTTGGATTTAGAATTTCTGAAGTCTTATTAACATTTAAGGCCCTAACCCTAACCTATGAAGTCACCAAGGAAACCTTAATCGTTACATTGATATTGAGACCTTGCTACTTTGACTGTGACACAAAATCCTACACCAAAATGACAAAGTACGATGAGGAGTTGTCTGAGTAGTGCGGTGTTTGTTTTCATCTGTGTTTCAGTGCCAGGCATTTCAGATAGTGTCAGCTAGCATACCAGTCAAAGAAAATTACAGTTCATTGACTTTTAAACACTTTCCTAGGATTGTCTATACTTTTTGGCATAGGACATAAAATAGACAGCACACCTAAAGCATCTTAACGCTCATGATAACTCTTCAATGCAAAAAAAAGGTAGGTTGAAGCCTTTTCGCATCAAATGGAATCTACTTAACCACATGCTTTACCAGCACTGATATATACAGTATATACTGTATATACATACAGCTCCGGTACATGGAAACATGACTCCTAACCCTGACAGCCAAATGGGCCTCTTCAGTGAAGGGCCTGGTGGGATTGATTTCATTTCAGCTACAATGGGTAACTTATATCTTGATGAAGACGACGGAGGCGGCAGAGGATATATATTGGGATAACATTACTCCCCCGGCCTGTCCGGTGCACCTTCCAAAACGATTGCAGCAAATAATGGCCCATTTGTTTAGCTATTCTCTAAACATAGCACTGGACCTTGTTGAGGTGAACAAAAAAAAGGGAGGACTAACCTGCTTTTTATCACAGAAACAAAAAATGCAGACATGGTGTAGCTCTCCTCGCTACATTACTGAACCCCCTCCTCCCATTTCAAATCCCCCCCAAAACTTACACCTTATCCACTTGTAAGCAGTTCTTAATGTGGTGTTGGGATCTCCAGAGCAGAGAGCTGGGCTCAGGGGGGTTCAGCAGGGGATATGTGGAGCGTACAAAGGGGGTATTATTTGTTGCCCTCCTGGCTGGCCCCCCTACCAGCTCCTATTCTGTATGTGGGTCTGACTGTAGTCTGATGGTGCAGGATGACGACTCCTTCCTACTCTCTGGCTTTTATGGCGGCCAGAGAAAGACCAAGTAGGGGTGTCAGTAAAGTGGCATTGTTTCATTTGATTCTCTATGGTCACCTGCTTCAATATTCAGCCCCTTTTTACCTAATGCTACAACTTCAAGGAGACATTAACTTACCTTGCATATGTGTTAAAAATTGTGTCAAACATTGCTAATGCATCCAAACCCGTACTTTCTGAACTGCCCTGGAAGCTTCATTTTTGATAGGCCCTTTATTTCCATAACACGTTGGAAACATTTGAATTTCCTCACCTCCACACCTGGTTAGACACACCCAATAAGTAAAAGGCTGTTGAGCGAGTATTGTGCAGTCTATGAGTGTTGTGACAGACTAAATGCAGATGGCCCATCGGAACAAAAAAGGCTTTTCATAATGGTACCATAAAGAGCGTGCACAATGGTACCGTACTAGTGGAGTGATGAATGTGTTTTTTGAACATAGAAAAAATTGCAAAGGTTTCAAGATAGACCTTGAAATGAATGTAACTATCATTATTATTAAGTGGAATCTACCGTAGGTCTGTCTATTTGATGTCCAATCACTGAGGTTGATTTCTTTTTTCTTAGAAAGGGCTTTCTTACATGCAACCAAAGGTACTCCAATCAAGCTTTAGATTTGCAAGGCTTTTTTTATTTTCTCTAATCTGTGAATATCAAAAATGATCTTGGTTCTGTAGATGATATCTATCCCTGAACTCTTGGAAAATCACGAGTACCTTGAAACATACTGTAAGTGTATATTATGTTGTGATTATGTACAGTGTATTTATTATTGTATTTGTTTGCAATGAATTCAGGATCGTGGCCATCTGTTAAAAACATATAACTCTCGTCTCCTTTAGTTTTTGCTGCTTGATAATTTCATATCTTCGTCTTTATCCAGGGGTTATCACTGTTTGGTAATTGGCTGTATAGGGCGGGTGGGTCACCGATAAATACACTGATTACCTTTCCATTTCCCCCCATTTTCCATTGTATATTCTATTTCTTTCCATCTGGTTTTGTATCTTGGTTTACATCAGCCGATTGAAGGACGAATCTGTGCAGCTCTGGAATACGCCAGCATGGGAGGGCCATGCCTCCTGATTGCTACATATGTGTCTGGGTAATAATTCACACCATTCCATTAACGGTTTGTCTGGTTTTTCCATCGGTACTGATTCGAAAAGGTAATCCATAAATAATCAGAAGACAATAAGCAAGGATGAAGCGAGTGCTATGCATGACAACTGCAAGGTGAATGCCAAATGCATCCAAATGGGCCTTGCTGAGGAAGGCTCCAAATGGTTTAAATGTAGAGGCTAGTGAAGGATAGATGGATTTTAAGCGCTATACATGAGCGCTATGCACAGATTGTGTGTCTTCTGCAATGCCAATACAGGCAGCAACGTTACTACAGAAAACAGAATAAAAAAGAACTGATAAAGAAATGGCAAAAAGAGAGATGAAAAAAGGGAAAATATATGGAATGGAGTCCAGGGTTGGGGCTTCAGAGTAGCGTTTGAGAATAAACGAGATTTCCTGAAGTGAGAGCATTCCAAGGGCGCTGGTGGTCTCAGCTCGCCAAGAGGCAAGACGACACATGCTGGAGATGTCTGCCAGGTAGCAGAGCACAAAGAGCCCTCAATTCCTCCCTCCCTATACCACCCCCCCCCCTAAACCTCACACACACACACATACACACAAATGTTTCCCTCCACCATCCTCCCATCTCCATGTCTTTCTCTCTTGCTGACCAAAACACAGGAGAAGCTGCAGAAAACAAGTTGTATATGGTCAAAACAAAACACGTGTTTATACTTTATATTTTATACTAGAGCATGCACTTTAATCAAACAAAGATCCTGCTATTATCTGGGGAAGCAGTGTATGAGAATGCAGAACACAGAAGAGATTGTTGCAGCTATTGTCCTTCAGACCTTAATAACATTACCAGATATCCTCATGTGAGAACAGGGCGTCTGGACATTTCAGGACAAGCGGGTGAGCATGCTTTGTCCTACAACTCACTCCTGACAGTACCCAAAGCGTCATGGCGACAAGTGTGATTTCCAAAAGAAACTATGCATCTACAAAAATATCTGGAAATGAGACTAAAGCAGAGATCAAGGAGCTTCTGCCTATCAAGCAAGGGGATGAAATCATTTGTAAAATCAAAAGAACGGTCAGAGATTCAATCGTTTACAACAAGAATTACACCAAACCTTTGCCTCATAAATGTGTTGTCCTGACTTATTGTTCTACTTTGTTCACAACATGTTGGCAGTTCAATGAGATTAAGGTGCATATGTTTGAAATACATAGGTTCATTGTATTTGTCAGAACGTACTCTTAGGGAATAACTTTTCAATATTTATCAGGCCTTATTGTACGAGATCTATTGTTTTTCGGTAAACTTCTAACCTACCTAGGCATAAATAACCATAGTTAGTATGGTCGTGCTGGTTTACTTTGTGTCTTTGTGGTGGTATTCTTGGATGCACACACAAGTGTAAGCTGATACTAATACAGCCCTTGAAGTTTGATACTTGCCTGGGGATCCTGCTCCCCCAATGCTCACTCTCTCTCTCACACGCACACGCACACACACACACACACACACAAACAGCTTCCCAGAGCTCATCCATCCCTAGGTAGGATCCCATTACCTGGGCGACAACACACACACACACACACACACACACACACACACACACACACACACACACACACACACACACACACACACACACACACACACACACACACACACACACACACACACTTTGTTTTCTTTTGCCACTGTAGATTCAGTAACCCACAAACCAAAACTCCTACATTCTCATTAATGCTTCTTAGAAACATAACCAGGAGAGGATAAACTTAGAATACTCACACACCACCATCAACATGTTTACATATGCAATAAAACACCAATTATAGTCTGATTAAAGGAATAAATACAATTTCGGTCCAAACATGCAAACCCTATAATTAAACAGAATTTGGTATGAATCGACATAAGGCAACCTAGATAGTGCCATTAGATAGGGTAAATGGATTGAATCAAGGATGTAAATGCTATAATGTGACTAAGACACCGCTGCATACATATTATTTACATTTTCTCTTGAACACAGAACAGACAAAAGGTGATTATTCTTGATATTTTCCCTAAATGTGACGTATACCTGCCCTGGAGCTTTGTTTTTGATGAGTCCTGGATAGACACACCCACTAAGTACAAGCCTAGCTATCAAGTGTTTGACAAAGTCTGACATGTCCTCAACAGAACAGTGATGAGAATGCCATTTTCATTCAGTGTGCGCAGTAGTACAGCAGCAAGGGAGAGTAGAAGTAAATACAGTTTTTTTTGGTGCAGATTCAAGTACTGCAAAGGTTGCACAATGGATCTCTGAATGAAAATTAGTATAAAACGTAACTCTACGTATGTCCCCTTTAAAGTTGTTAATAAGCCAGGTTGAATACACTATGGGCACGGCCAATTTAGCTCCACTTCAGCAGGACATCCTGTGCTATGGCAGCAGCGACCTTTCAGTACCATGCATTCAGACGAAAACAGGGAATGAGATCTAATCCTTAAAGAGATCCCATTATATTTGGCTCGTGGCTTGAAAACGCCAGTCCAGCATAAAAATATAGTATGGTCTGTACAGGCTAATTTTGTTTTCTGTTGAGTAGAAACACAGCTCAGGTGGAAACTACAGGCATTCCCAGAGTGAAACGCTGAGGAGCCCCCACTGGCGTATTGTTTACCAAATCAAGACTTGGCCTTTGACTTCTTAACATTCACTCATGATGAAAGTAGGAATTAAGAATTGGCAACAGTCAAAACGATCAAATACAAATGCTCAGATAAAATACATTTCTATGCTTTCTTTGGTGTTGCTGAACTTGCAAGATCAATCACAGCAAAGTTTAGAAATGTTCTTCCTTCTTTTATATATCAGCGCTCCTGATATGGTCAATCTCTGATTCAAAGTGCAGGTGATAAACACACACACACTATTTCCAAAACACCCTTTGACAGAGATCTGGAATACATGCATGTACGCATATTTCCATGAAACTCTAACAGGCTCTGATGTGAGCGCTGGATCCAAAAAAGGGAGGGGGGGGGGAAATCAAAGCTACACTTAGCTAATGCCTGAATATTTACCAAGTGGCCCACTAATTACAGTCTGGTGGAATTAGACTGTGATTACAATTAGCGATGTCCAGACTGGCAAGGAAAAACACTGGCAGATGTTCAGGCTGCTCAAACAGGCCTGATGTCGGGTATTTACTTTGTGCAACTCCTTGCCGAGGCTAAATCCGCCATAAAGCTTTTTAGGAATTGATACACCTTCATCAACAACGACGAACAAAGAATCTGAGAGCATAATATTAAATGTTTTGCAAAGGGGAACGCTATCATTGTCCGCATATTGAATTTGTATTTTTGTCTTCAGTCTTCATACAACACTTCACTTAGGGCAATTTTTTGTATTGTTTCTTTTCATTGCTTCATTGTTGAGAAAGAATAAGAAATAACAAAACATACGGTGCGAGAGGTGGTTTTTCGGAAAATGAGACAAAATTAAAATGAATGAAAAGGACAACAAACTGTGATAAGAAACATTACCTATTCGCAGAAGGAAACAGAACAGAACTCTAACTTCATACCTTAGTAGATAAGTATTGACTGTGATGACTCGTAAAATTATTATTCAATATTTTGCTGTAGAGATGCATTTTAGACGGAAAAAACAACACAAAAGTGGATGGAATATTATAGTCAAAAGGTACAATCCAGCACATAAAGTATTGTAATAATAAGTTTCAATTTGTATACACACTACATACTTTATAAAGTTTAGTGCAGAGAGCAATTTCTTAAAGATTTGACCCATGTCAGGTTTGGCACCATCTCCTGTTCAGAAGCCACACTGCACTACCAAGGGCTGATTCTCACGGGGAGGAGGAGCCTGCACAGATGAAGAGGGGAGAAGGCCTAGAAACAGAGCTGGAGTGAATACAGGAGACATTCCCATTCACGTCATCCTGATCACAGGATGTGTGCAGCAGTGGTGGCTAACAAGTCACACGCCGTTCCTTTTGCAAAGCTGACAACAAACTTCTAATACATCCTGTGCTATGCTTTGTATTCTATTCTACGACCATTACATTTCATTAACCATGATGACAGATAGTGTTCTAGTCAAGAGAATGGAACAAAGGAATGCTTTATTTAGGTTTTACTACTATTCCTATTCAAAAGTTCCGGTATGTGCTGATTCATACGCATTTACGCATGTTGCCCTTGTTGTTTTCAGGAAAAGGTAACACTGCCTTGTCCAGAAGGAAGATGCAGTAATGCTACATTCATTTCTTTGGCGTCATTCCTCAAGCATGGTAGCATGCCTCAGGTAGTTGTTAAGTGACTCAAACACTGCTCTGGCACAGCTTCACTCACAACAAAGGTGAAACAATGAGAAAGAGGAAATCTGTAAGTGGGTGGGCTATTCCGCTGGGACATGTTGATACATGATGGCTTGATACCAACATGGTTTAACAATATTTTAATTCACTCAACGCCATCAAAAACACTGTGGCCTTCATCAGCAACTATGAATGGTGGTGAATCTTTCCAGCTCAATAATATCCTATTTATATTGTGTAAGCATGTATTAATGTGTATTTACAATGAAAATCTACATACACAAATATCGCATAATTCATTTTGAAACCTTTGCAACTCTTAAACGGGCAAAAAAAAACAAATGCTTCACTGCTGGAGCACCTCTGTGCACACAGAGTAAAAACAGATTTATTTGAGGTTCTATGTCTGAAAAAAGGCTGTGCTGTTGCTGATTGGCCAACACGGATCCTCGCTCCCGAATCTTGTACATTGTGGGTGTGTCTAACCAGGTGTGTAGGTGTGTCAATGTGTAAAGGGGCGATCAAACCTGAAGCTTTTAAGGCAGTTCAGTCCTTACTAAACACACACACTCCTATGTTACATTATAAACACGAGGGATAAGGGTGTTGTTTTTTAATTTGCAATAAACTGCCAAAACAATTAGTTGATTCTAGATGTATTTGTACTTATAACAGCTTATATACTAATATGTTTTGATTCCACTTTGTTGCAGAGTCACAAAGTTTCACAGGAATAAAAACAAGTAGCGTGAGAACACTTTTCTTATTTTGCCCTGAGGAGAACAAACATCTAAAACATGGTTGCGGTTTGAAGTCACAGAATTAAGTAAAGCACACACGTGTCCATGTACTCTGCTGATTTCAACATATGCAGTATAAATGATAGTACAGTTTGGACATGATATACCTTACTTAAATGAATCTGGGGATTCCCATTCAGGCTCTTAAGCGGAGTCACTATCTGACACATTGTTTACTTGAAGCTATACTTTTGGATCTTATCTGCAATCCAATAGGGTTGTGTCTCCTCTTTCAAAATCAGAAATTGGCTCCAGGGTGACATATAAAAAAAAGTATATAAACTGAGCGCAAAAACAGGTTTGGAAGCAGTTATCAATGCTTTGAAATGCAGGTTTGTTACAGCGTGAAAACACATCTGTACTCTACATTTGAATCATCTGATAGACACTTTTTATCTTTAAAACAAACACTACAATTATGTTTGTGAATTTAGCTCAAATTTGCAGTCAGAGGGTTTAGAGTTAGGAACTTTAAGTGTACCCCAGACAGTATCATGAAAGAAAAGTCCTTTCTATTGGCTATAAATTCTGCCGCCTCTGTTCTGTTTTCACTCCTTCATCTGATAAGAGCCCAGTTGGTAACTTCTGGTCCCAAACAAAGACCCATCTGCTAGTAATCTTCTCCACTGTTTGCGCTCCTGCCGCCTGATAGCATTGGATGAAGCCGAGCGCACATTAGGGTAAACAAATGGGCTATTCATTGTAACAACAAACCAACACTGGCTTTTCCGACGACTGCTGCCTGAGTTTAAACTACAAGGAGAGAGAAATGTCAGAAAAGTAGCTTTAGACAAACTGCAAATGGTGAAACGCACATCTTGTTTATGGTGCAGGAGGAAGACAGTGAATATGTGTGTGTGTGTGTGTGTGTGTGTGTGTGTGTGTGTGTGTGTGTGTGTGTGTGTGTGTGTGTGTGTGTGTGTGTGTGTGTGTTCAATCAGCAAGATAGACAGCTGCTCGACAAACAGTGTGACAGGGGGTTCTTCCTACAGCACAGGCTGGATAAATATTCCTGGTGGCACTAATCAATCACCACAACGTGGTCGCAGGGGTCAGAGGTGAGCTTGGATGATTGGCGCAATACAAAGAAAAGAGGATGTGTAGGAAGTTTTTTCAGGGGGGGGGGGGGGGGGTGCGCAGTGGAAGGGCTAGGTAGGAGGTGTGACGGGGGTTTGCTTGGTGACATGATGGGGAACGACAGATTATCCTAGTTTCATGGGCCACTGCAGCTCCTACACTGGTAATACACACGTATGGCTACAGAATATTCTGGAAGACACAGAGCTATTCGGACCATAGTAGTCCTGTGAAAATTTACACTCTGGTTAATTGGGGAATTCGCAAAACATTCAAGATAAAGAAGGTGATGTAGAACATATTGTGTCTTCAGTGGAGGGGAGTATGAACTATCTTTGTTTCATGGTTAAGGCTGCAGTTATGCCACATTACTCAGACTTTGAAAAAGCGATAGCCTACGTGTTTTATAATTATCAATGGTGTCATAAAACAGCGAGAGGAAGCGGTGGGACTTTGTGTACTACTTCAAAAACCTATTGTTATCTATTTATCAGGATGTGTGTCAGCTGCAGTAGCCACATTACACACATTACATATGAAGTTGGCTAGTCACCGATACAAAACAAAGGCAAGAGGAAGTTAGAGAACTGTGTGTGCACGAAAAGAACAGAATGTCTCATTTACACAGGTCAGATGTCATTTCAGCTATATTATAAACACTGCAACAGGCAATGAGCAAGACTGGCCCATTAGATAAAGTGTTACTTGTATTTATAAAAGGAAATTCCACCTGTGCTGACACCTCCTGACAAACTCCAAGTCTGGTGTGAATCACCACAGATTATGAATACCTCCATTATCAAAATGATATGTGAAACAGTTACATAGCAAGTTAGGTGTTTGGGTTGTAGACTCGCCAGACTCTCCAAAACCGGCAAACCAGGACTGAGCCCACTGAACTGGCGAGCTGCATTCAAAAGCAAACCGTAAACTGCCGCTAATGTATGTTCACTAGAAAATAAAACTGGACAAGGAGGGAGTGAAGAAGTGGAGGGAAAGATGTGTATCAGCATACATGCACACATAGAGACCAATTGGTTATACTAGATAAAGAGTGTATGTGTAGTGAATAGTTGATGGAGTTTATTCTTTGGACTGTACAGCTTTATTTTGTACATTCATGTTCGAAATAAATGTAAAATTTTAATTTAAAAAAAAGTTTGTTCAGTGATTGTAGGTGTAATCTTGATATAGTGTCTGCTTTTTTGTTTTTAAATTGTCCAGAAATGCAGTAATTAACCTTCAATTCCTATCTCGGTATGTTCAGAACCCTGGATCCGGCCCTTTACACAAGTAACAATCTGACCTGCTGGTGGCCTGCAGCCAAGTTTAAGATTTGTCCTCTGAGGACAATCAAACCATGTTCCAGATTTCATGGTGGTTCATGTAATAGTGGTGGAAATAGTTCACATGCGAGGAGCGAAGTGGCCAGGACCGACCAACATTGACATTCCTGGAGTAACACTGCTTGAGTAACCATATTTGTTGTCATTCTTGCTAAACCATGGTGACATCATGACAGCTCTGACCCAAAGATGTCCTTGAGTCATTCAAAATATTATCTAAGCTTTACAGTTATCCAGTTATCCAGTTCATCAAAACCGCATTGTGATATTGACACCATGCCGACATGTATTTTCAAACTCCGAAGAGTCTCACAGGGACATAGCATATCCCCTAGCAGCAGCTGAAGGATGGACAACAGGTCGTTCCTTTCAAACTAAAGTAAACGCCACTTTCCCCTCTCTTCCTGTCTCCATACCTCCCACTCAGTCTATCAAACAGCAGAGGGCCCCAGGAGCCGCCTCTGCTCCACCAATAGCTGACAATGACTTCATTGACACCCCAAGCGTCCCATTAATCTTCATTTGTCCCATCATATCCTGCCATTGGTATGGAAATGCCCGCCCATCTCCGGTGTGAGCTGACAGCCTGCGGTGGCGGCGATGGGGTGTAAAGGCGGGTAGGGTGCTAAAACCGCAGGGATGGGGGGGTGCAAGTGGGGTGTCTATCCCAAAGTGTGGCATCTGTGTGTGTGTGTGTTTGTGTGTAAGAAGAAGGTCCCTGAAAAGGTTGCATTTGGCAGTTTCCGTTCCCAGTGTGGCTCATAAGATCATTTAAATGAGTTAAAATTTAAACACACACACACACACACACACACACACACACACACACACACACACACACACACACACACACACAGTAGGGAGTGCAGGCGGGCAGAGGTAATCTGATTTCTCAGCTGCCCAGGAGTCCACTTCCTGAGAGAGTGGGGCCGGCCTGTGGAAGGACGCCTGGGGTTTCCCATCTGTCCGCCCAAGGGCTTGACCCCCTACCTACTGTTAATAAAGTCTCTCTTTCTCTGTGTCTCAGTGTCGCTCTCTCTCATTAGCAATCTTTCCCTCTTTCTCAACACACCTTACAGCTACAGTAATGGAGATTGAAATGAGACAGCAGCCGTGTGCACAAGTGGAGGAAGTGGCTGTCACTCCCCCACAACAGCAATGGATCAATTCTCCAAAAGTGGGTTAGAAATGGAGTGTGGCACTGTATTTATGCATACATGTGTTTCTATGTTTTGTTGGGGGGGTGTGCAGAATACTTGTGTGGAGACTTCTAATGTGTCTCAGAGTGTTTATGTATTTGCTGTGGGCGACACCAGATTATATAAAACCACTACAGAAGTGTGAACTCTTGATGGTTCTTTTTAATCCCATTGTTCTTATCTCAGTGCATTGCTGAAAGACTGAAAAATCCATACAATAATAAAGCATTAGCTAACCTACTTTTATACTTTGACTGACCCAGGTGGGATGGTTACGTTGAGCAGACAGCAATCAGGGAGTGCATAGCTCTGCCAAGAAAGTGTTTGGAATTAATCTGAAACAGAACGTACATATATAGGCAATCATGTTTCTATTTTTTATTCAAGTGAGTGCTGTAGTTAAAGCCCCTTCTTCTCGGAATGCTAAGAAATCAGCACCTGAATCCAGATCCCGTTAGATAGCATAAACAAATCAAATCAAAGCTATTTTCCGAAAGAAACACGTCCTTACAGCAGCAGAGTAACGAATGTGTTCTTAAATTGAGATGAGGAGGAGAGGTAAAGAACAAAAAAGTGGAAGAAAGGCAGAGGCAGATGCTTGCATGAGCTTAAGGAGCGGCGCGACGTTCTCCTTTCTTGTGTCCTTTTTTGACAAAACCCAGACTTGGTCTTTGATCAGTGCTCAGGAAATTTCATTAGGACAGAGATGGCTGGATACGAACTAAAGAAAGCTTTTGCGGATGGGAATAGGAAAGATAAAGAGATGAAAGAGTAGATAAATAGAAAATTGGGGAGGGGGGGACAGCAGAAAAATAGAATGACTGGTAAGTAATATCTTGCTTTTCTCGTCTTGGAATACAGAAAGACAATTTCACCTACACTGCACGTCTAACATCTGAATTATAAGCAAAACATAGTAAACAGACTTGTAACGCCTCAACCTTTGTCCCTTTCCCATTACTCCGATTAGTACCCAAAAATAAAACGGTGTGTGGTGCATCGTTGTGTACCTGAAGATGGTTGATAAGTGTTAACAGAATGTAAACCATGACTCAGGAGCAATGAAGGCAAGATGGACATGCTATCAGAGCATTTGTTGCAACTTAGGCATGAGAGGCAATGATCTTTGTTACTTTAGGACAAAGTTTTGTGTAGATTAGGAACATTTCAATGTAGAGGCACAGTCAGAACAACAAAGGGACTCTGATCAGCATTTTGAGGGGTAATTGGTCGATATCTATATGTGGCGGACGGAGCCGATGCGTCACTTGCACCAGGCCATGTAAATGCAACCTTAAACTTAACTAAGTATAATCTCCAGTAGAGGAATCAATCGCTCTAGTCAAGTCATGTCAGGTTTATTTGTATAGTTGAACATCACATACGATGTCTCAAAGGGCTTCACAGGCCCACACAACAACTGTTACCCTCTCCAACCCAGAGCTCTAAGAAGACAAGGAAAAACTCCCTAAAAACTCTTAATGTATAAGGAGAGGCAATTCAAAGAGAGCTTCCCTCTCCTCCAATGGCCAGGTGTGCAAAAAGAAACACATTTCAAAGAGACAGAGGAGATTTAATGAAACAGGAAATAAAAAAAAACCCTTGCAAGTCGTGTAAGACCACAGAGTTGTGGTAAATATGAATCATAATGTCAGTAAGTGCCAGAGAACGAGCGAGACTGAGAGAGGGAGACTGAGCAGCACCCACAGAATGCATCCAAAGAGACAGGAGAGTCAAAGGAGACAGGCTGCAGCAAGTAACCTTTCACCTTATCATGTACAAAAGAGGAAGTAAGAGAGAGAGAGGGAGAACAGAAGGACACAGACATCTCTTTAAGCTTATCAATCATGGACCAAAGAGGAGGAAGAAGAGATTAAGCCAGAGAGCCCCGCGTCTGTTTACCTTATCGATCATGTCGGGCCGGTTGGTGGCGGCCAGCACAGTGACGTCTCGGAGCTGCTCAATGCCGTCCATCTCTGTCAGGAGCTGAGCCAGGACGCGGTCGCCTACACCACCGGAGCCCGCCGAGCTGTAGGGGTGGATGAGTGAAAACACAAGATAGATGAGTTGTTGTGCTGGAGAGAGTGGGGAAAACAGAGATGAGACGGATGTATGGAATGATGGATGACGGAGAGGGAAAGGGAAGTATACAAATCATTGAGGTACTAGGGAAGATGACAGAGAGTAATATAGGGAAACTAATTATGTCCAACAGATGGATGGATAAGAGAAGGAAATAAATGGGTATAGAAATGTAAAGGAATGAAGGGTATAGAAAGGAAAAAATGTAGAGTAGAGACAAGTGGAGCAATGGAAGATAGGAATAACAGATAAGTGAGTAATGGAGGAATAACTGGATGGTTGCAGTATGTCCAGATTTCTCCGTCATCACCAGTATTTGCATTAGTTAACATTAATGTAAATTCTCCACATCCTGAATACTTAGCACCTCTGAGTCATCTCACTGACACTCTGTATGCGTGTGTTTCATCAGAACAGTTCTTCAAAGAAACACTTTGGCAGCAAAACCAAACCTTCCTGCCAATGGTTGTCAAACTGCACTGAACTGAAAAGGCACCAGAATACACACCTTCCCTGTTAAGTAACACAGAAGACAACAGTTTACAATAATGCCCCCTGTGTCTTTCATCTACTGACCTTTGGAAATACTAATGTGAATGAATCTGATGCATCTGATGTATAGTGAACGATGCAGTATATGGGATTTAGTTCAAGGTTCCTGAAAGGGATCCAAAAATTATTTTAAATTCTTTTATTTATTTTCTAGTGTTAATTCTAGAATTTAAAGATTTTACGGAAGAGTTTCTAGGAAAGGGCAGAAAATTGGCAGACGCAGCAGAAGAAAACGTATTATGGAAAATTAGGTAGGAAATGACAGCTAATCTTGAAAATAGCAGTGAGGGTTGTGCCAAGGGCAATATTCCCAATAACAATGTTTTCAATCAGTGGGACTCCTTCTTCAGTGAGCCCCGAGCTAAATGTGTGACATGGGGACAAATGAAGAAGGATTCAAAGGATGAATGATGAAGCACCTGCTTTGGGTTAATCAGTGCAAATGTGAAGAAAGCCACAACAAGAGACTTATCATTGCCTAAGTTTTAGGAACAAATGAACCAGACTAACTAATCAAAGATGGCAAGTTTCAAAATGACAGAATCTCAATCTGTGAAATGCTGCTTCTTTACAAAGGTGGTTATTTTCCATAATCCAATGGAGAAAGCCTGCACGCAACACACACACACGCACGCACGCACGCACGCGCGCGCACACACACACACACACACACGGTCTCTGTTGACAGGGCAAGCGGAAGTGCCAGACGTCATTAGCAGAGACAAGGCTGCAGAGGAACACAAAGGAGCTCTGTCACTGAGATATGGAGGGATGGAGGGAGGGAGGAGGGCAGAGGGACAGAGAGAACGTGGGGGGAAGTTTGGATGGAGGAGAGATGGCAACGAGGAAGGGTAGAAGAAAGAAGGAGGAATAGAAAGAAAGGGGGAGAGAGCAATAGAAGGAGAAGAAGATGGAATGAGTGACAAAGAGAGAAGAAAGGGTGTGGAGGGGGAGAGAAAGAGAAAATGAAGGAGAGGAAAATTAATATGTATGAGGTGTGGGAGGACGGAAGTTAGAGAGAAGAATCTGTCTTCTGTGAGGACATTATTTTTTATGCTATGTGAACAGGCAGGACCTCTGTCCTTTACAATGTCATCATAGTCATAGTTTCATATTTACACTACACTTTATGATCATCTCTTTCTGTCTCTCTGCCTTCGTCTCTTTTCGTCCCCCCTCTCTCTCCTTGTCTTCTTTCTTAATCTCCTCGATTTCATTCTACCAGTTTGGACTTGTGGCAGATAGACTGACAGATTTACAGGTGCTTCTCATCTCCTTCCGCAAGATGGGGAAAAAAAACACAAATATGGCAGCGGCTCTCTAAAGCTCGGGGTTGTGTCAACAGTTTTGAATTCTTGCCGGCTTGTGTGAGCCACTTCATTGATTAAACATGGCAGGAAGAGAAGACCAATAAATAACCTTTATAGATCACTGCTAAGTGCATTTTTTAAAATGGCAAGTGGCCTGGAGGCTCGGGTCCAGCCCTGCGTCTGTCACAGAACGCTGTCAAAACTCTGGTGGTGCACTGCATCAGCGCAGGTCAGAAGCTGTCCCCGCTGAGCCCATTCGTGAAATTGAACATCAAGATAAGGAGCAGGGAGCTTTCAATCACACTGTGAAAGCAAAGAGTTTCATTGGTGAATTTCAATGATTAATACAAGTTGCGATAGAAAGAATGTCCAGTATGTTCTGAACAAATCAACGCTCGGTTTAATGTTAAAGCAGACTACTATGCTATGTGGTTCGTGAGAAATACAATGTACTCAAAACACAGGAAAACCATAAAGCTACTATGCAGATTCCCATGATCTTCTTTTCATTTAGGGCTCTAATGGCCAGTCCAAATCTATCGAGTCACAAAAGAGTCACAAGGAATCTCCAGAATGACTATGATCACATAAATTATTGATGTTCAGACTGTTTGCTCTGGTAACATTAGGCTCTGTCTGTGTTTAATTCATAGACGTGCAAATGTTTTGTTTAAATATCCGATGTGATGTTAGTGATATTCTTGTTTATGAGCACCTAGACTTTGCTAGTGGTTGCTTCTATTTATCGCAGTAATGAATCCATGCAGCAGTCGATAGGATGCATGTTCATTCATTTCATTCATGTTGGCCCAACACTGGCACACTAACCTTGCCGTTGGTAAGTGTGTGTCAAATCAAGTGTATTTGTAGAGTCCAATATTGCATATAATGTCTCAAAGGTCTTTACAGGCCCACACAACAGATGGTTCCTGACCCAGCCTAAAGCTCTCCAGGAAGTCAAGGAAAAACTCCCCAAAAAAAACCTTAGCACATAAGGGAAAAGGAAGAAAACTTGCAAGAGGCAATTCAAAAAGTGATTCCTTTTCCTTGAATGGCCAGGTGTGTAATGAGAGCTACAGGTGGGAGAGAACAAATAACTAAGGAAAGATGTAATAAGGAGAAGAGAAAGTGAAAGTGTGTTTAAAAATGAGCAGGAACAGTTAATATATATGTTATCAGGAAGTTTAAGGGTCCTCTGGACTGTAGCCAATCTCCCTGGACGTGGCCACCAGAGGAAAATTGACCCCAGGTTGAGCAGAAGGATCATTTGAATGGTTGAAAAAGCAGGGAGGAAAACTTCTAAACAGATACTACTTGACCTCCAAGATCAAAGTGGAACAGCGTCTGGTCGCTCCATCACTCGCTTTCCGAATGAGAGTCGGCTCCATGGAATCAGACCCAGGAAGAAAGCATAGACCCTGACAGTGGAACAAACTTCCAGCTCAGGAGAGAAGAAGTCTCATTCAGAGCTTCAGAGAGAGCTTCATTGCAGCGATTATCTAAAAAGGGGCACCAAATACGAGGGTAAAAGTTCCCAAAAAGTTTGTCCAGGCCATATTCGTACACTTTATTACTTAAAATATGTTCAAAAATCCAAACTAATCGAACAGTATCTGTAGATAATGAAATGTGTGGCAGCAGTCGCAATTGGAAAAGACGAGGTTCTGCTTATTGACGTTGATCCTATAGAACGTGACACATGTGCGTAGGGGTCAGTATCAAAACATGTCCAAGGACACCCTGGTGCCCTTTAACGTCCTCCTTCCTACAACATTTAGTTTCATCAACGGGTTTACCAGGAAGCATGCTGCATATTTGGCCTTCCCCATCTGTTGTGGAAGGGCACAATGAAGCATTTGTGCGCCTCCGGTCTGTGTCCTCTATCCGCCCCCCCCCCCCCCCTCTTTTCCTTTAAGCCACAGATGTTCCCTGTGTCATCCCACTGAAGCGCCTCCGGACAAGGCCATGTTCTGTGTGCGCGCCGTTAACGAAAAGCCCCCAAAGTCCAAGAGGACACCATGGGAACTGAGTAGCCGGCTTTGATAGAGCGGTCATGCAGACTTTTTTGGGATATTAGTGCCATCCGTTCATAGTGGGTCTTTGTGAGACACGTGGGGACACAGGCTGCGGCTGGTAAATTAAAGCAGAGCGCAGCCTTGATTCATTTCATTCCAGTAGACTGTGCATTTGTCACTGCTCAACAATGAATGACCACAGCACTGGAATTAGTACTGGACAGCAAACACTGGATAGTAGCAGTGGCGAACATAGAATAATGCGGGGGAGGAAATGCAGGGATTGTGTCATTGCCATTAGTCTGAGTTTTAAATTCAACAGCTTTGTCTACTGTACCTTCCTCTGTCACTGGCGAGAGCATCGATCTCATCGAAGAAGACGATGGAGGGAGCGACGGCCCTCGCCTTCCTAAAAACCTGCCAGCAGGAAGAGAAATGATGAAGAGGAAAACAACAAAACAGCATAATGATTAACCTTTTCGTATAATGACCGTCAGCAGTACACAGAAATATATACTGGAAACGGAGTGCTCATAAATGACATCACAGCTTCTTCTTTACATAAACAACTGGAAAGAATGCCATCTCTTTAGCTCTGGATCCGTTATGTTCACTTGTTGCTACTTCCTGTATTGCCACAAGGGAATGAGAGCATCATATGTACCTTCAGATGTTCCATCATATTATCTTTCAGTCTAATTGTGACATTACAGCATTTCATTGTAATAATCAGCTGTGGATTGGTTGAATGTACTTACTTCTCTCACTGCTCTTTCGGACTCTCCGACATACTTGCTCAGTAACTCCGGGCCCTGAAAAATTAAAGTTTAATATCATTAATGTGGAAGTACTGGGAACTGGATTCAACGCTAAATATGTTGCCAATGTTCTGAAAAGGCCATCACTTAATCCTCAGACAGGATGGATGAACAGGCCTGAGGCCAGAGTTTAAGTACTTTATTTTGTAGTCTTTAAGATTTTGTTGGTTAAGTATTACTTGGCACTACCGTGTACATATGTAGTTGATTTAACAAACAGCTGTTCTATTACCATGGGATTTTTTTGGGAGAGGAGTAACACAGTAAAACAACAGCTGAGAGGATGAGATGTGTGTGTGTGTGTGTGTGTGTGTGTGTGTGTGTGTGTGTGTGTGTGTGTGTGTGTGTGTGTGTGTGTGTGTGTGTTTGCTTGATCAGCACGAGAGTCCACCAGGTGAGAAAACCCATTGAGAGATTTACATGCTTGCACAATCTGGGTCTGTTGTTTGGACAAAGCAAGTCTGATTTGTGCTGATTTCAATTGCATTAAGGTGTTTACATGATGTTTGTGTACGGTAGTTACAGAGTACTGTTAGGAGAGTGATGCCATGTACTTATGTCATTGACTGAACAACATTTTAAAGAAGCAACCTCAACTATTCAAAAGCCCTGGCAAGGATTTTAAACTTTATTTCTTTCATGAATACATATACTTATATCATTATGACTGAACACACACTTTGTTACAAGAATATTACACCTTGGAGTGGAGAGGAGACTGTTCCCGAAAGAGCTGTTCCAATGTATCTCCAATTTAATAAGGCATAGTAATGCGGAACTACAATCATAAGAGAGATGCAGACATGTAAAAGGTAGTGGTTTCTGGAGTTTGTAGTGGAGTAGAGTACAAAAAAAGCAAAATGGAAATAGTTCAAACCTGTAAATAACTGTAAATACAGTCCTCGAGTCAATTTTACTCTCTATTTCTAGCAGTACAAAAAGTGCCACCACCAGTTCAACCCTGGCACAAACATGTCTGCCTCCTCTGCACCGAACATAACTTCGACTACGACCACGTAACTTCTAGGCCCGCTGCTGAGACAGATACTTCTTCCCCTCCTTCAGACCGTCCCTCCGTCTCTCAGACGCAGATAAACATCCACTCAGCCCTCACAAGACACTTCCTCCCCCTTGCAATCCACCCTTTCAACACCTCTGGGCTGATGGAGGAGACGACACTTCACTCCCAGCCCTTTTGTCTCCTGCACTAAGTGTGGAGGTTGACTCATTAATCCTGCGTTCTTCTCCCTGGCAGAGCCGTGAGTAGACGTGCTGGGTTCGAAACCCATTGACACTGTAAAGCTACAAGCTGTCTGTCTGTGTACGTGTGTGTGTGTGTGTGTGTGTGTGTGTGTGTGTGTGTGTGTGTGTGTGTGTGTGTGTGTGTGTGTGTGTGTGTCTACGCATGTGTGTTTATGTGCATGTACGTACATGCATCCACGGATGCGTGTGTGTGTGTGTTTGTGTGGCTGAAGTGGGAGGAAACTGAAATTGACAAGATGATAATAGGGCTTTTTCACACAGAGGAAACAGGCTGAGCCCTAAAGTGTCCACATTTAAATCTGGATAACGTATCTATGTCAAAGCAACCGCTGCACTGGAAAAACCTGATACTGTTATTGCAGATGCTGGAGAGCCGGCTTTCACCATGAGGGAGCGGATGTTTCTTAACCGCCTCTTAAAAGCCCATACAGTATCCGCTTTGATCATGTGTAATGTGCAGTACAAATATTTAGGTATACCGCATCGTTATCACCTTTGTGCCATCTGGGAATGCAGAAATACATAGAAAAAACATGATGTGAAAGTTAAACAAATAATTTCTGAGATATGCATGTATTTACCTGTTCTCTAACTTAAACAGTGTGGCGATGCAATCTCATACACTTATCTTGTAAAATAACCTGGATCTCTTGATTATGGTATGTGATATGTGTCTTGTCGTTTTTGTCTTTGTAAAGGTAAATAAGGGACATATTCAGGTTTTAAGGTTTTCATCCAGTCCATCTTGACATTTTGAAGGTGAGCGGAAATTCCCCATTTTCTGGCCCTGCATCAGGAGGGGAATTCACCAGTAGTAGAAAACAAACAGTCCGAGCAATCCACCGTATACTTTTTCAGAATGCCCATACTCACTTCTCACCTCTCCTAACCAATATCTGCAACCCAATTTGACCGGTGAATAGTGGGTTTCAGCCACCTTCTGACTTCCTGACAGCCACTTCAGATAGGCCACATTGTGACCTTAAAGGCTCCCGGCCAAAACTCTTGGAAATTGTTTCACTTGTTGACATGAACATGTTACAGAAGCAAAGGACCAATCAAAATCAAAGCTTTCGTTGAAGCTCATGATTAATGGGTTTGTCTTATCGGATGTGTTTCTGTAGGCAGCCATATCAAGTTCTGCATTACACTATGAAGTGAGATAAAAACATAACAATAAAATAATCATTTGTCCCCCTTATAGCATGAAATGTATGAACTTTAAACTCTAAAATCTACTCTTTCTTTATACAGTAGCTCCAGCAGTGAAACACTAAAGGGAAACAAAAATACAACTGCTACTACAACAAAAAATAGCCGGTCACTGTCATCACTGTGTGTACCACTATCGCAAAAAAAGGGTCAACTGAAGCTTGCGTGAGAGGGCCAGCATTTGCCGTTGGCTTATTAACACCGCTTGAGAGGTTCTGTCTCACCTCCTCGTCGCACATGGCAACAGCATTCAAAATGTTGACCAATCAACAATTCAACAAGCTGATCAATCAATCTCCGTCAACCGGGGCGGAGGCCGGGGCGACAGTGGGGGCGGCAGAGAGGATAGAGTGATGAATGAGAGAGGACAAACACAGGGTCAAAGGTTGGGTGGGGAGCCTCGCAAAGGAAGCCGGAGACAGTCTGACCGCCTCCAGGTTGTCATGGAAGTATCTACACCACTCTGACACGATATAATCTGTACGGAATTTGTGGAAGACATGCGTTTTGTGTGAGAATATGTTTAGCATCCAACGTACACGTACAGTTTGTCTGCTATTTAGAAAGAGACAACTAAATACATTTGATCTTGGCCCTGCTGGACAGGAGTGGTGTATAGCCAAATCAATCTCACTTTGGCTACCTCCAGTTGATTAGAAGCTTATTGTTATTGTAATTTAGGTGTAGGTGTTAAAAATCTTAACTATCTGTAATATTAAACTTTCATGTACTGTATATATGTGTGTGTGTCCATTCCATACAAAATACAACCTAAAGGCACTGAAACAAGATCGCCCAATCATTGTTTATATAGGCAGGTGAACTTTGTTTAAATGTATAAGACAAGTTAAGACACATCATGGTAATAAACCTAATACCTCACAGCACGTTGGCCATCAGCATGAACAAAAGGAATGCTGCCAATCTCGTATTTTTCATGGAGCAATTTGAAGTTTTGTTGCATTTGGCAGAGCAGTCAACCAGAATATGATTGGAGGCACACCTGCAAGAAATTGTCCAGTAATTTGTTCTTATTTGGTATGAATATTGAGGGGAAACAACCTTTTCAATCAGCATCTAATGTAAACAAGAAAAACTAAATATTCTTGAACCTTGTCTAGTGGAAGAAAACAAAGGAAGGCACCACAAGTAGAACAGATTATGACTCCTAATAACTTACTTTAACGGCTAAAAAGTTGAGCCCACTTTCATTAGCCAGGGCCTTGGCTATCATGGTCTTGGAGCAGCCCGGGGGTCCGTAGAGCAGGACCCCTTTAGGTGGCTGGATCCCCATGCGGGTGAAGGCCTCAGGGTGCCTCAGAGGCCACTCCACCGCCTGTTTCAATTTGAGTTTCACCTCCTCCATCCCACCCACATCTGACCAGCGGACCTGCAAAGACGGAAATTAGAAATGTGTAGGAATTAGAAAGAAGAGATTTAGGTGGCGACAGTCTGCATCAAAATGTGGGTTATAGGGACAATTGTGTACGAATTGTATCCTGTGACGACTAAGCAAGCAAATGTTGGGCTAACCAGCATGAGATGTAAGAAACACACTATCCAATGTAAGACCCTACATCTACATATTACAAGTACATACAGTAAATACCATAATATGGCATAAACCTTGTTATCTTGTAGAATAAAGGTTTGGTATCATGGCAGTCACATGCCCCTGCTGATCAATTTCTTCAACACGATCAATATAGGAAGCATAATTGCAAGATTTATTGTAACATCTAAATCAAGATTGCTTAGATTGCTAGATTATTAATGTAATCTAGTGCAGGCATTAGTTCTATGACGTGAAACAGTCCTCTTCGCTTAAATGCCTGAATGAGCTGAGTCAGAATGTAAGGCCCTGAAAGTATGAATGCAAGTATGTTTCCGTACATACTATCTTTAAGTCAATCTGACCACTGGTTTCCTAGTTATGTTCATTGGCTGATAGTACACACAGACACACAAAGTCCCTTTACAGTGCCATAAGGAGAAGAATGAAAACAAGACAAATCTGGAATCGAAGCACAAAGTCAAATCCCTATCTATCTGTTTTGGTTTTTCTAACAGTCAACATATAGATCTCAATATGTTGCTCAATAGACACAATATGCAATCAATCAAGCTGCGTCATCACCATATTAGAGAACAACAATTACCGTCCTGCCAATTTGTAATAAGTGAACAACATTGGCTGGCCTGACATGTTGTTCTAACCCGCTCCAGCCCTTGTGAAGCACGAGCCCCAAACACGTCGCCAACAATAAGTGCAGCAGACCAAACACATTTTGATTGCGTGCTGATGTCATCCATGTTTCTCGTGTAAACCCACACAGAGGACCTTTTCACTTTCTGACCGCCGGAGTAAATTGCAAAGAACGATGAATTCTTCCAGATTAATGATGGGACTCGGCCAAAAGCGACGTGAAATAAAAGCTTATTTGGAAGGAGATCAAGGGATTTTTTTTGTTAAATCAGGACGGGGGTATTAAAAAAAAAACAACAGAGGGAGCCAGACAACAGCTGTCTGTGTGACAGATGGAGCGATGGAGTCTTCTAGAAAACAGCCAGAGGAGATAAGACCAGCACAAACTATCATCCATAACCTTTTTCACGACTTTCACCCTTTGAAGTGACTCATTTACTTCCTGCACCCTCTTTTGTGACATTTCAACATTCACCCTCATCTTCTTACTCTCTTTCTTCATTACTTTCCTGCTCCTCATTAGTTTATCCATCCATGCCCTCCTCCTCTCCTTTTTCTTTCTTTTTTTCTATGTCTTGCCTGTTCTCGCTATCATCTTCTTTTTATGTCCCCTCTTATCCTTCCTGTCCCCTTTTTTCAATGTTGGAATCTCTCTCTCTCTCTCTCTCCCTCTCTCTCCCTCTCCCTGTCTCGTATCTGTTCCGTCCTGTCTTTCTGTTTCTTATCTGCGCCATCTCTCCGTATCTCCGTTCACCACGCTCGCTTCCTTACATCGTTTGAACCTCTTACTACCACCACGGCGTCTCACTCTCATAAATATCACTCCTTCCTCTCTCCCTCTCATTCGCCCCTCCACTCCCTTCTCTCCCTCCAGAGGTAACACATCCCAGGCCACCGGCGCCGTCTCCAGGGAACGAAAGCACCTAATGGAAACCTGGCGTCTGGCCACATACTGTAAATACCGAACAATTTATGGACAGTGCCGAGCGAGAGAGAGAGAGAGAGGAAAGGAGGGATGGCGGGGAGGGAGGACAGGAAGGGAAAGAGGAGTGCTGCAGAGATGAGGAGATAGACTGGAAGTAAGGGAGGGAATCAAAAGGTTCATACTGGGATGCAAAGTGGAATGAAAGTTTAGAAATTAACAGTAAAACATGCTAATATGTGACATCAAATCATAAATTGCATTTTGTAAATTATTTTTTACATCACATTTCAATAAAACATGATGTTATATAAAATCATACCTAACTAAAATAAATACATAATCATTTCTATTTGATTATAACAACTACACTATGAATCTCCGCTTCATGAGGAGCACACACTCAGTATGTTGACATGCACTTTAAAAGTTCCACTATACAATAATCAAGGCCATAAATTGTGTTTTTCAAACAAAATGCATACTTTTTTAATGTAAACTTATTATGATTCAAACGGGCACAAATCCTTCTGTTTGCTATGACAGACAGACAATTTATTAAGGCATGTAAACGTCTTAATGTCAGTCTGCAGCCTATATCAACTTAATCAAATCATTCCTCAGAAATTCTGGCCTGTAAAATTTAAGTTGAATCAAAAATTGAGCACCTGATATAAATACCAAAACTCGATTAAAACGTTGGGTAGCTGTTTTTCAAAGTCCTTTTGATGTGCTTAGATGAAATAAAATTGGAATTTACTGCAGCTAGTCGTCTCTGGTTTGGGATCAATCAATCAGTTGTTGCCATTATAACAGGTTCAGACAGTATTTCTACACTAGATGCCAGTTCAATCCCAAACGTTTTCCTAAGCTCTTTCATAACGTTTCCATGGTGCAATAAGTAACATTTAGCTCAATTGTTTAACCTCTTGGGGTCTTGCCAAGATCACAATCATTATTTCAAAATGTTTGGTTATGTTCCACAACGTTCACACACATTTCAATGGATTTTCATGACCGTAGAAATCCTGTCCAGAGCTAGTTCAGAGTGTGTGTGACTACGTTCTCAGAACTCCTCCTCAGAAGTTGTCTTGGTCGACATAAGAGATTGATTCTCTGTGTGCCATGTAGGTGTGAAAGCACCTTAAGTAGACATGGATTCCCAATGAAAACAATATGAATTTGTTGCTTCCTTTTGCTTTAAAGATTTGATGTTCTGCAGTCTGCAATTTCAGGTGTTGGGAGTCTCTGTGTACAACAGGCAAAGATGACAAATACAGCACTAAATTTACACGCTAAAGCACTAAATGTTCACCGTGACAGATTACTGAGCTCAAGTAAGTGTAAAGGTTCTGTAAGTTTATTTTCATTCTATACACTGGCTGTCTGGAGGGTTATTAATCAGTCTTAGTGAGAACATATGATATGCTTTGGAAAAATGTCTACCATTAATGGAACATATACAATGTCTGTTCTTAATGTATTAACACGTGCAGAACCGCTGATATTGTTCTTTGAAATGGCTCCGGCGGGCTTTGCAGATAATTTGTCACATTAGGTGGCTTTGGTTTATGACACTTTAGTACTTTGGGTGATATGTGATGTGACGGTTTAGTGTGGTCGACCGCACCCACCACCACCAGGCAACCATCAGACATTACACACAACCTGTTCACCTGCGACACTGTGTCACGTGACTCTATAGGTGCTACGGCATTTATTGAGTGTTACCGTCACACACCCTCCCCCACCCCCCCTAAATACGACCGGCTGTTTAGATCGGCGCAAATCATAGAGTGCTTACTCAGAGTAACACACACGTAGATTATCTGACTGTAAATCAATGTGTTCAGGCATGTAAGGAACTTTATTGGATGATGCCGCCACTGTGCAATGTCTCATTTATACTTGGGAGAATCCTGTTGATTCCAATCATGTATTCAAGCTCAATTAAATGTGTCTTTATTAGCAGTAGAGCCGAGTGCATGTAAACAAACTGAGAGTGATGCTAGAAATCTCACATAATCCGTGACCGAATCAATCTCCCACCTCTCTGAAACTGTGTCTCTGCTGAAGATGTTGTGTATGTTTGCTGTTAAACGTCCGCAGACCGAATCAAGGCATCATCGCAAATACCAATCTAAAGTAACATTTGGCGGGATTAAAGCAGCTGTGGAATTAGAAGGCAATGTTTTGACTCATACCTCTCTATGCTGTGTTTTTTCCACTCTTCCCTCCCTTCCTTTTTTTTGTGTGCGAGACCCAGTTATTATCTTTTACTGTTGTTTTCTGAACTTTACAAGAGGCCTCTCAGGCTCTGGCCCTTTGATGGGGGGGGGGCGGGGGGGGGGGTTGAAAAGAGGGAGCGGGGGGGGGGGGCTTCTCAGACAAAAAAAAAACTCTAGAAAGAGACAAGGAGGAAGTTAAAGAAGAGGAATAAATGGTTTGTTATACAAATGCCAAATGAAAATATGGAAGCCAGACTGCACAGTGGAAGATGATTATCTGTAAAAGATGGCGGGCAAACGAGAAAGATGTCAAAGGAAGAATCTCATGTCACAAAATAAACAAAGGATAAAGAATGAACTTGTTCTGTTATTTTCATGTCAATGCATCGTAAATGGAGAGGCCCTAATCTGTAAAAACTGAAATCTCTGGAAGTGTGATTTGAGAAGGTTCCAGAAGGAACTGGAGGCGTGCATTCGTCCAGCACCACTGGAAGTTTCTTATATAAAATGAATTAGAAACAAATGTTTGCACTCATGTGGATATAATCAAGTCCGGGGCTCTGTGGCTGGCCTTTCAGCTGAGCTGCGCTAGGGGGATAAACTCAAACTCCCTCTTCTCTCTTGTTTCCAGGAACCAGCCGCAAGGACTGAACGTCTCTGGGTGAGCTCAGTGCAGAGTGCTGCAGAGAGCTGGGGGGTGGGGGGGGGGCGAGTGAAGGGAAAGAGGAAGGACGTTTCTTTCTTTCTTTTTCTCTCTCTCCCTCTCTCTTTTTTTTGGTTGCTGGCAGGAACTGCTGGCGATCTGCTTTCAATTACCGGTGGAGGAATGATGTTAGCCTTCTTCCTGTCCGTTATGTCTTGCACATGCAAACTCCAAAACATCCTGGAGTCTCTCCACTGTCCTCTCATCTCTCTCTCTCTCTCTGTCTGCTGAGAGCAGAGTGATTCATCCTCATTGCAGAGGAGGGCCAAAAAGCCACAGGGCCATTTCCACTCTTCCTCAGCCTGACCCCTTCCTTTAAGTGGTGGTGATTCAGTGGTCAGTGGTCCACAGAGCAGTTAAGGGATTTGTGGACGTGCATTAGGAGGAGAATGGAGGCACGGCTTCCACACCAAACGAGCTGTTATTGATGAGCTTCTTCTTTTCTCTTGGGGTGTCAACTACAGATGCCGCTTGGTTTATTCTTGGTATTTGTGCTTTACACAATGAAAACATTGTGTGCGGCAACAACAAATTCTCTGCAGGCCCGTTGCAATAATGAATGCAACCGAGGCACAAATAATGATGATTACAACATGCTGCTTCAGATGACAGATAGTGCCATTAAGGAGGACATGGAATGCTGCTTTTAAGATTAAATAATTGCCGATTTCAATAAATATCCTCCGTCCTTATTCTTTCAGATGCAATAATCACCTCTTGTCTAACTGAATACACAACGTTAAAAGGTACTTTCCCTTTTTTTCCAAACATAGTATCTAGGGTCTAAATTTGGTAATTTTGGTAATGATGCACTGTTGGTCTGTTAGCTACTGTCTGTCTGGAGAGAACTACACATGCAGATACTCCACCTGAGAGCTGCTTAAGACCGCCTAGCTAAACATTTGAATAGTCAAACAGGAGATAAACAGAAACTAAATCTCTGCTAAAACTAAAACTACATTTGCAGTCGTTGTTTCATTGCTGTCAAGTGCTAAAGCAGAATAACAAATAAAACACTGAGCCGATTCCTTATTACTTTGCAGACAGGCGTCTTTACTTTCTGGTGTTTTCCCTCTTCTTTCCCCCCACGTCTATTCAATCATTTGGACACACAGCAGTAAAAATAGAAAGAATGACACAAATGACCACCTGTTGCTTGCTAATGTCTCAAACTAAATGGTTTTGATCTGTTCTCAGTTACTGTATGCTGTGGAGAAACAAAACTGAATATGTTGAAAGATTCTTCAGATGCATGCTGGTTTCTTAGTTCCGGAGGTTTTAGTTCTTGGAGCTAATATGAAATCTGTCCTATCCCATGTTGCAAAAAGCCCAGAAATCATAGAATACAGCACTATGATAAATATGCACCATGACACGAGCTTTGCGGTGAATTGTCTGGTGTAAAGGTGAATGATTGGTGCTCGTGAATTGCATTGTTGACCAATTTACACGAGGATTCTAGCTCAGGGGAGCGGTGTGTCATCATGAACAGCTGTCTCGACACGCCAAAGAGGAAATACTGTAGTAATTCGTCTTTCAGGACAGAGAGTAACAGATGTAGTTTATGAATAAAGCAACGTGGCAGTGTTGACGCTGTTTGTCCTTAACAGATTAAGAATGTTTTACTCTGTGACCACAGTAGAGGCAGATAGGCTTGGTGTACAGTACCTTGGGAACATCGATAGCAACCTCCCTCATGGCGCTGGGCTTCACAACAGACGTAGCCCACTGGAGGTCCTGCAGAGTGACCGTCACCTTCCCCATCAGCTGCAGATCGGACGGTGGGTGGGAACCTGCCAGAGCTCGCCTCAGTGCACGCAAACCTGCACAGAAGAAGAGCACAAGAAGAAAATAAAAGCTTGCTCTGAGCTTTCTGTACTGATTTTATATTTATAAGAATGTTCTGACTTGAATGGATTTTATGAATGCGTCAAAAAAAACATATGAACAAAATGAATAGACAGCAACAGGACCAGCGAAACAATATTAAATAAGAAAGCTTCCAATTATGTAACGGCTTCACAATCACATCCATACACACACACACACACACACTCAGAGAGAGAGAAGAAAGCAGTAGTGCAAACTAAAGCCACATTAAATATGATGAACTAATTAAAAGACACAATAAAATCATTTTAAACAGTCGTGAATAAATTAGATGTGACAGTCAGGCTACATATTTTCATACATTTTAAGTCAAGCCAAATACAAACATCATACACAATGCAAGAATAGTGCCAGCTGGCAAATTAGCATCGACAGGACGAAAGGATTGCTTCGAACTTGTTTTGATTTTGCAGTATTCTCCAATTTTTTATTGCCGACTTCAATAACGAAGACTTGGAGGAGGCTCGAGCAAAAACTACTGGATTCCCAACAAACACATTAACAAACAATGCTGTGGCTTACAGAGATCGAAAACAAGTCACCAGCCAAATGCATGTTTGGAACAAGCTTTCTGCTCTGCCTCCAAAGACATACAGACTTACAGCCTTAGATACTACAATAGCAATGATGAGTCATTCGCCATATTGAGAGACAGAGTTGAGGTATGTGCCAGATTAAAGGAAAGGACATGAAGTTTGCTTAGGATGCGATACAAGTGACGTTGTGGCTTGAGGGGTTTGATCCATCCAACGTGCAGTCGGTCCAACTTTTGACTCCAAACATTCAGGCTGGTACATGCTGTGATGATACACACGATGGAACACGCAGAACGGATGCAAATCTCTAAATGAGTGCTAATTCCCCTTTTGACGAACACAAGATATTTGGCTGTGCATTGTGAGGGAGTAAAAGAGAGAAGACTGAAGGGCAGAGAAGTGTAATTGAAGTGCTTAAGGTCTGAATGCACATGGTTACAGAGAATTCAGCAAAGAGAGCGAGGGAAGAAGCCACCAACGCAAACAATGATGTGTCAGTACGGATGATGAGCCTGCGGATCGACTCGCAAAAGAGGTCACAGTAGGCTGATGAGAGGGTGGCTCTCCAAAAAGCTCAGGCAATAAGAGAGTTTGTATCATCTTTATACTGTAGGTCAAGACATACAAAACAAAAAATTACAAGATGTTGTTTATTCAAATGAAATTCATGAAGCTTCAACTTTCTTCCTGCTTCACACTCACTGACACTGGGAGTCTGCCAGCTCAAACCAAAGTCTGCTACAGCTGAACACAGACCACGTTTCAAGTGGTCGGTCAAGTGCCTTGCTCATAGGATGCAAATAACTGCTGCTAACAGAAGGGTGCTATTTCTATCTTCTATCAGGGATAACATTGGATCCTGGTTCCTTGGTGCAAAATGAAAGTTCTTGAGTTTCTGAAAACTTGCTTACTTGTTCATAAGCACAGCCACAAGCGTTTGTTGCGACACACATGGCCAACCTGGAAGCGCCTCTACCGGGGATCCGACCCGAGTCTTTGCATTAGTTTGGTCAACAGAATTCACGGAAAAAAAATTCTACAACCTCGCTGAGAGCAGCTGTTATACGAGCAGGGGATCCTCATTTTCATTTTTCGGCCCACTCCACTTACACTTACCACCAATTACAGAGGGAAAACAAGGGAGGTCTTCTGGGCTAGATCTGGTTGCGATACTGCAGCCGATCAATTGTAAACAGGTGGCAAAGTACGTGTGAAAAAGCCAAATGAGTATTGCTAAAACGATGCAAATGCCATGTGTGCCATCAGCTTGAGGCCAGCTGTGTAGATTCAGGCCATGCAGGTGGGAGGACAGGTCCTGTAGGAGTGAATTACACACTAAGCGTGGGCAATGATTAGTAGGTACACAACCACCACACGACCATGTTTCCAAACGCAGAGCTGGTAACACTATATATTAGACGTACAACTCTTCTCCGTGCACATGTGCAAGCATCACGGAGACACACACGTCAACGCTTAGCTTCCTCTTCTGAGCTAAAGGGGGGTGGGGGGGGAATGGGTGGGAGGGTAGGCTGGAGGGGAACGGACGTGGGCCAGGGCCGGGGGCCAGAGAGCAGACGAGAGGGGATTTACGATCAGACAAGACTGCATCCTGTTTATATTTTCCAGAACGAAGCAGGGGACAGAAGGGGACGGAGGGAGAGGGAGAGCAAGAGCGAGAGAGAGAGAGAGATGCAGAGAATGAGAAACACAATTAATGCAAGAAGGTTCATCTTGTCTGTCCCACTTCCCCGTGTACATCTCTTTTTGGTTCATTTGCTCAGCAGATACAGAGAGTAACTGTGTTTAAGTGCAGGTTTGAACTATTACCACTACTTACTTGAACATCTCCACTTTAAAAGATTTCAAATTGTATTCCACATATAGTGTCCATAGTTGTTGACGAGTTACTGCTTTCTTTTCCTGAATCCTTCTGCCTTCTGTCCTTCCCTCCTTGTTTCAACCTCCATTACATTGCTCCATCTTCCCTTTGCTTTGGCTTCCTTCTTTCCTTCTATCTGTCCTTCTGTCTTTTATTCCTTTCTAACTTCAGCTCATTTGAAAACACCAACGTTCCTTCAATTGGAACTACAGTAATTTCAACTCTTGCTCTTTTATACACTGAGCACACATTCTACTGCTAAAACGGAATTTCCATTGTCCTATTGTGACTTTGACTTTGGTAAAGGCTTTGAGTGCTTCCACCGCTGCCACTGTCTCGCTCCATCCACCTCTTCATCCCCAGAGGTCCAAAACATCCCATCCATCCACCTGGCTGCTGCCTCAGTCCTTCCTCTTCTTCTGCATTAACGCTTCGCACCGGCGCCGCACAAAAACATCTGGTCCGAGTGGAAGGGACAAGGCAGCGGAGGGCAGGATGTGGAGGGAAGCAGGGGAGTGGAAGGAGGTGAGGTGGGGAGGGGGGCAGCAGCCATATTACACCATATGTCATAACCCTAAAACCACCAACATCTTGTCCCCGTGAAGGTGGAAGGCCACAGCCATGAGATGGAACCGGGCAGGAAAACTGTGTTCAGCTATCGTTGAGAAAGCTCACATCTTTTAAAATCAGTACGCTACTATCACTATGGTCTGCTTCTGCAATTTTCTTTTATGAACTTCTTGTGCTTGTGCCTGGACCTCCTCCACAATCCAGTTCCAATACTTCATTGGTGTTAACAGTTCAGATCAGAGTTTTAAAAAGTGTTTAAAACAGATTTGCTATAAATGTCCAGTCTTTTAAACGTGGCATCTCTATGGTTGCAATGATGCAACGTTTGAGCCAATACTGTAAGTGCACTGTCATCACACCGCCATTAAGGGTGGAGACCAGATTTCCAGAGTGTAGTGGAAATGGAGCAGACTGCAGACCAGGTACAGCTTGGTACAATTCAACCCAGACCAGCAGCAACATGACAGAAACTGGATTACTAACCTGAACACAAAGCTTTCAGGGCAGTTCAGGACCTTTGTCTTAAGGAATACATTTATACAGGCATGAACTGCGACTTTGATAATGTTTAACACATACTTCCTACTTGTTATGATAAAATATAACAAATAAAGCACAGAACATCCAGTTTAATGCTAATGCTGAAATAATCTCAAACATGTTTTAAAAATGTCAAAGATATCTACTGTATATATTAGCAATATAATCTTTTTCAGTCAAATATTCCTTCTACAGATTTGAGATATGATACTTAATTAGGGTGGAAACTTCTTGACTTCTCTGTCAACGCAGCAGCTCAATTCCTGTAAGCATGAAACTTTTGAGTTTAATAAAAACAGACTTAAAGGGCAAATATGGCTGCATGGAGCCCGGGGGATGCAGTAGATAAATGTTTAATAAAAGTTTCACTCTGAATCACCTCAAACCATCCTACAGTGAATCTAGCGTGCTGCCAGCAATAATGACAAGCCTCGCAAAAGAAACCGCCTGACCAGAGGGGGAAGTGGAGGTTCATAAGCCACAGAGCTCTGAATCCAGCCTGGATGGCCGGAGGGCAGCGGAAACTCAATTCGGTGATGTGACTTGAACATTTTGCTTTAGGGATTCTCTCTCTCTTGACTAATCTTGGCGGGGTCCAACCACACATTTGGCTTAGTTATGAAAACATCCGATGGGAAGGGAGGAGGGGGAAAAAAGAGGCAACACAACAGAATTTAATCTGAACCTTATGTGGACTCTTTTTCCTCGTTCTCGCTTGGACTTTGCCTTTCCAGAATGCTGCAAATTCACCAGCGATCTAGTGGGAATTGAGAATAAGGGGGCCCCTCTAAATGTACAAGAATGCACATTTGCAAAACATCACACCGGGGCACAAACTCGGTACGGTGGAGAGGGAAGAACTTCTTTCACAGAGCTGAAATTGGCCGGGGAGAGGAGAGAAGAGAACAAAATGGTTATTTGTGGCTTTTCAGCAAGGGATGGTCTTAATTAAGCGAGTCCACAACAGACCTTCCCCTAAATCAAGGTCTTCTCTTTAGGGGTCACCTCCGCTGACCCTCGCACCAAATTAGCCCTTGAGAAGCAAGTCCCTGAATACAAACCATTATTCTCACAGATGCTTCAACATGCGATGGCAACACATTTGAAGTCTTTACAGTAGAGGGACAAACTTTGAAGCAGCGGCCATCAGTGGACATGTGATTTCTCATAGCAGTTTGAGTGAAAACAAATGAGCTTTGGGAGGATATGAGGCATCGTCAGGCAGCCCACACTTAATCTGAAAGATCTGGAGGTTGGGTTGATAACATTAATCAATTTTCCAAATCACAATGGATGCAAATGAGACAAAAAATACTTACACAGGCTACTGCTGAAGCATTTTAAAAAGGTCTGCAACAACTTATGTAGATTTTGTAACAAAAAGGTAACAAGCTGTGATTAACTGGAATATATAATGTATATAGTGTGACGTGAGCTCCAAATTATGTTAGCGGTAGTGCAGCTGTGGCATACTGGGGTAATTATGCTCCTATGATGCTCTGTGGGGGCTCGTGAGGAAGTCCATCCTTCCAAATTGCAACACGTTTGTCCTGAGGAGCAAACAAAAATGGCATCACTACCGCTTGGTAAACCTGCACGTTCCAGTTAGGGACCATTGTGAAAGTGCAGTCATTAAAACAGCTGACCTTTATGTGTTTAGTATAAAATGTATGTGCATTTAAAAACTTTGTTTTGACATGGGCCAACCTACCAACTGTGCAGCTCTCTAAACAGTAATGCTACTTCTTTTGACGTTTGACCTGACGGATGCGGTGCAGTATCCTCGCTTTAGCCAGTATTCAGACTTGCTAGCACACAATATAAGTTTCAAAACATTATTTCTTGTAATCTGCTCAGATGAAATACATCAGGTTACCAAAATCAGAAAACCGGAAATTCTCCTCTTTGTGCTTTCAAACCACCGCAGAGAGTCTGACGTCAGGTTTGTAGATTTTCAATTATTTTTTCGGATTTTTGCTTATAGCTTATAGCAAAAACAAAAGTGTTTCATACACCAAACTCTGCACTGCAATGATTGTGGTTTGTTCTCCAAAACTGTAGAGCAAGAGCCTTTTCCTAGGCTAGCTATCTCCCAATCTGCTACAGGTGCTCCTTGATACCACTTATGTAAAGCACGTTAAGAGATGTGAGTGTAGCCAGTCTGCAAACAGTGAGTTCAGACGTGATTTTGCTGCTCCTGACACTTTCATTATGCTAACTTTATGTTTAAAAGGTCGTTTATACAGTTAAATGCTGAGTATTAGCTGACAGCTTAGTGATGAGCGCTGTTATTGGTGGCTAATTTTGCCAAAGCGGGCCTGTTGTGTTTCTGTACACCCCTATACTGTTTTATCCTTTTCATTTCATTAATATTAATTATTTTATCAACGACTGCTACTGACCCCCGTCTAGATTGTGTGCTAGTCAGGTGACAATTGCATCTTGAGGAAATGCAATGCAGCTGTGAGGCTAATGAAGATTAACAGGACGGAAAACTGTCTTTGTGCTATGAAAGCATGAACATCTTATAATTTGATCATTCACATTTAGTTCCTGACAAAAATGTGGAGGGTTTTCAGACTACTGCAGGTCAATCGCAACACCTGGGATTTTCCTAAACCTTCAGAGAGGGAAACATTTGTAGGAAGCGTGTTGAGATTAAAAGTTCCAACAGAAGACATCAAAAGGGAAACTTGACAGAGCTCCATTGTGAGAGACAGCAAATCATCACCCACAGAGCGGAGGAAGGTGTGTCAGAGAAGCCCATCTGCACTTCAACAGTGCATTCCACATATCAACAGGGAAGAGGCAGGAGTGTGTGCTGTGTTGTGCAGCGCTACACTGAACACCCGCGAGCGCTGCAGCTCTCCAGTGACGCTGTCCTCAGATGAATTGTGAAATACTTTCAGCATTACGCCCGTACAAGAAAACAGGAACGTTTTCATTACTCGCCGGGGCTTCCGGAACACTCTTTGCACCTGTATTTACAATAGCTAACATCTGTTCCCAGAGCTGAAACACTGCAATAATATGTGCTCTTAAACACACACACACACACACACACACACACACACACACACACACACACACACACACACACACACACACACACAGATGAACAGCTAACAAAGACAAATATGTGTGGAAAGTGTGCACACATATAAATGTCCACACATATACGCAGACAAATACATACATGCTACAGAGTAGACACACACACACACCCACACCCACACACACACACAGACAGATGAACAGCTAACAAAGACAAATATGTGTGGAAAGTGTGCACACATATAAATGTCCACACATATACGCAGACAAATACATACATGCTACAGAGTAGACACACACACACACACACACACACACACACACACACACACACACACACACACACACACACACACACACACACACACACACACACACACACACACACACACACACACACACACACAAAGTTGTCACTGGATAAAGGTAAGTGCTGAGGTTAAAGAGTAAAAGGCGAACATTTCCGGATTTTTATAAACAGAGGCCTCAAATAAACTTCACATGCTGATCCCACTGATATTTATGTGACCTGTCCTGGAATTCCGAAAGTGTCTTTAAAAGGACAGAGGAGTGGGGAAAAGTGCTTTATATGGACAGGCTGCTGCTGTAAACATCATCAAGCATTTTTTTTTTTTTCCTGTTTGGCCCATTCATGTCTTCCAAAGCAAAATTGATGTGTGCCAGACGAAACGTGGCTCATTTTGCCACCATTTTCCCTGCGTGATCCTCATTCCCCATAGACTGACCGCTCTTCCCTCTTCCCTCGTCTGCTGGGAAGATCGATAGTTGGACTCGAGTAGTGAATATTTAGGTTCACTAAGCGTGTTAGCCAAATCACTTTGCTCATTTCCAAAGTAAATCATTTAGGCCGTTTAGACTAAGTTGGAGAAATGGATGTTAAATATGGAGCCTGATCTTCGCCGTCAAATAACGGTAAACCAGAAAGCTTTCAGCTGACACTGTGCAGAGTTGTGTGTTTATTATTCCCCATAATCAGTTTTACTGGCCCTTTTTGTTCCAGTGGGCTTCCCCCTGTTTAGAGAGGCTTGTAAACAGTGTGTCCGGATGTGGCACAAACCAAACAAGCACGCACACGCACACATACACACGGCATGCACACTCACACACACAATTTACACTGTTTAGACTGTGGAAATGAGTCATCTGCTCGCACCAGGATCAGTTGAACGGCAACAGGACGACAGAGAGACGCCCGGAATCTGCGAGGCTCCGTGAGACCGCACGACGGGTTCCAATACCACACAAAACACCTAGAGGGATTCGGTTATGGAAAGCTGTTTTGTAATCTGGGTTCAACTCGGAACAGGGTTCAATATAGCGTTTTGGCGAAAATAAGATCAGGAAAAAAACCACACCTCTGTGGTTACAGCAAAGGGAGGCAGTAGCTCAGTGGGTAGAGCTTCCGCTTGGGAACTGGAGGGTCGCCGGTTCGAGTCCCTGCCAAGGTGCCCCTGAGCAAGGCACCGAACCCTCAATTGCTCCCCCCTCTGCGTAGGGTGGTATTGTAATGTAAGTCGCTTTGGATAAAAGCGTCTGCCAAATGCTCGTAATGTAATGTAATGTAATGTAATGGGATCCTGGGTAAAGAGTACAAAACACACAAAACTGTCTTCACACATGTTGTTGCCTGTGTCTTCATATTTTAAATCACTTATATATCCTCCTTACACACCCTTACTAAGAATCTCATAGTGAGGCCCAAGCACCAAAGTCCGAAGACAGAGGCTTGTTGTTGTGTTTGCTGGAGGTTGGAGGTTTTTGGTTTCACGCAATGTTCATCAGTTGTGCAAATGCTCCATGGCAACATCCTGGGGCCCCCGATCTAGGACCCCGGTCCACAACTACCACAGATCAATTTGAGATCTTTTTAGGCCTCCTGTCCAAACAAAGCCAGCATCTTTGACCGCTGAAAACCAAATACACTTTCCTGAGTGAATAAATCTCAAGACGCCTGCCTATCCACGGGGATGTGGGAGCTTTTTCGAACATCACCTGACATCACCTGAGGCCCGACTGCATTTCAAAATGGTCGCCCACACGGACAGAAGCAAACAGAACCCAGTATGCTGACCTGCTGCACAATCGGGGCTGTATATACAATATGGCAGACACGGGCCCTGATATCCATTGTGGGATCATGGAAAGCCTGACTCGACCATTTATTTGATCGTTAACAAGGCAATCACACACACACACACACACACACACACACACACACACACACACACACACACACACACACACACACACACACACACACACACACACACACACACACACACACACACACACACACACACACACACACACACACACACACACACACACACACACGGCATGGCGAAGCTAACACTAGGAATCCCGTGTTGAATGCAGCCAGACAGCAATAGACAGAGAAGGAGGTAGTTTCCAGACATTAACTAGGTTTTCAAAAGTATCTGCACTACCCTGGACAAGGCCACATCTGTACGTACATCTTTATCACCTTTCGCAGTAACAGCATACACACTGACACATGTCTGACATAAGGCGCCATCGGGACAATGTGACGAGGATTTAGATCAGATACAACAGAAACACTGTCAGAAAAATGTTTATAAGTCAAGTTACCGGCATGCGGCTTGTACGGTTTTTCCTGCTGTGACTAACACAGAGCAGCACATCGTTTTAATGTGTACATAAATCTGTCGGAGTGTATGAAACTATGATGAAAGCCATGTCTGCATCAGCCACAGTGACTGAGACAGTTCAAAGGAGGAGCAGCGTGATTGAAGGTCAGCATCCATGAGCCCAGTAGGGACAGACAGACGGATCTGCTTTATTTGTTTTAAGAAGTTTGAGTATCGAAAATGTGTGCTTTGATACCAAAATGGAGAAAAATTGTTCTTAAATGCTGGCTGAAGCTTAGCTGATCTCTGTGTTCTGGGCTGTTGAGCTGCTTTACAGTTGAGGTGTCTTTACCAAATGAGCAGTTTACCATTTGTCCACTAGAGGTCCTTGTTTAAAGTCTCCATCCTCCCTGCTGTCCCAGTTGAGAAGGAATTATGCAGTGAAGAGTTTGAATGTTATAAAGTATTTGTTCCATCATTCTTAAATGTCTCTGTATTCAGATTATCTTTGTTCTACTTCTGCTTCAGAGTGTTGTGTTTTTTGGGTTCCACTTCATGGTCATGATTGAGCTTTAATTCCTATTATTATACCGTAACTTCCTTTAATCTCAGATGTAGCCTTTTTAAATGTATATAAGGAACTCTCCTGTCCTTTCCCTTGTGTGGCTTTGAGTGATTTCTCATTTTAGTGCTTTTTCTTTGAATAACTTCATTCATTCTCCTTATAACTTTTGTGTTTACATTAAACAAGAATGTATTATGATGTCCTCTTCCTCTTTGAAATGTTTTATGTTATGTCTTACATAACGCATTTTGAATTCACAAGCTTCTATAAAATAACTTCCCTTACCTTCCCTACAAAGAGATTTTATTTTAAGATAACTGCTGTTATCCGCTCCTTTGAATGTGAAAACACAATGACCTGTAGTTTGTCTTTTAGGAAACAGATGAATCAAAAACAGCATATCCTGTTGTTACACTTAACACATGAGGCCAATATATAATATCACCAAATGCCGACATGCCGACAATGATGAACTGCAATTTTTGATTTTTCATCAGCTCTCTCTAGCTCTCTGAATTTAGTATGTTTTATTGCAAACAAACACAAAGTCAATTTGACAGAATAAGTCAAAAACAGGTGCTGTTATCATGTCTGTAACCTAAACTGACTCTCTTGTTGTATCAAAAATATAATTCATTGCTCTATTAAATCAACTTCTGTTTAAAAACATCTTTACGTGTGAAAATTGGAAATCCTCCTCTACTAAACAAGAGGAGGAAAAAGTTGTAAAACTATTTGTGCATAATTAGCTTTGAAAGCCTAGGAAAAGAGTTTCCAATACTTTCTTTCACCACTGCAGCTATATAGTGTATTTGGTGCCCCATAAACCTGATCAAAGTCTGTAAAACAAATCCTTCTTAATAATCAGATACATTTCCTAGAAATCCTTCCTTTCATTAAGGGATCAAGGCGTTGAACCTGGATTCCCTCGGTCAGTGTGCACTATTTAAAGTGCACGTTTTCTTAATATTTAGCGAGCTCAGTGAGGGCTTAAAAGGGATTTGAGGTGACCTGGATGAAACAGGCTTTAATAGAAGCGGCATGAGTGCGTTCTTGCATTACATTACTTTCAAACTGCCGAGGCTGTGATCAGCGGCAATTAAATGCAGATTATATAACACATCTGTCATCAAGAAGTTGTTTCTGGGGTTCAGTGAGACTCGAAATGGACAAACAAAAACTTTCTTAATGACATCAAGATTTCCATCCGTTCATATGCGCACACAAACACGCTCGCACAACACACAGGGGAAAGCACCATTTGGCCTTGTCATCCTTTCTTTCCCCTTCCCCAAAGGGAGAGAAATGATTTCAATAGCCTTACTCTCCGATCTGTTAGGAACACACACATATGCACAGTGTGTATGTGTTGCTTTCCATATGCTGTTTAAGGGGGTAAATCTGTGTGTGTGACATCAGCCTCTCACTCTTTGTATGTGTGTGTGTCTGTGTGTGTGTCACAAGCACTCTTTGGTCGTTCCGCCAAATTTGGTATAGCAAAGGAACAATTTGAAACAGTCAAATTCATGTTTATCTTAAATGTAGCCTGTGCACATACACACACACACACACACACACACACACACGCATACACAACACACCGCTCACCTCAGCAGTAATGCAATAGCGAGATCTACCAGTATGCTGCAATCACACAGTATAAGGGGCATGTTGTGAAAAACTGCCACACTGATTGTTTGAGCCATAACCCTGGTGACAGAGTTGCAAGATCCAAAATCCAAAGCCCAGAAAATGTTTGTTGTGCTCTGAGCAACGACTCATTTCAGAAGTTTTCAGTTAAAGATATTTGCATAAAGACAGATTTCCATTATGAAGGTACCAGATGTGTTTGTCGGTGGGGATTTGTCACATGATTGCCAAACCTTAATAGCTGTATTAAGTTAATGCCTTAAATTGAGGTAATGCATGTAAAGACAGGAGGAAAGAGAGAGAGAAAGAAGCATTAAGAGTATTGCGGGGCGGTTAGTTTTCCTGTGGCGTACTTGTGAGGGCCTGTGTTTGTGTAGTGATTTGGGTTTGGAGATTTTTGGGGGAAGCAAGCCGAGTCAAAAGGAGTTGGGGGGGAGTTCAAGAGGGGTTGTTGTCTCCCTCTGGGCCGCGGAGAGGTTTCTCTGAAAACACTGCCAGTCACGTCTGGCCCTCTGCGGACAGTAAATCACGCTGTTCGTCGGAGTGCTTCCGCACAGCAGCCCCAGATCCCTCCTCAGCTGGAAATGCAATACGCCACGTACCCCAGGCAATGAGACCACCCAGGAGGCATATGGGGGTCACAAACACATAAGGGGGGGAGAGAGAGAGAGAGAGAGCGAGAGAGGGAGAGAGATAGAGAGAAGCGTACATAGGCCAATATCCTGGTCCTGGCGAAGTCTTTCCGTGTGAGGTGGATTGGTTTGTAGCGTTAGGGGTGAGGGGCGAGGGGATTTCATAACAAGTGGTGGTTTCAGTGGTTTTCTCTGACTGGGATCAGAATACCACAAAAAAATCCCGACTTCCTCTTCGGCAAATATCAAAAGGACAGTTGACCCCCTGTGTTCAGAGGGGCTGCAGGCATGTAACACACTCCAATGAAACATCACAACAACTCCTTAAAAAGAGAGAGGGAGAGAAATCTGGGTAAAAACCTGTGGTCTGGGCATAGTTCTGTATGATCGCAGCAAGCTGAGGTGGGGTCAAGTCTTTGTTCGGAAGACAATAAGCATCAACCATGATATACCTAAAACTCAATAACACTTTGTTATGCGTACGACCTTCGTTTGCCAGTTGGATGTCCGAGACCACAAATCTGACGAAACCGCTAAAAGACGAGGAGCATTAAAGACGCAGCTGCCGTGTGCTATTTTGTGTTTGGTTTCCAAATCTCGTTGGTTTTGGAGAGTGCAAACGGGAGACATTTTTGAATTGCCGGTGCTGCTCTGAGCATCTATGAACGTTCATATTGGTTTCATTCGCTTTCAGTCAGGATTTAGTTTTGCCAAGTTGCACATGAGATCCAAATATATGTTTACAAAGCAGATTTTGTGGCTTTACAATTACCTATGAAAAAATTTCAAGGACCCAATATTTAACAGCTTCCAGAAAAATCCAAGTCTATATTCTGTGGCTACCTACAGCTATTGTATCATCCGGAACCTTCCAAAGAAACTTAGCGCTCAACGAAGGCTTTTCAGCCAGTTCAGGAATAATGGGGAACAATCCCACTAACAAACTTGTGTTTTATCAATCATTGATTTTCACCACTGCAAACTCCACTCCAATGGCTCCTCAGGCAAGGAGATGCTGGGAGACTTTCTTTCTGACAATTACACACCAGGGATGAAATTTAGACCCTGGTTACCTTGGAAATGTGGATTGTATAATATTCCTGAAAAAGCTACGAGTTGTGATATACAATACTTTCAACAAATATCTGTAATAATCCTAGAATATGTTTTCACAATTTGTTGGTTTGCTAGGATGTCTTGCACCAGAGGAGGGGGAAGAGAAGAGCGCCCTTACCAAATGGGCTTTGTGCTATTTTGATTTGAAAACTTTCAGTATTTAGATACCGTTCCAGTCAGACAGTGAGAACAGTGTTTACTTGCCTGCCTCTTTGCACACAGCGGCGAGGTCTGCTCCTACGTATCCATGAGCAGCGTCCGCTAACTGAGTCACCTCCTCCGTGGCGGCGCTGCATGGCACCGAGCTCAGCTGCTTCTGCAGGATATCTGCACGCTCTGCCGCACTGGGAACTCCAACCTGTCGCAATGAAATCAATAAAACAGAGCATTTATTCTACGGCTAAATTAGATGCTGTAGGACCTAAAAAGTTTGTCAACAAAACAAAGACAACAACAACTCAGGAATACCGCTACCCACCTCAATCTCCTTGTCAAAGCGTCCTGGCCGGCGCACGGCAGGGTCGAGGGCATGGGGTCGGTTTGTGGCTCCTAGGACCAACAGCTGACCCGAGTGACCCTCCTTAAAAGGACACAAAAGACGACATGCTTTAATGTTCCAAAGGTAAATCTGGTTAGTTATCAAGTCTTGTGACACTGTGCTTTTATGAACATACTGTGGAAGGTTTTGCACTTGTAAGATGTCATTATGTGACTTTTCATATGCCAGGATGCCATTCCATTTCGTTTTAAGCTGCAATGCAAACAATGCAGTAAAGTACAAAGGTTTCAAAAGGCCCACAGGACTGGGTAATGAAAACATGACCATGAGCAGAGTTACGTTTTGACTCAGGTTTGGTGCTAAACTCCTTTCTCAGGGTGGTCTGCCTGCTAGAGCAGAAATGATGTCTTTCCACCCTTTAATACTGCGGGGAGCAGTGAAACACAAATAAATTACAGTGAAAGCAAGAATGCTGAGGAGCAGGAAGTGCTTTCCCACATTCCACAAAGGCCAACCAATCAGTGCTGATGACCTTGGATACTTTGGTCTGGAAAACAGGCAGGAGGAGCAGGGAGCAGGCAGGGAGTTGCTGTATCTGTCCAATATCACCAAACCAAACGAGGCTCTTGTCCTCCCAGAGAGATGGAGATGCATTTTGCAAATAAAGTTTGGCCAAATTGGCAGGTCGTGGTGACCTTTGGTGATTGGTTTCCCAGGCTCCCATTGGGGGGAGCAGAGGAATCTGAGTTCAGCGAGTCCCATCTTTCTCATCAGCCTCTGAGCGAATGCTTAACAGACATACAACACCCCAGAGATACAACCCACAGTGTCTGAAGGGCGTCCAACATGCAGGGATGGTTTCTGCATGACTCAATCTGCATTTCCAATGAGAACATATTCTCACAGAGCCATATTCTTATACAAACAGCCAGATGCTGAAGTCACACATGTCACCAGAGTGCTTGTGAGTCGAATAAGGAGAAGTGAAGCTTTGTCTAACACATGAAACAACTAAAATGAACCATTGACATCTAGACAAAAAATCTCAACAAAGGTAAAAACCTGTTTAGAGTGAGGACCTGAATTGTGAATATTAAATATCTCTGACGTTCTAACCATAATGAAGCGGAGTGCCTCACTACTGCAGTTAGTGTATTAACCTAATTGGGGATACCAGGGATTGACCGATACAAGCAGCACTTACTGAACCAATCCCATCCATCAGAGTGAGAAGAGAGGCAACGACTCGTTTCTCCACCTCGTTCTGCGCTCCCTCTCGCTTTGGGCACAGAGCATCCAACTCGTCGATAAAGATGATCGCAGGCTGCCTGTCAAACAATTGCCAATGTGTGACAATTACAGATCATATAGTGCTGAGTGTGTTATTGCATGAATCAGTAACAACTATCTGCATTTACACTTTTACCTCTGAGAAGCTTCAGTGAAGATTTGCCTCAGCCTGGCTTCTGTTTCACCGTAGAACCTGCAAAGATATCAAACAGCACTGAGACTCATTTATGTTGCAACTTCAGATCTGACACATAGTTCAGACTAGAGAATCTAAAATGGGATATATTACACTTTCTGTTATTTTCCCTGGTTTCTATAGTATAATATAAATTAGTTGGGGGTGTGTGGTCAAAGCTGCAAAAGCTGAGGTTTGATTCCTGATTAAAGCTTTGCAATATTATGAATAAGTACATTCTGGACTATAGTGTGTCATCTTCATCATTACCAGGACCACAAATGATACAGCCAGACCAAAATCATTTAATTTCTTAATAAGACCATACTTGCTCATGATCTCCGGGCCGTTGATAACAGTCATGTGAGCTCCGACTTCATTGGCTATGGCTCGACCAATCATGGTCTTCCCTGTGCCTGGCGGGCCATACAGCAGAACTCCACGAGGGGGCGGGATCCCTGACCAACACGGTTTACACAGAAATGTTTGAGCTTGATGGAAAACTCTTAACACATTTGCTCTAATTCAGCATCTAATTTATAGTTGTGTACACATGTAACATAACTTGGTGGCAGTGGTTGCATAAAAAAGACATAATAGTGTCGTAACAAATAAATTATATAATCCTAACATCTAATGGTAATTTTATGTTTGATCTAAATCAAAAGTCTTTTTTTTATGATAAGTGTACTTAAGTATTGAGAGCAGAAGCAAATGTTAAATGAATATGGACTTGTATTCTGATTGATGCACTTCTGCTGTGGTGAATTTAATATTTCATGTTAATGTCAATACATTCTATCCTTCATCCCTAACACACATAATTAACACTGCAAGTGACAATATACTATGCAACTACTAATTACTTACTATTTAACAGTCACTGCAACATTCAGATAGAGAAATCTCTTTATAGATATAATTCATATCATACACATTGCATCACATGATCCACCTACCGTAGTTGGAGAACAGCTCAGGATGTTTCAGAGGTAATTCAATTGTTTCTCTGATGACATCCAACTGGCTGCTGAGCCCGCCAATCATACTGTATGTGACCTTTGACCTTCTTGTTTCAGCATCTGGATCCTCCTGGTTTCGTCCATGTCTGTCTTTTAAACTGACTTTAGTGGAGCTGGAGAGGCAGTAGAAGGTGTCAGTACTTAGTGCACCACTAGGGGGAGCTGTGGGGATTTTCTCAACCACTTCTAGGCTGAGCGAACTGTCCAGGCTTACAGTATTCTCCTCTGACTCTGCAGGAGGATCCTGGGAGTTGTAGGTAGGAGTGAAGGGAGTATATGGGGATAAGGGAGAAGGTATGTGAGGAATACGGTGTGGGGTGCTGGCTGCAGGACCAGGCTCTCCAGGCGTGCCTGGTATTCCGCCATCATTGTCATCCACAGTGAGCAGGCTGAGCTGCAGGGAGAGGTCAGCTGAAGTTCCAAACATGGAGCTCCCTAAAGAAGACTCCTCTGCCTCAGACACCATTTCTGGTGGAGGATCTGGTCTCTGGAGGATGACACCGTCCTCCCCGCTTATGGCCTCTACTCGCAGACTGCAAGACCGACCGAAGTAAGACAGGGAGAGGACGTTTCCTGGAAGAATGATGTTCCCAACTGTCACAAAAAAGACAAAACCAGCAGGAGGAGAGTTACTTATACTGATTACATCGCATTAAATTCACTCAGGGAAGCCAAGTACACAATTTGGTCTGCAGTGGTCTGAAGTGCATGAACACGACGATATCTTGTAATACAAAGTGGCAAAAACAGAGAAAATCGGGTATCCCATTCAGTCCAACACAAGCTCGAAAAGGATGTATAGATCTCATATTTGTGCCTATAAATTAAATAATTTATTGTTAACTGGATGCAGAAAGCTGCGCAAAGGTACTGCACAAAGAGAACAAAAATAACTCAACATAAAGTTGTGCCCTTCCCAAAAATGACTTACCCAAAGATCGTAGAAAGTAGTTCTTGAACTCCTCCGTTTCTAGTGTGTCATCTTTTGACCTAAATGACAATAAAATGTAGTGGAGAATCAAATATTATTCACTGACTAGAATTGACATTTGAATTGTAATAACAATAATTGGCCAGGAGATGGCAGCCTTTACTTGAACATAAAATTAAGTCCTAGCTCCATCAGATAGATCATAGAAGAGCTTTGAAAGATACAGAATATGTTTCATATTTGAGTGAGTTTTTAACATCCCAGCACTGACATGGTTGAAGCCAAACCAAATCCAGCATGTGTAAACGTCTCTGCTCAAGCCATTTCCTGTGTGTTCTACTCGACTGTCCCGCCTCACTCACACACAGTACCTGGTCGAGAGAACCACCTCCGCAGCCTGAAGCACGGGTCCTGTAAGCGACTGCACCATCACCCTGTCCCCCTGTTTCACTCTCAGGTTTTTCTGAGCAGATTTTTGCAGGCCGACTCTCCCGCTAGGAAAGGTGACGACAGGCCAACCTAAACACACCTGGTGACACAGACAAAAACAAAACGAGACAGATTACCATCCAGTGCCAAAGTAACGGAAACTAAAGGAAACTTTGCTGTACCTGAACATCCACCCGTGACTTTAATAATAATATTACTGAGCAACACACTGAAGAGGGGACAATTCAATAGAATAGATACCTCTTGTCCTGTGGAGCTCGTCAGCAGGACTGGTCTCCCTATGCATGCGTTGGCTGCCTTCATTGAATTGAGACTCATTTGGGCTAAATAAGGTCGGCAACTTTTTGGAGTTTTGTCATCTGCTGAAAAAAGAAAGCAGACAAACATGAAGTTTAATCAGATGGGCAAATTTGGTCTATCCATGCAAAGTCAAATGCAAAAAGGTTTCTCTTAATGATGAGAAGAAATCATAGCCTTTTATTAACTAGTCCTGAACAAAAACATTATTCGCACACAGTTCTGATGTTAACAAACCTATAACATGATAAGAAAATGGTATATGTATTAAGATAAGATACTTTACTTGTCAGGTCACATGCAATTCAAAATGTTTATCACAACTTGAAATTTGTCTTGCACCCTGCCAGTGCACTTTCTTGGTCCAGACGAGGACTTAAACCGACAACTCTCCAGTTCCCCGCTGAGTCCCCTATGGACTGAGCTACTGCCGCCCCCAATTGAGCCACTGCCACCCCCAATTAATTGTTGAGTTAGATTTAGTTCTTGTCAGCTGACTTGTAATGAAAAGTTTTAATTTTGTTTTAATTTTTGGTGTGGGTTTGTCTACATTTGAACACCAGTTTGTACCTGAAAGTAACTTTACTGACATGCTGCATTGAACAGATAACTGTCCTGACAATAGTAAATCCACCTAAGCACAGGGTTCAATCAAAGAGGTTCATCATCTAGTGATTTTGTATGGTTTACTGTCAAAAAGTGCTGACACATGCCAATTACAAGTTTCCAGAGGCCGAGGTGTCTTCAAAGAGCATACTGATTATATGAAAACATGAAAAAACTGCAAAAACTTAATTTATTAATACAAACATGATCAACATGATGAGACAGAATGGACACATCCTAGCATCACAGGACAATTCAGTGCACACAAGCCTGTGTCTGTGGCACGGGCATGCAAAAAGAATTGATCTTACAAGGTTCACCAAATATGGGCTTAAAAACTCAACCTCACACAACGATGCTAGGATGCTGTTTAGAGCTGTTTTACTCTTCAGAGCCCCTTCTGGCTGGAACTGGTCCAAATTCAAATTAGGTTCATCCACAGAAACTCTCAAAATTTGGCACAAACATCAGAAGCAGTGATCTTTACTTTACTGTCTAATAATCTTAGACCTCAGCCTGGCCTGAGGTTCACCCACATACACAACATTTTGTTTACATGTGGTCCAAATGGAGATGAACACGTTTTACATTTGGAATAGGAAGTAGGGTATTTTGGATTTTATAGGGTTTGAAAGTTTGAAATACTCCTCTTAGACAGTTCATTGGAGTTGTACCAAAAACTCATCATGGTCATGAAACTATATTGCGATGGAATTTTTTATATCTTCAATGGTGTTGACATGGCAATATCATCTATTACATGATATGCAGAGAAAACTGGTAGTGAGAGATGATGATATTTGAGGTGCTTGACATGCAAAAAAGCTCACAAAAAAGCAGTGGGGAGCCCTACTTTGTATCAAAACCACACATCTGGGTTTGTACTGGTGGCTCAATAGTGCTCAATAGTGTATGTTGTGGGCACTCACACAGATACACCACGTTTGGTAGGCATGTGGGTGTAATGACAATGTGAATGAATGAGGAATGAGGTACAATGAATGAACTTTTTGTTCCCATCTGCACCTATTAGATCTGCCCAACAGGATTGTGGTCTTTTTGAATTTGGTGTGTTTTCACCCTTTATCCGCTGACACAATTACACTGTCATCATATAAACAACTTAATAATAGGGAAACCAGACACCAAGACAATCAACACATCACCTTCAAACCACACCTACAGCGACTCCCACATACTAAAACACACCCTAAACATGATAATGCATAGAAAAGCTTGTGATGTCATAGTTTAGGTGGGCGTTCTCCTGCATTCTTCTGTAACAGCATCACCTTGGCATCAGGACCAAACTTTTCAACTTTATAGCAAGGACAATGAAACTACAGATGACACAACTCATATAATGTACACATGCACAGCTGGTAAAAGTGTGTAAACGTGATTGGTTTATTTACCAAAGACTTACCTTTCTCAATGAAATCCGTGACAGTGAACGAGTTGCTGTTTGTGTTTTTGCAGCTTCCTCCATCGTGTCCTGATGTTTGCAGGTTTGCTGAATTATCTGAATCTTCCTTCAGTCCAGGAGAGCTTTCTACTTCGTTCGCTCTTTTCGATTTGCTTTTGTTTTTCTTTGAGGACATCTTATCAATCAAAGTCTTCAGCACGTGAAGGTGTAAACATGTGTAAACACGGAGCGGTGCAGAGAACTTCCTGGTTTAAAGTTTAGCCCCGCCCCATTACCGTATAAACGGTGATATTTAGCGTAGTCTTTACGACAGCTTTAAATAAAAAGAAAGATAAACTGTAAGAAATGTATCAAATCAAATTAAATTAGAATTTTTCAGTAGAAAATATCACATTTAGGAACATATAGCTTACTTGCCTTAATTATTGTTCCATTCCCCTGTGTTGAGGAAAATGTAACGCGAATCTCTCTTTTGAAATCTTGCAATTAAAGCTCTACTACGTTATTTGACAACATAGATAATTTATGTATCATACTTAAAGCTATGACCATCAACACTAGGTTGCACTCCTCTAGTCGGCATAGCAAAACACATCATATAGGGTTTTGAGTGTTTTTTCCAGGTGTTACTCTTCCTTCACCTGTTAGTATTCACAAGGTTCTTTTCGCCAGGAGACTGTGACGAAAATAGCCAATCCGGAGGCGGAAGTATCGTTCAGGCGCACACGTGACAATTAGCAGCATTACGGTATTTACGCAACTGCCTTTGCCGTGTTTTACGCAACACAGTGACTGCCTTCCTGTGTCGGTCAGAATTTGAACAAACGTCTACATCAAGTTTACTCTATAGAGGGAATATTGTGTTAAAATGGCTGCCGCTTCATTTGGTTTTAACTTTTTGCGCTTCGTGAGAAACAGTTTCCGTCCCACACGCGCCTTCTCGTGCGCCGTATGTCGTTCCCAGCTGCACCGAGTCGAAGGGACCCGAGTGCTCACCGGGAGAGTGGACCGGTTCGGCGGAGTGACAGTGGACCTGGCGGACAGCGACTTACCGGCGGACATCAGTGAGAGTTCGTTCAGCGGCATACTCAAAGGTTAGAATTGCAAAGATCGCTCGAATATAAACAAATATAAGTAATGTTTTGATTTGTCAAGGACAATACTCATTAATCAACTGTGAAACTGCAAGAACCATAGTCAGCCAAAGTTGGACAGATGATAAAAAACCGTAAGAAAATATATTAATATGCCAGATGAACTCTCAACAGAGTCAAGGGTTACAGGGTTACAGTGATATGGATTATTCACAGTGAGTGAGCACAATAGCAAAGATAACAATATAAATAGCTAACAGTGAGACCAAAGTCAGCGAGATAAGAGATGAGACATCACACAGACACAGACCACAACAATCAATTAATAGTAACAGTTATGACTTCTCATGAGTGCATACATCATCAGCTTTACATGTGACTATTACACAGGCCGGTTCATCACACATGCATGCAGGCTTTGGGTGCTATAGAGAAATATGTACAATTACCATAATGATTGACCAAGACTGGCTTCCTGTCTTGCAGCACCTACCCAAGTTTAAAAGCCTCCACTTCACAGTAATAATAACATCTGAACACTCTGAGATGTTATATTAGATTATGTTCAAGTCAGTGATAACCATGCAGTCTTTGTTATCCAATACCCAAAGACGATAGACTTCTCCTTACAGGGTTCTGAAGTATTTGTAAGCCTTTGCCTTAACACTTATATGCTACATTATGAATGCACAGAAAGCTTCACTCCATTCATCTTGTTTATACTAATGTCTGCCGTCACCCAAAGGCTTTGGGCCTTCAGAGGTGAAGTCCTTATCAGTGATGACTGTTTACTTTAAACAATAGCGTTGTTGCAGGAATGATCAAGGGTGCTTCTTTCTCTGTGCCATTAGAGGAGGATTCATTTTGGACTAAATAGGACACACAGTTGCAGATAATGTTATATATCCTGGAATACACTCAAATGCAAACATGGTCTTAAATGACCTGTAGTGCTTCACTCTGCAAAGTATGACTATGCAAAGTAACTATTATTTGTTACAGTTTATGATCAGATGGCACAAGGTAGCACCAATTTACATTAAAGGACAGAGTGGGACTTACAGAAACAGCTCTATTTCTTTATTTATCATAACTAACTAGCAGATATTATTTTCAACACCTCCGGAAAGGCTTTCAATGCCTTGCTCAAAGGCATAATGACAGTGTACTGTAGAATAAAGGATTGCTTTATTATTAGGTCCAACCAGCATCCCTACATAAGCAAAAACGTGGTTTGAAAATCATACCATGTAGACTTAAGACCCACCACAGTTGTGTTTCACTCCCCAGATTCTGTGGTCCAGTGGAGCGAAGAGGGGAAAGTCGCTGTGTGGCTCCAGGTTCCCATCTCACTGAGTCGATGTGCCGCTGCTGCCTCCGCTCATGGCTTCACCTTCCACCACGCCAAACATGACCACTCCATGTTAGCGCTGTGGTTGGGGAAAGGGCAAAGCAGGATGCCGGGGTTTGCAACTCACCAGATTGGAGTGGCAGGTACACACACACACCTCTGATGTATATGTGTCTCATCTTTGTTTGCAGGGTTGCTTGAGGTTGATGTCCGGTGTTGGAAATTACTTAGTTACTGCTACTTTTTCTCAGTAGCTGGATAGTAGCACAGCTATTTTCAAAAGAAAGTAGCCCTTGATTAACTTATCATTATTTTCATTATTTGAGGGGGTTTCAATGAAGAGGATTGATGTGATCCTGCAGAACATTGGCATAGCTTCAATGTATATTGCTACTATTTCTCAGGCCCTTAACCTTAAGCCCATTGATTAGTTAGTCATCCTCGGGCCCTTCACAGTAAGAGCATTAGTCAGTGATAGTTGGAGCTCTGTCTTACTTATCTTACTTCTGATGGATTGAATGCACTGGCCACAGGCTCTTTGGACTCACACATTTACACACAGCAGTGATTCACACTGGCGTCAGGCTGAACAGACAGGCTGCATTTATTTCTTAATATAAATCACGGGTTCAGTTTTTTGAAACTATTCCTAATATGATAACTACAGAGGCTGGAGGAGACTTGGCAGAAGCTTCAGCAGTGCTGTAATGAAATGAGAAATAAAAAAAACGATTCAAAAATCGATTCAAAAGAATAGAATTGCAATTTAAACCATTTTTATTATTTTTTAATTTTACCTACTGACCAGGATGTACACTGGTGTCCAAATGTCTGAGCCCAAACAAAACAATGGAAAGTTATGACACGCGAAATGAAGAGGATTAGATTAAGATTCAGCTTTGCTGAAACTGGATCAGTTGAATATAAAGCATGATCAGTCAGACCCACATTAGCTCCCCCCTCTGCGAAGGGTGGTAATATAATGTAATGTAAGTCTCTTTGGATAAAAGCGTCTGCCAAATGATCGTAATGTAATGTAATGTAACCACACCATCAGAAGACCAATACAAGGAGCAGCAACCTCATCACAAGTACAGAATGGGCTGAATAAAGAACGAGAGACTTGTCAGCAAAAGAACTGGGAAAAGGGGGCTGCATGGTAGTGATCTGAAAGGACTAGCAAACTTAATGAAACTAAACTACTTCACAGAAAGGAAAACAAGGCCAAATGCTTGGGGGAAAAGTCCTATTTACTGATGAGACAAATTTGAGATCTGTGGCATTAATAGCAGAGTTTATATCAGGAGAAAAACAGGAAGGAGATTGTTACCACATCAAATCAATCATCATAGTGCAGCAGGATATTGACCCAATACACAGCTCACACCCTTGAGAGAACTATTTGAAGACACAGGACGAGTCAGGAGTGCTGGCTGTCATTGACTTTCCTCCAATTTGTATTCATTCAGAAAACAATGCAAAATAGAAGCCTTTTCACTTGTGGTCTCAGACTTTTGGACTCCACTGTATGTAATGGATCATGTATTGTCATTCAGTTATAAACATGGAATTTAAGCCCAACATCACATTGACTTTAGTCTGCTCTAAGTTCAAACTTGCCCGGTCAAAAACATATTTTTATCACAAGAAGTTCAGTTGAGTTCAGTGTTGTTGTACTTCATGTCAATTTGTGTGTAAATCACAAAGTTACTGTTTTTTTTTAAGTTTTTGTCACTATGAAACTTTTAAAATCGTCTCAGTATGTCAGTCAGTCTGTGGCTGAAGGTCCAGTGTCTGACATAAATGCAGAAAAGTTGTTATGTTGCCTCTCCCTTTAAAGAATTGCACACCTCGTTGTTAGACAAAGATGCCGCCGCCCCAACATGTTGCTAAACAAATTCATGGCTATAATGCTGTAATTCAAGTGCATTGAAATTGGGATATACCAATACTAATACCAATTTGCAAACAAGCTATTTTGTATATTTAAAGAACAAAAGCAGCATAACTAGCAGCTCTGTTTATATATTTGGTCATTTTGTCTTAAAAGCACTCAAACACACTGAAGTAGTATCTACCACATTACCATTTGGTGTTTACCTCATCAGCACTAGACATGACTCAAGTTTACATGGTTTTACTTCCTTCCATAAATCTTATTTTTAAAGCTGAAAAGGCCATTTGTTGGTTTTCCAGCGTTGGATTGGAATTCCGTTCTTGTGAAATGTAAATGTGCAGAGGAGCAACAACACACTCAAAGCTGAAGCCTAGATATGCCGTGCTAGTCTTCCATTTGTCCACCAGAGGGCAGACTGCTGTTCATGTCTCCCATAGAGTGGAGGCACTTGGAGCATGTCAGAACATGTCCAGAGCATCTTTCTGTGTAATATTGGGTCTGAACCTGCCAGCGAGTGTTATCAGTCACTGCATAATAATGTCAACATGTGATTGACCTCATGGTTTCCTGTCAGACCATCAGATCATCTAGTTCAGGGGCCACATTCATCTCAATTTAAACTCAAGTGGGCCAGACCTGTAAAATCATAGCATAATAGCGTATGGTGGGATGTAAATGGACAACTCTGCGTTTTCCCTTTATTTTAGTGCAAAGAAGTTCAAATACATATTGAAAATATAACTTTATTTTTACAAAACATATTATGAACAACCTGAAATGTCTTAAGAATAATAAGTGCACCTTCAACAATAAACAATCATAACAACACACTATATATAAAACAACTTACGATCTTTCAAGGAGATCTTAATGCGCAGAAAGCCGTTCACAGATGGAGTATTGTGAATATGAAAGAATCATTTACTAAAATATCAGAGAATCTATTTTCGGACTTAAAAAACAAACAGGAAATTGCTTAGAAAGTTTGAGCCTCTTAATACAAAGACCCTCAACAGATTCACCACATTAATTCTGCGGTGTGGTAATGCATCCATGGCGGCTTAGCGGTTAATACTTTTGCCTCACAGCGAGAAGTTTGTGGGTTTGATCCCCGACCACGGCTTTTCCGTTTGGACTTGTGTGTCAACAGTTTTCTTTCTGTTTTTTCTATAATTTCATAAATGCAACAAACGACATTTCTTTTATAAAGAATATAACTATATATAAAACGTTATATACTGTGTTATCTTAATGTTGAGAGCCATCTGCCATCAGTGTTGTGCCATGGCTGCTACTCTTACTAAAACACTGTGACCCTAGTGGACAAATTAAGAATAGCAGTTTCTTTTATTGAAAATGTGCAGTTAATGTCTTTTAACTTTCACACTTTATGTAATGGTTCTGACTTGCCCAGTCAAAGAAATATTTTTCACACAAAAAGTTCAGTGCAGGTGTTATTGTCAATGTGAGTGTAAATTGAGCCTTTCTTCACAATGTTACTGCAAATTTTTGTCACTATGAAACTTAAAGAATTGTCTCAACCGCAGCAGGTCAGTCAGTCCGTGGCTGTTGGTCCAGTGCCTGACATAGATGCAGAAAAGTTGATGAGTTGGTGTCGTTGTTGTTGTTTGGTGCTGTCCAGCACTGAGTCTCTCACTTTAAATGATTCCTCCCCTGCATGCAGAGAGTGGCCACCCCAACATGTTGCTGTTCAAATTCATAGCTATAATCCTACAATTGAAGTGAATTGGAAATTGGGAAACACTAATGTTACAACCTTGAATTTGCAAACAAGCTATTTGGTGTATTTCTTTGCTTAAAAGAACAAAAGCCGCATCAGTAGCAGCTCTGTTTATACATTTGGTCATTTTATCTTAAAAGCACTCAAATGCAGTGAAGTAGTATCTACCACTATACCATTTGGTGTTTACCACATCAGCACTAGAGGTGACAAATGTTAACATGGTTTAACATCCTTCCATATATCTTATTTCTAAACGTTAGAAGGTCATTTGTTGGTTTGCCAGCATTGGAATACCTTCATTGTGAAATGTAAATGTACAGAGGAGCAACAACACACTCAAAGCTGAAGCTTAAATATGCCGTGCTAGGCTTCCATTTTTCCACCAGAGGGCAGACTGCTGTTCATGTCTCCCATAGAGTAGAGGCACTGGAAGCATGTCAGAACATGTCCAGAGCATCTTTCTGTGTGATTAGGTCAGCAGATTCCACACTTCTTACCAGAGTTGCATTGTCTCATATCGGAAAACAAAAAAACAGAGACACAGAGAGGTCGGCTCAGTCGCATATCAGTAAATGTACGAGTGACCTTGGTTTCCAGTCAGACTATCAGGTCATCTAGTAAGTCCAGCTGTTCCCAAACTTTTTCCGTAGGGCCCCCCTGTTATAGATCGGAATATTTTCGCGCCCCCCCGTACGGCCCTGCCGATAAAAAACAACAACCAGGCCGAAGAGTTGCGGTAAAAACAGACAGACAAACCTGATAACACAGGATACAAATACAGTACATGGAGGAATAATGTTATTTGGACGCTCATTCTTCTGCAGGAGACGAAGAATATTGCCTCATTTATTTGCCTGAGGCCGTACTTATTCATATCTCTCCTCTTCTGATCCCGCATCCCGCACTTTGGGAACCACTGAGTTGATCCAGTAATTGGTTCTCTAGCTGCTGAGATTTCAGGGTTCAGTTTAATACAGATGGGAAAGTAATTTATATTTCCAATACTAATGGTTTCAATTACCCTGAAATATCATTAAAAGCAACAAAAAGTTGACAAAACAGCATCAGAATCTCAGGCTACATTTACACCTCCAGGCATGAGTCAGGTGAGCTAATGCTTTCTATCCTCACATGTAGCACATATCAGATATACATTGTGATTTTAACAACAAAAAGGGACATGGAAATTAATATTCACAGAATTTGGCCGCATATATTGTATATTTGAAAATGAATCTAATAATTAGTTACCGCAGCCAAGCAAGAACCCTTACATCTTGGTGCTGATCTTAATCAACAGGAGATTTTAATTTATTTTGTTATTATTGTGAGGTGTTTTTTCAATATTTGTGTCAGTTTCTCCAATAAAAATACATCTCAATTAAAAAAAATATTTGTGTTAGCTTTGCTTTCTCGAGTAGGTACTGGCTAAGTATTGCTAATGTTTCTTAACAATTCCACTTTTGCTACCATAGTACTGTCTCAGTTATGTTAAATGCATCCATCTAGAATTGAAGCCTGTGTTTGAGTACAAACAAATCCAATATAAGCCACTTAAAAAAGATGTCAAAAAACAGATTCAGGCAAAAACCAAAGTGGAGTTTGGTATGCAAGACCAGTCATGTAAATGTAGCCATAGTAGCCAGACACTAGATATCGCAAAATATTACTGTGAACGTATAATCATCTAAAGCCAGTAAGCCATTGAAAAAAATAGCGTGGTAAAATTTAAGGGGGAACATGGAACATGTTCGTGTTTGTGGCTCAGAAGGATCTGTAACCTACAGTGATTAACACTCTTGTACTACAAACCCACTGTGATGATGACTTGTGGGATTTTTTTTGTCTCATAATTCTTATTCCTTTTTTTCTATCCTCCTCTTTTTGAGCACTTCATTCCCAAGACTCAAGGCAACTAATGATAGCCTCCTCTTTGCAGTAACCAGGCCTCCTCCTGCGAAGCGCCATATGGCACGCTGATCGGGAATGACATCAATTTCCACTTGGAAATCCAAGTTGGGGCCTTTAAGACGACCCATCCCTCTTTACACATCTGTGACATTCATTTAAGGAGGCTGGGGCCGGTCAGACGCAGCGTCGGAAAAGAAAGTGCCCCAGTTCCTTCCTCTCCTCCTGAGCTGTCAGCAAGAGCAAATAGCTGCCTTTCTTAGTCACAGCGCGCCGAAAAAGGAAAACTGCTCAAACACAAGAGAAGAATGTTAAACACACCAAACTGTTACAGCTATAAAACGAGCACAGCTGACTCACCCCCTGCTCTGTTTAGACTGGTCAAATGATTGTGCTTTTTAATATTCAACCCAAATGCTTAAGACTGTGATGCAGTGGTTTTAAGAACGTATATGCTGGTAACCCCAATCGTGGTTATGAACATATTCAGCACCAAACCTCTTGAAAACGGCTGAAGTCGGAACCTATTTAGACTCGGAGATCAATATCATATCAGCTGATGAGGAGTTTTACTTTTGCACAGTTAAGAAGAAGACCTCAATGAAACTGGGACGAAATCCAACATTGAATGAACGTTTTTGGGAATGAGATTATGTTGAAAAATAAATAATTTAAGTGGTTGTGCAATGATGCCACAAAAGTGAGACGAATTCTGTTTTTTTTTGCACGAAAGGGGCAGCAACTGAAAGTCCCTTTATTAGATTTGGTAAGCTTATAGAAGCTTATATTATGTTGAAAAATAAATAATGCCAATGATTACAAATGGGCTCAGAACCAATCAGTCGAGCCCCGTATTTGACCCTGTGTGGTTTGCAGTGCTGTACACACAGGATACTGGAACTGGAGACACAAGTACTAACCCAGTATTTAAATCATTGTCCATTGTGGGTTTCTCTAGGTGCAGTTGTTGATGAGTCCAATGGAAAAGTTCTCGCCGTTCAAGACAGAAACAAGGTATTATTTCATCCATCAAATATGGTGCTCCCATAAATAAAATTTCCCTAATATTTACACCTCTTCCTGTGTATAAGTGTTTGTATTCATTGAACTTAAGCTGCATAAATGAAACACACTTTGTCTCTATGCTTTGCTCATGTGAATAGAGTGTAAATCAAGAAGAAGTCAGTCAAGATTTGCTACTTTTCCTCAGGATGTTGGAGAGTTTTTTTAAGAAAAAGTTGATGAAACTATAATTATCATTTTATGCTTTATTCTCCATAAATCCATGTAGAAGTTGTGTTGTTTAGCAGAAATAAGTTGTAAAAAAAAAAACATTTCCTTAGGGATCTGGGAGGAACTTGGAAATGTGTTTATTCAGTATATGAAATTGTTGTTGTTTTTTATTAGGATGGGCATTAACTCTCTGTGGTGATGTTTAAATTTTTCATTTCCTGTTCTCAGATTCTGAGCTTATGCGTCTGCGTGATCCCTTAATCTTAGTGTAGGATAGCATTTCTTTAAAAGCAGGTTTTGGCTCTTGAAAGCGTCACTCCGTCTCTGTAGATTACTGACTCATGGAAGATCCTCCAAAACTTTCATTTTGGACTCTAAACATCGATCATACAGGGCATCAAATCATTTTGGACTTCTAAACCTACTTCTCTCTCAGGGTGGCTCCACACAACATTAGTTGACTGCAAGCCAACACACTAAGGCCGGTGTTTACATGGGCTGAATGCACTCACACAACCTTATGTGTGCTGTGTAGAGCACAGAGGCCTCCTGTAGCACTAAAGTCGGTAGGAGATTGACTTACAACGGGCCTCTTGAGAGAAACTTTGACACGGTTCTGGTTGCAAATGGCCAAAATGAGAGCCACTCTCTGAAAGAAATAACACATGGACTTGCAAAGTGGTTGTGCAATGATGCTTCAAAAGTGAGACTAATTCTATGTTTCAATGATAAAAATGTCACTAAACACGAAGAGGGCAGCAACTGAAAGGCCCTTTATCAGATTGCACAGGTTTATCTGATAGATTAAATGCACTCAGCATATGTCAAACGTTTTGTTCTGCTGATCCAGCATCATTTTAGCCACACATTGCATGTTTAAGATAAGATAAAACTTTATGTATCCTGAGGGAAATTGCCAAAAGACTTGTCAGGAGTGGGATTTGAACCCACGCCTCCAATTGGAGACCAGAAGTCCCTTTGCTCAGGAAGGCAAACACCTTGAGTCTGGCGCCTTAGACCGCTCGGCCACCCTGACAGCTTGAAATGTTTGCAGACTTATTTGTCTACAAACATTTGACTTATTTGTGAACGTTTAGTGATGCCATTGATTGAGATCTAGATTGAATGTGGATTTTCGCTAGATAGAATAGAATTACCTCTATTGATAGTCCTTCTGAGGATACAAATGCATTTAGACCTGCGACCAATGCAATGTTGGGAGAGTGGGGAAAAAAACCCTGGGCCAGATCTGCCTCCAAACCACATTTACCTACAGAATTTAACGTGTTCGTTACTTTTTGAGATGTCCTGCTAACAGAAAGACATGTCAGACACAATCCCCATCTAAAAAAATGTATCTCCCATTACAGTAAAGCAGGTCTGAGTAGGACATTGACCCGTCCAAGGAAAGCAGAGACTTAAGAGAGTATATTTTGCGTCTTGATGGCTTTTGTCCAGAAGCAGAGGGAAATAATTAGTATCCTGGTGAGGGGGAGTGTGAAGAGTGCTTTATCTTTCTGCCTCTCTGTCCTCCTTCTCCGCCTCATCTGGCTGTTTACTGGAAACGGGCTTAATAACAGTCAGGCCCTTGGCAGTAAAGAATCTGGCAGGCTAAACCAGCACAGAGCTCACACAGGGTTACAAACTTCCTGAAACCAGGGCATTATCGCCTTCACATCAGCCCGAAAGAGATGGTTTCCTCTAATAGCCATCCAAGGACAATGTCACAACAGTTTGGGGAGGATTCAGAGAGAGAGAACAGTTTGGTAATGTAACATAATCCAGCAGCGCTTTGGGATTATCATTCACACACTTAACTGTACGACTCCTTTGGGGGCTGGGATGTTTTTTTATCATAGAAACCACACAGATTATAGTTACGTAAAGTCTCTTTATTTCATCCTACTAGCACATTTGCAAATCACTCCAAACATGTAGCCTTTTGTACACAATACACAGAAATAAATGCCATTTTCTTCATAAAGAGGATTTGCAAAATGAGGAAAATCTTAACTGTAAATGTCATTTCTGAAATAACAAAGCATCGTATACAAAATTGTAAAGGTACCTACAAAAATATATATAAACAACAACATAATTTAACCAGCAGCATACTGTCATTAAATATCAAGGAAAAGTGGTGAAACAGTTGTGGAAGATGCACACTTCACCACACCAAACTTCTGTCTCTAGACTCAAGCACTTTATAAAACACATCCAACAGTCTGTAAGTATGCTCACATCCGAGCTCTCCAACTCCCCTCACTTGCATAACACACAAAAGAAGACTAATAATTTAATGTAGTACTGTCTTCATGTGAGATATTGCCTCTGTTTTTATTAAAAACATTAAAGCAACAAATGAATTTACACTGCGTGAAAAAAAAGTGAAGTTAACTCAAGCCATTGGCACATTTTATGATTCAATACAACCCTACGAAAAATAATAATTTGCAGTCTACATAATGATTTTCTCTAAGATACATTTACAGCAGTGCCATCTATCACAATTAAAAGTTCCATTTCAACTCTTTTCTTCCATTTCAGACAAAGAATGCTTGGAAGTTTCCTGGTGGTTTGTCTGATCCAGGAGAAAACATTGGTGAGTCAGAAAACTAATACAGTACATACAGCTAAACCCTTCCATTTTAGTAATATGTTGACTTAAAGTTTAAAGAAATACATTCATGTGGATTGTACAAAACAAAGGCACATGATATACGCAAAGAAATATAGATCGACCAGCTGTCTCTTCATATTCACCTTTAAACATTTTCAAAGCAGCTTCAATATAATATATGTGACCCAACCCAAAGAGCAGCGTCAAATGTTTGTATTTATAAAAAATATATATGTATTCTCCCTTTTCCCCCCAGATCTATGAAACAGTCTTACAGGAGAACAAAAACAAAGCCCGTCCATTTATATATTGAATACATTTTTCCCAGGTGCCACTGCAGTTCGTGAAGTCTACGAGGAAACCGGCGTTCGTTCGGAGTTCCGATCCCTGCTCAGCATCCGGCAACAGCACAACCACCCCGGCGCCTTTGGCATGTCGGACATGTACATCATCTGTCGACTGAGTCCGCTCACCTACGATATCAACTTCTGCACTCAGGAGTGTCTGCGCTGCGAATGGCTGGACTTGGCCGAGCTCGCCAAGACCAACGACACCACACCTATCACCTCTCGCATAGCCAATCTTCTGCTGTTCGGCCTTGAGAAGGGATTCAACAAAATCGACCTCGCCATGGAGGAGCTTCCTGCTGTATACTCAGGGATGTTTTACCAGCTGTACTACAGGCAGCTTCCTCCGACAGTAACATCCTAGCAAACCCGCGTGTGTAGTTTGCACCTGGGCTGACAGGGTTAACATATCAAGCTTTACTACCTTGACACACGAACGGTGCCATTATTAGTATTACTACTAATACTTGAAGTTTATTTATGACTGAATTTATTTACACAATAACTGTTACTTGAGATGTGATGCAATAGTTTTCACAAACACTGTGAACAACAAGCACATTCACTCTATGGTTTGTGAAGAACAGCCACTATGGTACCTGCCAGACCACCTGCCAACCATTTTATGTCCACAGTAAGTGTTGGGCCACTCTTTGGTGGCCATTTTGGAAGTCAGTACCTCTTGGGCAACACCAGTTATGAGCAGCTGCTTTAATTTCTCTTTTGTTTTCTTTATTATTCTATTCATGAGGTTTTCCCCACTAGGAGGTGCTAGTGCAGCGACACACCACCTTTTCCCCCCACCCTTTATTCTACAACAAGGCAGGCAGTCCAGCAGACTTGAAGTGACGAAAACCCCTAAGGGTTATGGTTAGAGTGGAGTTATATCGCCACTATACAGCCATATTCATTATTAACAATGAAAGAAGTATCTTATTTCTGTGTCACCTAACAGCAACTGACCAATCACATCTGTGTTGTTGAAAAAAGAGAATGCTGCAGCAACACTCTAAACACAGCTAGTGATGTTTGATATAAAAACGAATCCTCCTTCCATCCTCTGTTACCTGTGTATCACTGTTTTTTTTAGAATGGGGACAAATGGAAGCTGAGTTCAGACAATTAGTTAGCTAGCTAACCAGAAGCTACAACCTCAGTAACCATAAGCCAACCTTGGAAGCATAGCTAAGGTTAATGGCTAATGTTTGCAGCTTTAATTAGACATTTTCCAAGTCACCCAATGAGATGTGTGATACTTAATTCTTGCACCACACCACACAGGCTAGTGTTAGCTTATTTCTCACGCTAGCTCTCACTGTAATAGTTCAGCAGTTTGTTAATTGTTTGACGATAACACTGTTGCTAACATTTGTTGTTGTGCCATGGTTAAATTAATCGGTGGAGTGAACACACACTCATTCCTCTTGGAAAGCACAAAGTAGTATTATCGTTATTACTGTCCTTAAACTACACAAAACCAGTACAGTGGCAGTATCACATGACACTGACAGAAGAAAAATGTCTATTGGTTGCCTTGTTAAATTGGCCTGTGAGCTAGCAAACAGAGTCAAAATCAGCTTTTTTTTGTCAGTTCAGTTTTGGTAATCTTACAATATTTAAGCTAGCAGTGCAACGCAATATTTGGACACTTTTCATAATGGACGATCTGAGTTCATCTTAAAGAGGAGACGCTCAGGAAGCTGATCTAAGCTATGAAGTGTTAAAATATTTGATAGTGCAAATGAATATTAGGTTTAAGTTTGGGATTTTCAAACTAGCTTTTGTAATATAAGTGTCCAAATCTCAGATGAATTTATTATCTCTTGTATCACCTCAGATATTGTGTGATCACTTGCTTTCTTGAAACTTGGCTTATGACTGAGAGCATCTACATCTAGACACCCTTTAATGAAATGCGGCAACCAGATGAGGTTGCTGGTTTGAAGCTCAGAGAGGGAAACCTGAATGATGTGACAATGAACAGTGATATACTGTCATAGAGCTAAGGCTCTGCTGAGCCAGGCGACTGGCTCCAAATGCTCCAGTGGAGCAGCTGGTTGAGCAGTAAAGGTCTGCTTTTACTGGGAAGCAGCCAGTTATGAATGTGTGCTTCTATCTGAAAGTGAAACAGGATGCTGCTGGAATAAGTGCAGGCATGTTCAGCAAACATTCTCAGGATTTAAAAAACGCATAAGTAAAACACAGAGGTGGAAAGCATCACAGCTAGTTTGGGCAATGTTGATGGAACACTTAGTCTTCATTGCCATCACATCTTCTCGAGTCTCCTCTTCCTCCTTCCTGCTAAACAGCTGCTTTTCTCCCAGATTAGCATTTAGAGGACATTGGGAGAAACAGAATGGCCTTCTGACCTGGTCCTGTTTTGCTTCCGGACTTGTACTGGCCAGTCCTCTTCAGAGCCACATACATGTTGGGGTACTTCCTGGAGCGGTAGGTGTTGTAGTTGTTGCTTTCGAGACGCTCCAAGAAGTAGCATTCGTCTGTTGCTCGTCTCTGTAGAGAAAGATACAGTAAATATATATGTGGAATGTTCAGTTTGATATACTTTCGGCTAATCTCTTCTTCAACAGGGGTTTGGGAAGACTGAAAGGGGGACATTGACCTTCTGCTTACAGTGTAAGGACAGTAAAGGACATCCTGCCAACTCAATACACAGACAGTTTCTCATTAACCTACAATCTATATATGTATGCACAAGCTGAAACAAATCTGTACAAATGTAAAGAATAAGTTATAGGGCTGTGCAGTATTTCAACAAAGGGAAATTGAAACATTAATGTTCTACATCTATTTAAAAAAATACATGTAGAATTTTATACAACTTGTCCTTGTATTTTATTACAAATCACAACTAGTATGTCGTCAAAAACTTAATGTTGCACATATTTTGCAATTGTGTGTTCCTTTTATACAGCAAACATTTATTTGTTTATGAAATTGTTGAAACTGAAATGGTTGCTCTTTTAAACAATGAATTTCTGTATAAACTCACACCAAGAGATATGAATATAGGACTTTGAATTAAATGTATTAAATACAACGATATAATAAATTGCAATTACAACAAGGACACATTGTCACTTCATGCTTCAAAAGCAATAGCAAACAAATATTTATCTACTACCATTACTACTACTTAAACAGTTGAAGTAGTAGAAATTCAAGTAAATATTCTGGATGGATGAATTTCTAAACGTCTGAAGCTGCAATAGTTTTAGTAATTCCGGTCCACATACTAAGGAGGAAATGCTGCCTGTTGATGACATGAACTGTGGACGAGCCTCCACAACCACCAAACTACAGGTCGTCACACTCCTTACACTTCCACTACAGCAACAATTAACATCAAAGTAACTACTGAACACACAGGTTTACTGTACTGTTGGGGACTTAAACACTACACTACACTACAACACTGAAAGCCGTTGGGTTCTTATTCATGTTCTGTCCAAGGCCAATGACATACTGTACTATATCATACATGTCAAGGTCTTACTGTACAAAACAACGCATACACTAGTTTTCTTTTTCTTTCGTGAAACATCTGATCAATGAAAATCTTAATGATCTTAATCTAACATACTGCAATTTATTTAGTGGCAACCGTATTTCAGAAGGTAAACTAAGTGTGTGTGTGTAGATGTGTTGCTTCTACATACAAAGGTATACTACCTAAATGCACTACCTTTTGGAGTCCAGTATAGTGGTACAACATAGTGCCCTCTATTGCAAATGACTTACTTAGGCACCAGAAGGCTCACATCTGCTGTCATTATGTCTACATGTATCAGATACACCTGGAGAGCAATGAGTGCAGCAATGTGCTCCTCTTGTTGCAGCAGTTCTGAGTATCACGTTTACAGACAGACAGACACTGTGGTGCATTAGCCGCAAGAGTCACAAATGATATACTTGTTTCAATGCCAGTCTTACATGCTACAAAATCAAATGTGAAGTCATACAACTTAATATTGTTTGTGTTTCAACATTTAGACCCCAGTGTGCCAGTGTTGCCATGATTGTCTGCCATGGCTATCATGACGGTTGCCCAAAGCAGCTTGGCGGAGACAGTGCTAGTATGGAGGATGACACTGAAGAATGGAAAGAAAGACAAATAGTCTAAGTAATTTGTTTTTGAGGGGAGACGCCTTGAAAATCTATACAGAAACTTAAATGTGGTCAAAATTAAAGGAGAAGTGCAGAAACAAGAAGATTTTGTTTTTGTTTCGCCGCTCATACGTGAAGTTCCAACATCACTTATTTCCCATCGGTATCACTGACAGAAGGCACCAGTTTGTGCCTCTCACGTGATGGTTGATATATTTTTGCCCTTTTCATTGGTTACACATGAGTCACAGATTTAAGCTGTTGTTGATCTTAACCTTTCAAAAACATGTCAAATAATGTTGTATTATACTGTATATATAATATTCTGCCATCTGCCTCCTTAAACAAAGCAGCAGATTTGTTTTGGAAATTTGACAAATCTCTCTGCTTGTGTTGTACCACACCAGTAAACTGTGAAGATGAATTATCTTATGATAGTCTTATTTTATGAATGATTTAATATGAGTCTTTTTATGAATGATTTAATATGAGTCTGAATCTTCATAATTCATTTAAACATAGTTTTGGTTAAGTTTCTTAGCTGAAAGACAAGGGCCCTTTTGGAGGTACAGTACGTCATGTCTTGTGCCCATCTTTGATAGAAAAGTTCATGTCCGTTCCCTCATTTTCCAAGGTTGTTCTTGCATTTTTGTGTAAGGAAAAAAAGCGAGTTTACATATATTACTTGCATTTAAAACAAACTGGGGTTTTGGTTATATAAATCCCAGTCAAACTCACAAATAAGCCACAGTTTGGGAACGAACCTGTGACCTCTATCTTTCCCTATCCCACATCTATAATACCATTATTATTATTCATCATTTTGACCTGGCTCAATCTAACGTCTTGGGGATACCCAAAATCTAAGCGCTGACTTTAACGTACAAGCCCGGCCAGAAAAACAGACGAGCTAATTATTTCCCTTCGCTGAGGGAGGATTTCTTGTTGGTGTGACTGTAAATATTTGGTTTCCAAAACACTGCAGCCTAAGTGAAGCACATGACACAGCGCTGGGGTCCTTTCACATTAACCAGATCAGTGTTCAGTATAGATGTTAAACAATGGTCCCCTCAACAGTTTCAGTCAATGCAGTTTGATGATTTCACAGCTTGGCATTTAATAACTCAAAAGTGAAGCGTCAACTTACCGCTCCAAACAATCGGCCATCTCGGTTCATTGCCAGGTATCGGTTAGCACAGACCCCTTTGATGACCACCTCCCCCACCGAGGTTGCCTGGAGTTGAAGTTTTACTGCAGAAGAAAGATAAACGTTGGTCAGCCAAACAATCTGAAAGGGAAATCCTAGTTTACATGGCGGGTTGTGTAATCAAGCAGATAAAGCAAGCGTAAACAACAGCAGATTCCACAGAAATCATTATCTTTCCGGTTGTCCACGTTGGACTCCAGATGCAAAACAGGAGAGATCTGCTATCTGTGACATTTCAACATTAATAAATCATTACTGTTATATATCCAGATAGTATGAGATATATATCCAATGTTGATACTTGAGTATGATGCTCTTTTTCCACAGATAGATCTGCTTTCTATCTGCTGATTCTTTACGCCTCAGCTTACAGTGGCAGTTGCTTTGTTGGCACCATTGGTACACAGTATCTCGCGGTACCTGTTGGCCTCACAGACGTATCAAAATCATCTCCAAAAGCTGCTTGCCAACTGAGCCCAACCATGAAAAAGGAAAGAGGCCTCAAAAGGTGGATTGGGGAATCTGTGCAGAATTAATTCACATTAAGAGCTCAGATGATCATGCATCTGTCTGCAGTTAAGCTTTCTTCCTGTTCTTCCCTGAGAACATGCAGAATTCTGTGTGTTCTCTTTTGTGCCTGATGTTGTGGGCCTGGTAAGCCCTATGAGACATTGTATGTGATATTGGTCTATAGAAATAAAGTTGACTTGACTTGGCCCGGTGATGTAAGAGCAACAGCCTCGGGCAATGTTGGGCAATACTGTCAGTAAAAGCAGCGAGCCAGTGGGGAAAACACACTGATCCCTATGTTATCAAAAAGTCCCATCTAGCAAAAGCCTCACAGGATACTTTCTCTCACTTAAACTTCCATCTCTTCACTGGCAGGTATGTTGTTACAGCATTAGGCTGGCAGGTTCTGTCGTAGCTTTAACAATAGCTCCATTGAGGTAGCAGAGTTCAGGTCAGTGTATGAAAGTACTGTGCCAAATAGCAAAAGGATTAGTCCTGATTAGAATTCCTATTTATGACTCATTTATGCTCTGATTTGGTTCCATGTTCCCACCTGTCAAAATAGCAGGACATTGCTGAAGAATCCTGTCCATCCATATTTTTATTGACCAACTTTCTCACATCATCTGAGCAAAATAATGACAATAATAACAAAAATCAATCAAAACACTCATTTCTCTCTTGGGAGCTGGTTCATACATACAGTATGTACCAGATCATGCTGCATTCTGGAAATTCTTAGATGAGGCAATACTCCTCAATGTGTTTCCAAGGAAAGAAGTCCATTGCATGACTCCCTCCCTACTCACGTCCGCTCTCAGTTACTGATGCAACATAAGACACATAATCAGTGATGCCCAGTATCAGTGATTATTTTTATACATGACTATTTATGTTTTTAAGGCTTATTAAACACCAGTGACATCTTCTAGCAATGTAGCAACAGATAAGATATATTACTTATCCATCAGTTATTCAGTTTGGCTTGCTTGAGAAACATTAAAAAACATTTCCTAACCCTAACTCTAACCAAAACATTTCTATTTTTAACTATATTAATTGCTTATTATATTCCATGATAGATTGTGCTTATATTATTCAATGTACTTATACATTTATTGACCTCAAATCTCTATCAAAAACAAGGATGTGAGAAATGAGGGATTCTGTGGTGTTGAAGTGTGTGTTGTGCCGTCTTGTGTGACGTAATTCCACACAGCAAGCAGTGTGAACGTCTGTGACTCAGCTCGGTGATCTACGTTTCATAAAAACATGCGTATCCCATCAAAACTCCCATTGATGGAGCGAAGTTAGGATGTACTGAAACGGAATGATTCTACTTTCCATAGGCAGACCTCCACACATGGTCCAGGGTCATAATGTGGAGAGGAGTGGAGAATAAACCACAGTGAGCTGGAAAATTCAATTCGTTGCTCCATGGTTTTGACTTTAACTGGTATTTCCCTGTTGCATATTTAAAAAACAGCATAGAGAATCTTTGTGTGCCCTCTGTAATACAGAGAGAGAGAAGAAAGGACTGGAAGTACTTACTGTGGGGGTCGTTCTTCTCCCGGATTCCATCCACTCCCCCATCAGACTTAATCCTCAGGAAGAAGCCCCCGTTTTTACAGTACAGCCTTTTGGGGTCTTTAAAGGTCCCGGGAGGAAATCCGCCGCCGCCGTCTTCAGGTGTAGCGGGAAGTGTTGTGATTTCTCCCGTGGCCATCTCCTCCTCTTTCCTGCTTCCTGGCTACTGCTTCGTCTCCTTCCTAAGCAGTGCAGGAGCCCCACCGTGGCCTCCCACCTCCCACTAACTGTTCTCTCCTCCCCTCCTCCGCAGAGCTTCACAGAGACTGGTTCTGCTTAACCCCAGGGGTCAGTTTGCTTGAAGACCCCTTTTCAGGACGGCAAGGGACCTTTTTAGGACTCCGAGTTTGGCTCCCACCTAATGGCAAATATCTAAATCTACCATTTGTAGCAGCGTATCCCCTGTTGCAGTGCTGGTAGCTGCTCTGTCGGTGTACTCACACATGTAGGGGGGACGCATGCGGGATCCCCCTCTCTCCCACTCTGCTCACACTGAAGTGTTTAAAGCTGGGCAGCTGGCTTAGATCTATGCAAGGCTTTCCCCTTTGGGCCTCAGTCCGCATGCGCTCTAAGAACCCAAACATACACGCACACATACACACGCCCACTAACACTCATTTATCCAACAGCAGCAGTTGAGAAATGAGAGGAGGGCAAAGGAGCAGCTTGGCCTGTGTCACTGAGACCCTTCAGAAGGCTAAAAGTAATTCGGGCAGAGCAGCCATGAGAAGAGAGCCAGTGTTTCATTCATTCACTCACTGCTGCTCACAGCATGAGAAGAGAAACACTGGAAGAGCCTGCACAGCCACCTTTAATGAGCCACAGTGCTACAGAGAAGAAGGAACGAACATTGTATTTTTATAACACTTTGTTATGTTTGCACACATAACACCTTTGCATGGCATTATTATATGTTGCAGAAGTGTAATAACTCTTCTACAGACAGACAGAGTACAATGTTGGCTTGAAAATCTTATAGCTCCATTTTCACTATTAATGTGTCAGATTGAGGGTGGCACGGTGGTGCAGGGGTTAGTACTTGTGCTGCACAGCAAGAAGGGTGTGGGTACAAGACCAGGCTTCCTCCCATAGTCCAAAGACATGCAGGTCATTTGGTGACTCCTAATTGTCCGCAGATGTGAGAGTGATAGCCCAGGTTGTATACAATATATAAAGTTTTATGTGTAATGTTTGAATGAATGAGTGAGTGAATTTATTATATATTCTCAGAATAGAATAGAATAGAATAGAATCTTTATTGGGTCAAATCACAAACAGGGAAATCTGAAACTTGTCTTGCGTGCCCCTCTTACACACACATGCTGTAAAAAGCATGTGTGTGAGTCAAGTCAGCGCAGGGCAGCCATGATACGGCGCCCGTAGAGCAGTGTTAGGGGTACGGTGCCTCCCTCAAGGGCACCTTGGCAGTGCCCTGGAGGCAAACTGGCAACTCTCCAGCTGCCAGTCCACTTTCTTGGTCCATACAGGACTACCCTCCGGTTCCGGTTCCCAAGCTGAGTCCCTATGAACTGAGCTACTGCCGCCCCTTGAGCCCCTTGAGCCCCTCAGCTTCCTAAAGAGAAAGTGAATCAAGGATCAGTAATGGAAAAGAGCAGAACTTGTTCTTTTTGTTTTTAGGACCAACAACAAAGCCACCAGTTGTTAAAATAGGCACTGGTCTGGGCTTTTGGTTCAAATTGACCACATCTGAAACTTGTGTTGGATGCACTGAAATTCAGCTGCGCTCTTTGATTGACGTCATTTTGGTGGCCGACTGAAACCGGTCAATGAAACATCTGACTTTCAACCAGACCAATGCAGTGAGTAAGATCAGAGAGATCAGAGTACAGCTGTGAGAAACTGGTTTCATGATAGTAAATTTATGAAGGGACCATCCATCCCGACCACAGCAGAGACATCATAGAGATGCATCCTGGGAGCAGATTGACCCAATTATCTCCAAAAAGATACCACATTTTAATTGTTATTTATGTAGGAAGAGTTTGCGTGACTGATGTAGTCAAAGCTGTTCCTCATTCAGAGTTAGCTACAAACAAAAAATGAGAAAATAAGTAAGTAAGGGTTCTTTAACAGACACAGTCCCACCCATCATACTGTTATGGCATAATATCATTTTTCCAAGTGACTTTAATGCAAATTTATAATAAATTATGAATATTATGATGGATTAGTATGCATAAAAAGTAGAGATAGAGATATTCAAGTTAAGAAACTGTACTTAAAAATGGTATTTCGGTACTTTAATGTGGTTTAAGAAGTAAAGCAATTTTCACAACAACAATGTCCTATGTCTTTAACGTTTCACTATATTTTTCAGCAGATAACCGGGCATGATTAAATCTACATGTGCCTGCATGGTGACGATGACAAGTCGCTGCCAGTACGCTGTCGTCTAGCTGATGCAAGCAAACTCTGCAAACTGGTGTGAGAAGAGGAATGTGTCATAGCAATTACCACTGGCTGGTTTACTCATAGGATATGAAGGTGGATTTCCAGGGAAACTAATTCTCACATTCTACCCTGCTTTGTCAAAATTATGGTAATTATTTAAGATTAAAATTTCTTGACTTTTCCAAGGCGGTTGGAATTTTTCACCCTTTTCCAGGCATGGAAAAACATTTCTTAATTCTTGGACTTTTACAGGATTTGAACCTTGCAGAAAGTGACAGCTAAACATGAGTTCTGTTCGTGTACCTGTGCTTTTCCAAATGTTTTATTTTCTACAATAATATACGGGTGGATATAAGCACCTGAACCCAAAAAATTCAATTTAAAATACCTATAGAAACTAATAATTTGTGCTGACAGCTTTAAGTTATGACACAACTCTGGATAATCTTTTATTTAACAACATTAATCAACATTTTTCCATCTGTAAACAAAGTGTCTTGCGGTGGACTTAACCTGAACTCTAAGTTGTGTCACCTATGTTGGCGTGCCAGTTTCCTCCTCACTGCTACGTCTGTTATGTCATACCCACCCCTCCGCCCACCGCCACACCAGTGACGAATGATGTGTGAGTCAAACTTGCTACAACTCGACCATAAGAAAAAAGGTATAATGTCTTTCTATCGCTGAGCTTTTTTTAGACTGAGACCAGGCAATGAATGAAGAAACAATAAGCTCTCTGTATCAGTATGAGGACGACACAAGAGAGCCAGGTTTGGAGCGTTGTTGTCTGGGTTAAATTTCTGTAGACCTGTAGGAGAAATGTTTCTGTCATTAGATTGAAAAAGAAATGAATTAATCAGACCAAAACATTGACTCAGTCTAGAGGTGTTCCTTCTCTGTCACCCATTCTGACTCTCTGGACTGAACGGTAAAAGTAGAGTCCAGTGTCTAACGTGAAAGGTGTGAGAGGCACATAATGAAGCCAAAGCAACATCACAAAATAGAGTGCACTGAAACTTAAAAACGTACCGCACTGGCAGGGAGACACCGTTTCTCCAGAGCTCCATTACACGGAAATTTAATTGCGGTTTTGGTAAGAGTAGGTTAGATTTGTTTTCCCTGGCTGAACTGAGCATGAAGACAAGGTGTGTGCCGCACTATTTAGCAACTACTGTCAGCATGGCCACGCTTGATTAAGAATAAATATGACCTGTATAACTAGTGTGTTTTTGTATAATTATGCTTTCTTATTGACAATTTATGGTCCTCAGCCAGGCCTGTTCAGTACCGAGGTCAGTATGACAAACGGCACAGGGTCTTACAAGAATGTGGGCTTGAGCAATACATACAGGTTGAACAGAAGTATTTAAACAACCACTTCCTCTCGTCTGGCTTCCAAGGTTTCATTTTCTGCTTGGCTTATTTCTCACCGCATTTTATTCATAGGCAAAATATATAATATAATATATATCTTACGCATTTTAGGAAATGGAGTGAGTCAAATAAAAAACGTGTACAATCATTTGTCTCCCCCATGTGGTAAAGTATAGGTACTGTGACGACATTTTTCATTTCCTTTCATTTCATTTCGACTGTTCAATGACAACGCAGGAGCAGTCAGATTGTTGATACTTTTTTATTTTACTTAGAAACATCACTTCAATTCAACAACGCATTTATATCCTTCAAAATATGACTTTGGTCCATTGTGTGCACCTTAATTTACCCCATGTGTTACGGACATTCAGAGAGTTGTGTGAATCCTGTACTCCAATATGGTGACACACGAATCATAAGAACATTAGATCTGTCTGTGCGACGTCAGCTTGGTTGTCCACGCCTGTGATGACTTCTGCATCAGTCTGCAAGACCAGCATAACCAGATCTAAGGCTTTCCTCCATGTTTCCTGCTTCACACACACATTATCGTAGACTTTCACTACTGGTGCTTCATCTAATTTCTCTGTAGTCTCACTTTCACCATCCAAGAAGAGCTGTGAGAACTTTGCTGTGAGTTGTAAACTTCCATTACAGTTCTGCACTTGTTGGCACACTGCAGTCCTGGCTCTGACTTTTGAAACCCTTCCAGTGTTAACCATTACAGTGGATATGTAATCAATCAAACCCTCTGCCATCAGCTGTAACACCATATTGGTGTATGGGTTCGTTTTTCCTGCTTTGGTTTGTTGGGCAGAGTCATTTGTCTCTTTGCAGAGCTCCATGTGGCGCTCTGCCTTCTTTACAAGCTGCTGAATACAAAGCACCTCTGTGATTCCGGCACCAGGCAGGACAGCTCTGTCTCTCAGTGCGTGGTGTAAACGATAAGCACAGGCCCAGAACTGGTCCTCCAAGACCTGAAGCTTGCCGTACACACAGCTTGTTATGACAGCGGTGACCAATCCGCTGTTGCCAGCAGTGGAAATATTCAAAGCTACCGATGACTTCCTCTCATTATTGCTGTGGTCCCTCCATATGACAACACTGGCCCCAGCACCGACACAATACTTACTCAACTGTGTAGCATAACTCACAGGTACAGCTCCTGTTGCTGTGCCCAATGCCTTCAAAACCGAGACCTTCATTTTGTCCACTATGAGTATAAAATGTCTACAACAGCACTGTATCAGTTTTCTACTTGCGACTCCACTGACTAAAATCAGATTTACATCTAGTTTCAACAAAAACACCATAACATTCTCCACCCACTCTTCCTCTTTGCTTAAACTTGACAAATCTAAGTGATCACTCACATACTGTATACCTGTTGGCCTTTTAAAGCCGAGGTGGTGATATGTATCAGTTAAGTCTCCAGTAATAACAGCAACGTTCAAGTGCTGTTCCTTTAAGTGCTGTGCAACTGAAGCCTGTTCATTAGATACCAGAAGCACGCAGCCTGACAACACACACGCATCTTCCTCTGGTATACCAGGTAGCACACAAGTCATAACTTTAGTCACGTCAAAGGTGAAAGCGCCGACATCCTGTTGATTACCTTTGGACTGCATCTGGCTGGTTTCAACAACTAAATTCATTGCATTGACACAACCGTGGCTCAATGCCTCAGCGATGTGTGCAATGTCAGCATGTTTAGACCTTTGAGAATGTTGTTGCAGTCCTGTGGAAACATTTCCAGACTCCACCGCACAGAGATGTCTGCTGTGACGAAGATTTATTTTCCTTTGTCCACCGGTGATGACTCCTGTTGTCCTTTGCAGGTGAGATGACGCACATGACGCCTCCACAATGGGTTTCTTTGACAGAACGAGACCCTCGGTGGAAATTTTGCATGTCCTGCACACATCCAAACATACTTCCATCCCCTCAGACAAAGCTGAGGTGATGTGTGGTACTGACACTCCTCTCTGAAGGCAGACCAGAGCAGCACCGCTCCACGCACCTGCCAGAAACAGCAGGCATCCCGATCCTGAATGATAGACCTTCTGATGTGCTTGTATCGTCTCATAGACCAGCTGGCCAACGGTGCAGGTCAGCTCTAGATTCTCCAATATGCGAAAGCAGGAACACACCAGCGATGACTCCCCACTTAACTCATCCTGTATAAACTTGTACCTTTTACTGGGGCCCAGAGAAGAATGTGTGACTCCTGCCAGCGCCATGAGCCTCTGGAGTCCAACATGTTGTCTTTGGTTTAGAACTGTACTTCCAAACATTATTGCATACCTGAATTGTGAAAGGACAGATACAGTTTGAACTTCATACACCTCGCAAGACAACAAACAAGCAGCAAAAAGTTTAAACTGCAAGTGGCTTATAATAGTAAGACATTCATAATCTCACGCTTCAGAGGTACGCTATGGAAAAGAGTCAAAAGCTTGCGAGCTAAGCTAATCAGCTAATACATCAAAACAAAGACAAAGCAGCAACAATTCTCCATTCTAAGTATTTACAACGACGCCAAAGTAGCTTGTTTAATATAAGAATGTTACTACAGTTGTTATTGCATTTCGGAACATAAGTGTACCTTTGGTAAATAATGACTAGTGCGATTGTTCGTTCTTCTTCCACACTGACCGGCTGATGATGACACACTGCGCATGCGTCCCTCTCATGGTTGCTTGGAGACATAAAACGATAATAACAATTGGCGGGCAGAGTTTTGTCCCGCCTCTGTGCCTTTCCGATTGGCTAAGGCTCGTTTAGGTATAAGTCTTCTTGTATTCTATTGGTTATTCCCCTTGTCATTGACTGTAAAACAAGCGTTAAATCCGTCGCTTCCTGCCGTATTGACAACAAACACAAGCGTCAAGTTTGCCTTGTTTATCCAGCAACTAATATGGTACATTCGATAGAAATACCTCATATTTACACGATGCATTCGCTCTATCCAATGCTTTTCCTAGCTGTAGCTGTTTACTGTTTTGTCGTGTCTCGTGCAGCGTGGGAGCTCAAGTTCACCAGCGGTGTTAGCTAGATACTTCAACGCACCTCTGTTTTCTACTTACTGTTTTGCAGGCTTCGGCTTACAGGAAACCAGCTCCATCGGCTGGCCAGAGGAAGAAGGCAGCAGGTCACAAAATCGAGCTAACTGAGGAGCAGAAGCAAGAGATCAAGGAGGCGTTTGATCTGTTTGACACGGATGGGACCGGAACTATAGACGTGAAGGAGCTAAAGGTGAGTGTCTGGCCAAAAGTATGTGGACATGTTCTTTTGTCTGGTAATATTTTGATGTCCAAATACTCTTGACCTGTTGCCAATTTGTGGTGGTATTGCTACTTTTATATCACTGCAGGTTGCCATGCGTGCTCTTGGCTTTGAACCAAAGAAGGAAGAAATTAAGACCATGATTGCAGATTTTTCCAAAGAGGGACCTGGAACTATTGACTTCAGTGAGTTCCTAAGTATGATGGCTGTGAAAATGGTGAGTGAGACAGCTGGTTGGGGAAAAATCAGCGGATATGCTCTGAATGTTGTCCCTTTAATTCATTCCTTTCAAAGGGGATTTGTCATGCATCCTTGCTTATTGTTGATAGAATGAAAAAGACTCCAAAGAGGAAACACTGAAAGCCTTCCGATTGTTTGATGATGACGGCACGGGAAAGATCTCCTTCAAGAATCTGAAGAGAGTTGCCAAGGAGCTGGGTGAAAACCTCACAGATGAGGAGTTACAGGTAAGGCACCTTCTCTTTATCTTGTATCAAACTTATTCATTTAAATCCATATATGTGAAACACTAAGTGGCTGTACCTGGGTGTGGTTGTATATATTTGAACAAACTAATGCAGATCTTCTTTCTTTAGGAAATGATTGAGGAGGCAGACAGAGATGGCGACGGCGAGGTCAACGAGCAGGAGTTCCTCAGGATAATGAAGAAGACCAATCTATACTGAACACGTACATGTTACAGCCTTTTACTCTGGACCTTTTCATTCACGTTTGGTTCTGTCAATAGTTTCTATGATAGCTTTTTGGTACTCAGACTTAGACTAGTTTTACCTAGTTTGTAAATAATTTTGACATGCCTTTTACAGATCTTTTTGTATGATAAATAAATATATTTCATCGGTTTATTTGTGCTCATTTTGGCATTATATGCAGCTTCAACTGAAAATGAAACGAAACGAAATATGAACCATTAAATAGGAAAACAAGGCCAGATACTAAGTAAAAACAACTAATAACAGTACAGGTGTATCTCAATAAATTTGAATATCATGAAAAGTAATTAATTTCGGTAATTCAATTCAAAAAGTGAAACTCAAGAGATTCTTTACACAGAAAGTGGAATATTTAAAAACTTTTGATTTGAATGATTATGGCTTACAGCTCATGAAAACCCCAAGTTCAGTTCAGTGGCACACTCTAATCAGCTAATTAACTCAAATCACCTGCTGAGGTTTCCTGAGCCTTTAAATTGTCTAAGTCTGGTTCAGTAGGCGACACAATCATGGGGAAGACTTCCATGTTCTAATTTATTGATATGCACCTGTAAGTAATTACAGACAATGAAGCACATGGAGAGAATTTATCAAAAGTTCAAATCTGAGTGAGTCCCCATAGATGTAAGAACCTGTCACCTTAGTTTCACAGAGCCTTCCAGTCTCTCACTCTTTAAACAATGTATAAAATGATAGAGCCTATTTTGATCTTATTGAACTTCAAGGGGTGGATGCACGCTACGCATACTGTACTCTGCACCTCGCCTTGCAAAGTTCAGCATGCTTCTGTAATGTCAGACTCCAGACAGTGAAAGTTAAATCAAAAAGGCAAGTGAGACTTGAGATGAGTATCTCAGTAAATGTGACTCTCGCTTCACTGAGATCCTAAACCAAGTCATCATCAGTATAGTCGATGCAGCACAGCTCTGCCTTACCTACACAACCATCTTATAGGAAAGCTGCACCTGCTGATTAATTGTTATCGAGCACGGAAGTCTGGTTTTGGTCAAACATATCTCTGTAAAAAAAATAAACAGGATATCGCAGTGACGTATTTTTCCGAGCCATCAAAAGCGTCTGTTTATTATTTTGAGGATTCCTACCACTGATTGTGAAACTTCAGATATCTTCATCTACACAGAAAGAACATCAGCTGGAAAATATGAAGGGTTTTGTCCCAAGATGAAGTACCAATGTATGAAAACTGAATTGTACTCTTGACATGTTAAACCTTAATAAAATTTATTAAGAGAAATAAAGTACACAAATACAAATCTAGTAACATTTAGAGGACAGTAATCACAACACATACTGCACTGTCTAGATATTAGAGAAATCTTTTTCGTACATTTGTGTACTATTTGTTTTTATTGAAGGAAACATTTTACATGACAGTGCGCATACAGTTATAGGACATTTTAGAGATCATTTTTCATACAGAAAGAGGGGGAAAGGCAAAGAGTGATAGAAAGAAAGAAGGTTGTATTATTATTGTTGTTTAACTTTTTTCGTAGACCCTGAGGTAAAATAGGCAATATGAGGTACAAGTAGATTGAAATTGAAACAGCAGGAAGCCACGGCCACTGGAGGTTGTGAGAACATGGCACAGTGGCGTGGACTCAAGAGTCCAAGATGGCATCAGTGATGTTGATGCGATGACCTCATAGGGTAAATACAGTTTTTACAGGATGATGTCAAACAGCAATGTAAGCTACTACAAATTGCATCATAGGTTGTGGTAAAGAGAAGAAGAGAAGAGAAAAAACAAAAAACAGAAGTAGAGAAAGGAAATCCCACCCAAAGACCCAACCCAACCCCTGCAATCACACAACCCCACATTCATACCAACCCGTCCTGGCCCGCCTGGGATATAGAAGAAAAACAAAAAGAAACTATTTAGTCTTCAGGTTTTCAGTCATTGGTCTGGCATAGCCCGTAGATCTGTGAAGACAGAAATGGTTGCCATCTCTGGTAGAACTTATCCCTCATAGTGTGCTGGATTTTTTCGAGTTTAAGAAAATACATCATATCCCTCAGCCATTGCGAAATAGAGGGAGGGGGTAAGGGATTTTGAATGCAGGAGCAGCCGTGTCTAGCAAGCAGAGAGGTGAACATTACATGAATTTCCATTTGCGCGGTGTTAAATTGGCGTGAGTCAGATGGTGTAACGAAGATGGCAATACGAGGGGAGGGTTGAACTTGCGTTTCCAATATGGTAGACAACGTGTTGAAGTAACCGGACCAGTAGCTGTGCAACCTGCGGCAGAGAAAATACATTGGGAAAAAAATTACAAATTGTACATTTGTAAATACACACCCTCCAAAAACTGCTTTCCTATGACCTGCCTTTATTTCATCTTAAATAAAGGTTAGAACAGAGTAAATCACTTTGTTCAGCTAAAGAGTTGAAAGGTGGAATAGAGATGAGCCAAAACAGACGGACAGTATTTGGAAGGTTCATATTATCAAACCCTCTGATGCCCTCTGACTCAAATCCGTCCACATTCTCAGAGTTCAAAGTACATCAAGGCCCAGGTGAGAGTTGAAAAACACTCCAATACCAGACACTTTCTAAGTTGTCATATTCATCATCATCAACAGTTGGAGCATAAAATTATAATTAAGAATTTGGAAGAATATCCTTCTTTAATGGGTGTGTGTATGTTTACAGGGTAACAGTATGGAGAGTATCTGTATCATTCAATTCTGCAACACAAAAAAAAAGTCAAACATCCACAAACACAAAGTTTCAAAATACAGTAGAGATAATAACTGATACACAATAAATCATAATGTTTACTCATTGCTTTTACAAAAAGCACAAAATGGTGCTATACGTGTTTCTCGAATACTAGATGTTTGGTGTTGGAACGAAACTTTCCAAATGGACTCAGTTGTGTTGGTGCAGTAAGTTTGTGGCCTTTAATATGCTCATGGCCCCTCAGCTGTGTTATTCCCCTGCTCTTTGTGGTTTGACTGCATACAGTTTCTTTAATACTCCCACTGCTCGCTCGGCAGCGCGTTTTCTTTTCCCACAAAATGATCAATTTCCAAAACAACTAACCGTCAAAGGTCTGCTTGTTGCTGGTAAAAGATGATCTATTATAGACTGCAAAAGGTCAACAATGTGTCACCGTTTCAGTAGGCAACCTATTTTCACAAGCCCCCTGTTTAAGAGACACTATAAGTCAAAGTAATACTGTCATTGTGCCGAGAAGATGCAAAGGGTGACTACATCTGTGGTATGTCTTTACATTATCTTTGGATTATTTCATGTATGTGCAGATATTCTCTCTGTACACTATGATGAGGTTATCAATTTGAGATTGCGTCTGCATTTTTTATGCCTGATTTATGACAAATCTAGTCAGATAGCTTTGTTCTTGTTCTCTTTATTAGCTAATCAAGTACCATTAGAAGAACCTTTCTGTCATCAACATACTGTACATACCTTTGTAACATTGTGTAAAAGCCAGACTAGTCATAAAGGTGTTTGTTTCTGTAAATGTAGATTTCTTCTAATCCTGATCCTCATGCTTTAAGTTAGGTAAGGTTTTTGTTCAGAATTTCCTGTTGAGCTACTGACACAAGTAATGCCTCACATGACATGACAAATTGGTGGACTACCTGAATTAAAGGTATCTACTCAGGTGTTGATACTTGAAGCCTCATTCAATGTCAAACACAATGCAACAAGTTCCATTTTTTCCATTCTGAACACACTTAGCAACGTCACAGCACTGCATGTTCCCTCCATGTTTCCTCTCACTTCCAATCACATAGTGGTTTGGTGAATTGGCTGTAGATGTGAGTGGGAGTCTGATTGACTTTGTCTGGCTCGATGTGTTAACTCTGCGATGGAGTTGGCTTGTCCCTCACGCCATTGGTGTGTGCTCCTTAACAGGTTAGGTGCGTAAAATTCAGAACACATTTTTACACAGACTAACAGTTTTAGTCCTTAGCACAGACTTCCCACCGCATCACACCCTAAGATTAGACTAAACGTGCAAATTATTGTTATGAGTGATCTGATCACATTGATTAATCAGTGATTATTAGCAGCCATAATTTCAATAAACCGTATATAGGTTTAAGCACTTCAGTCATGTAAACAGGAAGCAGTAAAATGTTTGGCCCACTGAGCCTTGTGAGATCCAAAGATTAGTAATGAACTAGGTTCATATTATTCTGAAATGTAGAATTTAGTAATGTGACATCACTGTTGTTACTTTTCCAGTGTTGATGACATCACTGTTGTAATTGTTTATTGGATAACATCATTGTTAGAACAGAATAGAATAGAATAGAATAGAATAGCTTTTATTGTCATTGTACATGAGAATACAACGAAATGCATTTGTGCTGTGCCTGTTGCTAGTTTGATGACCTAAATATTGTTTAAGTAAGCTTTACAACTCGATACTGTTGTAAGCAACGTTGGAATCAGCAGTTTTTGACAGCACATTGGGATGTACGTTGGTCATACATTTGAATTTGTAATTTTGTGTTGTCAAATTAAACATTTAAAAGGAAGTTACCTAGTTTCATTGTGTGTGTGTGACAAACGCTGTTGGCAGAGCTTACTCAAGACGTGACAGATCTATGCAGAAGAAGTGGTCGCGACGTGCCTCTATAAGCATGACATTGACAATCTTTAAATTATTCAACGGTGGCAGTGAGAAATTCACCAAACCTTGTAAACAAGCTGTGTAATCCTGCTGCTGTGGTGTTGAGGAAGAGGACCAAAAGAGGCGATCCCCCACCCACGACATCTCTGTGCTCTTCCTGTATGCTTACGGTAATATCAGACATGCTCGCACAGAAATTCACCTTCATTCCCCCTGGTACTGTCTGTGCAAAAAAAAGCTTGTAAAGGGCTCAGCTTCTGGAGGTATAGTCTCCATATTTTTAAATGTGATGCATGTAAACTTTCAGACCCCACCACCAACCTGGAAATGCAAATCTTCACACAGGGGAAGCAGTAGTGTCGGAACTTGTACTAGTTGTAGTAGGAAGTATACTGAGATGGGACCAAAATAAATCAGTGATAGAACTTGAAACACACATGCTCAAGTTGTGCTGTTTTCAGTTCATCTACTTCACTTTCTATGAAGTCTCAACAGCTAGAATAAGAAAAAGATGACTAAAATTTGTTCTCAGTCACCCACACACATCCAGGATTAGACTAACAGATATTACAGGGGCAGTGCACATGGCAGTATGCTTAGCATACAAAGGTTTATTTAGCTTGAATGGCATGAAGCTGTGAAAATACGACAAGAGGACAAAGACTAGACTAAATGTCAAGGAATAATCTTTATTGATTATATTAATAATATTATTTCAATGAATGAACTTTTCATGAAATTTACACAAATATCGTAACGCTGCCTATCCCCAAATGTTCAGGAATTTAAAATTAAATGGGTTCCTACCTGGACTGGATTGCTCTTCATTTGGACAGTATTATTTCAAAGGAACAACGGCTTCATTAAGGGTCGGCAACTGTTTTTGGAAACAAAGATCAGTGTGAGTTTCAACAAGCCACTCGTTCCAATATGAGGGGAAATGGTGACCTGTACTTTCGCTGACCACAACCAGAAACCCTCACTATGACTCCCTTTCACCTTAACACATCACTAGTCACACACACATCACTTTAACCAACACACACTGTATCTCATGGAAACAGAAACAGTTCTGAAATGGTGACTGGACATGATACTGAAGAATACATTTCTCCATCAAAGGATATTTTGCCACAAACACATTCTGACTATGTCAACATTACATACTTCACGACACGTGTATGACACATTTCCTCCACACTATTCTAAGTTCAAGATACTTTTTTCTTTAGAATTTTGTATTGCGAGTTGTCAGCTGTGATCCAGATCTGGTTGATTAGGTCAGGGGTCAAATTCCTGGCATCGCTGCACATTGACCACTTCACAATGAACATGCATGATAAATATATAATAGTTATTTCAACATAGTAAATATCTGGATTCCTATGAGCAAAGAAAGCACACCCTATAATGTTGGGCCTTGGCAGAGGTTTGTTCTCTCTGTTCAAGATTAAGATTGAGTTATTTATCACTGTTCTAAGATTCAGGCAGACACAAATGCATTTTGTTGTATTCTCATGTACGATGACAATAAAAGCTATTCTATTCTATTCTATTCTACAGCGAGTCAATACATAAGCAGTCAGTCACAGTTCTGACACACAGCAGGGGGTGATGATGGATTTTTGAGGGAATTCTTTCGAAGTTTAACTCTAAATATTTCCTTCAGTGAGCTAATAGGGACAATTGTGAGGATGATGCACCACTACAAAAACCAGTCGGAACCCCCACCCACCCTTTCCCTCACGAGCGCGCGCACACACACACACACACACACACACACACACACACACACACACACAGGGGGAAGCAAGAGACAGAGAGAGAGAGAGAAAGAGAAAGAGCGGAGATGAGCAGGGGTTTTCTCTGCAAGTCTCACTCTCACTTCCGCCTCACTGGTTACATTAGAAAGACTGTGTGTGAATGTCTTATGACAGTAGCTGTGTGAGAGTGAGTAAGAGTGTGTGTGTGTGTGCGCGTACAGAGAGAACATGACTGAACCCTAACCCAGCCTAGTGTAATGTCACAAGTAATATAAATTAGATTCAATTAAAATATTCCATCTGAGAAATGAAGTTTGTATTTCACACACAGGTGGTTATAATAACAGGTAAAATATCAAACCTGATGCATTAATATCATTGCATGTACAACTGTAATAAGAAGATCACCCTATGACCTAATTTGTGGAGTTAATCAAAGTCATATAATCAAAGTCATATAACTTATACAGCGTATAAGTATTGAAAACGTCACCATTTTTCTCAGTAAATGTATTTCTAAAGGTGCTATTGACATGAAATGTTCACCAAGTCAAGTCAATTTTATTTGTATAGCCCAGTATCATTAACAATGTCTCAAAGGGCTTTACAGACCCGCAACATCAGGAAAATTCCCTAACCAACCCAAAGCCCTCTAGGAAGACGTGGAAAAACCTCAGGAGAGGTTCCCTCTCCACAAATGGCTGTGCGTGCAATTTCTTATTTAAATCATTTTGGTGTAATTTACTGTAACTAATCATTAATACGAATAGTTCAATGTTTTCTAAGTATACTGCCATAAAGTATTAAAAGAGAACTTAACCGACGGTAAAACAAATAATCATGGCATATTGGTGCAGGACCACAACTTTCATCCATAAAACTTCACCTTTGTAGGAATTAAGACTTCATTTGCACTAATGGTTTTAGAGATTATTTGATCTACTTTGATACTCACATGCTAGTGTTGTTGGATCCTGAGGGAATCAAACTACCTGTTGAACGGTGCTGTAGCCACCGAGCTTGCGTGATCAGAGCAATCCCACATAATCACACTTGACCTCAAATTGAGATCAAGAAATTTACTTGTATTTCCATCTGAGCCTTCTTTCTTGTCAGATTTCTGCTTTTCAGTGAGTGAACCCACGCACTTGCTTAGTGAGAGCACACTTCTATAGTTCACAGCACTCTTTGTTGAAATGTGATGAGTAATCATACAGAACGCAGATAAACCATTGCACCACACCATGATGTCCCTCACCTCTAAACTTAACTGTTGGTATGGTGTTTTGGGGGTGATGTGCAGTACCATTTCTCCACCAGATTAGATTCTCCCAGTATTTCACAGGGTTATCCAAATGTCGTGCAACAAACTTAAAACACGCTTTGACATGCTTTTTCTTCAGTGATGGAGTCTTGTGTGGGGAGTGTGCATACAGGCCATGACAGTTGAGTGCATTACTGCTAATTCCAGGTCCTCCTGAAGCTCTCCACAGGTGGTCCTTGGCTCTTGGACAACTCTTCTGATAATTCTTTTCACTGCGAGGAGCACCTGGTCATGGCCAGTTTATGGTGAAATGATGTTCTAATCTTTCCACTTCTGGACTATGGCCCCATCAGTGCTCACCAAACCAGTTGTTTGTTGAGAGAAGTAGAAACTGTAGAGAAGTTCTTCTGTAAACCAATGTTGTCAGTATGTTTCACAACAATAACGTTGCAAAGGTCTTGAGGTCTCTTTGCTTTTACCCATCATGAAATGTTTATTGTGTGACATCTTGGTAATGAGACACGATTTAAAGGCCATTAGTCTGGACTGAACCAGCTGATGTCAATTTGCACTGATTAGGGACATGATTGCTTTCTAATTACTGATAGATTTCAGCTGGTGTCCTGGCTTTCCATGCCTTTTTGCACCTCCCTTTCTTCATGTGTTCAATACGTTTTCCCTCTCGTCTCCTTTCACATTATCATATAACTTAATTTCTGAATGTATTTGTTTTGGTTTCTTTGTATGTACGGATTACTTAGGTCGTTACCAACATCTGGTGCACAAATCATGTAAGTAGCACCTTTAGAAATATATTTACTGAGGAAAATGTTGATGTGTTCAGTACTTATTTTATGTAGATCTGGTCTCAGTCTCCACTTGTATAATAACTTCCCTCCTTGATTTGGATTACAAGCAGACCAATGTTGGATTTTTGAGGCCGACATGGTTTTTGCTGCTTATACACCAACTGGATATGTTTTTATACATGATTACATTATGAAAATGAACAATAAACTTAAGATTATTGCAGTTATTAAAAATATCTTTGAACACAAAAAACAGGGACTTAATTTCAATACTAGAAAATGCAAATAATCAAAATTATATAGACTTTATTGATTTTGTAAGGATGAAAAAACTCACACCCATTAATTCCTTAATTAGATTGCATGTGCTCCTGTGTTGTGGGGCTGAGGACATCCTGCTGCACGGAGGAAACATAGCTGAATTTCCTCCCTTGTCATTGCCGTACTTCAAAAGGATTTCCTGTTGTTGCAAGATGCCGTGTGTGTTTGTGTGGGTGGCCGACCTGTCATGAACACACTCAGGTTGTCAATACCACACCTACGATGACAACCTATGTCACAGTGTCACTGTGGCCTTGCTGATTCAAACTGAAAATGGGAAGTGCCATCTTCCTGTCGTTTCCTGTCGTGTGCACCCCGTCTAGTCTACGTTCACACACAAGCATCTACGGGCCCCACGCACGCGCGCCCTGACGACACTATCGGCTCACGTAGTGGTGACTGCCAGTGGAAAAGAAAAAGTCATTACTCACGCAGCAGTTTCTACAGCTTTCCAACTCTTATCAAACAGTTTTCCTGTGTCCGCAGGGATACCTATAAAATGGTGAGACTTACTTCTGCATTTCCAGTAAATCTTTTGAAAAGTACTCTGGTACCTGCTGGTGAAACTGACAATATGAAGCTGGCTCTGTTTTGCTTTCTTGTAGTCGGCTGCTGCTGTTTGGCTGATGTAACAGCAAGCAGGTCTCTGAATAAATTGAAAGAAGCCCTGAAAGAGGTCAGGAAGTTGAAGGAAAGCCTGCAGGTAAGTTACTGGACATTCACATTTTATACACAACATGCCTGTGTTTGGGTGCAATTATTACACTAAATCTTGATATCTGCCCTGCAGGATGAGTTGCTGCTCAACATTCCACCACAGAATATTGAGGTAAGCACGATTTGTATTCACTCTAATGTTGATAGTGTGGTTACGGCCACTCTTAATATATGTGGTTGCTTACTCATTGTTGACACTCTCCCACTTACTGTAGTTACTAATTGTCATGAGCCAATAGGCCACTGTAGGAGTACATCAGATGATGTGTGAAATCACAATATGTGTCAGGTAAACAACATCCTAATACGCTAAGGCTGCACATACATGTCAGATAAAAATACAGAAGTTATTTTAAATTTACACCACATTTAACTAATTGAAGAAAGACAAAATAATACGTAGATTACAGCTAAACAACCAAAGCTAGTCACACCAAAGCTGAAACTGAAGCTATGTGAACAGAGTTCACATAGAACAAGTTCGTTACACTTAAGACTTGTACATTAAAATTCAATATGTGTTTCCCAATGCCCAGATGTAAACTATTTCTTATATAAAACATTTTGGTATCATTTAGCGTTTCTAATAATTTTAACAAATAACTGTTAAACGTTGCTGTAGCCTCTAAGCTTACATGATCGGAGCAATCCCACATAATCATGAGCAACTGACCTCAAAGTGTGATCATACAGATTTACTTGTAATTCCAACTCAGCCTTCTTTCTTGTCAGACTTCTCAGTGAATCCACCCACATGCTTGCTTGGTGAAAGCACACTTCTATAGTTCACAGAACTCTTTGTCGAAATGAGATGAGTAATCATACAGAAAGCAGACCATTGCACTTTCTCATACCACCTCACAAACTCATCACGTTACACACACTAAGAAAATACGTGGCCTGTTTTTGCTTAGTTAATAATTGGAAGAAATACTTCAAATATTGAATTAATCCAAGCGAGAAAGTGTCTTGGAGCTCAAGTCATTCAGCTGTTTTGTGATCGTTTTGGACAATAATCTGACCTGATCTGTGCCTCAGTTGGGTTCATATAAGTACTTTGCAATACGAGCATCCAAACAGACATTATACTATAGCTATATAATCTTATATTTTCACTTGGACAGAATGTCATTTCACACACTCTTGTTTTAAACGATCATTGGAGGGGGGAAATTTCTGACAAAGGTTTCTAAAGCAGTGTTGGGAACAGAAACCTACCTATAAAATAGTGGAAACTTGATTTAGTTGCGTTTCAGTTTGGAAAGTCTGCACCATGATGAAGTCATGACAAGAAACTAGGCTGATAAGATTTCTTGGAAATGTTTTGATCGCTGCAATAGGAGTTTTCTAAAAATACATGTACCAAGTTTTACAGGCTTGACTTGTCTATTTTTTACTGTCAACATTATCTTATTGATCAGTTTTCTGCTATATAACGAGGTGGTAGTTGGATGGAATGAAGTTTATGTTTTGTGTTCACTCGTATCACTGTCAATAATACAAAAATAAAGAGAACTGACATGCATTTACCCATGATACTAATGTTTTAAACGCAACCTTTTGGTTTTTACAGGACTGCTGCTGTCTCCCTGCCTTGCACTGCTTCAGGGACAAGCTGATGAAACTCAACGTTACTGACAAAGACACCCATACCAAACTTGGCAGAAGCCTTCGGAGTCACCATATAGTAAGCTAACGTGGCGCAACATTCCTGAATGTGTGTCTGAAGTATGATAAACTCAAAAGCTCTGCTTGTAATACCCGATATCCACTCGATGTTTTTAATTTATGGTTTCTTTACTTTTTATAATGTTAACTGTCATTAAGTACAACAAGTGCTATTCATTAAAAGGTAATAATAATAATAATAATAACAATAATAATCCCTTGCATTTTATTGATTCATTTCAGGAGAGCAGTCTGAACTTCTGTAACTCAGTGGATGCACAGGTAAGAGAATATCTAGTCAGTTTCTGTGAATCTGGCGTTCGTGCAACTTATGTTTGATGGTCATATTGACTTATTTTGCTCTTCTTTTCAGCCCACAACATGCCAAACTTGCGACTCACAATTGAGCGGAAGCTCCAGCGAATTCATCGACAGACTGCAATCTCTCATTCAAAGGGTAATTTTTCCAAGGATTTCACTTAATTTATGTGACTTACTACATTGTTTTTGGTTTAAAATCTATGTAACAATGATTAATCTTGGATGTTGTCTTCCTTTTCCCTTTTTTAGGCCGTGGTGAAACTGAACATGAGCACACCCAATCCCTAATCGTGAACAGGAACTGAATGTAGAGAAGACACTACAAAAGATGCTACACATGGCAGTCAACATTATTACTTTAGTAACCTTCCTTATTTAACTTATTTAATATTTATTTGGATACCAGTGGTTAATGTAACCCTCTCAAACTCAGGAGAATTAGTTTAGGAAAGCTGTTTTGCTCCCACCTAGTGGAATATACTTGGCACTTACTGAATGTGAAAATTAATTTATTCAAACTGACATGTTTGTAAGTCATTTGTAGTTCTCAAAGAATTTAAAGCATATAATGGCATTTGTACTATGTATGACTATGTCCTTTTATAGAAGTGACTTCCTTGTATTATCTTAAAGGTTTTGTTTTGCTTTGGTTTATTTGTAATAGTGTCAGCAGATGTGGGTACACTACCTGAATTATTTAGTCAATTTAAGAGCTTCATATTTTGTTGGGAATGATCTGTAATTGCTGTATGCTGTACCCTGCTGACACACTGTGGTTCCTACTCATTATAAGTAAACTGATGTGAAGAGACAAACATGTTGTAGGTGTTCTTTTTTTAAAGTAATGATGTGATTGCTTGTAGGGTGTGCGAAAGCTGCAATACTACAAAGCCGATGCATAAGTGAATTAAGCTCAATCCTTATATTTCTATCAAATTCTGCACAGATAGCTTTTGAAGCCATATAGCCTCTGAGTGAAGCTTTGATTGGACAATGAAAGGCAGTACAATTTAACATTCTGCATTGTGGTCCTAACGTCAATTACAGCAGTACACTTAATATGATAAGATAAAAATCCTTAAACTCAAAGTTAAGAAAGGCAGTTCAACATTAAGGGCTTGTTCCCACAATGTCAGTGTTTCAACAAGATGTGCAGCTTATACTTTAATGCCCCCAATACCATTCATCAGAATCAGAAGAGCTTTATTGTCAAGTTTTCACTTACGAATTTGTGCTGGTCGTTGGTGCAAACATGTACAGTAAGTGCAAAAGAGTAAATCTACAATAAAAACATGCATTGTTATTTACAGAGTAACTTAATTGGTCAGAGTGCAAAGATAGCTGGAGTATGAACCAAACCAAGACGTGCAAGATGCAAACTGCAAAGAAAATTAAATGTTCAAGGTACAAATGTGCAAATACCAATTGTTCTGATTGAACGGTCAGTGGAAGACCCGGGCCTTGTTGATGAGGCCCACTGCAGAGGGGAAGAAGCTGTTTTTGTGGCGTGAGGTTTTGGTCCTGATGGACCTCAACCTCCTGCCAGAGGGGAGGGTTTCAAACAGTTTGTGTCCGGGGTGGGAGGGGTCGGCCGCAGCTCCTGGAGGGACGGCAGGTTGCAGCCGATCACCTTCTCTGCACAGCCGTCGATACGCTGCAGCCTGCCCTTGTCCTTGGCTTCAGTGAACCAGATGGCGATGGAGGAAGAAAGGATGGACTCAATGATGGCAGAGTAGAAGTGCACCATCATTGTCTTTGGCAGGTTGAACTTCTTCAGCTGCCGCAGGAAGAATATTGTCTGCCGAGCTTTTTTGGTGAGGGAGCTGATGTTGAGCTCCCACTTGAGGTCCTAGGAGATGATGGATCCCAGGAAGCGAAAGGACTCCACAGTGTCTACTGGGGAGACACACAGAATGATGGGGGCGGGTGGGGGCTGCGTTCAATCGACCGACTGATAACTGGAGGTGTAGTTGTTGGTGTACAAGGTGTACATTCATTGAACTCTCCTAGGGTTGATGAGTTCAGAGCCTCACAGGTGCAAAAATATTGGAGGAAATTTAACAGCCTTGCCCCATTTCATATCAATCATGATTATGGTTTTGAAAGAGTTCAGCAGCCATCTTGCCCACCTGATTCCAGACCTGTTTTGCCCCAGATGATGTCCTATCATCTGTGGAGGCTTTTTTTGGACAGTCAAAACAGCCTCTTAGAAATGCTTGGTTCAGAATTTACACACCTTGTATTACATTTTCATATTGCTTTGCTGGTTTGTGTTAACATTTGAAAATTTTTCTGATGGAATTTAAGCTATTTGATATTGCTTGACAATCATCCACAATTTGTAAAAGACACCAAATAGGTTATTGGGCAGGTTTTTGGTTCTGGGAATACACAGTGTAATGTGGAATCCAAAAATACAGAACAAATAGAGTAAATATGAGTTCTCAGGCAGTCAGGCGTAATAACAAACTACTGACAATATTATATTTTATTAAGCTGTATAGAGTTTATCACATTGTGTAGCAAGGCAGATTTACAGCTGCACTGTCGGGATCTTTTGTGACAGCAGAGGCCGCCAACAACCCAACAAATTCCTGAGACATGTCAAACTAAAATGCGCATGAGTATAACTAGGGGGGAGAAAAATGCCTTCCAGAAAATGTTTGAGCAGAAACTGTACTTTCCTGCTTCTCCACCTGAGGGCACTATGGCAGGTGTAGTGAGTAATAAAAAATTAGTTTTCTACAATATCACTATGTGTGTGACCTTTTGCTATTCACACTGATTGAAAATAACCAGTCATTGTGGTGGCAGTGGCTCAGTGGGTAGAGCTTCCGCTTGGGAACCGGAGGGTCGCCGGTTCGAGCCCCTGCCGAGGAGCCCCTGAGCAAGGCACCGAACTCTCAATTGCTCCCCCCTCTGCGAAGGGTGGTAATGTAATGTAAGTCGCTTTGGATAAAAGCGTCTGCCAAATGATCGTAATGTAATGTAATGTATTGTCACATGAGGGAAAGAAGGAGCAGTAAGACTTGGAACTTGGGAGCAAGTTGGAACTAAAGGTTTTTAAGTTACTTGCTCTTCCGTTTTTGTAAAGTGGCTTTGGTAAAACCTTCAGAAACACCTGCTAATTACAGGCACATCTCAAACCTCCTTACCTCCATAAATATTTGACCAATTACATGTTCAACTGAATACCAATAATACATTGGATAAACTCTATTATTTCATAATATTTATTATTATTAAAGGTGGTAAATGACTCGAGAATTTTGACCGATTCCAACAATGTGGCTGTCCACTTTTAGATTTGACTACTGCATTTGATACTAATGATCACTGCATTTTAATCAATCGACTTGAGAAAGAAGTGGGTCTCTGCACAACATGTGAACTATTGTAACAACGTCACCATGTCAACCATTGCACTCAATGCATGACATGTTTCACATGTAATAGAACTTTGTTAGTTTAGGCAACTTTGTGACATCTGACACTAAATACGGTGTTCCTCAAGGAAGCATTCTAGGCCCTATCCTTTTTCCTTTTTAAACATAAATTCTACACATTTGTCCCCAAGCTACCCTGTCCAAGCACACCAAAACACATTACAGGTCTGAGAATGATTTCACATTCTGATCTTAACTTTTCATTATCATTATCATTTTATCAAGGTCGCAAAAACACAGCTGTTTCATTTTAGGAACATTGCCAAAAATAGATGGGCTATTAACTCAGAACAATGCTGAAATGCTGATACAAGCTTTTATTACAAGCCGCTTAGATTACTAGAACTGTCTTTATCCTGGTCTTCCTAAAAACTCTTTCAGAAACTTAGTTAATTCAGAATGCTGCAGCCAGGACAAAGTATTTAATCACATTTACCCCTCTGCTTGCATCACTGCACTGGCTACCAGTGTCTCTTAGAATTGTCCTTTTACTTCTACAAACCTTTAGATATTCTAACACCTTCATATATCATCTACTGCCTTTAATTTCATGCCTAAACAAGAACTCTCAGATCTTTGTGTCACGCAATAAATCTGCCTAGGCTACTTTCTTGTAGCCTCACATATCATTGGACATGTCTTTCTAATGTAGCTTTTAATTATGGTCGACTTTGCTGGTATCATTGCTAATGCTTTACTGTATTGTCATCAAACTGTTTTGCTTGTCTCTCTATCACCTACTGCTATTGAAGTATTATGCTCTTTTAACCAATAGTTTATTTAATTCAGTTCTTGTTTTGTTAAAGCACTTTGAGATGTATCTCTGCATGAAATGTCCTATACAAATAAAGATATTAACTTGAGCAATACGTCTTAAATATAAACTTTAGTTAATTAATTTTACTGTATTTTCTATGCTGTTGTTGTACCACTGAGATCATCGCATCATGGATGCCATCCACACTACTGGGCCATGTTCTCACAACCTCCAGCGGCCGTGGCTTCCGGCTGTTTCAATTTCAATCTACTTGTACCTCATATTGCCTATTTTTTCTCAGTCTTCGTATAAAGTTTAACAACAGTAATAATATGTCCTGTAATTGTATGCGCAATGTCATGTAAAATGTTTGCTTCAATTGAAACAAATAACAAAAAAAAAAAAAAAAAGAAAAACTAAGAAGAAACTAAGTCTTAAATATAACTTTAGAAGAAAGATTTCAAATTAATTTTACTTTATTTGTTATGCTCTTTTTATGTACCACTGCGATCAGGTGGACATACAAGTGCAGCTGTGATTCAATTCTGTGGTGAGTGTCACCACAACGAAATACTTGAACAAACAACCACGCAGCACACAAGGGCGATCCAACTCCACTAGCAGCTCTCACAATGACAGGTGCATACATGTTTTGAAGCAGATGTCCTCCTTGTCAACAACACTACGGTGGACTTCCCAGATGATGAAGGGGATTTCAACAAGATTTTTCACACCTGTGAGCTGTCACACTTGAAATTAACATGATGCACTGAGCTCCTCTCGCCTTCCCCCTCTCTATCTGTGCATATCCATGTTCCATACATTTTACTGACTAACTGTACTTCACTAACTAGTTGTATTGAATTGAAACAAACTTGTACAAACAAAGCCCCATAGAAAAACCTTTGCATGAGCTTCGTGCCAGTCAAGACAAATGTCATTATCAAACTGTTACAACATTAAAAAAGACAGAAGCGCATAATTTCAGTGAGATAAAAGTCATCATTTTGCCATTCTTATTTCCCTTATGTGTTCCTTATCCACTTGAACTAACTTACTTGATTTTAATTTAATTATCAGATTTTTCTATGATATTGTTTTTTAAGGACATTGTCTATTTTCTACAGAGAATCTTTGTTACAATAATTCTGACAGGGCTTCACAGATGTAAGATATTGGACTTTCACGACCCATTGGGGTGTTAGCATATGGATTGGCAAAGATGTTCTGCAGATGCTATGGTTTTGGTAATTCCCACCATGTTACCCTTCAAAATAGCAGATGGCCCCATCACAAGAGGGCCGATAAACGTGGCTGGGAAAGAGCACTGTAAATATACTTTATACAAGAGGGTTAACAGAGGGCGTCATGGTGGTGCAGTGGTTAGCACTTGTGCCTCAAAGCAAGAAGGTTGTGGGTATGAGACTTTCTGTGTGGAGTTTGCATGTTGTCCTCATAATTCACCCTGGGTACTCCGGCTTCTTTCCATAGTCCAAAGACATGCAGGTTAATTCGGTGACTCCGTAGGTGTTAAATGTGAGAGTGAGTTTGTGTGTCTATGTGTGCCCTGTGACATAGACACACAAGCAACTGTCCAGTGTGTACACCGCCCTCGCTGGTTGACGACTGGGATTGGCTCCAGCGACCCCGCGACCCACTAGTGGATAAGCGGGGATAGATAATGGATGGATGGATTTCTATTTTAATATTTCTATTCTATTTCTATTTCTAGGGTTAACAGTGTTTGTACTAACTGTTCAGACTGCTTAGTTTGCTATTTCCTGTGACGGCTACCAGGAAAGCTTTGGAAATATAGATTAGATTAAATACAATTTGATTTGTCCCACATCAGGAAATTTCTTGTTTCAGTAAAAAATAAATAACTTAAACAGAGAAACATACAAAATTAAAGAGAAAATATACAACCCCCCACACACACCTGGATAGTGTCTTTTTATAGTTTCTCAGATGTCACCAAGTAAATAAAAACAACAACTACACACATAATTGGTATCACATGATACTAGGTGCAAGGCAAATTCTACAGGAAATACACATTGATCGCAAAGCATTAAAACCAATGACAGGTGAAGTGAATAACACTGATCATCTTGTTACAATGGTACCTAACAAAGGAGTGGCTCATATTAGGCAGCAGGTTCTGTTCTTGAAGTTGATGTGTTGTAAGCAGGTAAAACGGGCAAGTGTAACGATCTGAGCACCCATGCTGAACCCTGGCCATCAGCAAGTGCCAACAAGTGCCAACAATGGACACGTGTGCGTCAGAGCTAAACAGAAGCTTTATGGATACACACCCTTCACACTGTCTTACCTAATGGTTTAAATGAGGATTTATTCTGATCCTGTAATCATATTTTAGGAGTAAATAAACAGATGAATGTTTCACAGTGACTCAATGATGTTTTTCTTCAACTTAAATTATATTTACAATGAGAGGACATACTAAAGTGTTTTCACAACTGGCATTCTTTGATATACTTTATAGACTTGCAGGTTCTTCCAGACTTAAGGCTGGTTTGTTGAATGTTGTAACTTTATGATATGTGCAATTGTACTCTTCACTCCCAATAAGCCAGGATGGGAATGTTGGGGTTGCTGGGAGTATTTTACTGTTTCCGTTCTGTTTAAATAAAGAATCTATCTATCTATCTATCTATCTAACTATCTATCCATCTATCTATCCATCCATCTATCTAGTTTCTTCTTTAGTTTCCTACATGTGTAAGCAATGTCTAAGTGTTACAAGATACATATTATTAATACCTATCCTCCTTATCCTTTTCGTTGTATGTTTAAAAACAAATTCTAAAATGTACTTACTTGCGAAAATAATTCAATAAACCATTACCTAAGTTTGACACTGTCATGTAGAGGGCTGTGGTTTAGAACCTTTCATTGTCTGCAATGACATCATTACTATCACAGTAAAGACAATGTCTTTTTTTCTAAAACCCTACATCCACCCTTTGAGTCCAGAAATAGAGAGCGATTGCATGTGGATTTGTGTAGTTCATAATGACCACAAAACAGATACCACCCCCACAGAAAGCGTCATGGAGGGTAAAATGTGGACTTATTGCAAGACCACAAAATAATCTCAGTTTCATGTCAATCAACCGTTTTATCGTCATCTTTGTAGGAAAAAATAGTACCTGCAGCCATAACTACTCAAAGTAAAGTAGTAAGTAGTAAATAAACTAGTACGTAAACACCAGCACTAGAAACTATAAATATTAGATTATTATATGAACTACTGATTCACAGCCTTTGGATTTGAAGATTTGCAGGAAGTATGCAGTCAGAAATCTTTTATGCAAAAATGAAAATCCCCTCATTCCAGTAGGAAAAAACAAGAACACAGTGAATGGAAGAAGTAGAGAAAGCAGTGGAAGGAGGACAGTACTCATGGTTTCTATTTGTGTGTTTGAGGCAAAAAGGTGTTTTGGTCCTTAAAATGGGGACCAAACCTATATCCTGCCTTTAAGAAGGGACTACCACTGATTTGCATTTGATTCAACTTCTAAAAACCTTCCCTTTAATTATAGCTTATCAATATTCTCCAGTGATGACCGTCACATCTCAGAACAGTTAAAAGATCAAACCTGTCACGCTCTAAAATGCCATTGATTCAAAAGCGATTGTACATGTCTTTAACAAAACATTTACATATCTTTAGTGTACGTCTGTGATGATGTCCTGTTTACTCAGAGCAGCAGACCCCTGTAGTTTTCCTGCATGTAGACAAAAACGGCATTTTGTCTTTGTGAAACGACAAATATTGTGTAAACATGTAAACGTATTGACTGTGATTAGCTGGTTAAATATACAGACAACCTCAGGGTCTACGTATAAAGTTTAACAACAACAATAGTATTCATAATACAACCTTCCTTCTTTCTCTCTATTTCTCTCTCTCCTCTTCCCCCTCTTTCTGTATACAAAATTATCTCCAAAATATCCATGTATGTCATGTAAAATCTTTGCTTCACTACAAACAAATAGCAAAAAAAATAAAGAAAATAAATATACAGTCCAGGCTTTGAGTGTTGGTACCCTTAAAAAAACAAAAAAACAATAATCTCTGAAATAAATTATAATTTACCAAAGTAATCAACATCCACCATTCTTTAATCCATATTTAATATAAGTCACACTTTGCTTTTGATTTCTCAACGTCACATATTATTTCAGAAAACACAAATGAAAATGGCCTTGTCATTATTGATATAGTGACGATAGATCATTGGATTGCAGTGATATTTCTAGCAGACTGTTATTCAGTTAGTATCACAGGTGTATTCAATCTTATAATCAGTCATTCGAATTGAAATTCCATGGGAATGTAGCCAAACTTCCCAGGATGTGGCAGCAAGAGGAAAACCCCAGACCAAACACAGGGAGTTTGCATGGTGGAAAAGGAGAGCTTCAAAAATAAATTTTGAACATAGAACTGATGTGACTTACCAAACGTATTCTGGACTGTGACACATGGAGGAGGCTCAGTTATGTTATGGGGTTGCTTTGCTGCGTCTTGAATAATGAATGTCTTGGTCAATTGGCATTCAGGAGACAAACATGCTGCTCAGTTTCAACTCATACACGATAAAATTGTGGGGGTTTTTTGTTTTTATTTTATGATGCCAACACTTTTAGCTACGTGTGTGTTGAGAAAACTTGTCAGAAGAAAACGTAGGAGATGTAACTTTTGTTCACTGTTCTGTATGAAGCGCAGTTTAGGACGAAATCCATGATAAACTCACACACGCACTTGTGAAACCACACACATGCACCTACTATAAACACACCTCTGACACACACAAATGAGAAACCTGTACTCTGATGGCACTTTCAACAGCTTCTCCAAGCTGTCAACTCAACACAGACTACCTGCTAACCAGTTATTTAGGTACTTGCAAATCAGACACTTTGCCTGCAGCCAATTCCAAAACTTTCCCTCCCCCCCCCCTCAACTCATGTGGGAAGACTTGCTATCGTTCAGGACTCCCCCAAGTGGGACTATATCTGAGATTTACAGCCGTATTCTGGACCGCGGGGACCTATCTAACTCGAAAACACGGGCTGCTTGGTAGACTGAACTCGAACTCCATCTGGACATAGACTGGTGGGACGATATCATACGCAATCTGCATACTGCCTCATCCTGTGCCCGTCTCGCTCTTATCCAGTTCAAGGTCGTGCACAGGGTCCACTTCTCTAAATCCAGATTAGCCGAAATGTACACAGACGTAGATGACAATTGTAATAGATGTTCGATGCCTCACTGTAACTTAAGCTGTTTTTTCTTTGCCCCAGGCTCCTCAACTACTGAGCGGGTTACTTCAACACACTGTCCACCATATTGGGAATACAAATTCAACCCTCCCCTTATATTGCCATCTTCGGTACTCCGTATGACCTACACCGTTTTAACACCCCACAAAAGGAAATCATCATGTTCACCTCTTTGCTTGCCAGGCGACGCCTGCTCCTACATTGGAAATCCCTCTCCCCTCCCTCTATTTCGCAATGGCTTATGGATACAATGTACTTTCTTAGACTCGAGGAAAATCAAATGCACTATGAGGAACCACACTGATAAATTCTATCAGAGATGGCAACCTTTCCTCTCCTATTTCACAGATCTACAGGCTATGCCAGACCAGTGACTGATTACCAGAACACAGATCAGTTCCTTCTTATTTTATCATTTTATTTTGCATTTCAGGCAGTCCAGGACGGGAATGTTTGAAAGCGGGGTTGTATGACAGTGGGGTTGGGTGGGGTTTCGGGGCGGGATGCCATCTCTCTGTTTTTTTTCATTTCCCGTTTGTCTCTCCCCTCTCTCTCTCTCTCTATCACAACCTATGATGCGATTTGTTCTAACCTACATTGCTGTTTGACATCATCCTGTAAGTTCTGTATGTACCCCATGACTTCATTGCAACTCCAGCCCACTTGTATTTTACCTCAGGGTCTATGTATTAAATTCAACAACAATAGTAGGGATATCACAACCTTCCTCCCTTCTCTCTATCTCTCCTCTTTCTATATAAAAAATATAAAAATTCCCTTCATCTGTATGCACAATGTCATGTACAATATCTGCTTCAATAAAAACAAATTGCAAAAAAACCCAGGAAAAAACAAATGAGAAACCTCCTGTATATTGTTGGAATATAACAAATAATGTCAAATATATATAAGTAAATGCAGTAACTGAGGTTAATATAATTACAGTAACCAAGCCGCCTCTCTTAAAGCTCGCTTAAACCAATCAACAGCGGTTCAGCCACATGGTCATCAGTGAATTACCATACTGTGGAAACGCCTTGTATTAGCGGGATAAATAGGGATGCACAGGAATATTTCATTGTCCTTCTTTGACGCATGAGAAAGTCGGAACCAGCGCTGTCCAAAAGTCTTATTTCAGTAAAACCAATCTGAAGATCCAGCCCGGCTATTCCTCATTTTTCGCCAAATCAACGAACACGCAGAGGACACTCTGTTGAATCCTCAATAATATACACTAATGACATTGCACACACATACTGGTCTCTACCTGGATTAGGCCATAATGAAAGTATCGTTGGGACAGCCTATACTTTGAAAGATGACCATGTCATCCGTCTGTGAATGCCTGGACACACAACAAGCTTCTTGGCTACTCGCAAGCTAAGCTAACTGTGCCACCTTGTGTACTTCATTCAGCAATGGTTTTGTTAAATGAACATGGACAATATGGTAGTCTTTATTAAATTGTGTTTATCCAGGGTATTTGCTCCATCTGAGTTGTTTTTTAAGCAACTGGTTTTACATAGAGACTGCACGTCAGCTTATTAAATCAGTCCAACGAGTCTGATACTCGATCTGGACATGTTAATGGCGAACAACTCTTTTTTATTGAAAAAGTAATATGCATTGTGTGAAACGATAGAGCACTTTCAAATGATACCGCTTACTTGTTGTACAGTTTACTTAAAAAGGCTAAGCTGAGCAGGAGCAGCAATTGCATGTGACAAAATGTTGTTTTTCAATTTAAGGTAGGACCTAGCCAAAACTTTTTGATTTCAGATTCTAACTTAAACATGTTTTTGAAAATGTAATGAAGAAAAATAAAATTTGAAGTAAAGTAAAATGCTAATTTTGTGTCTTTCCAGCTTTGCATTTTCTTTCTAGCTTTATTTTTGTTATTGTATTTATAGTGAGTTATTTACAGCATTTCTAAAATAGTTTCATCAATCACCTTAACAGCTTTCTTTACTGACTAAGTTTGATTTCAGTTGTCATATACATTTGCACATTGTCTTTGTGAGATGCCTTTATTAGCACTAGTTGAGTTTTTCAGTCTCACCATTTTATGTATGCGTTTTATTGTTTGTTACTTGTGAAGATAAAGTACAATGCAAATAAACTGTTCTTTGTCTGCTTTAGCCTATAGATAAATACGTTAAGTTTTAACTTCATAAATCCCTGCATATAAAATCCTATAAATCTGAGGAATGTCCACAGTATTATTGTAAATCGAACACTGTGTCCGAGTGAGAGAGAGTGTGAAAAACCTATTTACCTATTTAGGCTCAGAGCTGCTATAAAATATCCCTGCATGCTACACCCACGCAGTGTTAATGGTTAATCCTATTTCAATTGGTGGTCAAACTAATGTCAGTTTAGAATTTGCATATCTAATTTGGATATGCATTGTGTACATCAGTCCAGCTTTAAAATTACATTGTTAAGAATATAAAGATTAAATCTAACTATTATTATTATTGAACCCTTTCCTGACCTGTGTACAGTAGTGTATGTAAGTATACGCAATGCCGTATGGAAGTTCAAACTGATATTCATTTATGAGTAATTCTTGGTTTACAATCAAGAATTAAAAAACCCATGAGGGTTCCTAATTAAATTTCACTTTAGTATCAAAATTGGTCTCTAGTGTGGGCATTCACTGCGCAGTAAGACGTGGAAACAGCAGGGATGCCCCGAGATAGTGACAAATTCCATGGATAGAAATTTCCCCACACCCCCACTCTTGACAAACGTCAAAAATTCTGTCATATTCATATTTTTTGTAAGGGACAGAAATATACCTTTAGAAGTTTAAAGTGAAACCTAAGCTTAAAAGGACAAAGTGATTGTGCAATGAAAACACAGGCAACGTGACAAATGCTGTGAACAGGTTGCATGTAGTGTCGTAGATTGTTGTTGGGGGAATCCCCAGGTTGTAGTTTGTAGGCGAAAGCTGTGAAAGAAACCCTTCATTCATTCCTTCTGTATGCGTGACACACTTGGGCGCAACTGAGCAGGTTGTGTCCTGTGGTTGTGAATGCAACAGCAATTACATTCCAATGCAAAACCAGTTACAGAATTGTATCGATATTTCGAAATAAGGTGCAAATACCTCATTCTCTGTCACTGCTATCATTCAACAACCTTGGGATTTTTGCCCACCATTCTAGCATCAAAGTGACACTATAGTACTGATTGGCTTCAAAGAATAATACATTTCTTTGTAATGAATGTCAATCATGGCTTTAAAGGAACTGTTGCTCACTATGACTTCTAAAATACAAAGACGTGCTTGTAACTTGTGCTTGTAAGTTTGTTGTTTTTTACGTTAATACTTAAGAATAAAGGGCAGCACAGTCTTCCTAACTGATAAATCCGACTGTCTCTTATACATGTTCACCATGTACTCCAAACTACAGTTAACACCAAATCAAATGCATATTTAGGTGAGCTATAGTTTCCAGTACTACAGTATTATTATTTATCACATTACAAAATATGAAGATAAGAAAACAATTTGTTTTAAAAAACCAGGACATTACATATTCTGGACTAACCTCATTTCCACTATCACTAATCAGTGAGTGCCCACCCATTGCTTAAGGGATTTCACCTTTTTCACACAAGTTGTATGATTAATAGGAAAATATAAGAAGTTCCTTTCATACTTTTATAACCCTGCCCACTTTTTTATTGTGCTGCTGAATATAAATACCACAGCTTAACCAGAGGACAACTATACCACCAACTACTTCGCTTAAACAGACAGCTTCACAGGAAGAACTTCAACACTTATCAACGCTTTGGTTTAACATGGAGCATTGTTTCAGAATTACCGTTTGGGCTTTTTTTCTCATCGGCAGCCTTCAAGCAAAACCTCTGCCGCCGAGTTTGAAGGCTGACCTGGATTTCGACCTCAGTCAAGTCAAATGTGTAAGTCAGCCTTTTTCTCAATGTTACTTTGCTGTCGAGATGCTACAGACTCAGGATAACTAATGTTTCAGGCTAGCAAATATTAAGGGCAATGAGGAATTTTAGCTACAATTGAACATTGTTACAAGTAAAGGAAATGAAACAGGTTGATGCCATGACTAAATTTTCCTCCTCCCATTTTGTTGCAGGAAGAACACCTGAGATTCAGTTGTCCAACCAACGTGCTGGTAAGGATCACTTTAGATGTGTTTGTCGTGTCAGGAATCTGACAGGATATCGTTTTACATTACAGAGCACAAAGGCATAAAAGCAAGTTGTCTTTTCCAGTTTGTTTCCTTAATGCTTACTGTTGGAGGGTTGTTTTTGTTTACTATATGGAAATAAACAGTAATTGCATTTGATTAAGAGAAAATTACCTTATTCCCTGAATAAAGAAATGTGACTTTCAGTATTACACCATTTAAGTAATGTAACCCAAATGCTTGCTCTTTTCCTCAGCCAAACTGCATAACCGCAGCCCTGGAGTTGGTCAAAAAAGGGCTGGAGGAGGCAATGGGTACATGCAGCGGTGAAATCATTCGAATTGAAGACGCTCTGGAAACTTTGGAAGATATGCCGCCCCTGGAAGAGCCAGTGAGTACTCAACGGGTGAATGAAATTTGGGTTGACCCCTCAATACAAAAAGCCAACGACTAACAGCAACCTAACCTCTTCTCCTCAGGCACAGAGTAACTCTACAGAGTGCCAGTGGAACAGCACGCAAATCCGTCGGCCTTTCAGAGACTTTGAGGACAACACCAAAACCTTGATCAATCGCTACATCACTCAGCAACAGATGGCGTGATCATTTAACACTGAAAAACACAAACAGAAGGTTCTCTGTAATTTATCATTTTCTAATATTATACACTGCACTAAAATAATTAATTACTAATCTATTTGAAAAATGTATTAAGTTATTAAAGTATTTATTATAAATTATGCAAATGATGTACTACTGATGTTCTGTTTACTTCTGCTAATAAACACTGGCAACATTGCAACTGTGTTTCTTGATTAATTTATAAGTGTTAAATCAACTATTGCTCATAATAATGAAAATTGCTTTAAATTTTATTTGGGGAAGAGTATCTTCATAAAATGTATTTGGACATAAAATAATTTCACTTGACTACGCACAAGGTGCCATTTTATTCAGTGTGTGACAGCATAAATATCATTATGACATCACCTGACTAAATGTATATGAATTCCTCACTAGCAGGTCACAACATACTGCATTCATTTCCTCAAACGGCCACAAGGCTGCGTCCTTTTTGCACTTACAGCTTGATAATATGTTTTGAGCAAATGCACACACGACTTAACATTGTGGGGATAACCAGCACAATTGTCAGACAAATATAGCTAAGTAAATTGTAAATGTAAAGAAAGGGGCAGGGTGGTAGGACACCATGCCAAGATAACAGGGACAGAAGTGTGCAGGGTCTAAGAAGTTGAAGAAATGTTGTTTAAGTTGTTTATGGATAGCACGTGTCACACTCGCCTGCTCTCATTTCAAAAAGGTACAATTTAGAATGACCTGGATGCAGACAGATCTCATTTTGTTGGACACAGACAATTTTTGTATGTTCATCACAGCTTTAATGGTGAGAACTAGTATCAAGTTCTCTGTTAAGGTCTTCAAAACAAAGCTGGTGTAGAACCTAGATCTGTGTAGAACCTTTGTCACCCTGGAATTTCCCCTCGGTGCATTAAAGTCGCTTCGTGTTGGTGCGATTGCTACTATATTACTCATATTTTCAATATGAATGTCATCCGATCACCGAGGTTATTTACCAATCCCAAATAGGATTTAGGTCAACACTGTCAAATACTTAAATACCTGAATAAGTTTAGTTCATCTGCTAAATGAATTGATTAAAAAATACAAGAATTTATTAATTAAACAGAATGGAAACCACCAAAAGCCTCAAACCCATCACACTAAACAAACTTGTGTTGTGTTTGAAGCCACAATTCACATTACAAATATTTTTACATACTAATAATGTTTTGGTATAGGATTCCTGCCTCGTGTGATTGAAAAGAGCTCTCTGCCACGTGCTAAGATAACTAAAACAAGCAAGGAAACATTCAAAGTAAAAAAAATCTTTGCATCACTACACTAGGAAAGCCAACCTAGTTTCACAAGCGGCGGTTTAACAAGAGGTTCAATGCTGTGCTATAATAGACCATGTTCTACTAGCACTGAAAAAAAAATCCCAATACTCCTCTAAAGGAAAAACTAATGCTGTACGTATTAGGCTGTATACAACTAATTCAGCCCTCCCATTTCCACTGCAATGCTTTATAAGTCTACAGTCGTACATCTGAAAGGGTTCACAAACCAATACAGCACCTCCACTACATAAGCTGCTGAACCCACTGACAGGCCTTCATGCTGAACATGGAGCTCTTTCTCAGGATCCTCTTTGGGATTTTCACTTTGTCAGCCTCTGTTTGGACAAACCCTATACTGATAAGCGACTCCAATATCAAACTTATGCAATATGAGGTTGAATGTGTAAGTGTTGATCTTCTAATCTAGACATGTCTTCACAGTTTATTGATTTTTTTTCTGAAAGGCAATAATACAGTCTAACCTGTTTCTTCTTTTAACAGGAGAATGATTCTAAATTCTATACACCAAAAAACGTGGAGGTAAGTGTCACCTCAATACTACACATACTCTATGAATGAGTGATGATGGATAGATAGGTACTTGGGTCATCACATAAGAGACATAAGGCCTCAGCATTTAGTTGAGCTTTTGTAAACCCTCACATGTGGTGAAGGTTCTCTAGTACAGGAAACGAGCCTAGCAGGTGTCGCTTCTTCAGCGATCACAGCTTCGATTTGTTCACTTCTGTGTATGCAGCCGTAAGTTTGCCACATTCGACAAGAGTGAAAAGAGCCATTTTTTCTCTGTCGCAGGAACAATGCATTACTACAGCAGCAGCCTGCTTCAAGACGGAACTTGAAGGAACTGTAAGTGAAGAATGTGACGATCCGAGTGACCGCATACCTGGAGCTGTAGAGTTCTTAACAGAGCTGATTGAGCAACGATCAGAAACAGGCTACGTAAGTACTTTGACAAAAAATGCACCTACATGCATCTACAGAATATGATTTTTTTCAACCAGGCTTAACTGATGTGTTTTCTCCGTAGGCACTGACAAACTCCACTGAATGCGCTTGTGAAAATTCCATTGAATGTCCGTTGAAAGAATTTTTGAATCAAATGGAATCTTTACTTCAAAAGCACAATAGTCTCATGTTGTTCAAAGACTAGCTTCGGAACAATAAACCGGGGGGAAACCTGAGGACTGTCTTCACCATCAATTTGACCAATACTGCTGCTAGTCACTGGCAGATGTTAAACGCTGCCAAGAAAGTACAACACAACTCCTTCGAGATTGATGCAAGATGTTGAACGAGTGATTCTGACACTGATCATTCAAGCAGCATCTCAGGAAGTAAGAGTTGAATGGCTTGATTTAAATCGATCTTGATTTCAATATTAATTTGCATGTCAGACCACATCAGACAAAGACACAATGATCTCATCCCTTTGACATGTGTTCTTTAATCATGAAATACTTTGAATAAGCCACATACTTGGATACTTTAAGTATACCAAAACAGACGTGTTGCTTGTAGGTCTGTTTTTAATGATGCTACTTATCTGAACACTGCTCTAAAACATTTGCATCTATAATGTAATCAATCATGTCATTTTATTTAATTTTTTTTACTGAATTTATTTAAATGTTTTATTGCTTGATATTTATTCTTACTATTGCTGTGAAATGTGTTTAAGTAATGAATTAAGTTCTCAGTCCATTTTGACAATGTATTTGATTTAAATCCATGTAAAACTGAATATTTACTAATTTATTGGTTGAATAAAATGTGTATATGTTAATAAACTTTATCCACAAAGGTTCAGGTCTGTGATTAATAACACGAAAGCAATCACATAGTGCGAGAAGAGCCCTCCAACAGCCTTCTAATGGTGTTGAATCTTATACACAAGTTAGGCCAATTTGTATGTTTTTCGAAAAATATAATCGGAACAGGAGGCATATCAAACATTCGGATTTTTCCTAATGACGCACAACTCGGAAGAAAGATTTTCCTTCTAACAATAGAAGTGATGCAAGTGTGTGGGTGAGGAATAATCTGTAGGTAGATGCATCAGAACCACAAGGGCAGATAAGGTGGCAACAAGGTTTTGATCATCAAGTCATAGTCATATCAAAATGTTGTTATTCAACAACAAATTTTGGGTGCATGTTCACTCTGTTGTTTTGTTGTAAAGGGTTGGCTGCTTTTCAGTAGGCATTCGTGGTACACAAGATAGGTTTGCTTATTTTTAGTCCCGGAATGTTCTTGAGTGGCCATCTGTTTCCAGATCTCAGGGAGAGTCTAATAGATTCCACGAGAGAGGTGTCAAAGCTTATGAAGAGTTACCAGAAATGTTTATTGGAGGTTATAAAGGATAGCGGATGCTCCACAAACTTTGGGAGGTTGAATTAATTTCCATGTTGACATTTGTGGAGATAATGTGTTCCTCTTCAACTTTGTTCTCAAAATCACTTGAATGTGTATCAATGTTTTACTTTTTACTTGATACATTTTCATTCCCTTTGATTCATATCACCAGAATGTTAGTGCAAAGATAACAAGTATGCCTGTACACAAGTTACCATCTTAGGTGAACTTGGTGCCTTTCAGATCATACGACGACATACATTTGGGAATGTATCCAGCAAAGCTGCAGCTGGTACAGAGCACACTGTATAAATGATTATATCAAGACTCAGAATGATAAAGTTGAGTGGCTGTGACATGTTAAACGTGTTGCCAGTGAAAATGCTGACATATTTTTCTAATGCGTTTACAACTACACATTGTGGCTGCTGGTCTACAACCAAGCAGCTTCTGACAGTCCAGGTCTCAAATGTTTGCAACCACATCAAGAGAGTTGCACATCCTGTTGATCTCTACAGCTACTATCACCTCAGTGACTGATGCTGAAATGTCAAGGCACATTTGCTTTTTATATTGTAACAATCTGCTTTTGGTTGACTGATTGAGTAAAGAATTGAGCTGTATCGCCTATTGTCACCTTTCTCCGAATCCAAAGACAACTGACAATTTGCGGAGCTTTTCTGACAAATCTATACTATGTCAATGTAAAGGGCGAGAATATGCTTAAACCTATTAGCTGTGATAGCACAGAAAACCTGCCGGGCCAGAGCAGATTCCAGGGCAGGAAGGAGAAAGTTGCTTTTAATCAGTGATTAAGGATAGAAGATTCATGATCAGCCAACAATTTTACGTGTATATGGAGTGTGTGTGGAGGATAAAGCACAACACACACACATGCAAAACTAAACCCAAGTAATAATATGGAAGAAATGAACTTGAAAAAGCTTGGGGTTAAGGTAGAACGATTTTCATTTGTGATTACAACAGGTGCTGATATTTCCATTGCTAATAGTCAAACAGCCAGAACCTTCATTTTAACCAAATATATATATATGTATAGTACCAGATGTGTCAAGGAGGTTCACAATGAAACTACACTGCCTACCACCTCTATTTTGTCAAAATATTGCGTTGATATGTTCTATATATATGTTAAGCTGTATCCTAATTGAAAGCAGAGTGAGAACTTAGTAATATTATATGCACAGAAACTAAAAATGAAAGCAACGTCAGCCAGAATCTTTCATGATCCAATAATGTCTGCAAACTAGTCCAGAAATTCAAGATAATCTCAGATACAACTTTCATCATTTCAAACTTAATTCAGGTATTGTCAGGCTTTGCTTCAATATATTTTTCCTACACACTGCATTTGCTGTTAAACTTATATGAAGAAGAAGTAGGAAACCTGGCTGGAAAGGCTGAGAGGCTTGATCCTTGAGTCTTTCTTCCCGGAATGCACCTGTGCCGTAGTTCCTCCTATTGACAAGGCGGTGGAAAGGACACACACCATTCCATTCACAGGACTGCTGAACACAAAGATAGATAAATGATCTACTTCATCACACCGAACAGGAAACCAATGCATTTCCTGTATGCGTAGTAAGACAGCAAGATGTATCAACATTATGCATTAAAGGGGGGGTCACTATGTCTGAACCCTCTGACAAGCAGCTATAGCTTCACGTATACTCACACAGCCACCAAGCAGGTAGGCAATCTAAGGATCAGAGGTTTAGTCATGTTCATAATCAGCAATTTAGAGAGCAACGGCTAATCATTCAGAAGCTGCATCAAAAGGCCAGAATCATCCGAGCAAAACTAGAGGGTTAAAACAATGGAGCAAATGTGTAAACACTTAGCATTATGTCTCTCCTTTTATTGCTTTTTTCAGTCTTTTACAAAGTTTGCTTTCTTTCACATGAAGAGAAAACTATCAAAACATCAAACAAATCACTTTGGAGAACACAAGAAAAAACATCTCAATACGGGGAATTCCCATAGGAATGACTGCTTCCTAGAAAGTAAATGTCAATCGTCAATGTCAATAGAGTACTGATCACGTCAGTTTCTTCACATGTTGAAGTTCTCAGTAACCGCAGGCTTGACCAACCAAGAGCCAAAGCCCTGCTGCAACAGGTACGCCCTCAACACACTCTTGGCCTCCTGGTATGGCTTTGCCATCCTCTACAGTCGCCACATGGAAAATACAAAATGAACAGTGAGTTAAACATTTATTTAAAATTTGAAACATACCCGTCCATTGCTGTATTTGTTGCTATATTTATAAATACATATACACTGTTATTTACCATGTCGTTTAAAGTTGCTGGCCTTTAGGTAGAAATCACAGTAAACACCAAGGGCAAGAATTACTAAGCATGACACTAAATTACTGTCCAGGCTGCAAATGTCTGTGTTGCCTGCCATCTCCAGGGGAAGTGTTTACTAAGACAATTTATGTAAATGAGCACAGTTGCAACGAGTTGACTTGAATGCATATTTCAGAAATACATGCTGTATTTATCATATATATAGTATATAGAAACACAAGGTAGCACAAGAGTCGAAGCAGCATAGCTTTTAGCACCGAGGACACGTGCCTGTGTTATCCCTGCTAATGTAGTGACTGTTGCTCTGGGATGTGAAGCAGGAAATTCAGCAGTTGTTTTAGTAATGATAGGTTTTGCAGGGATGGCGGGGCTTCACTTTGTTGTTGGCTCGAGATCATCTACAAGCTGATCCAGTAACTAGAGTCTGCCAGGACATGGGAGCCTGTAGGTCGATCTCACTTTCTCCTCTGACGTGCCAAAACACGATATTCACCCTCTCCCTTCGCAAACAGCCACCATGCCAACGAAGTTTGTGTTCATATTCATTTGGTCTATAAGACAAACATGACAGGTGTGGAGAGGAGCTGTTGGCATTACCTTAGCTTCTCTGTATGAGGTTGTGGCAAGCAGGTCCTCCTTCTGGGCCTCTTTGGCCACCAACTTGAAGCGATGTAGCATTGCTGCTTTGCACAGGCGGCTGGCCAGGGCAGGACCACTCTTAAAGGGAGACCTACGAGATCCAGAGTAGTGCAGACAACATTGCATCATGTGGCATAATGTGGAAACCTAACAGGCTTCATGCTCAATATATGAATATTTTTGGATAACTGTCTCAAACAACATCTAACTTTCAACCGACTCCTCCTTACTCCTGTACAGTCCTGCCCTCTAAGCCGTTCACCACCTCCAGCGAGCCGTCTCCTTCACTCCAGTTGATGCTGCTGGTCGACTGACCACCGCTGGTTTCCACGGACGACACCAGGCTGATGGTGGGCCGCATCATGCAGTAAAACATGGGGAGCAGGGAGGTGATCCCCTCTACACGCTGGTTCACAGAGACCTCCATGCCGCGGGAATCATTGCAGCAACAATCACCTAGAACATCTCAACCATAATAACAACGCTACAAGCCCTGCATCACCGCGGTTCCACTTTAAGGAACACAGATATTTTCGACAAGACAAGGATCTATGACAAAACTGAGTCTGTAACGTGACTTGACTTACCCAGGAGGATATTTTGGACGTAGATGGGCTCGATGAAGTGGCTCAGCAGGGCACCCTGGTAGCCCAGCACTTGCCACTGGGTGATCTTGTCCGTGGCGCACATGCTGATCAAGTTGGAGGATGACGCATCAACGGGGGACGAAAAAACTGAGAACACCTTTAAAAGAGAAACATCCGGTTTGTGAGATGGGCTCAAATCTCTCTCACGGAAAAATAAGACTTGACGAAATGATTGGAAACTCAAGGCTGCCGTCACATACATGTTCTTTACAAGTGCATGTAAACTTTTGACCACAACTGTATCCTTAAACAGCAAACATGCCCGGTAGCAAAAGATAACACCACCTTGCCCTCTGTTGACAGGTGTAGGCTGATCTCACTGTTGGCTTGCCACACTGATATAGAGAGTGGATTCAGCCGCCTGCAGGGAGGAAAAAGAACAAGCATTTCCAATTTTTCCCCAGACGTAGCAATTGTAAACCAGCTAACAGGACACTAACATTTTAGAGGACATCTGGGCAGCACCCTTAGGCAGCTGGTTCAGGTACAGGTGGAGGGTGATGCCGGGCTTCACCGTGAGGATGGCTGCACTGTTGCTGTTCTGCTGGAAGATCGACATTTGCTTCAGGCTGGCTGTCTCGCTGAAGAACATTAAGAGGTGGCGATACAGAAACCTGAAAGTAGAGCGAGAGAACAGAATACCTGGAATGCCTACATTTCCTTCATGCTTGAAAAAAAGACAAAGAACATACTGACACCTTACTATTGGATAGAGTAGCCAGGTGCAGACAACTGACAATGCCTCGTCACTTTAAAGTGTTAGCAGAAGCTGAAGGTTATCGTTTATACATGACAATATACATTATTGAAGACTATCTTGGTGACAGCTTTCACTCAGTGCATATACATGGTGACTATCAGGCTGGTGTACACACAGGGGGATGTAAACTAACCGCATAAGGGACCTCCTTGCAGTTACAACCGCATGGGAATCATGCACGACCCGTCCGGTTAATGAAGTCCTGACGCTGGTATTGAAGTTCCCAGAGCCCAGAGCGATCACTTCAAATCCACTGGCTGAACAGTGAAATGTGGGTGAGTAGAGAGTGATGTGTGTGTGTGTGTGTGTGTGTGTGTGTGTGTGTGTGTGTGTGTGTGTGTATATATAGATAGACACTGTACATACATACCAGGACGTGTGTACATTTAAGTGACACAAACTGTTCACCTGCAAGCTAACTAGCCACTGAAATATGTTGATTTCACGTGAACAAACTTACGACTCTGGATGATGAACGCTGCTGAACTTTTGGTACAGGCAGAGAACTCTGGGTAACTGTTCACCAGCTTATTGATCTGATCCCTGACGGCCTGTAGAATCTGAAGGTTGACCGGATTTTTCTTTTCTGAAACGGAACACTAAAGAATTAAAACCAGTTTAGAATGATCTCTCAGAGGGAATTTAGACGTGGGCTCTTCACTCGTGACAAAAATCAAGTGTTAATATCCTCCAAGACTCATTTCAGACCGATCGCTATCAGATTGATCAGACCACATCAGGAGGCGGTGTGAGGAGCATTCCAGAGGCAACTCGGTCAAGTGTACATGCACCCATCTCGTCACACCGCGGACAAACCCCTCACTCTTTACTTTCTGGTGACGTACTCGTGAAGTACGTACGAGGGGAAGGCTGACAGACAGGCTTGTGTGTCCAGTGAAGGAGATGTGTCTGACACGGCAAATGACAGAAAGATTTGTTGATGCCGTGAGCCGCTCATGTTTTCATTATCTATACTGCAATGCTGAGCGAGCGAGCGAGCGAGAGAGAGAGAGAGAGAGGGGGGGGGGACACAGACAGACAGAACACGTGATACCTTGAGGCAATCTGCAAGGATGGACTTCTTTCACTGGCAGCAGAAGGGGGACATCTGAAGAAAACAGACACTTTAAGTTGGATTACTGAGAATCATAGTTCAGTGACTTTCATTTGACAGAAGGAGTTCGGTGTGAGTCTAGATAGGTAGAACTGATTTAAAGACAACATTGTTCAGCAGCAACCAGCAGCTCAGCAAATTCAGTTAAGTAGGGGAAGGGGTTGTTTGATTTCTCTTTATTTTATTAATCGTAGAATTAATATATCATAGCTTTGTTTCTGCATTGTATACACATGCAATTTTGGACATTTCTTAGGTTTTTCTTTGATTTCATGAGTGACAAGTGACATCACTGATGGAAAATTAAGTTTCAAAGCGACTACATGTAATATCGACATCAAGGAAAAGAAGGGCAAATGTGACAAACCATGACAATGATTGCATGCATGTTACACTGCTGCACACTCTAACCTGACACCTCAGGTTGGATAGAATTCTGCTTCTCCATGGCGGAGAGCAGTTGCTGCAGAGCGACCTCCGCTGCCTTCAGCCGAGCCTCCTTCTTGGTTTTCCCCATTCCGGTCTTGTATTCCACACCGTCAATGATCACGCAAAAGGCAAAACAAAGCAGTCTGTTGCCTGGTGTAATGAAAGCAAGAGTTGAGACATAGTGAAGTACACACACTGTGCGTATATCAGAGGTTAGGAGAGAAGACTGTTTACCATGTAACACATTTTCCCAGGATGAAACTAATGACACATCTGGTCAGTATTCAAAGCAATTTAAGAGTCTGTTGCAGCTGTTCAGGCTGTCAGAATTGAGGACTTAATTTACATTTTTGTCAGTGGACTGTGGCGTGAATGTAAACGTGCCCAGACAATCCTTATAAGCGTTACCTTTGGCCACCGTCTCCTTTATTTCCAGGTGAAACTCTAAAGTGTGGGCAAGCTGATGAAGCAGAGACATGGCAGGTGTCTCGCCTTTCTTATATCTGTCAATCAGGAGTTGAGGTGAGATTTTTTCCTCCACAGCAGGACCTTGTTAAGAAAAATGTAAAGAAAAAGAAAGAAAAAGGCACATTGAAAGCTTTTTAATCCTATATTGAATGTTTTTTTTTTAATGTTACTAAATGAAGATGTATTCCCGAGCTGTACAGATACTGAAACTCACCAGATCTGAACTTGTTTCTCACTTGCACGTCAAAGGGACGGGTAGGAAGCGGGACTGAGGTACACACAGAGCCAGTGGGCCTTTGACGGTCAGACAAGTTCTTCATGAGTATTGGTGCACAATTGGCTCCTTTAAAACCTCGCAATGGTCTCCCAGGTGCAAACATCCTGGAAGGTCTTGAGATTGGGTGGGTAGGTGGAAGGAGAAATGCTGAGATCCCGGATATGGTGCTGGAAAACCAAGAGTGTTCAAATCCAACTGAAAGCTGAGAAATAAAAAACAATAACAATCTATTGAAATAAGAAAGGTGAGCAATATGGGCCTCCATCTCAGAAGTGGAAACAGATTTTTTTAGTTTCATCTTTTTATTCGGACTGTGGATTTGTCTCCCCCCCCAGTCATCTCCTCAATTGTTACCAATTAGCGCGCCGTCCCTGGCTGAAGGTATCTAGCTCGGGTTAAGTTTAAATATTCTCCTATTTACGTTTTCGTAACACGCTGGCTAAAGCTAATTAATGGCGGATGTAATGTTGAACGTTAGAGAAACAGTCGACAAAGAGTATTTCCAAACACACAGCGTCTGAAATTCGAGGCAAATTTACAGTTGTGATGAACAGACTTTAGTTTTATGACATGTAAACAACCATAAATACGTATTTAGTAGCCAACACCGAGCCTCACCTGCTGCTTGTTTGTGGAAAATGGGCGTGTCGCTCCGGTGGTTTGATTGACCGCACGTGCCTTGGCTGCCCGGTGCGATTTCTGACCTAGTGGTCAACATCGGAACTGCAGGTCGTGTGGCGACCTGGGCGACTGTATACAGATTGAATATGAAAACAAATACATACAAGGAAAGAAAAGAACGGCGAGGCCAGACCTTATAGACCACACACACAAACAAATACGTTAAAAAAAGGAAATTAAATCAACACTATCCCACAGGTCCAGGTTTCACACCTCCCTAAACTAACACACAAAACATTGTTTTTACTCTCCAGCCTCCAACCTCCCACTTATGGCATATTAAAGAACATATTAAGAAAGAAAGAGTCCATTATCCAACATTACTCCTAACCAATTGCGATTGTGATCATCATGAGTCCTTTCATCATGTCCATTCATTTGTCAGACAACTGAAAGAGGGAGATGCATAAGAAACTGCAGTCTAAAGTGGGCTTCCTTTCTCTCCCCCACACCGCCGCTGACATGATGACATTTTGTGGTATATTGATACACAGGGGCTGCTTCCTCCTCTTACATGTGTTTACTGACAGCAAAGTTTACCCGCCTACCATCTATTCTTAAAACTCTGTATAGCTTAGAAGCCAAAATGAAGAATACATATATTCAGCTTTGTCAGTTTTATTTAGGTGCTAGTATGTGTTCAAATCTTCCTTAAATTTGATGTAGTCACTCTCTTTCAGTTTTTTTGTTGACACGTGACACATAACCAACTATTACGACTATTGACACATCACAGACCACTCTACCGACGTGTGATGATATGTGTCACAAAATAGTAGTAGGGCACATAAATCAACTGTCATCTTCAAAGCCAGAAAGTTAGATGAGAAAACCTGAAACCTCAGCACTAGTTATTATGTCCGTAGTAGTATTCCAGCTAAATACTTTTTCGTGTTTCCCAAATCAGATGAGCTTGTGAATACGAAAGAAGTTCACAGTTGCAGCTATGGACAACAGTCATAAAGACATGTGAGATGTATGAACGTGCATTGTTTATCTATACAAGTCCCAGGACATTCGCTACCTCTGCAAACTCAAATTAATCTGTGTGCAAAATCACACGAGTTTCATTCCGGAACACTGTGTCCCCACTGCCCAAATTAGGACTGTTGTGCTGCTTGTTGTCAAATTGTATGCGTACTGGTTGTTTGACAGTGCAGGGCAGTTGGTGGGTGGAGGGTAAGATGGATGTAAAAGGCCGAGCTGGCTGTGGTTTCATGCTGAGCATTGTTTGTACAGAAACCTCACTCAGAATCGAAACTGAGTCCCTACAACAGGCTACTGGTCTCACTGTTTCACTATTTCTTCTTTTTCCTAACTCCACTCATGAACTGTGAAGTACCCTGTTTTGGGGCAAACAATCGCAGTAATGAGAATGTAAAGTAAAACGGAACAAGCAGCCCACAGCTAGTGAGCGAGCAGTGAAGGTCACCACAGGAACAACATGCACACCCCCACAGTGGCCAAGTTTGAATTGACTTCTCTCATCTTCTCTAATCACTCACACGTGAAAAGGGAAAGGACTGAGTCTGTGAAATGACTTTGCAATCTCCATCCTTCTGTCAGTCTTTGCATTAACCTTCTAACATGAAGGAAAAAGAGATGCGTCACTCGTCTATGAGTATGTGGCCTCAACCATAACCCAGTTTTCACATCCGGAATCTGGAAGATGTGGTTCAATCCATTCATTCATTGCATTTTCCCCTTGCTATAATTCCGAATGTACACAGGTTGGGGAGATTTCTGCTCTTACTTTATTAGCTAGTGTTTGCATGTATATTACATTTTTGAGGGACACCAACTTCAGAGCTTTTGATTTTTGCTTGATTGTGCCCTTAAATAATTGGCATATACTGAGTGTAGCATAAAACCTAGACTAAATTCCTAGATTGGCGGCTTTGTAAACAGCAACCACAAGGTAATAAATACAGTAAACAGATGCATAGATGTAGGATGCTGTAAGGATGAAGTAAAGGATGAAAAGTTCATCTATCTGTTCATGGGGTTGTTAGTTCAGCACGGAAAAATCACAACAGCCTCGATCGGAAACGAAACTTTCAGCCCTGGAAATATTTGTTATCAATAATCAAGTAGATGCTTCTCACCATTTTGGAACACCGCAATTAGAGATGGTGGAATTTCCCCCCAAGAGAGATTTCAGGAAAACAGCATCACTATCACACACACACAGATTTTTTTTTTTTACCCAATTTAAACAAAACATATTGTGTGGAAATAAAACATTCCAAAGGTCAAAGATTCAAGAAGTCATTGTAAAGAAGCAGATGGAACATACAAACACAAGAATGTACAGGATTATGTAATGCAGTATGGTGTTATATTACTGATGTATTACCCCACAGCAACATTGCCAAATTGCTGTCCAAACTGGCACACAAATATTATCTTATATTTACTGATACATATTGTCAAATTTGTCCAAATCTTTCAGTTCAGAAAATGGCCATTGGAGTGTGAGGCGTCTTACATACTTGCCAATTGCGGATGCTATATGAACATACTATATACAGTATGTGGCCCAGTTTGTTCTTCTGACAGTAGGGGGCAGCAAAAGAATAGATAAAGACAATGGCTAAATCTGTATGTTGAATAGATGCCCTGACTTCAATGAAATAAAGGTAAGTTTAGTGTGCATGCTTTGTGATGAATGATTCAGTTTAAAGTCTTCAGCAGGGTTGGTTATGTGACTTTAGACTGTTTAAATCAGTAAATCAGTAAATTTAGACCTACACAGGCGTTATTCTGTCTTCCAATCATGTTATGTCATATTTAGATCATCCAATCTTATGTAAAATACATGCTACAAAACAATGTTGCCATCTAAAATAACAGATGCTGAATCAATTTCTAGTATTTTCCACAGCACCCAACCTTGCAAATCAGTGAGTGTTTGGTGCACTGTACTCACTAAACTGGCTCTAAAGTGAACATGAGGTAGTGAGTAGAAGATAATCTGTTACAGCTTTGTGATTTATGATGAGAAATAAAATATCTAGCTCTCAGGCCTGACACATAACGTGAACGTAGGCATGTGATTTTACAAGTACCATGTACACATAATGGGCTGTAAAGAGCCACACTAACTGCTTTACTGCACATCGTGCCCCCAGACCATCAGAAACCAGAGACTAGCGCCCCATGGCTAAAGCATGTTTGCTCTGACAGCACCCTACTGTTGATAAATAACAGCGCCTCTTCTTTAGCCCTGGTGCAGTCGCGTTCAGCTGCAGCTCTCCAATGCGTCTCCACAGCCAAGATTGAATCTTACCCATTCATTAGACTAAGTGGATGAGGCTCTCTAATAGGGGCTCCCTTCCCCTCAATAATTGCCGTTGATTGGCGTAAATTAGACCCTAGTTGCCAGACGAGTGATTCTCGACGACGATAATCCGATTCCCAACTCAAACTAATAGGATTTTAACTCTGGCTTTGGCCTAATGTCCGTCTGTAAACCCTGGCTATGGCCCTATGCCCCATCCAGCCCATGTCCTCTGGATCATATCTGGGCCTGGCGAAGCTGAGGATACAAGTGGGGTATGGATTCAGTGGGGTTGGGGCTCGGGTCATTGCTGTCCTTCAGCGGTGACTCATGTCCTGAAACACATTCAAGAGTCATTTGGTCATTCATGTGGCCACTTACATCATCAAGAGAACACGCTGCAAGTGAGAGGAGAGTCTGGTGGTGCAGCACGGATGCTGGATGTTGTTGGTCAACATGTACCCTCTGTACAGGCCTGGAGCTCTTGGGCGCCTCTAAATACTGAATGATGAGGTCGCATTTGAGGGCTTGGCTTTTTGACAGACTCTGTGGATATAAATCAATCTCTGCAAGCAGACACATGAATTGTAGATGCCTGAGTGTGTTCATGATTCCATTGGCTGGGGTCTTAACCTGAATTTATACACATATTGCCAGCAGTGACTACTTTGATCTCAAAGTTCATTCAACATGCAAAGGGCCTGGGCCTGGATATTGAATCTGGAATTTTGAATGCAGGATGTTAAGCTGTAATGTAGCATTTCTTTAAATTGTGGTATTCTCACTATAACTTAAGTAGAGCATTTGAAAACAATGGGGAGACTGTCTGTTATAATCTATTGATTCATTTACATAACTGTCTTACACAAATCAGAAAACAGTCCATATACAAGCATTTTAATGAATTTATGTCTTATCTTATAAGACATTCAGCATTTATGTTTTTATTACAAAACCAAGCATTTGCACCAATATCTTTAAATTTTGGGTTCTTGGTATATATCAAGGTGCAGAAATACCTCTTAATTTAGACATCTGGGCTCAGATTCCAATCTCTTGCACGCCCCTTGATGCCTTCCCCAGTACATGAAGTTTATAAGAGGAGATCACTGAATGTTCTTTTGTCATTCAGTTGATAAGGGGACGGTGCTGCTACTAAGGCCTGAGGACTAATGAATCTCCACTCCATTACAGCTGAATCGGACAGATTGCTCTCCCAGAGAAATGAATTGAGTTTTTTGTATTTGTGAGATCATTCTCCCTCCATTAACTGCTCTTTATCCCGTCTCTTCATCACAGGCAAATCAGGTTAGGCAGCCATGATTAGCTGGGGTGGCCTCCCTTTTTAAAAGGTAATTGGGTTTGGCGGCTCAGCTGATAGTGCCATTAGGACCAATAAAGGCTGGGCTTGGCTCATCGAGTGAAACAGATTCTTCAGCAGCAGATGGCAGATGGAGGGGAGAGGGCTCTGATGCATTGAGGCCGAAAACAAAGTTTGTGTAACCAAAGTAGTTTGGGGGCATCCTCTCTATTGCATGACCCCCCATTTCCAACCCTCCCGCTCCACCCAGACACATTAATAATTTTTTTTGTTCCTTTAAAACTGATGGTGACATTTTCAAAATGCACTGCCAGTTTTAATGTAACAGCGATTCAACAATTACTTGGCAATTACAGTCAGTGTTTTACAGTGAGTTAGATAATCATTTCTTCAGGTACAAATACTCTGGGAAATGAAAAGCAAAATGCCTTCTGGGGAAATCTCATGTCATAGTTGTGCTTCTCAGCTGGTATTGAAATATAAAAGTGCCAACACTACAATGGTAAAATACAAGAAAATAAATAAATAAATCACGTAGCTCTGATTTGGAGAGTCTTGATACTTTTCTAACAGTTGAATAGTGAAATGCTCCAGAGTAGATTAAGGAAGTCCCTTATTTGGCCTCTCTTCATCTCTAAAATGTAGGCAATAATGTTCAAGGACCACAACATTTATATATAAAGATGTACTTACATCAATATCTTCCACAGTCTACCTCAACCTGTTGGTAAACAAAAACAGTAGTATCGGCAGTTAATGAAGATCGAAGATGTCGACGCGAGACACACACTGTGACCAACAATCGATCCTCACCAACTGTATCATCTCCTGTCATCTGGACTAAAGGAAAGGTGAACTTGGCAATTCCGAGAAATCCCACAAAGCCCCAGATAACCTTACTGCATCTGGGGCTTTGTCCTATAGGAAAAGGTGCATTAGTGGTGACAGGAGGGCCAGCGGGGACCGGTGCTGATGGGAGATTTAGACGGCTAGAGGTGGGTCTGTGTATTATGTGGCTGGCCGTTGCTGTGACTGTCTCCCTCTTATCTCTTCCACAGAGGGGGTCCGATCCCCTCCGCTCCTCTTATCTGTGGCTTGGACTTAGACTTCTGCCCTGTTTCCTTCCCGGAATCATCCCAGTTTAGGGAACTGTTGTATTGGTAATATGAAAGGTGACTCTTCGGCCTTGATTTTTTTTTTCTTCTCTTTTCAACCAATTGCAAAGTTCATGTAAAGAAGCCATCTTTTCGGTATCATGTTTTAATCATTTATGGGATTTGATTTCAAGACATGGCTACATTCATAATGTGATCAACTCGGGCTCTGCTGACTCTATCAACCTTGAGGATGGTTGTAATTTGCTGCAAAATCAAACAAGCCAAGTCAATGAAAGGCCTTTGTTTATTTTCAGTGGCCTTTGTCACTGGCAGAATTGTTCAATTACAGGAAGTAAAAGTTCAAATATCACAATGGAAAACAGTCCAATACAGTATCTAAAGTACTCATTATGAATAATTATACCTGTAGGCGGGTGTTCAATGAATAATATATTAACACCTGGTATAGGCTAAAGCATGAACAATGAAAATGAGATGAATTGGAATTAAATTATGAATTCTACGTGTATCTTTTCTTGACAAATGTTGTACAAAGTGTTTCACACTGGCAAAGCCTGAATATCCAAATGGTTTGATTTGGGGTCAGTTGAGGGATTACACAGTCATCTACATTGGAGTTCTAAACCACTTGACCTTATGTAAAGGTTACAGTACCAATGAGCTGAGAGAAGTAACTACAGACATTAGACAAAAATAGTGGAGAAAAATAATATTTCCCTGTGAAATTACTCAAGTAAAGCCCGAGTACCTTAAAGACTGAAGTCCATCACTTGAGCGAATGTACTTCCACCTCTAGCATTTGTTGATATACAGTAAATGGATCTATGTTTTCAGAGTGAGTTTCCAGCATTGAAAGAAGGGATTTCACAGCAGGAGAAGAACAAAATGTGTAAATGTGTAATCTGTTTTGATTCAATATCCTTGCTTGCTCACACAGTAATGTATCGCTGTATAACCAGAGGGCTGTGGTACATTTTCACCCGAGAGCTGCACATTTTCAGCCCTCCTAAATAAAACATTGTGTCGCCAGGCGCCGGTAAGTGTCCCTCAAAGAGCAGAGGGAGGAAGGGCGAGGGTAAAAAGCGTCCAGGTTAAGTTGTTTGAAAGGCCTCGGGTATTAAGAGGCATTTTACACTTAAGAAGTTGGTTTCGCTGGGTTTTCTGTTTCCCCTCTTATTGATTGATGCTCAACTATCAATGCATAATAGAAAAGCACTCAGAGCAAATGCAGGGTTATGGCCTTGGGAGGGAGTCAGCAGACAAGACTGCAGCCCCCCCCACACTCCAATGCCATTATTGGCCCATAAAGGATCCCTCGGGAAGGCCACGGTGTTCAGATCAGCACACACCAAATACCCAATTAAAAAAGGCTTTAAATTCCCTCCTCTTTCCTGGGAAGAAATCAATCTGAATTCAATCTATTCGGCTAGGATTCCGACAGAGCAGGTAATTGCCCATAATCGGTCAGCTAGGTGACAACAGCTTAAAGGGGAGACACTAATACAATCAGGTATTCGCTTTCAACGCCCGTCCTAGTCCGGGCCTTGACTGTCGAAAAACAGGCAGAGTGCAGTTTATGTACCCATCAGACAAAAGCGAATATAAAGTTACACAAGTCTTCTATTGTGGGGCGCTCGACAGCTGATAAAGAGAATCAGTAAAGTACTACTGGAATGACACTTCCTAAATGACCCATCATAAAGTTCCAATGAATGTATTCAGCCATCATCTTTGGCAAAAAAGGTTGTCAAGGACCTGGAAATGAAACAGCGGTTCCAGTTAGGTACAAAGGCTCCACACATGTCATTAGCATAATTTGCACACAGTCCTTGTAATCATGTCAGGATTATTTCAATGAAATTCTACGCTGTCGATAAAGACGCAGCATACTTAATGGTAGCATTAGATAAGTAACATTCTTAATGGGGGTATATTACTGTACTACAAGCCATCCCCACCCCACCCCACCCTGCTGGATGACTTTCCATTGCCTAATGCAGTGCTCCTGTGCAGACTAATGTTTTTGCTCTGAAGCAGCTCTCTCAAAAGGATTTGTCATCTTACTTGCATCCGTGTCTGTTTTGGGAAAACACACACTTATTACTTTCTGTACTACTCCTGTATGAGGGTAACAGGTCACACTAAGCTGCCACAGAGTAACACACAGGTCTGCAGTTTTGGTCAATGTTTCCCTAAAATGTTTCAGTTTTAAAGGCTGTGTTAATGTTGAAATTGTCAAAACCATTAGGATCGTGTGATATATTGAACTATTATATCAGATGGAGGAAACTGTGGTGTTGTGGTGGTGGTTGTTATTTAGTTGCTGTTTAGTTGATAAAACATATTGGCAAAAGACTGTTAATAGTTTTCCAGTAAAACTAATTTACATTATCATTTATGCTCAATATGTGTATGAAGATAGTTGAAAGAAAAAACATAATACACTGCCTGAGCATTAATTTGAAAAGTCCACACTTTTTATGTGTTTGCAACTTTGTATTTATCTTAGAAAATAATTAAAAAAAATGTTTTAATATTATAATAACATGGCTTTTTGTTCAAGGTAGTATTTTCCCCAGATTCATTTTTTAAAATGTTTAAAATAACACTTGCAGAAATACTTACACACACACAGTCAGACTGGTGTGTTGAAAACTACTTGTGTTTTGGAGAGTATACGCTACTCTCGCTTGAACTCTAGTTTTGCTGGTTGGTAACATGATGTCCAGAGGTCAGCAGGGGTCAAAAGGTCATTGGCAGAAGGCTACGATTAATGGATCTCTCAATAAAACGAGAGCTAATATTACCAACTCTCTCTCTCGCTCTCTCTCTCAGCCCTGACTTTGCCAAAGTGGAGAGGGAATTCCTTATAGTAGACAGCGCAGGGCAAACAGCTTGGCTCTTGAAATTGCTTTCTGTAATGGGTCCAGGCTTCAAAAGTGGAAGCACACTTTTAATTGACCAATCAAAAGGAAATAAAGCAGCCAATCTTCAGACAGGAAGCAGAAAGCCAATCGAATTTGTTTCATTTCCTGCCAGATCCATCGCCGTTTAAGCATGTTACGCAGTACATCAGGGCAGTTGATTATGAATATATCAAATAGCCAGCTGCTTTGAGAGCTTTTGACTATGTTGCATTAATAAGCACACTGAAAATCAATTTAAAGCATGATATGTTATCTCTTTGTTAAAGAATGAAAAATGTGGGACTGCATTATTAAAACCTAATTTAGTCATACTTGTGGTCTTGAGAGAAAACCAGACTGCAGCTCGTGTAGAATGAGAACACACAATTACTGAAGGTGTGTCTTGATAAATACAAACGTGCCCTCAAGTGTGAGAAACATGGCATGGGAGGGGAAAGTGTGAGTGATAGAAAGACTCATTCTGTGAGAAAAATACAGTTATTCTAAACCAGTCGTCGGTTACGACCAGTCAACATGAGGCTGTACAGCTGCTCTCTCTCTGCGAGCATGAGTGAGTGTGACGGGCAGCCCTTGAATGTGCTCACCATCATTTGTCCATAAGGTGGCGTATAACACTCAGTATGCCAAGGCGCCCTGACCTTCTCTTTTCCTACACAGAGAATTCAGCTCTGAACAGTCAGTCATGGTGACTGGCATGCACCTTATATTGTGTAACATGACATATACCATTTGGTGTTGGGCACTTTCCCCCTCAAAGGGCTTTACAGAGTTGTAAATTCAGTACATTTTTTTAGCACCGGACACCCCCATCCCCCATCCCCCCACACCGCCTCAGACTGTGTCGGTGCCATGCTGTACCAGTTTAGCCGTAAATTGAACAGACAAAGAAATCTGGCTTTACTTCGGCCTATGACAGGAATCACGGCGCTGCAGGGGTGGAATGTATTTTGTTTTGCGGTGGTTAATGGTGCAAGTTGTTGAAATGAAACCAAAAGCTGTGTAAGGGTTGAAAACATGGATAAAACACATTAAAGTAAAGGAGAAATAGAGGTACGCAAACTGCATTAATTGAGGTATTTTATTTATTTTTCATTTGGACAGCACGTCACACGTTTCTAAGACACTTCCACAATGTCACGTTTTTCCTCCCTCCTGCTCTGTATTTGATTTTTCTCATTTCTTCCATTTTCTTCCTCCTTTCTGTGTTTCCTAATTCGTTTTATTGTTTTCCTCTTTCATGCAGGGTTAGTCTTGTAACGGAATATATTTCCAGTGTGTGTATCACTTCTTTTAAAGTTTAAGTTAAGACCTCGAATCCCACATCCACCAGTGAACACAGATGTTTGGCTTTGTGTTACAGTTAAGTGAATGTCTTACGCCAACATATTCACATGAAGCTGCAAATCAATATGAATTTTGGAATTGTTTATTTGCACACATCCTCCATACACCAAAGCAAGTTTGAAAGCTGGGCTGTCTCCCTCTGTTGCTTTCACACGGCCGGTGCTGTGAGCAGCTTGTATTTGATTTCACAGAGAGGTGGTAAACATGCCGGTCTTTTCCACATCTCTGTTGTTCTGACACGCTCAGCTGAGACAGAGCAGCTCTAAAGTGTCAGCTTGAGGATGTGGGCGCTGCAGGTCAGCTTTCACACACACAAACTTACACTTCTCACGTTTCAGCCCACAATATGGGTGGATGTTACTGCTGGTGTCCCCTTGCCCTCCTGGATTAAAACAATGATATACGGCGTGAGGAACAGACGTCCTTAAGTATGTGGTGCAGGTGGACACAAATGTGACGCAGACACAGAGAAAATTCGATATGGTCATAAATATTATTATTTTCATTATTATGGAATCACAGTCATATTTCTATTACGATAACTGATTTAATAAGTTACATCTAAATACAGTGCATTTGTGTTTTAGATCATTTTTGGCAGCAATGGACCTAATTTTACCATTGTTTTGATGACAAAACAACATTTTTTAAAACGTAACACAAATAATATCTTGGTCACAACATTTATTTTTTGGATCATAACACTTAAATCTGCTTATTCTGTTTTCTTTTATTGGACAAATCCAACCATTATGACTCCACCTCATCTTCCTCACATATTCAATGATATCAGTATAAAATAAGGAATGAGGACAATAATCACACATGTAGAATCCTAGCACACGTAACATAAACATTCCTACACCAATGAGTCATGTAAATTTAATACAGAGGCATTAATAAAGCACACATAGTCCCTCCAGGTGTCCATCATACTGTATAAAGTAACATATATGTCATAATCTATTATGTGCATGTACCAAAATATCTTGCTCTTAAATATCAAAACATTTACTATGCAAAGAAAATGTAACTGGCCAACATATATTCCAGATTTACTGTGTTCAGGATATGTTAAATATATAATGGGACATACCGTATGTGAAAAAGGTTCCGAATGAAGTAGAAACATATTATTTAATACATAAAGTACATACATACTTACACATACATACATATATGGATCGTATATTCTCTATTCATACAAATATATTGGTCTCTCTTAGGGCTCATCATTTAAAAAGATGCTTCCTTTGTCTGGTGAAATAATATATGGCAATTAGAGCTGATGAATCCCAGGAGGTGGCTTTTATTAACTCCATTTCATGTTGATAGGTGTGATGGCACCAGCGTTTTCAGCGCAGGACACTGCAGCTGCTGGGGCACGAGGAGGAGGAGGAGTGGGGGGCGGTTCTTCGTCCCCACTCTGGGAGACAACTTTAGCCCTGAGGATGTGAATGGGACAGAGACTCCCCCCTCCTCTCTCTCTCTCACACGCACGCACACACACTCAAAGTTGCCCCCGACCCTCTGCCTTTCTTCCATATAGCCCTGTGAACCCCTGAAGGCCACCCTGTTGTCACAATGTAAATCAATGCCTCCGCCCCAGTCTGACGTCCCCTCACCGCTTGCCCATCAAGCCAAGTTGTCCACACATTGATATTCCTCCTCCTCATCCTCTTCCCGGTCTTTATTATTTTAATTAATCAGGATCGCTGCACCTGTCTGTCAATTGTGCGGGTCGCCATTCCGCGCAAAAAGGAAAAGTAATTAAAGTGTTTGGCAAGGCATGCTGGGGGTTTGGTTTGGGGCAGAGATGGTGGTGCAAACGCTGACAAGATGAATTGGATACAGATGCCAGAGCTTTCATTAAATCAGCTCCTCCTCCTCTCTCTCAACACCTGAAGCCCTCTTTGTGCTCGCTCAACAGTGGCCAGGTAGAGAAAGAGTTAATAAGAGCAGTTTCTAATTGTGAGAATGAATAAATGATAGCTGGAGGACAGAGTGAATACTCATGTGATGGAAAACTGAAGCCCAGATAATTATATCTTCAAAAATATCAGGTATCGCTCATAAATGTAATACCTCCCAGAAACACCCAGGCTACTAACACTTCCAAGTGTTTCTCTGCCACATACTGTATAGACAAATATCACAACGGGCATTAAAAGCGCTATCTTAACGTTTAAAATTGCAGGTTAAACACCTTGTTATTGTCATTTCTGGTGGTTTTTCATTGGATATTATAGGATCGTGCATTCTTCTATCCTTTCACAGCAAATAGAACAAATCCAACAAGGAAACATTCTGCATGATTTTACTGAGCATTTCAAAGATAAATCAGAGACTGCAGAACTTGCAAGGTAGCGAGGGATGCGTCAGCTGTTCAGAACGCAAGAAAACATCAAAATATATGAATTAACAAATGTGTAATTGGGAATATTTATCATTATCATCTTTATTCCAAATCCTTTGAAATTGGAGATGTGTCATTCATACCTCTCAGGTGACAAAACACCATTTAACTTGAAGGTTGTGGATTTTGGTTATTGATGCTGTTAACATGTATCTGTGCGTGTTTGTGTAGAAGTCGTTGTTCTTGGGTTTGGTCAGCTAATGGCAGCACTTTGGCGGCGGGCGCACAAGTGCAAAATGTTGTTAAAATAGCCATCGGGTGAGTGACTAGTGTGTTCTATTTCTGTTTCTGCGTGGCTCAGTCTTTGTGCATGTGTTCAGTGTGGAACAGGTGTAATACTTATTAGCTTCACATTAACAGAGAACAATTTTGAACGCAGGGGTTACAATGGATTATTTGTTATTTCAGTGCGTAGAAACAGACAACATAGGAACAGGATTTGAGTAAATCTTCCACCATTGCACTGAGCACCTCACCACTACCATTTGGATCAGTCGGGGGCCTCATCAGGCTTTGCCTCCTGCTCTGTTTCACAGCTTCTTGTTCTCATTCTGAACTCATTGCCTGTGACTTGATTGCACTCAAGCATCGGTCACCTGGTGCAATCACATCTTAAGTCATATTTCTGTAGCTTTATGGCTCCATGTTTCAATAACCTCCAAATTGTAAGCACCTTGAGGTTGACACAGAGGAAAAGAAACGTCTTTGTCGTGGGTATTAACAGTGCCTTGTGGGGGCAACTTAGTGTCAATAAACCCTGCTGCCGGCAAGGCGACGGCAGGCGAGAATGGACAATCAGAGCGTCTGCAGGAGATCTGTAGGGATACATAACACGGCGGGGGCTATGGGAGGCTCCGCATCTAAGTGGGGACCTGGGGTCTTCAACAGCATTCTGGGTAATGATCTGCATTATGAAGCATCAGAGCACTTTACAAGGGTCCCTGAGAGGGCGGTGGTGGTGGTGGAGGCGGGGGGTTGTTCTCCGACTCCGACGAGACGTGACGCCACATAACCTGTGAAACGAGGCCCCAGCCAAAGCTTTCCATTTGGATGGGTTAGCCAAGGCCTCCTTTCACCCCCCCATACACACACACACACACACACACACACACACACACACACACACACACACACACACACACACCCCCACCCCATCCCAGTCAGTGTCATCTTCACTGAAACAGGAGCAAAGTGCTTTAAAAGGGGAGATGGGAATAGACCAGGGGGAGGGTCAGAGGAAATGTGATTATCATCAGAAAAACGCAATGAGACCAAGAGTGTTTAATGCACAAATGCACAAAAAGTGATATTTTATTACAGCTTGAAGGCTTTCAAAAATTACTGGAAAAGGCAGGAAAATGTGTCTGAGATGGAGACTCTGAAATGCCTGTTTAACAGGCCGTAATCAGTTTAACCCTGATGTGTCCTGTCCTTTTCACGCGAAGATATGTTTCTCTGACCCCTGATTTGATTAAGTAAAACTTCATTTTGGGGGGAAAAACCACTTTGTTGCTATTACTGGTGCATTTTCAAGATGGATTAACATGGAAAAAGTGGGCTGCACAAGACGTCATTTTTTTTTTATGTCCCTCACACTCACAACTGTGTGTGTGTGTGTGTGCGTGTGTGTGTGTACATGTGTGTGCATGTTTCATTTTAAAGGGGAGGATCTCAAGTTCCCATAATACTAATACTGCAATATGAGATAAAAGTGTTTAGGATGATCGTATTGACCATAACTGAGGAACACTTCCTGATTTCATTTTAGACTTAAATCTAACAGTTCACTTCAAAATGGCTCCTACATACTGTGCCCTTGTGACCACATGCTGTTGTTTTCATTTGGTTAATTTGAACCTGCAGTTGTGTGGTAAAAGAATGAACACACCTGACTATAACACAATTAGAATGTTATTTCTCACATTATACAATATAGTAAATATCCTTTACTGTCATTTATCCGTCCTTTTAAATTATGAAAGGTTTATTTCCTCTAGATAAGGTGTGCTGTCCCATGACTCTTTAAATGACTTGTGTTTCTGTTTGGTGACGTGAACTGTTTTTCCCCTGGTTAAACTGAACATAATAGTTTCCTGCCAAACATAACAAACAAATTCCACGTTATTAGTGTGCCAGTGAAAATATAAATGAAACACGTCTGCAGTTATTGTGCAATGCCACCCATCCCAAATGTACCTTTGAAGAGTTACTCCTTCACCTTACGTAAGTGAACGATACCACCACTCTGTTGACTTGAGCCATTTCAAACCATTTTTTTGGAGGACTTCAACTTCTGAGGTAAAACCTGGTCCCAAGTTAGCATTTAATGTCATATGTTGAGTAGTGAAAGTCTGAGAGGGCAAGAATCAGCTGGAGAATAGTAAGGTTGTACAAAGATGTGTGAGCAGATCCCTGAGCTTTAATTTACTGGGCTCAAGTGAGTAAGAGTGAGCTCACCTCAGGGATTATAACACCTCTTCTTCTTCTTCTAATGATCTGACTGTAAATGGGGCAACATTACCTCTAAATTTTGCCGTAAAAATGTCAATAAAGTTGCAAGAAGATGTCTGATTAAGTGCAAATACTGAACAATAAACAACAACATTGTATACATGAGTAGAAAATTGTGCATTTGTGATATGATGTGGTTTATGGGGTTACTATCAGATACAAATACACTGAATTAATACAAGTGCGTGAATTTCTGTGAAGCATAATTGAGCAATCATACACCATTGATATTGATTGACATCAATAATTAGCCTCAATTACATTGTCAATAGTCATCAAATAGATCCATGATGGCTAACGTTAAGGTCTTTCACTCATTAAAACCATCCTGAATAAAGATGTTCAGTATTTCAAGGCATGTCAACACCAAAGCCTAATGTGGAACATCGCAGTAAAGTTAATCACGATGAACTATAGTTCTAAGGTCTTTCCTTACAAAACAACATGTCAGAGGATGCAATCAAAGCGTCATTTGAAAACGTTGATCCCGTTGAACCTTGGCAAGCATCTCCTACGTTCTGAAAGGGATTCACGTCAATCTGGACGGATACCCTTCACATTCAAATCCATCTGACAAATCTCCAGCTCCCCTTTCCCTTTTGTAGCTCTAATAGATAACATTATCCCATATTAATGGCGCCGGCGGCTACATGGGGCTACTAGCCAATTGAGCGGGTGACTACAGATCAGCGGGGTGAGGCGAGCAGATCATTAACCATAATTACCTCCAGCTAATCCACTTCCAAGCGGTACAAAATAAACAGCCAGGCCCATTAGAGGAGCTGACTGTCAGCCTGCAAGTGGCCTGTGGCTCCTTTGGCAATGATCTGAACCCACAGGGGAATAAGAGAAAAGAGTGTGTGTGTGTGAGTCGCGTGGGGGTGGGGGGGCATACATGAGTGATGGCGAGCCTTACTACTTCACTTCCACCTGATGGGGATACGGGGGTTGGGTGGTGGTGGTGGTGGGGTTGGGGGTCATAGCATGGATGGTGGCTGTGCTCTGGTGGTGCTTGCTACATGCTGGAAGAACGGGTGCTTTTGTTTTGTTTTGTTTTGTCCCCCCCTCACACACACACCACCTCCCTTTCATGTACCCAGATGGTGTTCATTTTGACCTGCTCTGTGTTTGCACCCCTCTCCCCACCACCACACCCACCCGCCTACCCATTTCCATGTCCCATTCATTCTGTGCCTGCAGGCGTTTTTTCTCTCTCTCCCTCCCTCTCTCTCTCTCTCTCTCTCTCTCGCTCGCTCTTTGCTCTTACATCTTTCTCTCTCTCACACGCACACGCACACACACACACACGCACACAGTGTTCACCCGTATAATTGTTTCATGTCACGTTATTAAGCTAATTCCAGTTTGTTCACTTTTGTCAACCGATGATTTATATACATAGCCATTATTGCCGTGCTGCCTGACAGATATATGTGTGTTGTTGTCGTGCTGAATATTCAGTGAACCGTTCAACAGTTGCTCCGGTCAGCAGCAGAACAAACAACTAACAGTGCAAAAACTGGAATTGAAGTCCTGAGATCTCATTCAAGCTTATTGGTTTATATTGGAAACAGACTGACTGCACTGCACAAATTCATTTATTTTGAGGAAATTAGACTTGATATGACAAACATGAAGGCTAATTCTTGTAGATGTAGAAATAAAAACATCACTTGAATTATTCATTTCAATAAATCTCAAAGCAAACTGATATAGTGTCAATAATCTGATCACCTGATTGTGGGACTTGACAGAACCGGAACCTACTATAGTTTTGCACTGATCCGTTTGACCTCTATGTGGAGCAGCACTAGCAGGTTTTAAATAATGTACAGAAAGAATGGAATGCATGTAAGTTATTATCACGCTTTTCTTCTCAGCCCTGTTGTCGTGCCGTTAACACATTGCGTCACACAAGTGTGTTCCAAACTGGAGTTATTGTCTTATAACTGACACAGGTGTAGAATTTCCCCAACTGGACGTGTGCAAGTAGCATTGCAAGTGAAGAGGCGGATGCTTGGAAAAGATCCAAACCTATTTGTCTTCACTCCTGGCTTACGTCCAGGTGCTTATTGCAGTTTTCCTTCATGCTCTTGATGTCTTTGCAACTGATGAAATGGGGGGCACTCACCCAAGAAGCAGCTTTCAGGCAGACTGCAGAGAGATGAGGGAAGACTTTATCTCTCTGGTGTTGTGTACTCGCAGCAGCTCTTATCTTCCACTGACTGATGTGCATTCACTACCTAAAGAATGATACATTAATCTTTTATACAAGTTGATTATGCCATTCATAATGTCTGGTTAACATGAGATGAGTGGCCCTTTAAAGGAAGCACAAAGACACCACACACACTTCAAAAACATCATCAGTGCGAGGTTGAGTGACTCAGAAAGAGAAAACAATGGGAATTTAATTTCCTCACAATTAGAACCTCTCCTTCTTAATGAAATCTGAAAGAGGATTCTTCGGGCGTAGCTCATTATTTTCTATGAAATCACAGGCTTTTGACAGAGGAAATTCAATTCATCAGAAGCTGGGTAGACTTCATTTTTGAATAAATGGGGAGTGAGAACAGCTCATGCCAAAGGCTTTTTAATTCCACGTGAGCTTCCAGCTGATGTAAAAGAAAAAGAACATCAGAGAAAGATTCCAAATGATAACCACCCGTAAAACTAATGGAGCCAGTGGGTTAAAATGAAGTCTTATTACTCAGTCAGAGAGATTCATAAGTAAATATAATGAAATCCTACTAAGAGCGATAAGAGTATTTGGGGATTTATGCTGCCAGTGTTCTGTAACATAGTATCTCACTGAAACATGTGCAAAGAACACTACAGGGATGCATCCACACCTTTTAATAGTCTACAAGCTGAATAAATCCTAAAATCCTTTGTGAGTTGATATATCAAAAAAGAATCAAATACAGCTTAGAGATTTCTGTCATTGTGTAATTTATATGTACTGTGTGACTCACGGGTGATGTGTTCTGGCATGTTGCTTCTTGGCAACTACATCTACGCTTCTTCTTAAGTATTTCCAAAAGATCCCAGACCAGACAGGTGGAGTTTAGAACAACTAATTACACAATGACATCTGAACATTTTTGATAAGTTGCATGTGTTTGTTTGAATTGGAAACATACTGTAACTGGCAGCGCCTGAGCTTTGCTGATGCAGTAAACCACACCCTGCAGAGACTCAAACCAAACACTAACAGTTATTTGCAAGTGGTATTTGAAAGAAAATCAGTCTGCCAGCGTTTTCAATGGCGGCCAAAGCCAAGGTTAGCAATCAATCCCTGCAAATAAATCACCTGACCGGAGGAAAGAAGACAGATAAACTGCAAATCAGTGATCAGGTTCACTGGACTTGAAAGACAGCAAACTTATTCAGTTTCACCAACAGGTGCATTTGACTCAGATTTCCGCCGTGTTGCCTGGATTCTTTTTTATTTTGAACGACACCTGCTCTTGCTTTTGCAAACTTTTTTCCGGATCGAATGATCCTGTTTCCAGCAGCAACCCAGAGCAACAGTAAAAGCCACCCAACCCAGGAACAACCGGGAAACATTAACCGGCCGCTCCGCTACCCACTAATGGATCGGACCCATTTCATCAGCAATCTGACATTTAATGAATATATATTTTATCTTCCCGTGCCAGTTATCGGAACGTCCTCCCCGTTCCGAGAAATCGCCGCCCTGGGACTCTTTTGAACGGACCTTTTTTCCTCCGACTGGCACCTGTACGCCAATCACACTCACTGCAACCGGCTCACAATCCCCCTTGTTTTTCTCCTCCCTCTCTGTCTTCAATATGGTATGTGGATTAATAATTCATGGCCAGTTATTAGGGCCAGTTCAATAGGAGATCTGCTGATGGAGGGTCGGTGCTCGGCGAGCGTGCCCGGAGGGATGCTGCGTGTTGTTGTGTCAGCCCCCATCTGCCAGAATGCAATAAGGCAAACAATGGAGGCCTTGATTTCCACCAGCAGGCCCATAATCTTTAAATGGCTATTAGCTGAAGAGTGCAACCAGTCAATAACCGACAAAATCCTTTTAAAAGCTTCTCTCTCTCACTCTTTCTCTCTCTTTCTCTGTTCCTCTTAATCTCTCTCTTTCTTTCTGCCTCTCAGTCTCTTTCTTCTCTCTTGTTTCTGGTCAAATTGGGCCACAGAAGCTTCTGTAAAACTCTTTCCAAGCATCGACCCCTGCAAGTTTTTAATGTCACTGCTTACAGAAGATGTGGTTATTGATGTAATAGAACTGACTTCTTTTCATGGAAGCCAAAATAAGGACAATTGAGGTCAATGCCCATTTTCTCAGCAGTCAGCTGTGAAAGAAGCACTCAAACCAACTACTCACGTAAAAGTACGACAATTGAAAAGTGGACTTCTCCATTACAAGTAGATGTCTTGTATTCGAACATAACACAAATACAACACAAGTAAAACTAAACAAGTGTCCGAGCATTCTCCAAAATGCAAGGACTTAAGACTGCAAAGTACCTTAAAACTGCATTTACAGCCCTTAAGTATGTCCACATAATTACTTTCCACCTCTGTTTTGGAATAATAGAAGTATTAGACCCTAATTTCTTGGTCAATCTCATGTTGAAGGCATGTAGCCTCACATGGCACATTCAGGTTCACTTAGAAAATCCTAAGAATTGTTATTGATATTGATCTCCTAACTGTCCTCCATAGCAGTAGCAAAGGGCGAGGGGAAGGGGGGGCGGGGGGTGCGCTATTTCGTTTCCAATGCAGTATCACTTGTCAAAATAGTTTTCCTGACAAAAGTGACAGTACCTTGAAAGAAGGCAGTAGCTTTGTGGCGACATCACATGGAAGAGATACACTCAAATTATTTATGCTTTAGCTTTCAATCAGAAAGGATAGAGGCTGAAAGAGATTGAATTACTGTTTACAAGGACAGGATTAAATTGTTTTTAATCTACAATGTTATGAAAGCAATAACCTTTCTGATGGCTGCAATCATATCCTAATAAAACTGATATTCATTAGTGTCAGAGAATATTCCCTGCTTCCTGTCTACTTCAGATATGCTACCTGAATGGTGTCAGCAAGGACATAAACAAATGGTTTCGACCAACAATGTAGCATTGCACTCTTAGCACTGCATTTATCCAGTGTAGTTATGTATGTTGACAAAACCTCATATCTGAAAATAATCATAATATATACAGTATCTGCCGTAACAGGATAAACAGTGGGGTTTCAACTGACTGCATTTTGTTCAAATTGAAGCTGTAAATTGAAAAATGGGTAAAGAAAAAACTCACAAGGTAATCTGTATTTCACTTCATTTCTTCCTCTTTTTTGACCTGGATGACCATGACCATGGATGCAATATTGGGATGGGGGCCTGTAGTTACTTCTCTCAGCTCTGTTATCATCAGTCCAGGTAACGTGGTAATGATAGATTTTTGCTTGAATGGTCCATCTATGATGTCACTGTAATCCTAGCCGATGGTCATTCGTCTCATCATAGCCCAAGCCTTTTGGTTTTCACCTCTGGTCCCAAACAGATTTGAGCATGCAGTGATTATTAACTCCTTAAGAGCTATCAAATTGTAAAAAAAATTGCTCCATTTTTAATCCTTAATGTTAATATTGTGGGATGACAAAAGTAAATCTGACAACAAAACACAAAGAATCCACCTTTGTTATGTGCAAAACTGGAAATGGAAACCGCGACACAGCTACTAACTATGGCCAGTGACTGAGATTTCTTTGTTTCTGGTCAATTCCTCCCCTCTTGACCGTGTGCACAGCTATGGGAAGGTAACTTCTCAACCACTGGGCTTTTAGGACATCTCCATCATCTTACTCACACACTCTGAGCTACTCTGTGATAGTTCTGCACAGTTCTGATTTTTCTGTTAATGATGCTTTGGAAAACATTACGCGAGAATCATAGACTCCATTTACACCTTGCATTAACTTTCAATTTTGTGATCTGCATGTGTGATCTGTCATGTTGTCTGGATACTGAGATTGCACGTTAATGTGAAGTGTTATGTGAATTGTAATTGGAATGCTATCCGATCTGCCTGACTGCATACTTCTGTGGTCTGGCTCTCATTGTAACCAGATCTCTGTCACGAGTCGCCAGGTGTAAACGTCACCCTGCCTCACCCACCCTGCTTTGCTTACTCTTACGCATAAAGATGTTTGAATGATAGTTGGGACTTGAGAGTAAAAGAGTACGTAAGTGACCCTGTACTTGGTGTGATGGCCCGTGCGCTGAGATTCGACCACGCATGTTGATGTAAGAAAATGTGAACAAAGAACACAACAGTCAACAATGGGCAGCAGTGTTTTTGTACTTAACTGAGCATAATCACAGCAGTGTGCCAGCCAAGTGGAGAACATCACCTTAAACACATTGGCACGGAGGTTACACCGTTGTCACACATCAACGCTGGTGTTTTGACAAGCCAGTATGACCTCTGTGTTGCACAATCACATGATCACAACTGGTCAGGTCAAAAGTCATCACTAATGGATGGCGAGGCAAGAGAAACAGCTCTGCGTCAGGATGTGTGTGCGTATGTGTGTGTGTGTGCCGCAGTTATAGAGCTTTAAGAGCTATATAAACTGTGGCAGTGGTCTGTTGTGTGCAGTTATTGTGATATACACCATCATATGAACAATGATAGTGTGTACGTTTAAAAGTGGTACTTTGTATTGTTAAAGTAGTTTCATATTGTTTTATGACCAAAACTCTCCTCCAGAAAATAACAGGATATATTTTTTATGTGTTATTTTGTAGAGGAAACTATTTTTATCCTGTCCTTTACTCTGCATTAGAAAAAATGGCATATTGTACATTAAAAGAAGGCTGTGTGCTATTATGAAATACTTGCTTTTGAGTTTGCTTTGAAATACTTGCTATTGAGTTTGCTGATGTATATGTCAGTCTCGTAGGAAAATATCTCATAAAGTCAAGGCCAGTGAAGTAAATTTGACATGCAAGATGAATATATTTTTGTTGAAGAAGAATTGCAGACAGTTGATTGAGTTTCGCTGGGTTGTATAGAGGGGCCTATCAAAATAAAGGTTTCCATTCTCTGGTTTTGGTCGGAGGCCAGCACGCCCACAGAGGAAACACAACATATTGATGGCTCAATCTAGGCAGGGAAATGGTTCACTATATGCCCTCCCACTCCTCCATCTCTCTCTCTCACTCTGCTCTTTTTACTGGTGTTTCTTCTGGCCAAACTGAAACCTCAGATGATACAATCTTATTTCTGCGCACACAAAGAAAACAATTTTATCAATCAAATACCATATGCACTAGATGATCAAACACTCATCAATAGAACTGTACTTGATTTGTCAAATTTGAGGTACTTTAATTTGTAATTTGTAGGTCCACTGCACCAGATTTTTGATTAAATATACAACTAAAAGCATCATTAATCATGTACATTACATAATGACACAAATATCGTCTAACTCAGCTAAACAGGCCAATTTATTACTGGTTAGATGGTATTTTGCTGTTAGTAGTAGCTTACTTGTATTTTTCACTTTAACCGACCAGCATGTTTTTTACTTGATACTGGCAAATTCACTAGATGACACAATATTTTGAGTTTTGTTTGGTAATCTGTTTATGTTGCATTGTTACATCTTTCTGTCTTTCTCTTTTGACTTTGCCTGCTTTCCCTCCTTTACCTCCACTTCTCTCTCTCTGGCTTTTAAATTCTCCCTCTACCCCCCCTTCCTCTTCTGCATCCCTCTGTATAAACCCAACAGAGAGTAATCCATCTTCATTGGGGAGACACATGTGCTGTTTTGACAGTAAGGGCTCTGATGGAGTGAGAGGAAGGAAAGCAGCAACCCCATGACAGCAAAGACACATTATCGGTGGGAAAACACATCCGACCATCAATTACTGAAGCCCATCCAACCCCACCAACACTTTGGGTATTAACTATTGTCACTGCCGTCTAGCATAACTGCAGAGGTGTTAAATCAATATTCTGAGTTAAGTCGCTTTTAGTCAACGTTGTCTTTGATAAGTATTGTCATTCAAATTCTGGATTGTTTTTAATTCTTTGTTGGGCACTAAAAGGCTGCTTCTATCGTGTTTTCCATTTGATTTCCCAGAATGTAGTTGATTTCTTGCTGATAATTTTATTAAAGTGGTGCTTCTATCTTTGCCAGTTCAGACATGGAGGCTGTTGTGACTTTGTTAGTTTCTGTGAACTCAAGTATGCATTTGATCAATAAGTATGGTTTTCACCTTGAGTCTGCACGTTAGACATCTGTACAGACCAGAGTTTGACAGTCCAAACCTGGCAGACTTGGACATCCTTTTTAAGATACAGATACCGGTCATGTTCAAAATTTCACATTCTGGTTCTTTGACAAAGTCAACGAATCACTTCATACATCACACGTGCAAAAGAATGGATGTGATTGATGTGAGAGTAAGACAGGTAACTACAGTATAAGAGGATAGAAAAAAAGGGACACTTAAGGACATTGTTTACCGTTTATGATGAAACAGACGCTGTTGTAAAATTATTAGTAGTTGAGTTGGATTGGGCCAATTTCTGATAGAAGTTCGTCTGATGTGAAAGACTCAATCGTCAATCAGGTTTGAGGTCCAGTTCAAATCCTCAGACCTGATTCAAGCTCTAGTTCTGACATGAAACTGAAACACCAGCGATAACCTTGTCTGTTTTTAAATACCTATATTACAGCATATCTAAGGCAAAAGCCAAAAAGCATTTCCTCTGTTGTGCAGCAACACTAAACAAATTTCACTATACAAAAGCATTTCATCACCTTAGTTTAGTGAGCCTTCTCTGATTTCGGACAGAATAATGTGGCTGGTAAACTAAGAACACAAATACAAGTATAAAAATACAATTAGATGTAATAATAATAATTAACATTTCTTTCTATTTTTCTTTGTTTTACTTTGAAATGCAAAAACAAAAAGAATATACTCACCATTGTATAGAGAACAAGGCAACATTCATTATGTACTCGGTCAGCTAACAACTTCATTCTTAAAACCTCAAATGACCAGAAAACCAAACATGTGTTATACTCACATTCTGTAGTCAAAAACACAATGTCTATGTAGTTCTCACAAGAAACAATAGCACAAGTTGAATTTCTAAGCAACAAAATATACTTATCGTCAGTTAAACACATTCACAGAGGTGCTTGTTGAGCTATGACTGGTTGCTAATGTTAGCTTATGTTAGCTTAGTTGAGTAAGCCACTGTTTTGACACCGATGTTATTGAGTTAGCTTTCTGGTTCTGGTCTTGTTAAACTACATTTTTTATCATATAACCTACATATCATATTATGATTAGTTTGTTGTTTTTCTCAGCAATGAAATACTTTGTAAAATACTGTGCTTAAGTTAAGGATTAGCTTCTTTTAGGCCAATCTGTCAGGTCACAAGGTCACAAGGTGTCAAGGTGCTGACCAGCTTCCCAGTTTGGAAGCTGTAAGAACCACATTTCATGCATGCAATTGTTCCCAGCTTGTCTTTTAAAATAAAAATGTGGTGCCTTGTGGATTTTCCTCACTATTAAATTATTAATGAGCACTGACATACTTTAGCTTTCAACAACAAAACACAGACACAATGTACTTTAGGTGTAATTTGTAATTTGCTATTTCCCCTTGTTTTATCAGCTTGTGATGGGGATATTTCCGAGACACATGAAGTCTGGAATAACACCATCAATGTGACAGACTCAAGAGAATAGTGGGGAATGTGCTGTCATTACTAAATACCACTTTTTGACCCGAACCATTCAGCAAAAGGCATAAAACAGGAAGGACGCTCTTAAGTGCTGCAACCGGAAATGAAAAATACATCACTTCCTGTTTGGCAGCAGATCTTTCCTGTCAAAAACCCACCTGTCATTGTTTAAATCACCATTGCATTCATCAGCAAGAGAGATGAAGAATGAAAGTGTGAAGTATAAGTGTGTCTGCTAAACACTCATCATGTCTTAACCAAATGACAGTTTGATTGATCAGAGACTAATATGTTTTAGTCTAATATGAGAGACATCACAATGAAATGGATGTCAAGGTGGATTCCCTTATAACAGTTGTCACAGGTGATGTTAGTCAATGTCCTGCCATTTGGATTGATATTACTTGGACCTAAAGTTGACACTTCAATTAAATACAATGCCTTCAAGCTGAGACAGAGCGAAGGAAATGTGACAGGAATGTCCATGACAATTGCCATGAGGGCATTAATGTCAGCACTGTCTGTTCAACTGTCAGCAGTCTCTCCTTTGTTATTATTGTTGTCATGAAATTAAGTTAAAAGAAGTCCTTAGAAGGAAAATCGATGAATCAATACATCTTGAGCCAGAATCAGGGATTTTGACAAGCCCACCTGCTTGTCAAAATCCCAAATTCAGGCTCAAGATGTGTGAAGTCACACCTACATGTGGAGAGGAGCATCTCCATTCATTTTAAAAGAAATATTTAATCTTGCTTTTAACTTTTCATCGAACAACTGGGTTGTATGAAGTCCCTCACTCTGTGTCCCTCACTCAGTGTTTTCAACAGCATGGTGTTGTAAATGCTGATGTACTTAAGTCTTCTGATAATGAATCGACTCAATGTTCACGTTTTGCCAAATGCTGCCTGGCCATCTTGCCGTCATAGTAATGAGTCTGATTTACTACCACATCACTGGTGATTTTATTTGTGTCTAATGTTTGTTTGAAAGTTGTCACATAAATCAAGTCAGATCAAGAGAAGGAAGAGGCGATCCCCCCTTCCTCCCTTGTGCATTAGCTCATCCTTTTCTTGCAGACGCTCTCTCCGCCTGGCGTTTACTTCCTGTCTGTAGGCGCTCGTAGCGGGACCGCGCTCGCTCAGCACTTCCGCTTGACGACCCTCTGAGGTACATTTGATGTCAATGTGAACAGCTTGTTTTCCTTTTCTTCCTCTCATTCTCTCTCTCGTGCTCCTTATTTCCTCCTCAGTCTGAAGTGCTGTCGTGTTATTAGACACAGGTTTGAGAGGCCACAGTACCAGATTGATGGCCGTCGGGGAATGCGTCCCTGACATGCAGGCCTGAGAAGAAGCATGCGGCCAGTGTAGGAAGAGCTCCTCTCTGCCCCCATCCATCATCCCCTATCCCTAATCACCCAGTGATGGAGAACATACAGGATAGGAAAGGGAGAGTGCTGGATGATAGACATGTGTGTTGCACAACAAAAATAATTCTGTCATCAAGTGTGAGTGACATTTACTTTCTTCAGGGTTTATTCACCCCGGGGCGTCAGTAGGGTGAGGATGACCTGCATAAGCATCACCATTCATACAGATAATCCATGATCTCACAGGATCACCCCAGGATGATCTGTAGTAATTATACAGATCACCACAGGAGGCGTATTTGATGTCCACCTACTGAGTGTAAAGTCCAGTATTTACTCTCATTTCAACTGTGTTTTCTGCTTCTGAAACCATTTGCAGTCATTTGTTGAGTGTAAGAAACACCATGACTGTAGCTGCAAAATATGTCAAAGATGATATGATATGATAATAGATAGTATACAGAATGATAGATTGACTGTATGTAGAGGTCTGTCACCCAACTGACCATAAATACACAAAAAATTAACTGAGCATTTGTGTACGTCTTTCTGAAAAGATAGTGAGTTTGCTTAGTTAATGTAAACACAACTTCACAATTAAATATAAACATTTCAACGTTTTTCAAATTCTTTTTTATAGAAGAGCTGAATTTGCAGCTAACAACCTAATTTCAAAGATAAGACAGAAGCTGAATATGAAGAAATTAGCTTAAGTCCTGCCCTTCACCTCAAACACACACACAGACACACGCACGTGCACACACACACGCACACGCACGAAGAGAGAGAGACGATGCCTCATCAGTAATTAAGCAACAGAGAACTTTTCCTGAAGAACATCAATCAAGTCCAAGTCTCTTCCCACGTCTCGCCTTTATTTTGTTATTTGTCACTGAAATGATTAATTGTCACTTAACAGATTATTGCACGGCATGCTGCCACAGCTCCTGCTATTACACCATACTTATCTTCTCAGCTGTCACTGATCCATGCAGGGAAGAGGATACCACAGGTTCACATGGCAGAGGAGCAGAACGAGAGGTTAATACACTCTGGAAGACGATGTGTCACTTTCAACACATCTGGGTGTCTGTTTTTGTGCCTGAATCCATTTTGTTACCACATAGCATTAAGTATGTCAATGACAGCCACTATTAAAACAGAAAAAGACGATGCATCAAGGAAACACTAAGTTTTACTTTCTTCACATGTTCTTAATGATTTTACTATATTATCTGTTATATACTTTACTGTATTATCTGTTATATACTCCCATTAAGTTACAGATATTCATAATACGTATATTGTTTAATTGCTGATCGTTTCAATTGTCCATTTAAGTTTTGCAACATGATTAAAGTCTTTCACAGCAACAAAAAAAAGAAGTAAGCTTGGCAGTATCGTTGGAATGGTGCAATGTGTATAAAAAAGAACATGACCTCATTAATGTTCAGACGTTATTATTGCAGTATAATGCATACGCTGTTATCTCAGGTAGCCTCGTTTGTCAATGTCAGATGAAAGGTTTTGCAAGACGAAGAGCCATTAAGCGCTCAGACTAAGTGTTTCTTTTTCAGAATATTATATGATGGCCATTTGTTTTCACTGTCTAAGGCTATGACTTGCTGTCATGTGTTTATTTCCTACCCTGGGCCAATCAGCTCTCATGAGTTAATCATGTAAATACTGATCACTATCTCTTAACCTAACTGTATGTTGTCGTTCCGCCGGACAACAGTATCTTTTATAGGGAATACGTCAAAACTCCTAAACATTTTTTTAGGAATTCAAGAAAATGATAGAAACCTTTCAGGGGTATCATCCTACAAGCCATCCTACAAGCCACTCAGATATTTCTCTCTATGCACATGGATGGATGGATGAATGGAATAAGTCTGTTGCTGAATAGACATGACGCATTGCTCAACTTACCAAAGTAAGGTCACCACAAATGAATGAAATTATGTTGTACTGTGTGTAGTTGTAATATATGCATACATGTGCAAGACTCAGAATAATATCATGAAATATTGAGGCTTATTAAGTTCACATTGGAATATGAAACATAGAAATCAAATGAGTATAATCAATAATTCATCAATAATGGTTTCACAAATCTTGGAAATTAAACCTTTAATTTTTATTGCTTTTCTTCTTCCATTTCTTCTTTCTACTTTATGTCCCTTATGAAGTCAATTTTACAGGATAGATTTTCAAGGATAGTCATCTTGGAAGTTGTGTTTGAATATTATGTTTGGGTTTTAACCTGTCAGTAGTTCAAAATACCGATACCAATAACTGATCATCACAATTGCACGTCTAACCTGAGACGCCACTGTGAAAACACATTTGGATTCATGAGAACTCAGATGTTTGCAACATGGAAATCCCCTCTTTAAGATTTCATGTTCCTCCCTGCTTTTCGCCCTCTCTGTTGGCGTCGCCCATTAAAGCGCTCATGCTGTTCGCTTTATCATTCTTATGACCCCATCTTCGACGTCGGTACAGAGGCTTTCCTCCCCCTCTGTCTCTAATTCATCATTCTTTATAGAGACTAATAGGCTAGAGGTGACACAGGGGAGAGCCGACGATGACTCCTGGCTGCTCAGATCCGCTCAGAGTGAAGGGTATTCATTTGCCTCCAAGACACGGTGGTATTCATTTGTTGCAATGGCACCCAATTTTCTCTTGGCTTGAAGCGGCCAACTGGGCGAACAAATCTTTACGAGGCCTTTTAAACAGAGATATACAGCCCAGGTTTAGAAGTGGTGCACAGCTTCACTCCTGGCTGCCTGTTATAGTTAATAATACGTGTTTCCTATTAAATGTATTTTATTTTGTGTTGTAATATAGGTGATGTGCAAAGATGCATTGCCAATATGGCTCAATGCAAGCTTGGCACCAAATGAGAGGGTGAAAGCTGTGTGTGTGTGTGTGTGTGTGTGTGTGTGTGTGTGTGTGTGTGTGTGTGTTTGTGTGTGTGTGTGTGTGTGTGTGTGTAAAGGGGGGGGGGGGGGGGGGGGGGGTATTACTTCTAGATTGTCCATCAGCTTTACCATAGTAAAAACCTAAACCAACTAATTTAAGCTTTCACATGACTTAAGACATCCTCCAAGCTTGAACGATCTCCATTGCAGCATCATGGTGTCATCAGTGGTTGCTAGGAGATATGTGATGCAACTGCAAGACCATTATTACTGTATTACTGTATGTAATCATATACCTGTCTTAACATTAAATTCCTATGTAATTGCATATATAATATTACCAATTGGTGTGCAAGAACCATAAGAGAGCCACATTGTTGACATCTAAATATATATACTGTATTAACTTGTTTCTTATTTCCATGTTGATCAGGAGACATGAAATTCTGTAACCTACTCACACCAAACACACCAAAAAAGCTTGGTAATATCATGAGGTGTTGCATTTCCATAAGGCTTTTTTTCTAAACCACAGGTAGACTATTAGCAAGGCCGGCTAAATCATGGATCTCATTATCTAAATAAATGAGAAATTATTAGGTGAATTAACGATGCTATGATAATATAATTACCAGTCCCAATTTTAGACATCGTGGGAAGAAGATGCTAAATTACTCCACTCAGAAACCACTCATCTGCTAATATTGTTTTCAATAACGGTTAATAACATTTGATTAACCAGAACATGCTTCCTTTGGGGGAACTATTAGGTTGAGAAATGAGTTTATTTTTAAACTGAAGAACAGGGATATTTATCCAAGCTAGAAACCAGGACAAAAAATGCACACCCATTTCCTCCTGTCCTCTGAGTCTCTCCTCATAAATAAAAGCATTAATACGGTGATATATAGCACATGAACTGCATATCATTTGATGCCTTAAATGCCACCCATTTGAATTATACATGTATCATAAAACAGAGTTAAAAATAACCTGTGTAACCATATCTACAAATGATGTGGTGCATGCATGCAGTGGCAGGCGTACAGTGGCTGGCATCAATACCCATACACTTCACTCTCTGACACATAGAGGTTTCCATGAGGCATTACCTTTGAAGACTCATCTATTATAGGTCTATAATGTCAACTTTCCTTAAAACAGGCCTATGGCAGATCTGGTTTCAATCCATCATTTGCACTCAAAGGGTTAAACTGCCTACCTTAGCATTGAGACTGCTATAGATGAGGTTTTACTGTGGAACTATACTAGACTAGACATTGTTCATTTATCTCCATAGAACCCATTAGATGGTCACAATGACTGAAACTCACAAAATCCCATCCAAAGTGTTTCAAGTACTGTGAAGTTGTTGTATTGGCGTATCAGTGAAGACACAATAAATTTTGTTAAAAAAAAAAAAAAAAAGTAACTTGATGTTGCTGTATGATCTGACCCAAATTAATTCAAATCAGTACTATATTAGGTGGAGAACTGCTATGAAAACCCATTGTTGTATGAGTAACTGGCTTTTTAAATTATGAAATCTAAACGTCATACCCTATTATTTTTGTCACACTTGATGGAAATACAGACTTGATTGACTTTTCAGACATCTGTTATAAACTCACACAATATCTTGATAAATTGTGTAGCAAGCTAAAAATCGTACTACTACATAACAAAACATTCCTACGATGCCCTTTTTTGTTCGGAGGTCCATCTCTTATCTTGGCATCTGTGGTAGGTCTTGGACATCTACAGTGCTTAAGTTAGATATGAAAACACAGACAAGAACTGTGGCCCCTGTGAAAGGGGTCAAATCTCAAATCTCAAGCTGATGATCTTAAAGTAGTGCTAACTTCCCATCTGCTCTACCATGCTGCCTACAGTCCCAAGAGAGCGCTTAAACAGACTGTCCAGAAATTAGGAGTGCAACCCAAACTCTCTTGATGGGAAGGCGGAAATTGCTTCATTGTCAGTAAGCAAGCTACTTACCTCTTGGAAAGAAACAGCCTGCTGGACAGTTGGGGAGCATTACAAACTTTTAAACTACAGTTCAATCAATGGTAACATTTTGCTGAAAGCTGAGCTAAACTGTGGACACCTGGCAACACCAGCAATGGGCAGATGGACAAATCTGCACAATTTACTCCAAATGCTGCTCCCCTCTAGCAAGTGGATTTGATGTCTGTCAGAGGAACACAGTAACTTAGCAAATATGATGAAATATCTGTTATTCCCTCTCTGAATTTCCCTTAAATTTGGCTACGCTATGGAGAATGGGAACATGTCATTGTCACATCTTTGGATGAGCCCGATACTGACTGGTTGCTAAATTATCTTATCTATTATGTTCCATTGCTTTCCTGGTGGAAAATCCAACAGCAAAACTTACAAAGTGGTGGGAATTAGTTTCAGTGACAAAACATATTACGATCATCTGATAAATATGACAATGCGTTGCTTTCCACAGTAATCCAGCATACTATGTATGGCTACCAAGCTTTGTGTTTTGTTGTGACCATCTCAGTGTTTCCATCTCAGGCTAACCAACAAATGAAATGCACAAATAAATCCATACTGAGCACCGCCTCTATCTCACGAAGGTTAGGACGCTTGTTTGGTTTGTTATATTATTTCTAAATTGCTGGCAAGTGTGCAAACTCAGGCTAAACAAAACATAGTGTCAGAGGCAAACGTCTATCAAGAAAAGACTCCAAATGTTGAAAGGTAGCTCATATGTAGCTTTGTGTTCAATGTGACCTTTTCTCTGTACAAATATAGTTCCCTGGTGTATTTTTCCGACATTAGAAACAAACCAATAACAAAGTACAGTAATGTGAGTAGCAGACAATGGTAGCACTGATTCACCCTCCAGTGACAGCAGACACTCCCAGAATGCAGTGCCTCAGTGAGATAGGTTCCCATTCTCTGTATTTGCCGTGTTAGCTGTAGCCTAATGCTCATGTGATGCTAATGCTATGTTTGAAGTCATTTTATGCTAAGTGTGTAGAAATTAAGTTATAAGAGAGTACACTAAACAAACATCATGCAAACATTTAAACATTATGTTCATACGTAACTTGAAAATGTATGTGAATCCCCTCATATTTGATGTTTTTTTAAATATCAAGTCTGCCAGATCTCTCTTAATCCAGGTATTTGTTGTATTCTGTATTATTTATGTAATTGACCCTTAACCCTTGACCCTAACCCTAACTAGATAGGTCTTTGTTACATTTACATTGAGCTCACTGAAGTTTGTTCAATACAATATCAATACGAATCAATACAATTACAATATCTCATTCAATGTCAGTACACTTGATTTGGAACCAAAACAGACTCGCACTTGCTGAATGAGTAACTGGTGAAAATACACCAACAAAAGGAAAGATTTTACAAAGTGTAGTGTACTTTGAATATGCAGCCAGCGGACACATTTCTGTCACCTACTGTCCACTTCCATATTTGTTTTGTCATATAAATTGGCTGAAGGATACCAGTCTTGCGAGTCTTTCTATGTCTGTTTTTACGCGCAACCAACATCATCGTCCATGCCTCTTTGACACCACATTTCCCCTTCCTCAATCCCGCCACCTGCCACCATAGCCTCCAATATTTTTAGAGTTCGGACCATCGATCAGTAACTTTGACGCCTGGACTCTGGGCCAGAGCCAAAAATGATAACCGTTCATATGGGACGAGCAAGCTAAGTGCTAAATCAATGAAGCCGGCCTCTCTGACGTATAGCGTTACCGAAAAGGCTGGTGGCACGAGGTGGGGAAGATGTTTCCCCGGGGAAGACTTTTGGAGACACACCACCACCCGACGCTCCAAACCAGGGGTTCATCATTCACACGATCAATCACAGCACCTTAGGAAAGGGCCCATTTTGGTGTTGCGGTTCATCAGTCAAATCCATCACTCGTGGTTTAATTGACATGACGGTAATGTGTCTCACTGACAGCGCTGTCTTCGTTTTTGTGTCATCTTATCATGTCTGTTATCACCATTTGATTTGGGATTTTAGGGAGTTTGTAGGCCAAGTTGTGCAATGACTGCGTCCACAAGAGGAATGGGAAAGAGGTTGATTATTGTGAAAATATGATATAAAACATATCCTCATAAATACCCTTCTTTACACAAAGCTGGTCTCCAGGAGATTGGTGTATTCTGATCAAATGCTATATGAGTGAATGCTGTATGAGAATTAATTTGCTTCAACCCATTGTTTTTGTTTTGATGATGTTGAAGCCTGGAGCTTGTCATTATGTCTAATGGTGCATTGGCTGTTTGTGGCTTTCTACAGACACGGAATGCAAAACACTCCATTGGTCAAATTCATGTCAACAAAGCAACAAACAATTCATTTGGATAAACTGAGAGAGGGAGAGAGAGGGAGAGAGAGAGAGGGGGGGAGAGAGAGAGAGAGAGAGAGAGCGAGAGAGAGAGAGAGAGAGAGAGAGAGAGAGCGGGAGAGGGAATAAGGGACGGAGATTAAAAAACCAACCCCCTGGTTTTGATTTGCTGTTGTCCCACAGCTGCAAGGTGTCTCATTAATGGCAGCACACTTCATCGTCTACATATCTCCTGTCAGGCCAACGTGTCACAACAGGGAAGGTCATTTTTCAGAATCTTAGCTTTGGGTTTCAAATTAATCCCACTTTTCAGCCCTTGCCTGAGTTGTGACTGGACTAGACTTTGATTGTGATAGGGGCCAACTTTAGCGGCTTAGCAATCATTAGAACTGCACTGTGTTGTTCTCGGGTACGGCAAATTAGCCCACCTGTCCCAAATGGACATTACGCATGCACACAACGCCAAACCTCACTGTCGGGGAGGAGTCTGGGCAATGTTGCTGCCACATTAAGTTGTTTCGATCATTAGGCTTGCTGTTGCTTATTTCCCTTGTGAGTCGTGTTTTTCTTTTGAGGGATGTGTCTATCAAGGGTTGAATGTGAGGCTCAACTGTACAGTTATGTGTCAACGATTATGTGTCCCACAATATTTTTTATTTTTTTTGGTTTCGTCTCTTTAAATTAAAAAACAAATCCCTTGAAACACATAGATGAAAATGAGGATTAAAGTTTCAGACAATGTAAGCATTTGCCAAATGTGTAATTTTGCAAACTGAAATAACACTTTAGTATGTGTAATCTGCCCTGCTGCCAGGGTCTCTATCTCTCACTGTGATAATGATAGTTTATACGATGGGCTGCTGGTTTGTGTGTTTTCACACAGTCAGAGCATCTGTTCTTCCCTTTGTCTTTTGTTTCTGGTTGATGAAGGACAGAAACGATTGTGGCCTAGCAGCAATGCTTAAAACATTATCTTGATGTGCAAAATGTGGCATTGTGTGTCAATAAATGCCAGTAAAGGCTGTACTACAACAGTATTATAGTACTATAGTATCACAATTATTATTGAAGTTCTGATCATTGAAACTCAGAGGTGTTGCAGTTGCTGATCACCGAGCTGAGAGGAACTCAAAAACACCTCAGTAATTATTTAAGTTCATCTATAGACAGGCGTGAGACCTCAGCCCCTGCAAGAGTGCACAGGGCAAACACATACAGGGTGGATGGGTGATTTAGCTTAATGCAAGCTCCATCTTGACATGTAGACCCTTGTAGGCTATGAAATAATGAAACAAAACCACAGGTGTTAAGACGATGATGTGATGAAAAGTGCCTCTATATCTAAAACACCAACTGTATTTTTACTCTTTACAGAAATAGAGTTAACCTACTGCCCCCAAGAGCCCAGCTCTGATCCAGGAACAGACGGGGGCTCTGAAGATGGGGTCACTCGCTGGCAGACTGAGCAGTTGTGCATGGAAACATGATAGAGTGCCCCTCACCCAAAACTTAAAACACCAGCAGAGATCAATAGCTGCAGCATGTATCTATTATCCAGCAGAGGACAGCGGGAGAGATAGAAACCCAACTCAAATGCTACAGCAATGAGTACATTTACTGCAATAACACATGTCTCAGACTGAAAGTTTGTACTTTTCATATCACTGCAGAAATTGAAGTTTACTTACTGTAAGACAGTTCAAGCTATTTAAACTTCATTTGAACAAACTCAGTAGACAAAGTTTTGGTTTAAAAGTATCTTAACCCACATAATTCATCAACAGAAGTAATAAAAAGAATTGTATATTAATGTTTAAATAAACTGCTACCCCAGAGGATCCCCAGAGGAGAAAATGCAAATATTAGTACACTTAATGAGTATGCTGTCATCTTTGCCTTTTGTTCAACAATACTGGAGACACAATGAATTATTTTCCTGTTACAAATAAAGAAAAATAAACATTTCCCTATATAATTAAAAGCTGGTCTGCAGCCTCTGGGCGTCTGAGACATCAGCTGAAACTGTGTGAAAAGATGAAAAACAGATCCACCATAATCAACAATGCCGTCTGTGAGTCAGTGAGAGTGCACCTTACTGAGACGCCTGTGTGGAATGCATTCTGGGTAACGTGCAGTCTAGCCCTCATGTCCGTCATCTTAAATAGCACAAAGACAGAACACTTGTGGACCTCTCTGGCAGATTTATGGGCTGTTAATGTCTTCCCCCTTCACCCACTGTTTTCCTGGTGCTTTTGTTTTGACGGCTCTGAATGCAGGTTATGATTCTCCAGGCTGCCGTGTGATGAATCACCTAATCCTCATGTCAAGTCAGGTTGACTTACGTCAAGGCCTTCGCTCTGTTAAACGACTCTGGATTGTCCAGCGAGCAGGATCATGCTGCAGAGGTCAGCCAACCCCTGGGGGCAGCTGGGTCAAGTTTAGGGAGACTTTTTAGCAGATGGTGTTTAGAGTTCAGTCTGTCACTCAGGACGAACAGAGAAAGAGGAGAAAAGACACTTTACAGCATTAATTGACTTGTGTGTGTCTCAATATTGACCTGGCTTCCCCCAAAATGCTTCCCTCTTCATCTCCAAAATGCGACACTTAAGGTCAAAACGTCAGCAAAACAGTCCTTAAATACCACTTATTCACCGCTCACTTAAATATTGATGATAATCTGAGTGGCTGAGTCCAGCTCTCGTTCAATTGGAAATCAATTCCTTCAGCCTTTTCCACAAACTTTATGTGCTCCTATACTGACAACTCCTCATGTTCTCTTTTGAGATAAATACTGCCACTGTAATCCACTTAAACTATTTCTGTTACTGAACATAATTGATCCTTCTTATCGTCAAAGATGTTGCACAATAAAACTGAAATCTGCTTTTGTGCTGGATCAATTTTGCAGTCTCAATCAATCATCTGTTTTGTTTGTGGGGAAATCATCTTTGTATCCTAATGTTAATCAAATAAACAGCACATGTTGAACACGGGTTTACCATCCCACATTCATTGCAGCGTGCTCGTATTTTAATGGTGTAATTATTCTAATGTTGATGAAGCCACTTGGGTAATTAGCATTTTTGATTGCGACTGCAACCGCAGGTGAACTAAAGTGTGGGGGGAGGAGGGTGGGGAGCCAAAACTGCATTCAGACATCTACACACTCATATCAGTTACAGAATTGTCTTTGTGGAGGATATTCAGTTGTGCAAAAAAAAATTAGAATTCTCTTCCTACAAAGTGAATTCCTTAGTTTGCCTAAAATTTTAAGATTATGTTGTAGTCGGTACCAGTAAGGCCAATTTAAGCAGTGCAGCTGGGGATAGCCAGCGTCTTTAAGTGAGTGAGATCAGATTCCTGGCGCGTGAGATAGCAGGGTGAAGTGAGCCGTGACTTAAAGCACCCCTCTTAGTGTACCCTTTTCTTGCTTTGGGAAAACATGTCTGTTGAAACAGTCAACAGAGTGCAGCAACGCATGGCGGCTTTACCCTGTGTTTACTCAAGTTACCCCATATGGACGCCTGGCCACATGGTCCCCTCGGCCCTCCAGGAGCAACCACATCTCCCTGCCCTTGACGGGGACAGAGGATATGTTGAGGAGATCGACACAGATGTGTCTGTGTGTTTGGGTCTGTGTGTGTTGTGTCTGTATTTCTGTGGCTTTGAATCTGTTTGTTGTATGTAAGGCTGCAGTCACACTGCAGGACTTACACACCTGAATGCCTGTATCTGTCTGAGGATCTAACATATTTTTACAACCAATATGAGACAGAAAAGACACATATCCAAATCTCCTTCTTGTTTTCAGTCAATTGAGGAATTTCAACAAGTCATCTACTTCACTTTCTTTCTACTGGTACATCACACGTTTTGGGTTTTTACTACAAATCAAAGGTGTTGCCGTTCTAGATGGAAATAGTCTTCTGTTATCCAGAACTGTCTCCACAATACTTTGCATAAGAAAGAACCTTATAAAATATCACTGAATACTTTGCACCTAGCTAATTAATTAAATAATTTGCAGCCCTATTGTAATCTACAGTTTAGGAACTTTCAAACTACTGTACTTGTGGTCAGTTTTTTATTATTAAAAAATTAGGGAAGACTTTTTGGATTTGGTTAACATTACTTCTGATTAATGGTAATTTAAAGTGCTACAGAATGCACCTATAAACTAATTTAGTTCAGTTCTTTAATGTAAATCTTTCCTTGCTTTCCCTTGTCCACTTTTAATAATGCCAAGCTCAAAGCCTTGAATAAGCTTCTCATCTCAACCTACACACCTAATGTAATTCAAAGGTTTTCTATAGGCTATATATAGCTTTAACTTGTGAAAATAAATACAACTAAAAACTCTACCTGCCCTATATACATAATGCTTTTATGATATAGTTTGACGCCAGAAGGTCATTAGACAGACGTGAATATGATAGTCAGCCATTTAGAGTACTTAACTGTTTGGGTCTGACTGGATTAGAGAGTAACTCACTGGCAGCTGTTTCCTCATCACACTGATGAGAAAACATTAGATAACGTGAGCGAAAACAAATAGGCAGGATTTGTTCTTTTCCAGTTGCAGTGTAGACAGAGCAAGAGTGTTTGGATTTCAGCTAATGGAAATGCCCTCAGCCTCCATCAGCGCAGCATAATTAATGGAAGAGAATCAGTCAACAATCTGAGGTGACCAAAACACAGTCGTCCATACTGCACTGGCATGATGTCACACAGTAGAATAGGCCTGAGTTGAAATATCAATGCATGCTTATGGTTGCGGAAAAAATTATTGGAAGAACATGAGTAAATTTAAAAACGATTCTTATTTTTGACAATATTATATCATGATTTTAACAAATTTTAAGGCCTGGAACATAATAAAACTCTCGGCATTCCCATGACATTGAAAATACTCAGAATGGCAGTTATGTGGTTGTTCTGTGATGGGGCTGAAGGGTGCTGGATGCTGGGGGTTGGGGGCTATGATGAGCTGTAGTGCTCATCCATCAACACCACTTACACGCCATAGGATCTGCTCTATAGCTGAGGGGGGGAAATTAAGTTATAGACCCACATCTGCTGATACCCGCTGGTTCATTAGAGGATCCGCCTGCTTAGACAGCAACTGTACAACAATGGATACACTGCAAAAAAATGTAATCTTACTTTAAAAAAGCAATCAGCAGTCATTGTCAGGACAGAAAGGTATCACCATGAGCATAATCCAGAGGCAAATCCATTACGTTTTGGTTCTAGTTGGCCTGATGGTGGCACTGCAACAACCACTTTTACTGGCCTATAGCTTTCGAATGAATTTGTCTGTCGTAACCAAACTCCATATACATTTTAACACACTACATTACACATTCTGATGGTGTCACTACAATAACAACATTTCAGTTTTGTCCAAAACTTTGGAACAGGAAGTGATAGAATGAAAGGTTTGTCGGTTTGTTACTGGGGAGAGAGGGCTGATCATGGTCTAGTAGTCATTGACCTGTTAGATATCTTCAATGAGTGATGGAGTCATAATTGAAGAACTACTTGGCCTTGGTGGATGTACAGTATGTGTTCACTGAGTGCCTTTTATTGTATGTATTAGAGTAGCTGGTTATCAGTTCTAATATTATTTTCATCAGTGACATATCTGATTTGCCTTTGACCTTTGGTGTGATATGGAATCAAGTTGTTTACAAATATGGTTGTGTTTTCACATAGATTTGAGAAGAACATAGAATTCCTTTGAAAAAGTTTGGTTAGATTCACTGAAACAAGAATAGTATTGCACAATGTCAAACTCAATGACCTTTTTTCTAGTGTAGCAATAGCAGTTCTGTGTTTTTGAGGAGAAGCAGAGCAGAGACAGAGAAAGGGTGGAGAGTTCATTTTAAAAAAAGCAGCAACTGTTAGCGCTCAGCATGAATCCGCCACCACAACCCTGTGTGAATCCGGCTGATTGGATGCAATTGGTTTGCCGTGCTTGTTGCTTACATCGGCAAAAAAGTTAGTTGGTTGTTCCTGTAAGTGGAGGTGAAGCGCTGAGCGATAGGACAACGGAGATAATTGAGGGAGTAGATGGCTGCTTTTACTTATCTTGTTATGAGAATTAGGTTATTGCTGAGATAGTCTAGTATCATACGGACGGGGATGCACTCCTGCTGGTAAAACAACCCCACAATACAGTTTTCTGTGATCTTTGTCAAAAAGCTCATCAACAAATGTAGTTCTTTCTATGTGGCATTATTCATATCATTGTGTATTTCAATATTTTGGAAGTTGTTTGTTACTGTAATGCAATCTATATTGTGATATTGTGCTGAAGAATTGACTTCTAAATGTTATTCATGTAATAATTTTCATATCCAGTCATTTGATTGTTCGTTCAACTAAAGTGAGGCTCTTAAAATTTGAAGTTGTGCGCTTTCCGAGCACCAGCAGAGCTATACAGTCGAAATCCAATATAGATAAAATGGATGAAGGAAAATCCTCTTCATTTCAACTGCATACCTTTTACTTATTCAGGGATGTTTTGCTGACAATGCACTCTTTCTTTCAGTAACACACTACTTCACATTCATCACATTCATAGAGTCAGGGAGCAGCTCATTTAACCACAGTCTCATACTCAGCAACAGTCAGCAGCCCCACTGGAGTACTTACTTTACATTTCAGGCAATGGGTCAACAATCCCTTCAATGTCCTATGCAGGTTTCATGTAGTATATTTCTGCTGTTTATGCTGTATCTCCATCTTAAGGTAGAGCAGTATGTTGTCATTTCTCATTTTCAAGCTCAAACGTTTTTATTTCTTCCACAGAAAGATCATGATTAAATCCAAACACTGCTCAAAAGTTGTGAAAATCTTTCCCAACATTTAGTGATCTAACTGTATGAAGTGGCCCCAAAGCTTCCACATCAATAAAGCAATTCAGTTCAGACATTTTGCCAAATACATCCCAGATGTGTTTGTCAAAGGTGGTGGAAATAGTTAATGTTGTTATTGTTTGCTTGTTGCAGTTATGATCAACATTAATTTATCAATCAAAGTTCCAAACAAAATAAGCTGTAACACAATCATTTCAAATGATGTCATGTATATGCATGTGTGTCTGCAATGTGGAATGGGTGGAACTTTGAGAGGTCAAATCTGTAAGAAAAAAGTGGAAAATAATGACAGCAGTTTTGGCAGATGCACCTTGGATATGATCGATGTAAATGCTCAATCTATCTACTATGATTCAAACTAGCCGCCTGTTCTGTCACAAATCTTCCTCTTTAACCCTGAGGACCCTTTTAGAGTGAGAATGAAAATATTTCAACGGCACTCTTTGGATAACCTGCTATCCCCATACTGCTCCAGACCATTTTTCAATTAAGCATTTCATTTCTGGCAGTTGAAGCAAAGCCACTGAGGCTTGAAACGTATGAATGATGGCACTTAGTGAGAAACTACCATCCGCACCCCATTACCTACCATCATTCACCCGGGAGATTGCAGGATTAGGCCGAGTCATGTCACATGTATGACTGAGTCAAAAGCCAATTGAACCCACCTTCCTCTGGCCCCTATCTCTAGGTTTTCAGATCTGCAGTTGTTGAACGGGTGCGAGCAGTTGGATGCTGGCGGCACTGCTTGAGCGTCACATAAGGGCACTTCCTCTCTAAGTATTCTTTTTCTTCTTATCTTGATGCCAAGATTAGCCAATCTGGAGTTTAAACAAGTGCTATGAGAGGATGGTGTCACACAATCATTGCAGAGTAAAATAACTAACTCTTTCACATAAAACAAATACAAGTAGTGTTTACCTATACAGAACATTAATAATGTTGAGGTGTATCTGTGTGCAGGCAGATCTGACATTATTTTCATGCATTAGCGCAACAGATTCCTTTCACACAAATAATGTCTGGATTTGGGGTGGTCAGAATTGGAGTCTGGTTTAGGTTTTGAAAAGCAAAACTGGAGCAGAAGCCTAATCTGAAAAGATCAAACGTTTCATCAGCATCACCATCTTCACTGCTCTGGCCATTAACCTGATCTCCCCCCAGTATCTATCAAGGTGAAGGTAATACAACTCGAGCACAAGATCAGAGATACGCTGATGAATAAGTGAGTACGGGCCAGCTTTATTGAAAGCAGAGCCATGATGGTAGCGTTTGCGTTCCTCCAAACACCCTCAGCTTTGTCCCAAGATCACATCAATGGCTTGCACCCCATATATCACCTGCTCAGTGATGGTGGCTGAGGGTGTTCTCACGTACTGTGAAGGAGACATCCTGTCAAAACCACAAGATCTGTTTACAAGTAAGTAACAAGCCCAATAAAACTGCATGGGGTCAAACTTATTTCCCTGTTGAGTGAAAAACTTAATGACTGCAAAGTTGGCCATGTTGTGTGTGTTCTCTCTCTATGTGCCTGTCAAATAAACTCTTGTGAGATACTCAGAGTAGTGCTTGACCCCTATCAGCTCACATGCTGGGTGATGATCTTGAGACAGTTTAAGAAGATGTTTTATGTAGTTTGGTGCTTGGTAATCGCTCTGCTTTTATATGCTGTGTTTTCACCAAGGAGCCATGCCAAAGATAATACACTGTCACCTGCAGAGTAACAGCCATTACATTTTGTCTTAATCTGATTCTAATTATTCCTAAATGGAACACTTGGAATGTGTCTGTCATTTATTAAGTTTTCTTCATTGCTAAACTTTGGATTTGCCTATGTTAAAGTTGAAACATAGGCCGTAAGGTGTTTCCCAGAGACTAATTCAGGTAAATCATCTGATCCTATGATGCTGCATTAAGTGTAAAATGCAGTTGGGGTTTGTATTTTACACACGTTCTGAGGGATTCCACTGCAGTTCTTGGTAAGACCCGCCCTGCATAGCATTCAAGTGCTAGGATTGGCCAGGATCCCATACTAACCTCAAAAACTTTAGGTCTGGACACATTTTGCTGAAAAGAGACTTTGGCAGAAAAAGCTTTGTGACTGTCCAAATCAAAACCTTTGCATTGCCAGTCAGGGTCTTGCAAGGAACTGCTATGGGATCCATATGAACATGTCTCACTCTGGCTCCACGTGTTGACAAAAGATTGAGCAATGTAAAATGATAAATATAAAAGCTAACTCTCTGTGGCGTCATCCTCATGGGTTGTGTGCGACCATCCAATCACTCTCTCTGTGTCCTTTTCGAGAATTTGCATCTGTGTATCTCCAAAGTGCTGCCATTGGCCAACCAAACCTTGCTCCCATCTTATGCTACATCAGGGGTGGGGAACCTCCAGCCTGCCAGGCCGTTTTGATGAAGGCATATAAATAAATATACTGTGATCTTAATCCCCCCGTTAGACCGGCAGATCGCAGCGCAAATGTTGAAGCACCTGCGTGATGATGGCAAAATCAAAATGGCCAGCGATAGGAAAAAGGTTCCCCACCCCTGTCCTACATGATACCACAGATGCCACTATGGATGAAAAACAGCATATTCACCATGTTGATGCACAGTATGAGCATTACAAGGACATACAAATGCAAATACACTGTTATTTATTTTCTGATTATTTTAGCGACTTTTATGTCTAGCGAGTGATGGTGCTAGCTAGCTGGCTAACTTGAATGACAGATGTGGTGAGGACAGAGGATTGTAGAGACAAACATTGCGGTGATGCGTCACTATTCTGTTCCACACCCAGTCCACATTTTTGGCAGCCTGTCCACGGCTGTGATTGTGATTGATTCAGGCTTTGCACGTCACCATGTGAAGGCACTGCCAGTTAAGATTATGTGTTATTTGTAGTGATTAACAGGGGACGTATTTATAGACATTGTCACAGAGTGTAACAGATGTAATGTACAAAATAGAAAGCTTCTGCTAATTTGCAGCATTTGGCCCTCGTGTCCCCACTAGGTTGCAGGAATCAGAAATACTTGAGTGTTAGCAAACATCTCCTCAATTTTCAGCATTCAGCTGACACTGAGAAATGTGTGCAACACATTGGAGTGACACACAGATGACAAACAGATGCTTCTCACACAGGTGGTGCAGAGGTGAAGGCGCTCACCCACAGAGAACTGGGCTCAAACCTTCAAACATTGTCCGCACTTTAGACGTAAACATAATTGACAGTGTTTGTGTTAAGGAGGCTGGCACAGGGTTCTTACTTGGATTCAGTTCTAGCAGATGAAAAGAAAAGGCAGGTAGCACCATATAATTAGCATCAGGGCCACATAACACGCTTGGTGATTTACACTGACAGGACTATTGGTGAACTTCACACCAAAAATGAGTTCAAAGAGGCTAAAATTTGTAGTAATTCTCTGTGGTTTCAACTGTACAAGCAATGATTTCTAGTAGCATACTACTTTTTTCCACAGGTATTTTGGTAAAAGCTACACCCGTACATGCCATAAAACACGCAAGCACACATTCACACGCACACACATGCACACACACTTTTTAACATACTGCTACCGCCGCAGTTACCCTTCTCTTTGTTTTTTTGCTGGGCTTTCTGGGAAATGTAGTCCATGCAAACACATTCATGCTACATTTTTTTCCTTTGATGTAAAAAATTGACATTCTGATTGAAATATAGATTTTCATATTCCTATGAATATTTTTATTATTTTCCGTATTTTCCGTCATTTGCTATGAGAGTTAAACTGTAGAAATATTGAATATTGCCCCTTGAAGTATCTTCAAGTAGTTAGCCACTGAGAAGATGGTAGTGTAGGCATGCACGTTATCTAGTGAGTAGCTTAGCTGCAGCTTAACTACTTTAAATCATGAGTAGCATGTAGCTTCCCAGTGCACATTACAAAGAGTCGTTGAAATCACTGTTAATATCACGGAAATTGATTGTGCCAGGTTCAATATATTACCTGGCATTTATAAAGCTGTGTGTCCTAACTTGCAAAGTGCACACTCTGTCAACACAGGAACATAATGACAGCTAAATATATAGTCTGTATCCATACACTTTCCCCTGGCAGTGTTGTTGTGACTCCTCTCACGTTCACAAGCTGTCAGCAGGTTGGCCGCAGGGAGTGCAGAGTGCAGATGACAGGTGGAAGAGCAGAGCGGCTGCATTGGAATGAAAATGGCACAGCCTGGACAGCATGGCGACAAAATGTTTCAAGAGGCTCCATAGTTCAGAGGATCCAGGCAGAGATGCTATACAGGCGCCCCTTTTCGCCTCAGTTTGAGTTCATTCCTCCAGTCACTGCGTCGATCACTGGTTGCTCAAGTTTTTTTCAAGCTGTGATCTTCGGGGCTTCTGCTTTGGCAAGACAGTAGCAGATGGGAATTCATCGATATTAGCAGAGGCCCGATGCGTGCACGGACACGCCACACAAAGTTCAACACCCTCGTGCTCCTTCTCTGACTTTGCTGCTGTGTAATGTTGTGTATGGTTTCCTTCTCTGGCCTACTGAAGTAGCTGATGTTCGTGTGCCTGCATGTTCCAGTAGTATTTGTGTTCTAAGGATCCTCAATTTTGTTCCAACAAAACATCATTACTTTGACTGACGGTGACTTCACAAAGCACTGACAAGCTTTGAAAATGTTGACTACAACATTTGATTCTGACAAGACTTTCATAAAAGGTTATTTTGATCTTAAACCCCACAACACCTGCTTTGTCATTAACACAAGAACTATCAAAAGGCTCATTTAAAGCCCTGACATAAATTAACTTGTGTCCTTCTTAATAAAAGGACGATATCTAGTTTCCGGAGGACTGCAGTCTCTTTGGACTAATGCATTTTCCTCCTGCTGGAAGGCAGTGGTGTCGACGATGGAGACATTTCACACAAGCTGTTGAAAATGGCAGCCGCTTCCCTCTTTCTTAATCCAGATATTTCAATCTTGACACTTTTATGGGTGGACAGTCAAAGGAGAAGGTGAAGTTGCACTGCCACGGAACAAAACAATCCCCTTAGTTACAGTAGCGAGGAATTTGGCCATGGTGGGACGACGCAGATGTGAAAGATCACATTTCAGATGTGTGCTGATACACCAATAGCCCAAACAAGTCCCTGCAGCAGCTCTGTGCAAAGGTATGTGCTGCATAAAAAATCGTCAATAGAAACAATATGGCAATATTCTGTAAACGTGAAATGTTCTCATACCAAATTCAGATAAGGGTTTTATAGAATTTACATTAAGTGCGGCAATAACAAAACATTATCTGGCCATTTCTGCCATTCTGTTAATATGATTTGTGTTGGAAACCAGCAGATGTTTTGACTTGTTTTAAGAAAAGGACTCAATAACAAACTAAATAACTTTCTACAAATTCTTTATTAAGCTTTGTTTGATCCTAAAACAATCAATGTTATCGTGGTTTCTCATCATAGATTGTTGTAGTCTCGCCAAACTGAGAAAAATACTGAAAACCTTGTCATTGGTTTCAAAGAGTCTTATAATTTTTGAATAAAATAACTACTACTTACTTCCTTACATGAGAAAAACTAAAATTGAATTATCTAAAAGCGAGATGTTGAGACTTAATTCTTGTAAGGATGGTCGATGAATAAGGTTGTTCCGGACACATTTGCTGGTATTGTCACATAGACTGGGTCATGGTCCATTCTCAAAAAGTGGAGGGACATGATGAGACAGCTGAGCATCAAATCTCAAAATAGCGAACATGTCTGTGGCTTGTGTTTTTATCCACGTTTGGCGCCCTCACCACTAAAATCTAGTCACCGCAAGTGGATTGACCTCCCTTTGTAACCAGAGACAGAGTTGTACTTTGGAATTCACAAACTTTCATCTCTGTAGTCAAAACCTTTCAGCGCAAATGACTCAGAGTCTTGATCTGCTGTCAGTTATCTGCCAAGAAAAGTAAACATAAAGCAAAAGGTTCATGTTTAAAGAAAGTAGGCTAACAGCGAGACTGAAAACCATTTTAATTATGAGACGCTACAAGAAACTCAAGTGATTCACTGTTCAGGTCCAAAAGAGACAAACCTTATGCAAGCAGACCCAATTCACCATCTGATTTTGAGTCTGGGACATCTTAACCTTGTGGAGTTTGAGATATTCTTAGAATTTTGTTTTTCATTGATTTTGTTTTTTCATTTACCATAATGAAAACATTGATATTTTTGTCAAAGCTATAAACAATTAACAGTTAAAAGCCTCCAAAACACTCAAAAGCAACAGTGAAGGACTCAATGAAAAATAACAAACAAAAATTTATTTTGAAGTATTTCCCCAATTTTTAACTTTCTTTGATTTTCTAGAAAATGTGCAGAAAGTGGAGGCTATTTTTCTAGAATTTCAGGAATTTTATTCTTTATTTTTTAGAATTTTACAATTATTTTACAATTTATTTCTATAATAAACGTTTTTGGAAAAGAAGTGGAACATTTTTAGGACTTAAAAATATCAAGTATTTTACAAACTTCTAAATTATCGTCCTGTCTAATAAACACTTTTTTTTTTTACAGTGTATCTTTTTTGGGGACAAATATATATAACTTAATTCAATGATAAGTGAAATTACAAACACCACAGACTAATAAAGGCTGCATGCACACACTCAACCTCATCTTTACATTTGTTTTTAACCAGTTTTAGTGGCTGGTTTGTAAATGCTGCATGCAAGCAGGTCTCTTCCCTCTCTGTGTAAAGGAGCAATCATTTCTTCATTAGCCTTTTATTTGTTTCTAACTGTTCTACTTCAGGGTAACACACACAGTTTATTTGGGTACTCTTAATTACAAAAGGGAGATTGTGTGCTCTACTCACCAAAATGAATGTCTCTCTCAGCCTCCCAGAGGGCAACAGCAGCTTAGAGTTGGACTGTATCTGATTGCATTTTCCAGGATTGATGAAGTTATCGAAACACTGACCGGACTGACTTGGACCTTATCTCTCTTGTATGCCTCTATGAAGTCCTTAACCTGTGTCTCTCACCCTTGAGGTGAAAAGGATTAAGAGGAGAAATGCCTTTATTTCCTATTTGTTAGTTTTTGAGATTTTCTTCCAAAGAGAAGCCTGAGGGTGGAGAGCTCAGTCACGATAAATTACATTGCAGTGCTGTTTCTCTCTCTAGATAGCCATTGAGGAGGCATAGCTACCTTCAGGATCTTTTCATTTTTCCTGCTGTTATTAAACACAGTGATAAAATCACCTCCCCCTAGTTGATTCAGAAATGTCAGGGTTGACAACAGAAGTAGAAATATGGTTCACTGGTGCACTTTCCTGTCGCCTTCAACATCAGATCAAAGACAAAAACACTTTCTCACACACAAGCGAGGGCCCTCGTTCCCAGATACACACTCTCATGCACACACAAACACACACACACACACACACACACACCTATCATGATTTCCTGAACGGTAGCATTCTTGATATCCATCCAGAATATTGGAGGGTGAGGCTAAAAGGCCTTAAATCTCATCCACAATTGATTATGGGCATCGAACTCAGTGTACATTAATTCAGTTTACGGCCATTAAAAGGAGAAGAAGGCTTGGGCTTGCAAATGGCGAACTACGACTGTCAACGGTATGATGTATGATAGCTTATTATATTCCCCTCATTATGATTAATAACATAGGAAGGGATCCTCCATTCTTGTCGAGATGGAAAATGTAATTAGCCGCCTTGGCTGGCGATGCAGCCAAGCCTCCTCTTGGCTGCACGCTTCCCCAAGATAAAACACCCAGTTAACAGCAGGAGAGTCAAGAGTCAGCATCCACAGTATGAAAACCTGCAGCCAGTAATGCATCCTGCATCCCTTCCTGCAAAATGCTGCTTATGTTCCCAGCATCATGTCTGACAGAGCTGTTAACATCATTCAAAACAAAGTCAACCTTATGTTTTGTATAGCTATATAAATATTACAATTTTTATTTTGCATGTTACACCATTCTATGAATGTATTATCATCTTGTTTTTTTATTTTTTTTAGTAATTCTCTACAGTTTTATTATTGATCAATTTCAGTGTAAGGTGCAAAGTCTGATTGGATTGTTGGATTGATCAGTCATTGGATCGTCCTCCCGTTTTGAGGAATGATGCAACCTATTGTTGTGTTTACAAGCAGTATCAAGATGATGGATGTGACAAGGATGCCAGTTATGACCCTTTGCATTTAGGATTAGTAACGATTTTAATCTCTTGACAGAACGTCTTTCTAAGAGCCATAGTGCTTTTATGAAATGCTTTCATTTGAATGAGAAAATACATGGAATAATGATTTTCCTTTAAATCGAATGTATTTTTGTTCATATTGGTGACTGAGCGCCTAATGATCAGAAGCTGGAGGTTATATTTTGTGTTGGTGGATGGTGGTGGAGATGAGTAATGGTGAAGAGCAATAGGAGGGCATTCTCATAACTTCTGCTGCAGCACCTGCAATCAGTACCTACGAGACTGATGGAGCTAAACATCAATTAATGCAGCAATATCCTCACAGAGACCCGGCTCACACTCACCTGAGCTCACGGCATCATCGCTCTGATTACTGTAATGACTGTTTGCAACCAGGAGAAGCTGGTGTAAAATGCTGTTTTAGTGGTGTATGGGGGTTAAGGCAGGATACAGCTCTGCTGCGGTTCATATGCTTCTCTTAGATTTACACCACTTGCATCCAGCTGCAGCTCTTAGCAGCGTACAAATGACAATTGATTTCATCCACTTAGACAGACCATTATATGTAATCTCTTTGCAGGGTTATGAAACGCAGGGATTTCATGTAATATATTATAGTAATGAGGAAAAGACAGTACCAACTAACAACGTTACCTTGAAGCCTTTTATAAGATATAAATTTTAGGAGACATATTACAAAGTTACCTTGTTCTTGTTTTCGTTTATGGCTCTATGTGGAACCTTTGCTACACTTACATGTGCAAAAAAACTCCACAATGATCCACTTATACTCCACCTTGCTACAGGATTAATGTGTATACTGGGTGAAAACAGGACCCTTCCTTTTGACAATGCTTTCTGATTGCCCAGAAACACCCTTCAATGAGTTACATGTTAATGTCAATTTCTTTTCTTTTTTCAACCTACATTTTGAACTAAATGTAGATTGATAATAATAACTGTGCTCAAAGGAATTTCAGGAAACTATTAAACTTCACGCTAAACCAACAACGATGAAATTGAGTGTGATCCTATTTTCCGAGCTGATGAGTTCAAGGGTGTCAGTAGTTGGTAGCAGTTTTAAGCATGTTGAAAGTAACAATCCAGGTCTACACCCTCAAGTCAGTAACAAGAGAAGAGATTGTCCTGAAACTACAAGGTTGCATGTTTGATCTCGACCTGCCAGTGTGTCCACCGACGACCTTTTTGTCAAGTCAGACCGTCTTTGAGCAAGACACTGAAGCCGGCCTGCTTTCTCCCTCTGAGTGTTTTTGGATAAAATGACGAGATTGTGCTGAGTTTATGCTAAATCGAGCTGAGTTTTAGCTCTTGCCTGACGATGCAGCTGAGAGTGTTCCAGTTCCTTTGGATATGATATAGATCAAATGTTTTCTAATCAGAGAGGAAAAAAGCTGCATCGAGTCATATTTTTGTTCTTGTATTTGAAGATTTGAAGATCTGGACTTGACAGCAATAATAAGTCAATCTTTTTATAAATCACAAGAGAGTATTGTCCTAATTTTTTACAGACACAGCAGCTTGGCCGATCCATTGACACAATGCAAAGAAAGCCAAACAGCCGACTTTATTGGTATTTAGGGAGACTCCTCAGTTCATTCAAAGCTCAAAGGCACAAAGAGTAACTGAATTGTGTTTGATACAAAAACTGATATGACACATTTTGTTAGAGTTACTCTGCTCATGGGTGTTTTCAACATCACCGTCAACTCATATTGGTGTCTGAAATGGATCACATCCAGAAACTAAAGTCTGATTCGTGGAGCAAATACAAATTGAGCATAAAGCCTGCAGTGTGTAGGTATGCTGTATTGCCTTGCTGTCTTTGCAGGTTCAATTCCCAGATCCAGGTTCCCATCAGCCTCCTCTCAAGATATCCAATGAAAAGGTATTCTGTTATGTATTGAAATGTTATAGTATCGCATCAAATAATCAGCCCATGTGTTGAGAAAAACAGGACTTGCAAAACTAGAATGAAAGTAAACCCACAACAAAATTCAATTAACCAGTAAGATCTTCAAGTTAACAGCTCTGATTGTAAATATTATTGTGTCAAACCTCCAATCTGTTATACCGTCAGGTTTCTAGGCAGGATCAAGCTGAAAAACAGCAGATTAATGCCAGTTTTCTTGAGTTCTCCAGTGCAAATGGCACAATATAAGATTAGTCTCCTTGGCGAAGAAAAATGAGGTTAAATCACCTTGAAACAAGATCTTAAGACATAGCTGAATTTGTGCAATCCAGCCTTTTAACTGCCTGGATAAAGATATAAGGTGTGCACAGACTGAGCAGCTTTCTTATTAAAGGAAGGAAGGGAAGCACCAATGGCAATCGACTAGCAGCAACTGGAGATGGCGGGCTCTCATCCATCACTCTGCATGTTTGCGGACGCCATATGAAAACACAAACAAGCAATCAATTGTTTTGTGCACAGCTTGGGGCCTCCTAATAGAGCACATTTATCTGACGCCGCGGTGGTAGCCCCAGCAATACTTTAATTTGTGAGACATTATGTTGAGTTAATGCCTACCAGGTTGCCGTTCAACCGGGGGGACCTGGCACATTTGGCAGCGCTGTAAAGCCTGCATCGTACTGTATTGTACTGGGACACTGTGATGTAAATGATCTCACCCGCTGTATCTTTAATGGGTTGTGAAATGAATTTATGTGGGAATATTTGCAGCGGAATATTGCATTGTATCACAGCGTAATTAGAACCGCAATGTTCGTATGGAGGCTTCAGCATGGCGGACGGTTCTGTGTTTGTCCTTCGACCGCCGCTGTGATTGGACGGAGAGGGTCTGGCAGAGGGAGAGAGAGAAGGAGAGAGAGAGAGAAGGAGAGAGGAAGAGAGAGAGAAAGGGAGAGAGAGAGGAAGATGAAGCCAGGCTTTCTAATAATGATGCACCCTCAGGCCTAATGTGCTCTCTCACTCTTTCTCTCTCTCTCTCTCTCTCTCTCTCTCTCTCTCTCTTCCTCAATCCAGCCTCCTCGTTCTCTTTTTTTCTAAGCTCTAGCAAGCACACAAAAACTTCATTCTTTCATTTTCCACAGCACTCACAAGTGTATTGCATGTTATACCAAAAAAACGTGTTCCATGCTGTATAAGCCTGATATTCACACGGTTCAATTTCACATTAAATATCATTATCCCATCCTCACACAGCATTCAGGGTCTGAACAGATTATTTTGTTCAACCTACTTCCTTTGACATCCAGTATTAATGTTGAATGATTGTATAAGAGGATGTATCTGATCTAGAACATAACCAGTGATGTTTCTATATGACGAACCTGATGTATAGAGACTAACTTCTCCCTTTTGTATTTATGTCACTGTTTGATAGTAACATATGCATTTTACACAGCAGTTTAGCTTGATTGTTATGCTACTATTTCTGAATCTCTGCACTTTACAAATACAGAATGGATCTTGTCTTTGTTCTGTTTGTAATGGCAAACAAAATATTGAATGGAATTGTTCTTAAATCCGAAACATAAGAGGACAATGTTGAGGTTTTTCTCGTTTTTAATTGACTACTACATCTACTTCATATATGCTGTTGGTTTACTTTAAACAATAACTCTCCACTGTGCTGATTGAACCTATAGTGGTGTTTGCTGCATTACCAAAGAGCCATCTTTTCTTTTCCCTCATCCCACCTTTTCTCTGGACATTGGATCCTCTCGTGGCATAATAATTCTGTTGTTTTTTTGGACATAATCTGGTGTAAATGTAAATTTAGATAACTATATAACCTTGTTAATCCTTAAAGACAAATCCATGAATTAATCCTGCATTCCTGGATTGTTCCATCACGTTCATTGACTCAGTCTTCTCATGATGTTGCAGCATGAATATAATATTTCTACTAATTTAGTTTTTTAAGAGCCTTGGGAGGATGTCATCAGTCAGATGACAACCAGTAATAACCAAAACACACACTTAAGCCATAATCAGAAAAACATTCATTTATGCTCTTTCCCTCTCTTGGGATATGATGAAATCTGCTGGAACCCAAAACAACTATTAACAGACTCAACACTTATATGAAAGGCTCAAACAAGCAATAAAATAGGATAATTATTATCACAATATGTCATATTTAAGGATTAAATGAACAACACATCTGGGTAGGAATTGGTTTAATGTAAGATGAATATACACAGAATGTGATGCTGATGAGTTTATATGAAAACTAAGACGTGAATTTACAGAAAACACGTCCAAAGTGGCACCATTCTTATGTTTGGTGAGCAGGATAGAGTGACTTTATTGATTGTATGCCAGGCTGCTACTATTGCTTATTATGAAGAGAAATGAGTGGGTTTGTATTTTGGTGGCAGCTGCAAGAAAGCCCCCCCCCTCTCTCTCTCCCTCTCTCCAGCATCGCCCCGGGCCTCTCTCCTGTCCTCTGCCCGGGGTTGGGGAGGCTGTGCTCGGCCCCTGACAGGCGGCTGGTGGCTCCTCACATGCGGCGGAGGAAATTAAATTACGGCTCCATGTTGCCCGCTTTGTAAACAAGACAAAAGCCAATGATACGGCCAATTACACTTAGATGCGATGCATGTGTACGACGGGTTCCCACTGCAGCCGGTCGGAGCCTGTAACATCTTGCAGGGTAAACACGAATAGAGGCGCCATAACGATTTTCAAAATAAAATGGAGCGTTTAGGACATTGTAAACGTAAATGCACATGAAAATATGCTCTGATTTGCTCCTAGATAGTGAATAAAAGCAGTATTCTCTCATGGTGAAAATTATTAAATCAAAATCCCTCCTCATCTATACCAACCGGTGTAGCAAACATAACACACTGATCCCTCACTATAAGCCTGAAATAGCCGACATGTCCTGCGTGACTTCGTGCCACTGGATGATCTCAGCTTGTGGCTCCTGCAGACAAAAACATGAATGCATATTAAAATACACAAAAGTATGAAAAATGCATTAATTGGTTGTTGCAAAGTATTGATTTGGAAAATTGTCTGAAAATTGTTATAACTGAATTTGAATCCGTAGTAATAATAATAATAATAATAACAAAATGTTAGTATTTTCTGTGCAGCATGTGGATTCCCCTCCTCCACCCCAAATCAAATCCTCAACAAACTCAGCCTTTACTGTCTCACAATAAACCCCCTCAGAAAATCAGAGTAAATAAAATAGATGGTCTTTATCAAAGTAAATTAGATTCACCTAAATAGTTCACCGGAGGGGCAGAGCAGTTCCTGTAATTCACTTTAAGGTTCACCAACTTACTCAATAAAGCCCAGCTAGGAATCTAACTGATGTCTAATCGATAGGTTTATCTGAGGCAAACAGCTGGGAAGAGCAAAATGAATCGGTTTGCATTTAAAAGTGCAGGAAAGGATAAACTGGAGAAATCTGACGTGGATGTAATGAAATGGGAGGTTTTATTTTACCTTTGTGTGTCGATTTTCTGCACTCACAAGACAAACACATTCACCATAATACAAATAATAATAACATTGATCATAATAATAATAATGTTTTTTTTTACCTGAAATTTCTAGGTCTTGACATCCCTCCATCCTCCCCATCCTGCTTTTCAGCGGATTTTATCTCTCTTTTTTCACTGTTTTCACCCCCTTACCCTTCCTCTCCTCCTCCCTCCCTCCCTCCTCCTCTCCCCCTCCTTTCCTCTCCTCTCCTCCTCTCCACTCCGTCCAGTTCCGAGTCGTCTGATCCGGGCAGGAGGCGCCAGGTTTTCCCCTGAGGGAGGCGAAGAGTCAAGGACTGAACCCTCCAAATGCAGAATAATGTAATTCTACCCTCTCAGTAAGAGGGGTTCACGTGTGCAATATGGTTCTCTGGGGTTTGGAGCAGGTTTTCACACTCAGTCAAAACGGTTCTCCAGCAGGCTGCAGAGAGATTCTACACACACTCGCAACAAAAAAGGTTCCACACGCAGTATCAGAACGCCACGATGATGGTTCTCAATCTGCTGCTGGCTCCAACGTTTGATTCACCAAATGCAATTAATTGAATCTATAGGGACAACCTGCAGAGTACAGGTGAGACAGCGTGCAAAACCTATGAACATCACGATATGATCTCATTCAGTGGTTCTAACACTGGGATCAGTGTCATGATTGCTCTTCAATCCACAATGGAAATGTAAGGAAACAAATTTAAATAAAATAATTGATGAAGAATGAGGTGCTTGCTGTTTAGAACCCTTTAATACCGCAGTACATGTTGGTTCCATTAACCCTTTCTTTCACTATCAGTCACTTCAATCACCAACAGACCTCCTTCCACCTCAGAGAACCCTGTTTGTTCAGGGCGTATCTGCTCTGAAAGTCAACCTAATCGCAGCAGCAGCGCGCCAAGCAAGACCGAGGAGGAGGAAGAGGAGGAGGAGGATGACAGCCTCCGTCACACTAATCTCTGACATCCTTGATTGGCGCGGCAGTTTTTCCTCAGGTCTGGGATCATTTCAGCTGTCAACTTAAATGCGTCCGTTATCGGACAATTTAGCAGCAGCTAGACATCCATTATCGGACGCGTCTGCTGTCTGCCGGGCCACTTGCGCGTTTTAAACGCTAAGTTTGGACAAATATTCTACACAAACAACCAGCTGACAGCATGTAAACCAGTATAAGCTTGTGTGGGCCTTTTTTGTAAATAGCCCAACTTCAAATATAACAGCATTACGTCAGTTTCATCAGCTGGTGGTTTGTCCGGACCTCCGTTCTTGGCAATAAATGCTTTTTGTAGTAAAAACGTAAATATATTCATATTGTGACTAAATGAGATCCAATTAGGAAATATTCATGTGTTGTGACGTCAAATGTGAAGAGTCTAATAATATTACAGAAACATGTCCACCACCAAAGACTGATATGCAGAATAAGAATAAGAATTATGAAGGTTATTCTATTTATAAAAACAGAAAACATTTCATGCCAATTTTATCAATTCAGAAAAGTATGTTCTTATTGTGCAGGTAATAATAAATGTGCCAGTGCTTTGTTGACAAGGATTATTATGAATATTGTGATCATTGTTGATTCTATGATATTAGTATCGTTAGCAGTATAGCTCATAGTAGATCTATCTATTCATAATATTTATTGCGTAGCGTTCATAATATTTATTTAACCCAATCATAACTTATTTTTTACTCATAACCGATCAGAATGAATCATAAATCAGGGACTCATACTATTGCTAATTAATAAATAAATAATGTCTACTTATTTAGTCCTAGTTTGCTGTGTTCTGATTGGCTGAGGCGCCTCTTGTTGTGCGCGTGCACCTGTGCGCTTTAGCTAGCTTGTTAATTGGCCTTAGCTACTAGCGCCTCGACATGCATTTACTAACAGAACTGTCCTGATACCTGTGGTAAAGTAACAGTTGTGATTTATTTTCTTTCTGTTTCAATTTGTTTGTTCTTGTGGCTCATTGTTTAGCTGTGCGTAGTTCTCCGCGGTCGTATTTTTGGTGTTTTCAGGTGTTTAATTCGGCGTGGAGGCCTCTCGCCCCCGCATGAAAGCGGGAACAAAACGGAACCGGTGGGTCACTAATATGTAACGGGGAGCCAACTGTGACAGATTCCCTTTGTCTCCGCTCTGCTGCTACTTTATTACCCAGACGAGCAGCATGGCCTGGAGATAACGATTCATCACGCACAGCCGGCAACCATAGACAACGCCTCCGGGCAGAGAGAGAGAGAGAGAGAGAGGGGTTATAGAATGAGAGAGAGAAAGAGAGGATTGGAGAAAGAGGGAGAGAGGGGGAAGCTAAAGAGAGGGAAAGAGAGAGAGAGAGAATGAGAGAGATAGGGGAAAGCGAGAGAGGGAAAGAGAGAGAGGATTAGAGAAAGGGAGAGAGGGAGACAGGAAGGAGAGGGAGAGAGACGGGGTTGGAGAATGAGAGCGAGGGAGAGAGGGGTAGAGAATGAGAGCGAGAGAGAGAGACGAGAGAGAAAGAGAGGGAGAGATGAAAGAGAGAGAGGGAGAGCAATTCATGTACTCTAATTGCAAATGGGGTTTCATTGTACTAATAAATTTGTTGATTGCAATATTGCTCTGAATCTTGTCACCGTTGCTTAAAAACCTATAGATGATTAGATGTAACGCATAACAAGCATTGTTTTAGTCTTTGTTTAATACGTAAGAAGCTTTATTAAAATAAGAAAAAATCATTGAAATGCTTGTATGTTTGTGGAGCTGTAGCTCATTAGATTAAAATTGAATGATCCCTGTGGGGAGATAGTGTCATAGCAGGCAGAGGAGCGGGTGTATAGGTGCAGGAGTACGCGCGCGCGCACACACACAGACACACACAGACACACACACACACACACACACACACAAACACACACACACACACACACACACTAGGAAGAAGCTTTTCACTGTAAGAGAATATATGGAAACAGGACCTTTTATTAAGAATGATCTGAAAATGGAGCATCTCTGTCTCTGTCTCTCTCTCAGCAGCTTATCCATCAGGAGATGAAAGACATGCGAGATGTTTCAATGACGTTTTGACAGATGGGTTCTGTCTAATGGTGGAAAGGAGATATTTGCAAACACATCAAATAGAAAGAACACTTTTGAGAGCTTTTTTTTTCCAATGAAAACGTGTGCTTCATTTTTTGTTTTAATGAAAAGGGTTTCATGTGAGTCATTTTCTTCTTTTCTAATTGAGGATAATGCTGAATATGAGCAGTGAAAGTATAAACACGCTGACAGCTGTTTGCACATATAAAGGTGAAAGGTTGCAGATTACAGCCTCAAAACTGAATTATATGATCAGAAATCAGACAGCCTTCATAAAAAATATATTTTCTAATATTTATGCTTCATTATAAGTGCAGCTCGTGGGGACTAATTATGTTGAAGAGCCTAAAGTTGAGGATAATGAAACGAGACACTGCTTGATAAGCTCAGTCTGTCAGCTCCAATAAGCACAACTGTATTACTGCTGATGATTAGAGCTTTAAACCAATTACAGGTTTAGCATTTGCATCATCTTTGAATTGGATTTGTGTGCTGCATCAACCAAAGCACCTCATTCAGACTCACATACACCCTCCTTAAACACGAGATATTACACTGAAATCTAGGTAATTATTAGAGATATATTAATATTTGGGGTTTGGGCAAATGTACATCTATATTTATCAATATTTAATATCAAGAGAAGTAGAAATGTGGAAAACACTCAATAGGAATCAACTTTAATCCAGAAATACTGAGTGACTTGTTTTGGCCTTTTGAGCCCCACATGTGTGTGTATGGTTAAATATGCAAACAATAATATGAATTTAAAAAAATAACAATAGTATAATGAGCTGTTTTTGACAATACATTTAAATTGAAAGTATTTTGCATCTAAGCTCAGAATTATAAATTGCTGTCATATTAACGTTCTATATGTTTGCACAGAACAGCTTGAATAAGAGATGAATTTAATTTCAGTGTTATGAGAGATTAATGTTTGGATTTGTACCTCTACAATCACAGAACCTCAAACTACACCAACACAGATACAGACATATAGACTCAGTATCTGGCTCTCTGCTTCACTGTGAGCATTTGATGTTGTCAGACACTGAAACAGTTCGGGAATTTACCAGTTAATATGTTGAAGTTAAGTGTAAAAATCAACACGATGGTTATTAATGACCAATAAAGGCCACACACAAGATTTTATTATTTCAAATCTCGTCCAATTTCAGTCTCAAAAAGTAAAGTGAGACCTAGAAAAAGCAAAACCATTACAGCATAAATATAAACCTAAGTGTGCAGTGATTTATATGTGAATTATAACAGCATAATTATACTGTTTATTATCAGTATCTTCTTTAACCATTCATGTATCACAGCTTTAGTCAATGATTACTGCTGCTTTAGCCCAACTGCACTTCAACTACCTCAGTATATGTACATATATACACCTTGTATATCTTTAATTTTATAGCCAGCTTTAATGATTTCTGGTGATCTTATCTAAAAGTAGTTTATATGTCGAGTCAGCTGTTTGAATGGACAAGCAGCTCTGCATTTAAACTCAAATCCCCTCTCACACACTGCGCCTCTCTTACACTGCCCGGGCTGTCACAATAACAACAAGAGCTTATTATTTCCATCCAGATAAGTATCATTTCAAACGCATTCTTTGCTAAATCGGGCGCCTTAAGTCTCCTGTGTGTATTTCTGCAGATTCCTGACATGAAATTTGGCTTTATGGCGCACAGACAGGCATCATAAGACACCAGCAGCCAGCAGAGATGGCATTATATTTGCTATAAATCTTTTCGGATTTGCATAAATGACCAATTACCATGTCAATAAGCAGATCTGAGGCTCGGTGCGTCTTCATATTCATTTCATAAATACAAACAGGCCTAATAGCAGGATACACTCGCGCTGTTCGCTCTCATGCACCGTTATTGATATGCCTTTGAATTCACACAATTGATTTTTATGCTTCCCTCTAGCCACCTTGTGCAGTGGAGAGATATCTTTATTCGCACGGAAAGTGAAATAAGTGCGTAATAAAACGGTGATATATTAAATTCGTTTTTCCCCGTGTCGCGCTTTTATTATGAGCCATTTTTCATCTTTATTGAATTGAGACCCCGGCGATCGCGCGTCGTCGCTCCGGGCGGAGAAAGGTTAAATAATTTGTGCAAATCAGGGACAGCGAGTCTCACACGTGGATCCATGACTCCACCTGTTATGAATGTGTTTAATTATCTATCTATCTATCTATCTATCTATCTATCTATCTATCTATCTATCTATCTATCTATCTATCTATCTATCTATCTATCTATCCTTCTATCTATCTATCTATCTATCTATCTATCTATCTATCTATCTATCTATCTATCTATCTATCTATCTATCTGTTTTACTTGGCTCCTGGGTATTCCTCTCGTTTCCTGCTCAGGTCTAATAACGCTTAGTGTTGCTTTTATACATTTCATTACTTTGTGATAATGTACATTGGAATAGGCCAATCAGCGCCTTTAAAGCGGGCCTACTCTGCACATTTCCCGTCAATAATAGCGGATTTATGGCTTCATGATGCGCCACAGTCTTGCATCAGCACATAAACCCGCTCCAACGTCTGATACAGAGGTTCTCCAGGCCTGTATTGTGTTTTTAAAGCTCGTATATATGAGCAGTAGCTTCATTTCATTCCGTATCTGCGCCGCAGTGAAGACGCTGCGCCATCGGTGGAGAGTGGGACAACTATATGTGGTAAAACGGGGGGTCTTTGGGTGAGTTCCAGCAGGTCCAGGGCGCATATGGGTTAGACTGTTGGTTATATTGGCGCTGTCGCTTCATTTAAAGTGAGACTTTGAGCAGACATTGAACGCATCTCGCTTTCCCTCACTGCCTCCAAATCGCAGCTCTTACCTGTTGTATTAATAATTGTCAAGTTCTGTAGCGAATCACGTCCAACAGCAGAAACCAGGGACTCCTGGAACCAAGGTTTAGCTTCATGAGACACCGGAATCAAATAGAAGCTTCTCATGGGGCCTCACATGAATGCAATGGGAACTCTTAAACCTATAGCGTCACATTATACTACAAAGGCAATACGCTGCAAACATACATAAATAAACTCTGACACAGGCGTCAGCAAAACACAAACTACCTCCAGTTTGTGTTGATACTATTTTGCAATGTATATTATAGTGATTTCGGCGTGTATAGAAATATAGGAAACGCTGACTATCGCCTTAAATTTCGCCATATAAGCATGATCGTGACACAGTTTTCAACAAAACATAATATTTTAAAGGTAGGATTCGTTGAACGGCTGTTGTGGTTGATTAAAATAATGTGTCAGAAAAGTGTTAATAATTTTATTTTGCGGCCATATTGTAGAGTGAAGGCTGATTGGCGTAAATAAAGAGTTTTTGATTTTCTGTTATAGCTGTCTCACTTCATTTATGTATTTCACAAATTAAAAATTCTCTTGTAAATTCTTATAAGATCGTATAGTAGTAGCATTAAACCTCTTCATCTGGGCCATCGGATCATAAATAAGCTCCGAAACCTCCAATTTAATACATTTAAAAAGCTGCATAAAAAAGTGCTGCGGCTTCTTTAAGAGATTCAAGCAAAACAACTGCCCTAGGAGGGAGGGCGCGAGGGAGGGAGGAGAGGAGGAGAGGAGGGGAGGGGGGCTTGGCTGGATGACCGAATGGCAGCTCTTACGCAGAGGGTTGTCTCACCTGCTGAAACGCGCTTCACCATCCAGCACTTACACACACACATACACACACATACACACAGAGAGAGCGAGCCATCTTTCGCTCTCACCTCCAATTAATATCCACACGCGCAAGGTCAACACTTCATTTTCCTCCTCGTTGTTTGATTTTTTTGTTTTTTTTTGTTTTTTCTTTCTTTCTTTTGCGTAGTCGAGCTTGGGTATCCCGTCGTGCCCTCTGCGCATGGAGCGTCTCCGCGAGAGTAGGCGAACAAAAGCGCATCAAGCCTCTCCAGAGAACTCCTCTCCCCAAAACAGCACGGATGCCTCTCTGTAAGTAATCAGGATCATCGGGATTCTCTTGTTGTAAGGCTGCCTTGTGTCAGGTTCACCGGGAAAGAGGAGGTTTGAACGATGGATACCATTTCTCTTAGCCCGACGGATAGGCTTTTAATTTAGGGAACACCCGATCCCACTGCTGGACTAAGAGAATGGGAAGATTTTGGACAGCTCTGTACGCGTTGGTTTCCGGGGAGTAGATCGGGCCTGTGTCGATGCTTGAACGCCAAAGCAGTTCCGTACTGCAGCTTACAAACATTTCATCTCCCAAGGCGTGAATTATTATTTTACGATAAAGTCTGCTCATCGATCAAACTGACAACCGCATCCAACGACGTCAACTATGGAGCACACCGGGATCGAGGAGGTGAGCCAGACGCACCAGCAGCAGCATGAACCCATCAGCTTCGGGATCGACCAGATCCTTAACAGCTCGGATCAGTCCAGCGGCTGTATGCTGCCCAACCGGACCGGCGATCCGGATTACGCGCTGGCCCCAAACGTCTACGCCAATGGCTACAACAGCGTCTACAACCCGGCGTGTTCCATGGCGGCGGCGGCGGGTCTGGCTGGTTCCTACAACGTCAACATGAACATGAACGTCAGCATGAACATGAACATGAATGTTAACGTGAACTCGGGCGGCGCCGGCGGGGTGATCCGGGTGCCGGCGCACAGACCCATGCCGCCGCCGCCTCCCGCAGCCGCCGCCGCGCCTCATCCGCCCCCTTCGACGCATCCGCCGGGTATCGGCCCCGGAATCCCATCGGTACCCGGGATGGGCATGGGGAACGCGAACTTCACCTTCCCCTGGATGGAGAGCAGTAGGAGGTTTGCAAAGGACAGACTAACAGGTAAGAACATAGTTTGCATGTGATCTGCAGACCCCGCTGAGGCTTCAGAGGTCCCATACCTGCTACCCCAAACACCTCACCCCACTATAGACCAGACTCAAATCAAGTCAAGTCAAATGTTGCTTTAATTAACAAGTGTGAAGGGATTTTCTGATGTTCGTGGTACAGTAAGTCCAGAGTGTATAGGCCTGAAGTGGAGCTGCTTGCATGTTTGTTGACATGTATAAGGAACCGTGTGCACACACAGAGTCAATGTTATGAAGGTGGAAGGGCAGCCTGATGAACGAGGGGAGAAATTGACATGGACACGCTGATGAATCAGTATTGGACCATCACTCTCCATTTACAGCGCGTGACGGATAACAACCTTCATTTTTTTTCATGAGGATGAATGAGTTTTATTCTGCAGCCCACTGACAAAACATGAAGATGACTCATAATAATTATAATGATAGTTATAAGGATATACAGCCATCATTATTATTATTATTATTATTATTATTATTATTATTATTATTATTATTATTATTATTACATTGGAAGTAATTCCTATTCTATTTTTTGCATAAAATATCTTTATTAATTGCCTAAATAACATAAAAGCCTGACTCAATAAGAAAATAATAGTTTAATTGTTCTGATTGCGTCACTTTTATTGGACTTGTGATGTGTTGGGGACAGTCCAGATATTAATCTCATATGTCTAATGTGAATTCATGTCTGCCCCTGTTCTTGTTGAGATTTGAGAATAGCAAAACCAAGTTATTTGCTGGAGGTATTTTGCTACTTTAATTAGTGAATAATTGGGTCAAAAATGATAATGAGAAAATGAGAAACATGTAATAGAAACATCAGAATGAAGTAATGAGGGTGTATAACGATTTCCTCGATGGTTTTCTATGTACTGTAACAGGCATTCAGTCACACACACACACACACACACACACACACACACACACACACACACACACACACACTGTTAGAACATTTATATGCATTTATATGAACATTTATATGCACTCAAGCAATCCTCATGTTTTATTAGTATAGCAACATGCATCTGCTACGTTCAAGTTCCACATTTCTCTGCATCTTTACTGTAAATCCACCCACAAATTTAAAAAGATGCGTGGACGTCAACCAGAGGACAGTGAGATATAAACACACACACACACACACACACACACACACACACACACACACACACACACACACAGTGGTTTCATGAACATTTCTGGGAACCAATAACCCAGATGATACTTAAGTGACTAAAAATGGCACAAAAAAAGGAAAAATATATACATTTTATTCAACAACTCATGCCCTTAAATTCATTATGTGTATCCTTAACAATGACATCATACATTTAATCTATACTCCGTTTAACCAACCCTGAATGCTGATTTTTGAATATATGATGAATATCGTTTAAATTCCCCATTTCACAGCCAAAAATTAATAATGTTTGAAAGTATTTCATCACCCCTGAACCTGTTATAATATATTGTCAATCACATCGATGGATCAATATCCCGACAGACCCATTCTGATGTATCAATACTCGTAAGAGAAGAAGGTGAATTACACAAGTTAATGTTTCACACTCATCCACAACACATAATAAATAAATCAGATGTGTGTTTTCCTATCTCAGCCTGAATTTAGCTCGATTATACAACGCATTTAACGTAATATCGCGCTAATTCACAGAATGGACTCATTTTGCAGATTGCGGTGTAAACCTTTTAAACGCACTGCAGAAAAGGGCGCTGATTGGCTATTATCCACAGACATCAATCAACGGTACGAATATTTGGAACGAATTTGAGGGAATTATTTAGGGATAAGTGTCCTTTTATTTCACTGATCGATATGTACTGTAAACATGATTTATTCATATCGGGGGAGGGTTAGATATGATTGGTGTGTGTGTGTGTGTGTGTGTGTTGGTCTTTTTTTTTCTCACATGACCTCATCGTTATGAAGATGAAAATGAAGAACATCATGGATTTGCGCCTTACCCCCCCACCCCCCCTCCCGCCCCCCGCCCCCCCGCATTAAATATTGACTCTTCTTCGGTTCTTTCTGGCTGATGCATTATTAAATAGAGGGGGGCGATATGTCAGCTGCAAACAGATCCAGTGTAAATAGGCTTATCAATTTTACTCATAGGCACCGAGGGCCTCTCGTTTAATTTCTCTCAGCTTTGTGTCGCTGTAATTATTTCGCAGCCTATATCTTTCCACTGTATTGATCAGAGAGAGAGAGAGAGTCAAAACACACACACACACACACACACACACACACACTTACAGACACATAGCCTGTTTCCTACAAATGGCCATAAATCAAATGTTTCCCTCTTCACTCTTTCTTCTTCTGTCTCTCTTTGTAACCGGAGCAGAGAAACATCCCTCATGCACGTTTTTTTTTTGTTTCAGTTATTGCAGACATTTCATCTAAACCAAAACATTCTCATTTTCCCATTTTCCCCACACTGCGATTCCTTCATAAATCACAACAAATGGCATCAGTCTGAGGGAAGGTGCTCCAGTCGGTTCTGTTAATGGAGTAAATGAGACAGTGTCTGTGTGTGTGTGTGTGTGTGTGTGTGTGTGTGTGTGTGTGTGTGTGTGTGTATGTGTTGATGGTGATCATGCCCCCTCTGTGTTTACATGGAGCCTTCATCACTCTGCACAGGCGTTTGCTTCATTTACGATCATTTATTTCAGTGTGATTTTGAAAGAAATAATGTAATCAGCGACAGATTTGACTGATCGGCTCAGCAGATAACAAACAACTCATTATTAAATAATGATTTTATACACGTAATTATTGATAACGTGTATTGTAATGTAATTAAAGGAAATTGCAATTATTGTAAGGCGTAATTCCAAACACCATAATAATATAATAATAATAGTATCAATAAAAGGAAAATAATAAGAATCAATAAATCAAACAAACTTTTTTTTTTTGAATTAACAAAAATATTTATATTTTCCTCAAAATATTTTTTTCTTCATTTTAGTGGCAGTAGCGCAAGAAAACAAATCATATTTTATTTGTCATTTCCGTGACCTTCCTGTATGTGTGTGTGTGTGTAAGGCGCGTGATTCCCGCCGTGACACAACGCAGTGTCTCCGCTTTTTCCTCCCGTATTGCGTAATAAATAGCAATATATGTTCATGTTATATTTCAATATCCCCTTTAGAAACCTTCACGGATGTATTTATTAGATTGCTCCAAAGGTAATATCCGCAGTGGGGAAGGGAGGCGCTGTCACAGAGAAGTGTTATTAAGTATAAGTGGTTTTATTATGGGAAACATATTCTCCACGGTAGCATTTTATTTTTTGATATGCTTATGCTAAATTGTATTACCGAGCAGCAGATTTAGTATATCTCAGCCTTTGCACACACACGTTATTTTGCAGTGTTTTCTTCTCTTTCTTCACAATTTGACTTGGTAGTTTTCACTCAGTGTGACTCCAGCTGTTTTCCTTGCTTATCTTCGATTATTCCTATTTATTGTAAAAAGGGAAAGACATATTTTGATTGAATGGGTTAAGTGACAGAAATCTGATATATATTTTTCATAATTATCCTGGAAGTATGTGATTATGATCGTAAAATGACGTCACAGTGATGTTTATTAAGATTTATTATGTGTCTCTGGTGACCTATATAAGCACAATGTGTTTACTGTATTATTGTTATTATGAGTATCTCTAATTTCTGATATATACAATACAAGAGAAGATCAGAGTTCTTTAAAGAAAATCAAATTAATACAATTATTCCCAGAATTTTGCAAAAAATATCAACCTGTTGAGGTGAGAGAAAATTCAAATCTTGACTTTTTCCACAAAATTTTAATGTCATTAAATTTGTAAAATGATATTTGACTTCATACTCAGCATTTTGCACTTTTAACCCCTCTCAGAATTCCAAAACAAATCCCAAATGTGTTTCACGGCAGTATTCCTGTAACATTATAAAGCCATACTGTGCAGGCATAGGTACACTTTAAGATTACAGGCTAAAGCCCTGCGAAAATTGGGATAATATGAATAATCCTGGGATTTGATTTAGGCCCACATAGGTTCAAACACTATACAGACTTCCTCCTATCATTTACAATCTTAATAATAATAGTCAAAGATAAATCTAAAGGCGTGTGTGATTCCTGAGTGGTTATAGGTTTACATCCTCACTTAGATATTAAATGTTGACTGCTGCAGTATCCAGAGTATCACTGTATCATATTGGATCAGTATTTTTCCCGCTGTATGATGAAGCTTCCATGAAGTTGCCAGCTCCACGTGTCCGCCTCCTCCTCTTCCTCTTCCTCCTCCTACTCCTCTTCCTCGTCTCTTTGCCTCTGAGCGTGCTTGGATGTGCCTGGTTCATTAGTTAGCCCACAGATGGCCTGAAATAGCCATCTAATGCAACATTATTTAGCCAGACCTGCTGCTGGCAGCAACAACAGGCCTGCTGGCTCTCAGCATGTGACCCGGACGCGGCAGATAGTTTTGGGCAACGAGGCGCCAAGCGAACAGATCCACAGAAACCTTTCAACATGGACAGAAATATCACAACTACTTCGAGTCTCAGTGATATATAGCAAGATATTGATATTATTTATTTATTTATTTATTACTTTTCATTTAAAGAATAAGAATCGATGAATAAATGACAGAATGTAATAAAAAACACTTTAAATTATAAATTCTTGATTGATGAAAACAAATCTAACAATTTAAATGAAATTCATCGACAAAATAACACAATTAAGAACAAAGAAAAAAAATATTTATTTTCCTCTTAGAAAATTATAAATTTTTAATCTCTGTTCTGGAAATAAATTCCGGGTTATAAAGATATTATTCCAGAATTTCTTTCAATATTTTCGAGAATATATTCGAGGAACATCTGTATGCTTCTTTAGATTGAATCCTCACATTTCTAAACTCTGCTTGGAGATTAAAAGCCTTGGAAGAAATGTCACGATATTTGCAAGGAAGAAAATTCATATAATATAATAAATTATTGATTGGAGAAAAATCTAGATTTCCTACTTTGATTCAGGAAATGTCTGAAAGAAGAATGGCAAAAATATCTGTAATGTTCTCTTGAATCATCCATTTGCAGTTCTGCGAAGTTAACATGAATAAATAAATACCTTTTAATTTAGTGATACGATATTTTGTTGAAATAGATATAGAAACATTTTAGTAATGAGGTTACTAAACCCATATTTAAATCCTATACATGCACTGTAAATCATTGCAGGAATATTAGAAAGATTAAAATCCAAAAACCCTCGCAGTTTATAGTTCTTGAAACTGAATATACAGCATCACTGAGCCACTATACCATAAAATATAATGATAGTATTACAGGGATACCAGAGGAGATTAAAATAATAATAATAAACACAATATCAAGTACATGAGAGGATGTAAGTCTCCGCTGGGATCTGACAGGGAGATTAGCTGAGTGAGTTTTCATTTCAGACACTAAATCTGTGTTGCTAATTTGCACTCAGGTAATGTTAACTTTATGTGACCTACAGTAATTGCACATTGCAGCTATTCATCTTTACTTTACACATCGTTTGCTTGTGCACGCCTCAATTTGCCACTGGTGTTCAGCACTGTCAGGGGACGCCAGCACGTCCCTGGAAATGACTGCACAGTGCATAATAGCTTCATGTTCCATTTTCTATCCAAATTGTCATCGTCGGTGTGGCAAATGAATTTCCAGGTCGCTCAGACTGGAAGTGCTGCAGCTCTCAGTGCCCTCGGGGGGGACACCTATGCAGATGTTTTCATATTCATTTTGGCTCCTGGTGAGCTTTGTGACAAAATAACAAACAAATAAACAGCCTGTAAGACAGCGTGAAAACAGCATGCAGGGGAGGAATGACAGAAAGACAGAGAGAGGGAGAGGGAGAGAGAGAGAGTGAGAAAAAAGGGAGAAAGGGTTCTGCTGCCCCAAGAATGAGGAGGCAGCCCAGAGTGGATCTATGGCCAGAAACGATCCTGTTACATGTATCGATCTTCTGTTTACCCCCGGCTGACAAAATAGACAGGATTCATAGATATTTTATGATGCAGAAGATTAGTTGTTATTAATACCCAGATACAGTGATATGTGAAAGTGAAGCAGCAGCCACTGAGCTATAAGAAACACACAATCACAATGTAGGCAAATACAGTGACAGCATGCAATTTATATTTCTGAACACCGACCGGGCAAGAGCTCCTGAAATAACACAACAATGAATACACAGTATATCATGTGATTTTACAGACAACTAATAACCTCTAACTCATCATTCCATAGGCCTCCACCGCAAAACTGATGCTCATCCTTCATAGAGGTGACATCATCTTTTTCATAAGCTGCCACCAGGAGACATTTTAATAGTAAATATCTTTGAAATTGACCCTTTTGATGATAGCGAAAACAGCAACCCTTAAAATGACATAATGACAACAGAACTCAACTCACCATCGATGCAAACACACTCACAGCACACACTCTTTGTGAAAATGTGAAACTCAGCTATGCAAAATCTGACCACAGGTTTAAAATTACAAATTATTTCACCGTTTGTGTGCAGTTTATTGTTTACGTTTTTGTTGATTTTTCTGCTCTCTTCATTTCCATTTCAGAAGGAAATGTAATATTTTGTTATTGTTTTACTTGTGTGTATCTGATGGCTCTACTTCCTGTTTACTTACTGCACATTAAGACCTCATCATCATTCATCATAAGCTCATATGTTTGTACCTTGAATCTCTGTCTTATTTCGCTTGATGACATGAGTCTTTATCTCCATTTTGATTCACCTTCAATTGTCTCTTCCAAAAGCTCCAAATATGAGGCGCAGAACTTTCCCCTGTCTGTTGGATGAATGCTTTATATCTGTAATTCTGTTAAAGAAATTGGATTAATTAACACTAACACGCTTGAGTTCATTTTACTGCTTAAACTTTTGAATGCTGAACTTTGTGGACTTACTGTAATTGGAGTGTAGGATATAAATACATCTTCCAGTACTGCAGATTATCTCATTATAGAGCAAAACCTTTTCCAATGATACAGTAAATGATGTTACCATAGAGTCTCTGCAGCCTCCTTCATGTGATTAGCTTCTGTGCGTCGGAGCCCGGCCGGCTGCTGTGCTCCAGATGTGGGACCTTACTGTGTCTCCCTTTCCTTTAGGGGAGCAGGCAGAGGAGAGCCGAGCAGGAGAGGCCACAGTGGGGCCGGGGCCCGCCAGGTCCCTCTGTGCTCTCCCTAAGGGAGACATCGGCAGGGTCCCTGTCTGGAGCACTGTGGAGACTTTAGCCAAATGCTATTACCCCGAGCTCGCTCACCTGCGAGACGGCAATGGCCTCCTAGCAGACTATCCTTTTCCAAAGGGGGCTTGCCCAGGTGAGTCATCCTCGCTCCCTCCCTCCCCCTCCTCCCCCACCCCAGCACAACTGTGTCACAGCTGATTAGGGGAGAAAAACAAAGACACCAAATCAAACACCAACTGCACCACATGATGAAACTGATGTTGATTTGTTCAGATGTGTGAGATAATCAGTCTAATGTTGTGTTTAAGTACACCTGTAAGGACTCATTTATATGTTTTAATGTTCCAAATCGTGCTAAACTATAAGTCATTAAGATACAAGTAATCTAAATAATAGCCTTTAAATTGAAGTTGAATTGTTTAAATGAAGCCAAACAGACTTAGAACTACATTAGTATTATAATTTCACTTATTATAAATGACATAAAGTGTTTGTGCTGGTTAGTTTTCAATGTGTTTTAATGTTTCAAGCAATCATACATTTGCACACACTGGAATAAGTAATAAGTATTTTTCACTTGGTTACATAATATTTTGCATGTTTCCTGATAATGTTTGTCTTTTCCTGTTGAAACACAAGAGTAGGAATCTTGTTCTGAGCCAAGTCCGCTGAGGCCTGGATGTAATGATGTATTCCAGCTTTGAAAATGTCTCGGTGTGACTCTCTGACACTCATTTTCTGCAGTTTCCCAAAGCGGCTGGGGAATGGTAGTTGTAATTGCATTTATCTTCTTCAATTGGCAGCTTCTGGGTCTTTTCTTAGACTCCCCAAACACACAGGCTTTAGCGGAGTTAAGAAGAAAAACCCCCCACGATAAATGTATCTAACCAAGGACAGAGATATAAAATTGTTTTTCATGAGCAAATACAGACAAAACCTCGAGGGAAATAAGTTTATCCAAAACAAGCATCACTCCAATTTACGAATGGAAATAACTGATTATGATAACAACATTTATTCTGAATATTAGCCTTCCTGCTAATGCTAACCTCCCTCTCTCTCTCTCTCTCCATCTTTTCTGTTTGGTTCCAGCTGCTCTCTCGCCCTTCTCCGTGACCCGCCGCATCGGCCACCCGTACCAGAACCGGACCCCCCCCAAAAGGAAAAAACCCCGCACTTCTTTCAGCCGCGTGCAGATCTGCGAGCTGGAGAAACGCTTCCACCGGCAGAAGTACCTAGCATCCGCCGAGCGCGCCACTTTAGCCAAGGCCCTGAAGATGACAGACGCCCAAGTCAAGACCTGGTTCCAGAATAGACGGACAAAATGGCGGTAAGGTTGCACCTGGGTGGGTTTTGAATGAGTGAGTGCCTAGCAACAGAAAGAAAAAAATGCACTCAGGGATTTTATTCATCTATAAAAGTCACGTCAACGCTCAAAAAGAAGCTTCTTCCTGTTTTCCGGCGCTAAGTGAGATGCAGTGGCGCCATAAGTGGAAAATGCTTACGGACGTTTTACTTCAAATGCGAGTAAACGAGGCGGCGGCAAAGGCAGTGAAAGCGTGGTACAACACAACACCTATTCTGCTTAGCTTAGCGACCGGCCGAGGACAGTTCACTTGACCAAGCACATTTACTCAAGCCTCCTGAAAGGCTTTTTAGAAACATGCTGTCCAAAGCAATACTGAAACACTCACAAGAGGAATTGACTGCCGAGACAGACACACACACACACGCACACACACACACACACACACACACACACACACACACACACACACACACACACACATCACTTCATCCTAACGGCTGTTTACGGCCATTTGGAAGGTAATGAGAGGGAAATTAAATTATGGCGCTGATGCCTTCTTAAGAGGACAGTGGACGTAGTTGAAAGAATATTAACAGCTGAATTACCCTTTAAGGTTTGAACGTTTACATGATCCTAAGGCTTCTTTTTACATTTTAACAATATAAAATAGCTGTATTTGCACCTCAGTGGGTCATATTTACCATTGATTTTAGAGGATTTATCGAGAAAAGCCAGATCCTACTTACTTTAAAGCCTCAATCCTAACTAAAGACGCACCGTTCAGGACATTATGGCCGCTCCTCTCATTCTCTGTGATGAGTTGAATTAACAGACATACTTGCACATACATATGCTTGTGGATGCACAGACTCGCATATTCACACTTTGGAAGATAATAAAATAAAATAAATGAAGAAAGAAAGTTGAAAACAATTTTGAACCAGTTGGTCATTGATTAGAGCCCGTATACTTTAACTCAGGCCCAGCAAACGTTATAGACTATAGATAGACTAGACTTTAGACTATATAGTAGGAGCCTAAAGGCAGAAAGAGAGAGTTATGATAATCACAATACAAAAGTGGTTGTAGCCCAACAAACTGGGTCGAAAGCAGGTGACATCTGTGATAGTCTGGTTTGGTCCAGCACCATAATGATCTCTGGGCAGGGTTAGTAGGACTTTACTTACATATGGTGAGGATGTTATTCCGTTTACTAGGTGTTTGCCTCTGGCTTATTTGTTTCTGTGCACAAAGTATCAGTCTAAGCATCAATTTTACTCAGTTCTGGACCATATAAAGTCTAGCAAATAGTCTAAAATTGACAACCTGTGCCAGATTTATTGCAATCAGATTTAAAGAATCTGACATATTATGCTCCGTCTTGTTAAATTAAGGAATCTTATAAGGTTACTGCGTCTGGATTGGTAGTAATATCATCACATATCAACCAACTTTCATCAAAATCCATTCTTCGCCTTTTAGAGAAATTCCTGCTGACAAACACGCTAAAGTGAAACATATTCTGTTTTTCAGATCATCATAATTGAAAATCACAGCCTGTTTTACTGCTGTTTTATAGAACAATAAACATTTTAATACGCAATAATAGTGTGTTAACATACTGTGTGTTTCAATGAGTAATGGGTTGGAGAGACGCTTTTGTTTATATGTGGCTCATAGATTGTAACTTTAAAGAAACACATTTTTAAACACTAATTCTGCATGTATCACAGAGAACACGGCACTTTAGCTTGTAAGGATGAAACAGGAACAAAGCAGTAATAAATAAACATGCATTTTCTTAAAATAAACCCCAGTAAATTGCATAGAGGGCAGCGTGTCCGTGGTAACGAGGGAATTGGCTAACTGGTTTTTCTGATTTCCTCGTTTTGCTGAGATTTATGCCGTTTCCCTGTGGTGAGCACCTGATAGGGCGAGCATGAGGGATGTCTTTGCGTGACGGCTACGTTAGTAACAAGAGGATGATCGAATCAACAGCCAGCCAATCGGATTATGATAATGCTGTTAGCAATAATGTGTGGCTAATGGATGGAGGGCGGTGTGCATGAAAGAGTGTTTTAGTGGTGAGCTTCCGCTGATCATACATACCTGCCATGCACAGCTGTGTGTTCACTTTAAAAGACCACCATGTTTATGAGTCTTTATTCAGTACTATTAAGATATGATATCAGTAACACCAAGGTCATCAGGCTGTGTTGTTTGGTGATGAGAAAAGTTAAAAACTACACCAAACAAAAAAAGCACAAAATATGAGAAATTGTCCTAATTCCACCCAAATATCTATCAGGAGGAATTTGTACTTACTGACTTACTTTGTACTTACTTTGTACGATTTAGTTGAAAACAATTTTTCAACTGAATCTGCATCAACCTAAAACCCTGCAGACGTCCCAATCTGTAAGAATCTGATGTTTGACCTTTATGAGACTTACACTAGCTGGTCAAATAAAGCATGAACTTTGGATATGAATCAAATGTTTACTTATAAAGCATTCAGACTTTTGGGGGAATTATCAGCAACACAAACGTCCAGTCAGAAATGTATGCTACAGATGCTCAACCTATGAGCAACACTGCACACGAAGAAGCTAAATTTTGACTGACCTCCCACCTGGCTACTTTTAAAAGTGATACACTGCCTATTTTACACTTTGTGTTTTAGAGTAAATGTACTTGACATTAACTGACATTGTTTTAACGGGGGAGCATTTTGGACATATAAGCTCAGTATAGAATCCATAGAACAGCTACTCCACATTATAAGTATAAGTGAACGTTCTACCCTTAAACATTGGTCTTTACTAATTATTTTCAGGCATAGCTGCCCTTTAGTAAGTTCCTGGTGCCGTCTCACTTCAGGTGGTATAACAGTCACAATGGTGCCAAGAACATGAAGCAGCTGAGAGATAGTGGAGCTCTTCATGTAAGGCGTAGTAAGGAGAGGTAGAGCCCAAAGACTATCGATTGCAAAAGAATTAATGTCATTGTAGCATAACACAGTTGTATTTGGGAATGCGTTTATAGAGAGTGCTACAGACTACAGACCTGCTGAGTGAACACCAAAGAGCTCCAATACGGTTCAACTTACAAAAAACAATGTCAGTAACCTAGTTTGAAAGTAAAATTCCTGAGAAAAAAAGGCAAATATTTCAAATTATTCAATACCAAATTGTAGAAATGATCTAGAAAACTTCTTAGAGCTTCAAATTCCTTATCAGGTTGTTTAATTCCCAACATAAACACTGTCATGTATCATTGTCAGCAGATCCTGGCGTGTTTCAGGAAGACAGATGTGTTGATATCAGCACCTAGTGAGACGACAAACAGTGTGTGGGTGCGTGTTAACATATGCTGAGATTCAGAGAAACAAAAATGTGTTCATCAAACCACAAATCCTCACATTGTCTACAAGGTGAAAGTTTGGCCCCGAGGCAGTTAGTGTAAGTCTGTCCCTCTTCGTCCTCCTCCTCCTCAGTTAGTCACGTTCGCTCAACAGCAGCTGTCAGTCATCCTGATCAGCTGCCGTGTAGCTGGAAGCCATGGCAACTGGCACAGGTGTGAAGGAAACGTGCAGAGAATGGAGCTGAATAAGGAAATTATGTGTTTCTCTAATTTTGATCCTTCTTGTTATATTCTTTACATAAGGTCTTTGTTATTGTTGCCTTAACTTCCCCGTCCTGTGGCTGTGCTACAATTACTGTGGCACGCCAACCACACATCATAATACCTGCCTAAAGCCACAATCAGGGACATGACAGGACACAGACTCATAATGTGTCAGACTCACAAATTAATGATTGATTTGTAGTCATTTATCAATTCAATTTTCGAAATATTCCCTGCCGGTTTGAGTTTCAGTGTGAGAATGCATACGACAGTAAAGTGAATTCCTTTAGGTTGGGTGTTGTTGACATAAAACAGGCAGCTGGAATGCATCGCCTTGAGCTCTGGGAACCCGTGTGCCACAAAGATTCAGATTTTATACACTTAACTAAATAACAACCAGTGTTTTTTAATCATTTTATCAAAATACAGTTGATAAACTTTTCATTGATGAGAAAGCCCTGGTATGATTTATTCTAGTTTTTCATGTAGAACAAGATTGATCAATCATATATTTCTAAAGTTGCTACTTTAGTCAAGCTCCTCTACAGCTGAATCATGAATGTAGATCTCTAGTTTTGAGGTTCTTGTATTCTTATCTGTGTATGTTCATTTTGGCCTACTGCTCCACTACATTTACATGAACAATAATACTTTCATAATGATTAATTTTTGGTTCAACGGCACAATGAAGAGAATTTGCAGGCCATTCAACTGACTTCAAATACAAGTTTCATCATCTGTAAGAGTAAAAAGCTTTTTCTTCAGTCATTGAGTTAAACAAAATGTTAATTTTGATATTTTCCATTGTTTCATTACTTTTCTCCAAAATGTTAGATACAAGGTTGTTGGTTTCAATGTTTTGATGCCTCTGGTGTTGCATTAGTCATTTAGCAGGCATCATGCAATACTGCCTGTCTTACTGTTTTGAATTTGACTTGTAAGAAGAATTCTGAAGAAAGGAAAGGAAGCACTGCCTTTACACACCCATCCTGTGTATGAAAGAAGTTGCCTCACTGTGAAGCTAAGTGTTAAATGTGTCTCCTCTGTGCTGTGTGTCCCCTCAGGAGGCAGACTGCGGAGGAGAGAGAGGCTGAGAGGCAGCAGGCCAACCGGCTGATGCTGCAGCTTCAGCAGGAAGCTTTTCAGAAGACGTTGAGCCAGCCGCTACAGCCGGACCCACTCTGCCTGCACAACTCCTCCCTGTACGCGCTGCAGAACCTCCAGCCCTGGGCAGATGACAATAAGGTGACCTCCGTCACCTCTGTGGCATTTGTTGTGTGAGCATGTGTGTGTGTGTGTGTGTGTGTGTAGAGGACAGGGAGACAGAGAGAGAGTGGGAGGGATGGAGACAGAGGGAAGGAAGGAGCAGGGGATGAAATGTGTTAATCAAAGTGTCCTCAGTATGAATGGAGAAAAGGGAAGTGTGTCTTTCTTCAGTCTATTGTTGACATTATGACTATTATGGGATCTTCATAGATACAGGAAAATGATGCCTACTTTGGAAAAAATTTGAATGGACATTGTGTTTCCTCATTCATTGATCGTTACCAGCAGCGTGGTGGGGGAGCATGTGTAGCGACAGCTATCTGTTACTGCCCGGGCCCACAGAGTGCGGTACGGGACCAGCACAATGCACACACACACACACATACACACACACACACACACACACGTTTGGGCCTGCTCACATTGCCCAGTGCTGTTTGTGCGTATCCAAATTGAGCGATCAGTCTGCCAATGTTATCAGAAATATCTAAAGTCTGTCGAGTGATTTTCCTGCCTTACACAACATTTCCACTTTCCCTTCAGCTGGCGGTCTAAAAGAGAGGAGGGCACTTTATCCAGTGCCAGGAAACAAATGGACACCAACTATCAAGACTGCCCCCCCCCCCCCCCTCCCCTCTTGTCTCTGGGACCCTGACAAGGCGGCAGAGACTCTGACGCTAAGCCAAATGGCAAAAAAAGAGACCTCCTTTTTTCGCTTTTGACTTTGTACAATGTAGTAAATGCATGTTTCAAGCCTTTTCTGTGTGCACTTGGAAAAACCATTGAAGTCACCTGGCGTGGAGGCGGAGCTCCTCCTCACGCCGGCAGTCGATTGGCGGAATTCCTGATGGTGGATTCCTGATTATGGTCAATTTAAAGGTGTTTTATATTAAATGATATTGTGACTTTTTGAAAAGATGACAAATACGTCTTGCTTTTCTTGTTGTGTCCTGTGGATTCTTTCACACATTGACTGTTGTTGTTTCCATTTTGAAAACGTCATAGAGCAATAATGCTTTATGATTGTAGCCAGGTAGTTATCCTTGTGGGATTTAGATATGATTACACGTGAAAGTGTCAAAACCACCCAAAGGTAAGATACCATTGAAATGTATTGCAAAGACACTGCACTACCTTTTTCATCCGTAAAAACTGATGACTGCAGCTCCCGTGTGTGGATGCGAAGCAGGGCGTTGCTGAAAAAACAGCCAGCACACTCAGCAAAACCTTCCCAGGATGAAGAAAGGTTTGGAAAACCGATGCCAGCACAAATTTGGACAACAGAACGAGAGTGTGACGCAAAGTACAAGATGTCTTACTGCCATGTGAAGTATCAAATACCTGAAGGAAAACAAATGCAGCTCAGTGGAGTTCTGAGCACCATGAAATTCAAGATAGTCTCAAGATCTTGATTTATGATGATCTTAATTATATTTTTAATTGTATTCTTATTTGAACTGGATAATCAAGGTAACTAGTCTTGATTTGTCTCTGTAAAGTTTTTGGTAAGACTGAAAGTGGACTGAGTGGTTGACAATGTAAATTTCGAACACAAATCAGCTTGTGGGGGATTTTCTAGAAACAACTGTCAGTATACTTGAAACAACAAATAAGGCAGATTACTACACTCAAATCAAGAGAGTTAATTCTCGAACATTCTTGATTGTCATATGATCCATTATTGATTGAGTTCTTTGTAAAAGAAATGGCCAGATTTTCACACACCGTTTTGTATTCCTGTTTTCAGACCTTGTCTTTGCTGCAGTGTTTTCATATCCGCGCTGCATTGCTTCACGCCCCAGCAGAAGCCACATCTCCTCCTACAAGTAATTCTTTAAATACTTTAACTTTATCATCACATCTTTTTTTTTCTTTTTATAGCTCCTTCAAGCCAGAAGGATGAAACATGCACTTACTAAATATACTTTTGAGATAGTGCTACTGTACTGGAGTACTTGCATCATGGAATTCTTTCGTGTTTTCCTCTACAACCTTTCAGATGAATGGATGGTGGTGGTGTTATTAGTGTCTTTTGGTAAATGACACAATTGGAGGATTATTATTACATCTTTCAATAATTTCTGTTATTGTCTTTCTAAATATCCAAATTGGAGTTGTTATTTATTCCACCTTTGTATCTAAAAAAAAACACATGGTAACACATTGCATTTGTAATATTTATTTTTTAATATTTTTTAATTGTAATGCAGTGTTACTTCTGTGTTTGGTAGCTTCTACCGCAACCGAGCAAGGTGAGGTTAGTATTTAAATTTAAAGTTAATCCAAATATGATTTTTTGTGAAGCAACTTGCATTATAATGTCAATTGGAAAACAACAGAAGTAGGCACACATACAGTATAAATCAGAAATAAATGGCAGTTTTATTCATTACATAAACCTTTGTATTTTGGGACGTCAGTGTCAATGCCTTTTCTAACTGTTGTGAACCATGGTCACCTAGACACCAGACACCTGTAAACATCTGTTATCCTCACATCCAACGCTATCGTGTGAGTTCTTATCGGCGCAGTCAAAACAAAAACAGCTTATCTTCAGGTGCAGTAAACGCACCACGTCAGCCTTCAGCTTTAACACAGTTCACATGAAACGCAGTGCCTCCTCTCACACACAGGCACTGCATTTTAATGGATAAATATCTGTCATGCAAGTACACTTTGGAGGTACAGTCTGCTGTTCCACTAAACTTCTGGGGGAAATGTTGTACCTATTTCCACAAAATTTGACTGTACTTTAATGGATCATAAATAGATGTAAATTCGAGTTGCACTGTTGTTGATACCACCAAATGAAAAATTTAGCATCTTCACTTTGGGGGATTTCAATTGTAGATGCTTGTTAAAGGTACTTTCTCCCCTTCCTCTTATGGCAGAGCTACGTGATGTAAACATTGTGTACCTTTTTATGGGAATATCAACATAGCGTGTGCCTCTCTGAGCCTCCAGGATGTGGCACCAAGCAGTTTGATGATTTGGTTGGAAGCAGCTGTCTGCATCTTCAGCCACCCCCAACAACCCCTGTGCTCTCAGGAACAACACAGGCACTGTGTTTAGTCAGTTTTTAGGGCGTCTTGCCTGGTTGGGATCCTGTCAAGAACAGGCAGTTCTCCAGGTGACGCCTGCTCAACCCCCATTTCCTCCTCTCCCTGCTGCTTTCATCTCTCTGTCTCGGCTGCCATGAAGACATGACTTGGCCCGTTTGAGAAAAATTCCTCCCCATACTGTTTTGAAAACCGTGCATTGTGTTTTACTGCAGGTGCTTAAAGATTTTTTCTCCTCTCTTGTCATAGCTCTGTGTTTACCTCTCACCCCCCTTCTGTCGCCGCCAAAGATGACTGTCTTTATCCAACAAAATGTCACCACACAAGAAGAACAAGAGCAAGAGGCTGAACTTATATCAGACTTCCTATCAGCCTTTTTTTTGTTTCAACAGGGCTCCAAAATATGACACAGGGCAAAGTGCTGTTGTGCTCCCTGTCACGCTCTGTCCGCTCCTATCAGATGTTTCCATTTTTGTAAGACACTGTAAACATTTAAGATGCAGTCTGGCAGCTGTTATAGCTTCATCAGCTTCAAGGATTTGCACCGACAGAGTCAGCGACTCAGATCTGATACTATAGTGGTAAACACTGGCATAAATCTATTTGAATGAGTTCTTTCAATTGTTGAATTAGAGTTTGAATGAGTGTTTATACTCAGCTATGAGATGTTTTCATTTATTTAATCTCTGCAGTTTATTTAGTGTCACATAGATATGGCGGATATAAGGAGACGTATTCTTCTTCATTTCCATCTTGTAATATAGCTTCTATAAACTAAAGGCTGATGCAAATCCTGTCGTATCGCAGCATGTATAGAACATGCACTTTAATGCTTTGATTCTACCGTAATTAAGGCAATAAATAGATTTTTTAAAACATCTATACACTTCAGAGCTATTGAAATTGACACAAATAGCATGCTACTCTGAGTAACAGATCTAGATTATGTGATTGTAAATCAGTTGATTCAGGCATGTAAACATCTTTAGGGAGTGTGCCACTTCTGCCTGCACACTGGGAGAACAATGATATCTTATTGACTCTGTGCATGTGTAAGGCATAAATCACAGTAAGGAATATAATTTTATTATTATTTAGTACATGTAAACAGACAGTTTGCAGTTTGTGTATGCTGCAAGCTAATGCTTGATGCAGCCAACCAATCAGAACAGAGCAGACCGCCGACTTCCTGCCTTGTACGGCGATTAATGCCAAGGTGTGCGAAATGGATCAAACAGATGAAGTCTCACTTTAATGAGCCTATAATGAGGAGGGAAAAGGTCAGAGCCACATGCAGCAAATAGTTAATGTCAATGCCTCGCCACTATTTGTGTTGTGTTGTGATTCATTGAAGAATGAAAAGAATTTCAGACAAAAGACAACAAGTCAAATGTACTGAATGATGTTTATTTACAAAAAGTGATTTAACTGCTGGCTCCTGTTAAAAGTGGAAAATCCAGGAGAAACATGCCGCATCTAGAACCATGCGACGAGTGAAGGAATCTGTCTGTGATCTGACAGAATAATAGTCACGTCAGAGCGAGTCAACCTGCTGACAGGTCACGCTTTCATGATTCTCTCACACACTCGCATGCTTGCACGTAAAACGTACGTGCACGCCTGTGTGCTTACAAGAGTTCATGGATGGGTAAAAAGTGTACGTGCATGTTCTCACACAAAAATCAGGAATGTAGGGAGTTCAAAATGATGAATGAGCAAATTTAAGTTTTAACTTATGTTAGGATTTGAATACTACAGACACTGAACAGATACTTCATAAAGAACTGATTAAATTCATGTTCAACAACCTCATACAGCCGTGAGAAATGATCTGTATTCCTGTGCTGGCAGCCTGTGACACATTAAAGCCTGCTCAAGTTCTCAGACATGCGTGAAGAAAGGTCACTCCTTTTTGGAAATACCGGTATCTCAGTGACTCAACACAAGCGTGACGTGGGCCAGATACCTTCACTGTGAGATTCAGCTAGGAAGATGTTTCACAATTGAGCTATTTAGAGCTGACATGTATTACTACATGTGAGTTATTTACCTATCCTTGTAACCCTTTCACAGCTTTTTTCACCAATAATAGAAGACAACATTTTTTGTCCCACATATCTACATAGTATCTGCCCGGGCAAAGCTAAGTTTGGCTGACCCCGCTAGCTTGAATGAAAGCTGAGTTGAGTTGAATGTCAAGGGTTGCACACACTTTGCAACAGCTTAAATTTAATGGTAGTGATCTAATAATAAGAACGACACAGCACATGCAGTTAGTGGAAATAAGCTTTTACACCTCACCAGAGTCAGTGTCTACTGGGAGGGGATGAGGCTTCCAGCAGCAGGACTAAGGATAGTCATAACAGGATATAAAATAGGTTTTTGGATAAGCGTAAGACATAACCAATTGCTCAAAAAATAAGTGCAAGCACAGGGCAAGTTACAGATTATTGAGGTCTATAACTGTCAGCCAGTGGTAACATTCTTTACAGAAAAATTCTTGCAATATTTAGATTATCAAAAGCCAAAAAAGCACGATGTAAGGCAATGCACAAGTGCTATTAATCAGGATGACATACCATCAGAAATGTACACAAAGAAACCTCCTCAACACATTACATTTACATTACGATCATTTGGCAGACGCTTTTATCCAAAGCGACTTACATTACATTACATTACCACCCCTTGCAGAGGGGGGAGCAATTGAGGGTTCGGTGCCTTGCTCAGGGGCACCTCGGCAGGGGCTCAAACCGGCGACCCTCTGGTTCCCAAGTGGAAGCACTACCCACTGATCCACTGCCTCCACACAGACTCCTTCTGCTGAGTTGTGCATTTTCCTGTTAGATCTCTGTTAAATGGCAGGTGAACTATTTGCATCTTTTGTTCCTGAACTCAAATCCACCAAATTTTCATCTTGTTTCATTGCTTTTTGTAAAAACACAACATTGCACCTCTGGAGCTTGTATGCACTCCCCACATCTTCTTGGGTTTCTTGCCTGGATTGCTCCCAGTCCAAACACATGCATATTTGGTGAATTGGATACTCAAATTGTGCTGTAGTTGTGAACAACAGGGTGAATGACTTTGTCTCTGTATGACTGATGACCTCCTTAGGTTGTATGTTGCCTCTTACCCAGTGGATGCAGGGATAGGCTACATGACCCCACGACTGTGCACAGTATAAGAAGGTACAGAGAACTGAGCCTGCAGAGTTGCGTAGTGTGTAAAGCAGACCGAATCTACCATACTGCAGTGTAATCCTAAAACCTAAATCCATTTCTACAACTTGTTCAGGACTGACTGTCAGGAGTCTGACCTCTGACCCCTGACTGTGTGACCCCACACATTGACAGATATGCTACTGAAACTTGTGATTTTCTGTTTGAAGTTATCAGTGTTTGCTACCATTTTTGTTAGTCAGAAAAAAGTACAAGAAAACCAAATGTAATGTCATGTGCACAGTTAAAAGTATTGCAACTGCACCAACATGAACCATCTAATTTGTATCACAGCCTGACCTCAACTTTGAGAACAAATACTGTGTAGTCATGAATAAACCAAAAAGGAGAATGTATGTATGCACCCAAAGATGCCTTCAGAAATTGCCCAAAAGCAGTACATAGACAAATTATTCTACATAAAGCAGACAGTTTGCATAGTTTCGTAGTCGGTTCATTGTTTTCTTAATACTAACATATTCACGACTCTACATTTTATTATCAACATTTTTAACAGCCACAGAAGACTCTCACAGGATGTGTGAGCCCCAGGGCCGGACTTTTAATATCAGTGACCAAAGGCCTCTTTCATTTAGCCCAAACAACGCGTTTACTAGAGGACATGAGGGAGAATATCCTGATCTCAATGTAGAGCTGTGAAGCCAGCTGGGAACTCATTAAAATGCATGAAAATAGCAGCAAATTAATTGAGTTTGTATTTTGTCAGTAAATTCATACTATGAGCTTTCACAGAAGGGAAAAAAGGAATGAAAGTTCATTGAAATTCAGGGACAATTATATAACGTGTATTTACATATGTCAAGACTTCCTATGTTTTTTAATTTGTCTTGATTGGTAAGTTCTACACCTGACAAAAAGGAAGGCTTGATTGTTGAATCTCTGAGTCAGACATCACATTGCAAGAGTTGCAATATTTTTGTAATAGAATTTATTTGATATTTTTGCACATCAGTTGTATTTGATTTAGAGAGGTGATTATAACTTCTAAGTTTCTGAGGTACCCAGGGCTCTTTGAGTTATAGAAGATAGACATACAATGTAGCTGCACTCACATCTGCTGTTACCATGATGGCAACCCATGACTATGGCTTTGAAGTAGTTCTGCACCCACCCTGCTCATGTGATCTGGCCACCTCGGAACTTCACCTGTTCCCAAACATGTTAAAGTTTTTAGCTGGAAACCTATTTTGCCTCAGATTATCAGCCTTGTTATCACTTTTGTTTTTAATAATCCAGTGTCTTTTGGACTCTTTAAGTCTTACAAATACCTGCAAGAGCTCCTTAATATACACTGACTTAACCAAAGTAAACATTTCACTCCACACTCTAAATCCTTTAATTGGTGTTTCTTTTATTTGTATTTGCATGCTTGTTGTAGGTGAGTCATCTTTTTACGCAATAGTATTTCTTGAGTAGTTCTTACAGTCGAACTTGTGTTACTGGCTCAGAATTTAGAGGAAAGCTGATATAAAAATGAGTCAATCGACCGTTGTGGTCGCAGTAGGTCCAATCTACATTACGACACCTCTACCTAGTGGCCATTCATCGACACAACAGCCCAATGTGCTCTCCTCATTTGCCCTGCATCCATCTACAATCCCATTGGCCCAGAGAATGTTCAACACGCGCTTTACGCCATCCCATTGGCCCGCTGACATGTCCGTCACGCGAGTTTACGGAAGTTGTTACTACCCGCGTCAAAGATGGAGGACGACATCTCAAATTTAAGCAGACCTCAGATGTACTTGTTCGGTGAGCTCGTTTCTTTTGCCAAACTCCGAGTATCCGTTTGCAAAATCATTGTTATCGCCATGTTATCCCACACAGACGTGCACTTCAAACGTTTTAGCGACAGATAGCTTAATAACAAACGAACGCGCCTGCTCCCTCTCGCGCCAATTCAGCTCTTTTGTTAGCTAACAGCTAGCCGTGAACGACAGAACGCTACAGTTAGACTCAACCCCGATGTTGTGAGACTGTGTTGTGTTTGTTGGTATTATACAGAACAAAAACATACAGAAATACGAGTAACACGTTGCATGTGTCGCTTTCCACTTCAGGTTGCACACTGAAATCGGACAAAAGGGAGTTCAAAGTTGACATAGACGACGATGATACGGAACAACAACTGTCACTCAAAGCAGTAAGGAGGATGCTTCATAATGACCTTAAAGTGTACCACTGTTTAACCAGAATAAACGCAGGTTTCAGGCGCAAGGGTCATGTAGGTGAAGTCTTTCTAGCTGTTTGTGCATCTGTCCCTATATAACATTCCATCTAGCTGTCCACCTCACCCCATCCATCAATTGATTTATCTCTTTTTCACCATTTCCACTAAACAGATTGAATGACAGACAGACAGACAGACTTTCCGTACATTTCATTTGGACTTGTGTTTATGAAAATGTTGCAGCTATGTTAAAATGTCTTACTGTTGCGTATGACATTGTAAACCTTTCACTTTTAACTGACATTATCATTTCAGAGATTATGATAGAAAGCTGGAGTCTTATGTGCATGATCATAATATAAAACAAGTCTAACAATTTGTCTATCAATATAAGATTTAGTCCCATAGAGTAGATTTCAATGATCAACAGCAAATCTGAGGTGACGATACTGTCTACAACTGAATAAAGGAACGCATAAGAGACATAACGGGCCTATTTGATCAACCTAGTAAGGCTCCATCATACAGACTACAGTCTCTGGGGAGAAACTGTCTCGACAAACCTCTTTAGACAGAGGCATGTGGTTTATCAAATGAAACCTAGTGCATTAGGTCATTTCTTTAGAGGTGAAGGCATCGAGGGTACAGTTATCCTGTCGATGATCAGACTTGATGGGAGTGTTTGTGTGATGCATCCGCTGTGCCGCTGCTGCTGTAGGTGTGTCTGGGAGCTGAGGCTGAGGATAAGTTCCACATGGTGGAAGTCGAAGGCCTGACTTACGATGGAAAAACCACCAAAGTGCCACTGGTTGTGCTGAAGCCGTCTGTCCTGCCCTCGGTGAGTCAATGTGGCAGCGTTTTGCAAGGTTATGTTGGAGGGATGTTGAATGATTTATGAGATAAATGGAATCATGTTTCTCTCAGGATGTACAAATATATTATGCTTATTTTCGGAGACAAGGTCTGAAGAGATAGTAGCCAGTTGTTTTGTTGCTCTTTATCTATCTGAATAGTTTCTTGTGTTATCATAATGTAAAACTGCAATTAAAAATGATGCATTTACCAGTTTTTCTTGTTTTCCTTTGACCTAAACAGATGAGTTTAGGTGGATTTGAGATCACGCCTCCAGTTACTTTCCGTCTCCAGTCTGGCTCTGGACCTGTTCACATCAGTGGACAGCATTTTGTTAGTAAGTATTGGTACAACTGCTCTTACTGCTGCGGTTTCTATTTCTGCTACTGCACTTCTGCCATTATGATATGAGCATGAACTCACTGAACATAGAATCAGCACTAGTCATACCCAAAATATCATATATTTACCCTTTTCCCTCTGAAATCATGAAATAAGGATTTTTAAGTCAATTGTATCACAAATGCTATACTGTACTGAACATTGAACAAGGCCTCACTCAAAATAATGTACACTAGTGACCCCTAGTGGTAAAACATTACAAACAATGGCCAAATACTAAATATAATTGTGTTTATGACACACAGTGTTGCATTAGCAATGTTTCTCCTTTCCGGTGGTGAGTTTTAAGGAAAATATGACAGCGGAATAAATTTAATTTGTCTTTATTGCTAATGATTTTCTTTTCTTTTGCGATTAGATTTTCATCAGAGCAGTTACGCATCAGTAAATCATAAATTGGTTCCGAAATCACAACAGTTTAAATGATGTGTTGCTCTGTAGGCGTGAAGGATTCAGACGATGAAGAGGAGGAGAACAACTCGTCACCGGTGAAGCGGCCTGCAAGCCTGGCCCTGGGGAAGAAACCTGCACTGGTAGATGCATGTTGATTTCTTTCAGCTGCAGTGCAGTGCAACTCATGACACTCAATGTTTTTAACAATAACAAGTGCAAAATATACAAAACCTCTGAACGACACATCTTTTAGTTTGAAGTCACAGCGACATGTAGTGTAATGTGATGTTTTTTGTGGAGTGGTGTTAAATTAGTTTACTGCTCCACTGATGGGGAAACATAGGGGAACGCTGCTTGCTGTCACAGTGAGTTGTGAGGCCGAGGCTGAGTTGCCATCACAGCAAGAGCTTCTAACAATGTGCGAACACGTAATTATGAATCATTCCTTACAGAAAAAACTAAAGATGGATTCTGATGAGGACGATGACGACAGCGACGAGGATGATGATGAGTATGTTTTTCATGTTCGTATAATAATGTAAAAGTGAATTATGTAGCAGCTGTGTTGAAATAAGCACAGTTCGACTTTCTTTCTCATCATAACGTGCTACAAATCTGTAATATTGAGTTTAATAACCTGTGTCCAAAACTAATTTCTTTTTCATGTTTGTCTGCCTAACATGTTAAGAAATGACATTTATTATTCAAAATATTAGTAATGTAAATGACGCATTTCACACATATCTTATGTTGCATTTTCATGATTAATTTCACCGCTACTTTGCAGTGATGATGAAGATGAGGAGAGTGATGAAAATGATGTGAAGACGCCGAAGAATTCTATGAAAGATGCCAAAAAGGTCAGTCTGCTCTTTGCTGTGGGAAACATTAATATCGATGATGATATTTGATGACATCTACATATTGTATTTACGAAACACTGCAGTGCTAATTGTCAGGCATTTTGACACGAACACAGGTGAAACTGATTACATTAATGACGGCCTCGGGCACGTCTGACTCACGTTCCACCCACAATGCACTGTGCACTGATTGTACACAGTGTGGATAGGTGACACTAACTAATGCATTTACTGAGACTCAGTTACACAATATTTATTACTTTGACATCCACCTCAGCCGATTAAAGGTCTTCTCTCTTGCTTTGTCCACACAAAAACAAAAACAAACAAACAAAAAGTCTTCATACACTCACAGTTTCCCATTTCTCAGCCACTTAATCCAGTGAGACCTCTGTGATGATCCTGAAAAAGATCTGCTGTAGAGAAGCTGTTAGTACTATAAACACTTAATCTGGACCAAATGGGAAACGACTGCTAAATGGGACATGTGAGTGTATGAAGAGGTGCTGTGTAATGATAAGTGCTGCCGTCAAACCAAAACCTACACAGCTAAACACAAGCCGGTGACAGAAAGCCATTAACTCCACCTGCTTGAATACTTCTCATAATTGCAACTCGGATTACAATTGCAAAATGTGTGGCGGTAGCAGCAGCAGCAGAATTTTCTTTTTTCTAACAAATGGAGTGGCTGGTGTAAGGAGAGGTTTAAATGTGCCTGGCAACATTCTTTTCCTCAACCTACAGTTATTGAGTGTGACATAATCTTTTTTTCAGCTGTCTTGTTGAGCCTCTTTAGTACTATTAGTCCCCTTCATTGTCCACCAGGTGTCAGGGTAACCTAGGGCTCCTCGTGAGTTTAGCGTGTGAAAGTTTGTCCCCTGTGTTGCCGCAGCGTTGGAGCTCTGTGTCAGTCATTACGCGTCTCTTTTCATTTGTGCCGCGTCTCCTGAACGCACACAGGCTGCATGCGACTGAAACGTTTCGTCTCTCCAGGCCCTTCCCATTCCTGCACCCGCTGACCGTCCAGCCTTTTGTATGAGACGACATAGAACTTTTTCATCCTGTTGGCTCATGTACCCACCTGTTTTCCACGAGTAAAACACAGGGTCTGTGTGGCGTAATGATCGGATTTCTTCTCTGTAATCTGCTTGAATTCTCACCGTCTCTCCAGCATGAAGGCACTAGCAATAGGTTATGCTATACCTACCTACCTACCTACATCTATACATACATGAACGCTCACACAAATATGCAGATACGCTTAAGTACACATGTGTTAGCAGTGTGTACTCAATGAAAAGTAAAAGCATTGATAGTGAGGAATAGTCATTTCACTGCTGGGTGATCTATCTCCGGGGGATGTTCATGTTTTTCACATCAGCTGAAAATGAAACATAGGAAAGAAGGAAATAAAATGAAATGAAGTGAGGCAGAAGTAGGAGAGTTGGGCAGAGAGGCGAAAGAGAACAATCCTCAGTAAAGCACCTGTTCCTCACATTTGTACTAAAGTGCTTCAGTAAATGTACGCACACAAACTTCCACAGACACTTTCTCACACTCCCAACACGCTCCCCCGTTTTTCCTGTAACCGCTGCATATCTTTGTCCCTCTGTCATCTCACTGTTAATATGATTGCTGCTATTTTATCGTCTCTCGTGCCATTTCAGCTTTTGCACCTGGCCTTTCCCTTTGAACACTTGCTTTTGCGTGTTACCGCAATCACTTGCAAGTGTGTGGGTGCATGTGTGTATCTGCCTCATTTGTGCGGCAGTGTCTGTTTGTGATTTCTTCTCTTTTTTCTTTTTTTGTTGTAAGCGTGCTATCCAAGCGCAAACTGTGCCAGGGGGAAAGATCAAAGTGAGGCAGATGCACATACCTGCGACATGAGCGCCAATCTTTGCCTCAGGGTCAGATGACAGCTGAGCATTTCTGTCACCTGTTGATTTATTCTGTTGTCTTCTCTTCAAGCTCCTCCACCGCCCCCACTCCTCCCCTGCGTGACCTTAATCCCTTTCTTCACCCTTCTTCTCTTCTGCTCCATAGCAATCATCTCCTATTCTTTGTATTACAGACAGATGGGTGTGCGTTTGTTGTCAGTGTGTGTGATTGCTGAAACGGCTAGTCGGGAACATAATGGACTACAATTTTAAGAATTCATTACTCATTTTAGTCATTTGTCAGGTAAAAATATCACGTTTTTGCTAAATCGCTGTTTCTGATTGATGTAAAGTGTTTAAAGAGTTTTGTAACTTCTGACAAAATAAGTGTTAACGCGTCAACTTGAGCGTGAAGTTTTCACTGCTTTTGTTCACAATTTTGTCATTTTGGAGACTAAATCATAATCAGGTCATTCAGCTTGTGCAAACCCCACTGTAGACTCAGTTTACCATAGCTACCACAGAGGCACCTATCACACATTTACCTTTCTAACCAGGCACATGCTTCAGTTTTTAACTCCAGATTTCCACAACCAGCAATCAAAAAGTAAAAACAGCAAAAACATCAGCATTTGTAATTGAGTCTGTCTCTGCGTTTGGGCAATCGTCCTAGTTGGCCAATTAAATGTTTTGCACTCTTGCCTTTCAATGTGACCTGGCATACGAGAAGTCGCTCCCTTCAAAGAATAACTGGTGGTTATCTGTGTGGATATAAATCCAGGGTTGTAACTGAATCTACCTGTTCCCCTGAGCAGCAGCTCTTCCCCTCTAGTCACATTGGTACAATAATAAATCAGGAAAGAAACACACACTCACGCATCTTAAGTGTAGGAGGGATTTTTGTGTGTTGTTTTATATCGGACTTTTCGATTTACTGAACAGGTATGAGGCACAATATAGGATGAAGTGTCTTGGTGAGGACTTTCCATAATTTCTTATACAAATTGAGCTTGTCGGGCCAAGCAAAATGATTTCTCAACATCATTGAGACAATGATCCAAATGTTGGCATGAGAGCAGTTTGACTAAGAATTTGGCTTGAAGAACAGTAAACAATACCAATATACTGTATAATGAACAGCTTTCTTGTTTGGTATTTGAGAAGACGGCCTAGTTTAGCCAAAACCACGACAAATACTCCTCGGTGTATGAAGATTCTGAATCACAGAGATGCCACCTTGGAACAGCCTCCTGTCACCTGCCACTCAGGCACTGCTTTAGGAAATTGCAATGTGTAATTGCCTTGTACCAGTTATGTCAACACAAGCAATTACACTTCTTGCCCATTCCTAAGTGAATACCAGAGATTGCGAGGGAACGGTTTGGCGCTCGGGAAACGCAGCTACTTGCCTCGGCCTATTACAAGGTAATTACACAGGTGGCTGAGAGCCGTGGAAACCTGACGGGAAGGCTCGCAGTGAGGAGAAGAACAATGAGGGGTTATTGGGTGACTAAGTAACTGATCAGTGATTAAGTCAAGTACGGCTAGTGTTTCCTCTGATTTTTATGCTGTAGGGGTGCTCAGTGATGATTTCAGGTTTGTCTCTAAATCCTCCCTGATTGGGTTGCAGTATCAAATCTATTTACTTAAGATGCTTAATCAGAATAAACAGTTAAATCTTCACATTAGTGCTGTTTAACAAAGACATTATGCTGTCGGTGAGTGCAGAGATTTGTTCTTGCAGGTGCATCGTTTGCCTTTTGAGATTGTCTTAAAACAGAATGGAAGGGTCTGGTTGCACTTTGGTGAATTATAATGTGATTTACAAGCAATATAATTATGCGTAAAATGTCCTCGTGGGTTATAAATGTGCATTTGCTAACGTTGAATGCAGTATCTCATTTGTGAACTGGAGGTGTGGTAATCGGGAGGTTCATGTGTGGGTGCTCTCACATAATAATTTAATGTATCAAGGGGAAAAATCCAAAAGCCACGCGTGATGACCATCATTTAACCAATGTGTATATGGCAGATACAAACAGGATAGAGGGGACGGATTCATATTGTTAGCCCTTTTTAACAGATCTGTCTCCTCCCGGCTGTAACGCTGCCCTTTGAAACTACAGTGAAGTACCTGTCACCCCAAATTTGCATTTAATGTGATTCAGTGTTATGGGTTTTATTTATGTTCTTCGGTGTTGATTCATTGACCGGAGGCTTTTATTGTTTGACCTGTGTAAAGTGTTTGTTGCTTCAATTAAACAGATCAGTTGTGTAAATCAAAGCCCCACTTTTGTAATTGGTGAACAGATTGCCCCGTTCCAATGCAGATCTCAGTCTATTAAAGTTGGAACTCTCCTCAGCTTAGATTTATTTATCCATCTTTGTAAAAGAAAAACAACACAATGTTCAGAACTCTTGGTTGTGTTTGTTTTCTTATTCAGAACCCAGAATCTGCATTGAAGAAGCCCAACAAGAGTCCTGTGAAGCAAAACGGCCCTGCAGGAAAGTCAGCAGGCTCAGCGGTCAAACCACAGGCGAAGGTAGGTGGTAGACTATTTCACCTGCACAGCTTTGTTTACTTGGTACCCAAGTAAAACCTCCCGTGGTAAAAGTGGGACAACCATCATACTGTAGACTGCAGACCGAAACACTGAGTAAACTTCTCGGTCGAATCTAAAACAGCGTCTTAAAACCGGAGCTCCAGGCCTCAGCAGTGAGTCACAAGCGTTTCGGAGGGAGCATCGCAGACAGAGAGTTTCTTTGAGAGATGATATTGTGTTACGTGACGTTTAAAAAGGAAAAAAGAAAAGCTTCCACAGACAGAAGTCCAATTTAAAACATCGCTTCAGGAATGAGGTTCTTTGCCAGAGGGCGTGGACCTTTACAACAGCTTACAGTATGTGTGAAGTGTAAACCTCACGCAGCCCAGGGGCAAAACGCATCACACAGTCCTCGGCACGAACACACACACACACACACACACACACACACGATGAAACAGGAGTGATGGGAATAATTTGATCTCCATGGAAAATCATTTCTGTCCTGCCCAGTGCCTGAGAAGGTTTGGGGCATGTAGGACCATGGGTAAATCTGTTCACGCTCGCTGTTTAAAGACTCCTAATCTTACTATTCTACCACCAAAGAATGGGATAAACGCACGTTGCAATTAGCCCAAGCTGATAGGTAATTTCTCCAATGGAATGCCTTGGACGGCTGCCTCTCAAAACTCAAAAGCTTGAACTTTTAAGCAAACACGACTGACCTCTAAACAGGTTTCCCCGGGCAAGGTTTAAACCCGCGACCTCTTGGCCCGACCTTGCCGTCTTGAGTTGCAGCCAACCTTTGATGCCCTTAAGCCTGCAGCCTGCAGCACACACACACACACATACACACACACACACACACACTGATTTAATGATGTAAATGCAGTGAAAAGGGAAATTCTGCAGTGTTAATTGTATCAATTGAATGAAGTTGAGTAAATTTCACAAAACATGATGCTGTGATAAAATGAACTTGTACCGAGACACAGTTCAGATGAATGGGTTGTGTGCTGGCACGTTTTTTGATACAACACGGCTTTTGCTCAAAGGCACACTTTGTTTTGCTCCCAGCACGCACAAGCAAAGTGTAATATCTTTCATTGACATCCTGAAAGAGCGCTCGGTGAGTTTTGTCATGTTAAAGTCTAAGCCGCCGGATTGCCAAACACCTGAGGCGAGAAATCAATTCCCCCCCTGGGGGCCGTGTTCTCACTGTGTGGGAGAGTGCAGCTAATTCTGTAATGGCTGCTGTCCAGACATAACACAGTGGCTGTCGAAAACCTCCGGGGGATTAGCCAAGGGCAGCCGAAACCACCAACACCACCCCGCTTGTCAGAGATGGAAAGTAACTAAGTACAATTTGAGGACTTTACAAGTATTTCCAATTCTTACTCTACTGCATTGTAGTAGATTCCAGTACCGTTCCAGTTGTGAGTGTGTTTTGAACGCTATCACACGCACTTTAGCAAAGATAATCACTTAAACCAACGTGTGTTTGTATATTGTAGAAAGAGATAAAGAATTGACTTTGCAGGGCCGTGTTTATACGTGCAGCATGATAGATCCCTTATTTTGGGGAATTTGTTGTTTTTATTCCAAAAACTGCACATTTTGCTGATTGATGAATTGATATTTGTCAGACATGTTAACCTATCAGCACAGGAACCATCACTCACACCCAGTATGTTTACGTTTGATCTTTGAGTGCATTTTACCGCTAATGTTTACTTTGACTAAAGTATAATTTGGAAGCCAGGAGTTTGGCTTGTCGTTATATTGTTCATACTTTAATTTAAGTAAAGCAGTCGAGTGCTTCGCCCGCCTTTTCAGCCCAGATGAAGTACGGACCGCTACGGTTTCTTTCGCCACTTCTGCACAACAACTGTTCCCTCTCGACAACCTCTTTACACCCCTCACTTCCTGGACACACCTTCTCCCAATTGCTCTCATTACCCCGCGATTGATGTCTGGTGGAGCTCGCGCTTCCAGATGCCCCTAAGGAGCGAGGAAGCGGGCGTGGATGTGTGTTTTTTCTTTTTTCTCTCTCTCTTTCCTAAATGCAGGTGACTGGTCATTAGATCGCCTCGTCAGATCCGTTGCCAGTACCGAGTTTCTCACCTCTCACATCCCGGGCACATAGCTGCGCCTACTTGTGCAACAGACACGAGAATGAGCTAACTTGACTCGGTGCTGAAATAGCTTTATCTCGCAGCTGGTGTTTCCTGATTAATGGATCTGGAGCGATTGATAGCTCTGCGTAGACGTCACATTTGTAAACCTGTTAACGACTTTACTCCGGCCGATCCAAAAAGGTGTCTGTCAGGGCTTGACAATTTTTAGGTCACATAGTGATACGAGTGTGTGAAAATATAAACAATACCTCATCCAAGCTTTCCCTTCTGCTGCTCTAACAACTTTAGTGAGCACATTTGATGAGTTTTGCATATTTCCACTCAAATAGCAGGGTTAAACATGTACAACAGCAATGCAATAAGGCAAATCTTTTAGAATATTAAATGGCCACTTAACGTTGTGGCAGTGTGGTGTTGATTGAACTCTATGAGGAGGGTTTGAGCTGTACTTGGCGGTGTTGTATCGGACTGCTTTATTCTGAATAGCCTTTCTAATACCTGTAATACATAACGGAGCTATGCAGGTGAATCAGCACAACCCTGAGAGAAAGTGAACTTAATAAGCATTCACATTGGCAGGGTGTATTGTGTGGCCATTGTATTGTAAATGCTGTGGGCTTTATTGTAGATAAAGTAATAGGATTACAGTCATAGTTATCAGTGCGTTGACTTTTTCCTCTCGTTGGGCCCCGGAGCGCTCTCATTCCAATGAAGTGACAATTACTGTCCCTGGACCGACTCGGTGAGCAGAGGTGTCACAACCATGTGTTTGCCGCCGATCGGAGACGAGCGATTGCATCAAATGATAGCGTGCCAAGCGATTAAGTGTCATGTCCCGTGGCATCTGTAATCAGCGTCTGGCCCAGATGAAAAAGCTTGCCGGCGTTGTGTGTTTATCAGCTGTTTCAGGTCCACAGCTGTCCTTTGGAAGTGGAGAGCCGCCCCTAAATAATAAATACGTAGTGCGCTTGTCTGGCCGGGAGCCAGCGGCATATGTGCTCTTTTTATATTGTTGTGGGGTGTGTGTGCGAACCAAGGTTCTCCTTATTTTACACCTTTTGATCTGTGCTATAAAAGTGGGGGACGAGGACAGATGATTGCGTTCTTCCGACTAAGTAGGGGCTAAACAGCCTGCTTTAAAGTGCTGTCATACATGAACAAGTCAAGTTCTAACGAATGCCGTTTGATAAATGCTTTAATGTAGTGCTAAAGGGTTTAATTAGTAGATGATCAACAGAAATACTCAATCAGTGCTCAACTAGAATGTAATAATGGACTCACCATTCTTGGCATTTAGCAAGTAAAACATCCAAACACATGCTGGTCACAGATTCACCATTTAGAACACTCAAAGCCTTTCTCTACACTAACATCACACATCTAACCCCCTTTAGCATTTGTTCATCTGAAGACCAGATCACCTTTGGCTCCCAATTTCTGACATTTGAATCAATTAATACAACCTCTGATGATCAGATATGTGAGTGTGAAACAGTGTCACTCACAGTCCGGGTGATTTCTCCATTGAAAATCTGGAAAACAACTTCTCAAATATTAGGATTGTCTCATCATCTTATTGCACATTGATTTGTTAACTGTTGTGGTCATGAAAGCAAATTTAAAGATGTCACCTTGGGCTGTGAGAGCTTTTGATGGCTCTTTGTCTTTATACTTTATACATATTTACACATGCAATTAACTTTATCGCTCAATAAAGTGATCAATATGAATGTGATGATGGGAAAGGTTCCAGTTGGTCCCAGTTGGTCCCAGTTCTGTACAGCAACCTCTTTGCTCCTGAGGCTTCACAGTTAGTTTCTTTTTTGTCTGCCTGGGTAAAAAGTTCTCTGGAAGTCGGCCTCTGTGCTTTCAAATGTGTCTCTGGCTATCAATGAAACCCTGCAATTTCTCCGGATTCCACCCCGGCTTTGCATGTAGGGACAAGCTCCGGGGGCTTGTGTAACACGCATGTATAGCGTGTGTGTGTGTGTATGAGCTGTTGCGTCAAATTCAGACACTTCCTAATTGAGGACCTCTGGGGGCCTGACTGCCCGGGTCTGGACACACCTGTAGTCTTGCTGCTGCTGCTGCGGTGTTCCTGTTGCTCTTATCTTCACAAACACACGCCTGTTCTTGTGTTGTGTAACATATACTGTGTATTAGGTCACCGAAATGTGAGATAGAGGGATCCGTTTGACCTTCGGCTTGTTTTTACTCCTTTTGATTCAGAAACTTTTTAAACAATGTCTTTGTCCCACACTGGCAGCCTATACTGGATAAAGGGCATCAATATGGAGTAGAAGAAGTCATATTATCATAAATGAGTATTTTTCCCATAGTATTCATCGCGGAAAAAACAGCTCAGATTTTATTTTATCATGAGAAAATCCAGTTTAGTTGCGTCTCATGGCGGTTGTGTTCATTTGTACGGGCAAGTTTAATCCGTAAACGGACTGGGAAAGAACTTTAGACGGTCTGTATTGCTCAGCGAACAGTCTGGACTTGCCCTCTCCTGCTTGGAAACAATAAAAGGATAATTTGTACCTGATGTATTTGTAAAAAGGTGGTGTAATTAGGGTAGAATTTGTTGTCCTTTCTGATGCTTTTATCTGCTTCCAGCCGGTTGCCCATGCCAAGGCTGTTAACCCAGCCGCAGACTAAGGGGGGTCACCACAGCCTGCGCCGGCCTGTTGGTCAGCAAACTGATTCATCGACGTTTCATTAGAGTTAGTGATTAAAGACTCCGGTGCTGTTTCATCCAAACATGAAATGACATAGACCTTGATCTGTGGCATGTGTATGTGGCCAGAGGTTCTGTCGTCTTGTGGAGAGGGGGGCGCGGTGGGCGTACTGTTAAGTAGCGGGGGGTTAGGGATTCTTTGTCCACTTTGTGAAATAAGAATACTTAGATGAAACCCTCTGTGTGTTGCACATTGGTGTCTGTACATGTTTCACTTTTGCAGCAACATCTCCCAGCTGCATTGGTGAAGCCAGGCTTACACGGAATCTATTACCTATTTAATAAATAGGAATTTAATGATATTGCATTACAGCAAACAAAAAAACACATCATTAACTTAAACAAATAACAACAGATTGTATTGAGATACGTTTAGATGCATCACTTGCAAATCTCACCGCCAACTTGTGAACCCTTCCACTTCCTGCTGCTGTTGCTGTTGTAAAACCTTTAAAAACAGGTTGTGACTGTGGTTTAGTCTGTCAGTTGAGTCTCGACCTGAAAATGTAATTAAGATCCTCAGTTTGGGCGCTAAAACAGCAACAGGTTACACAATCAAGTGTTTTAAATAAGGAATGTTCTGACGATGTGAAATTGTGTATTATTGTCCAGATGCCTGTCTATCAGTGTTCTTAATCAGCTCATACACTTTTAAAGGCCCCTGCTCCAGGAAAAGACAAACCCCAGGCCGGCCCGTCCAAAAGTCCATCTTTGACTGAGGTGAAGAGCAAGTTGTCATCAGCAGCCAAAGAGGTAAGACTCTCACCCCCCCCCCCCCCACCCCCTGGTGCAAAATGCCACTTATGTCAACGTGTGCGTGGATGAGACGATGACGTAATGTTTCTTCTTCAGGGAAAACCCCTACCCAAGACGGAACAGAAGTTTGAAAATTTTGTGAAGAGTTCTTTCAAAATCTTAGACAAAAAAGTAAGTAACACAAATGACACCATGATAGAAGTTCACTCAGTATGTTTACATGCAGATTAAAACATGGCTTGCCCTCAGATTAAGTATATTTTCATGGGGACTTTGTTTCCTCACCTGGCATACTTACGTAGCTCATAATCTGATTACGCAACCAGGCATGTATCGAGCAATTTAGAATGATGTCACTCACATTTAGCCTGAATTGCAGTAAGAGACAAAATAGTATGTGAGTGTGCATGAATCACATTTTGCTCTTTAGATGTGTAAATCTGTGCTGATGGAGCCTCAATATTCCAGGTGTGACATGTCAGTAGCCATGGGCACGTTGATGATTAACCTTCATATTTAGCTTTAGGAGCTCTCTGCTATAGTAAATACCAGGAATGCGTTATGATTGCTCACGCTGTTGTTACATTGTCCAGTCTACCTCCAAAGTCCCTCTGCATAGTGAGAATGCACACTTTGAATTATACTCATGTTGCATCAGTTGGCTCTTTCTAGATGGAATGGGAGTAGAGCTGCCAAGGCAAACTGTTCTCCTGTGATTTACTGCTGCGTTTCTCTCACAAGTGTGTCTTTTGTAGTCTTAATGAAGGGACTGGAGGTATGTGGACGGTACCAGTCTCTTTCCCATTCAAGGCCCTTTGACCAGCTGAAAAGATTGGTCTAAACGCAGGATGTAAATCTTTTCTAATGCAGCCCTGCCATGTTAGTACAGCCACGGAGTTCCATGTTCATTCATCTGCTTAAACCTTTTGGATTCACCGGTAAATGATTTGAGAGTGTGTCAGAATGTAGCAAAGAGTTCACTAAGTACATTTACACGCCATTAAACTGTGATTATACTCAATTTACCCGACTTACTCAATCAAGAATCCAACACCGGCATGACATGGTGGACTCCATGAATACAGCTTTCTCAAATTGTTGTCATAATTCAGGTACAGACGCGCACAAGTAGCGTAGCATAGCATGCATATGGTGTGCAAGTAAATGTAGTGACAGTGAGCCAAAAGATTTACCACCGGCTCCCACTGACTGTGATTGACAGAGGGAACACTAAGGCATCATTACTACATACTTTGTAGGTTATCAGCTGCTACATGTTAATTTGCAGGCGTATGAACTTGTGTAACTTGACTAAAGGGTTTGAGTGCTTTTGCCACTGTGTGAGCGCAGGTGAAGCTCCTTTAATACTGCATGAGGACTGAGGAGAGGAGAGGAGTGGGGGGGCTGGGGTGTAAGTTGGGTGGAGCAGAGCTTGTTGATCCGTGTATAGAAACATCTGTGGAACTGCTTTGGTTTCATCAAGCCAAGGCTGAGATCTGTCAGACCCGGAGCACCTAGTCATATACTCTGGTATGTAAGCGCTGCCCCCGCCCCACCTAGCCCCTCTGCGTACCCCAAGCCCCCCCCTGCCCCCCATCCAAACTCAGCGTTCCCACAGGCGAGACGCATAAAAGCATGTTGTAGTAAAACTGAGTCATGTGTTTCATGGTGTACAGCACTCACACTTCACTTCATGTTTTAAAAGGAGTCTCTCTCGCTCTCTCTCTCTCTTGTCCTGTCCCTCTCCCTCTCTCTGTCCCTTCCTCAGGTGGTCAAAGACCTGTGGAGTTTTGTGCAGACACTGAAGAAATAACGCTCACTTGTACCTGGAATCGTCCCGTGACACATTTAAAGGCACAGTCTTCGGGTTTCCTACTCGGCCCGTCAGCGCTGCTTACACCGTTCGGGCGGTTCGAAGGGCTGCTCTGAAATTTGGTAATGTCATCAATCAAGGGTTCAAGGGTCAACATTTTCAGCAATGCAAAAAGGAGATATTGGAGGATGTGCCTTTAAATAGTTCTGTTGTAAACTGAGACAAATGGGAGTCCCATTTTTGTGTGAATTGGAACAGTACACAGAGTCGGTAAAGTATTGCAGCACCGTCACAAAACGGTTCAGACAGTTGAGGAAATAATGCAAACAGTTCATGAACGCGTGAAAGATGAAATTCTGTGTGGAATCTAATGGGAATGATTTGACAGTGTGAAGTGATCGACCAGTGATCGTGCACTTCTGCAAAATGTAATAATACATTGAGTCTGGCTTTACAGAACATTTTCAGCTTGTGAAATGTCCATAAGATTGTATCATTTTGTCCGCCCCAGCTACTCTGTTCATATTTAACAGTAATCTGGCAATGGAAGCAATGGTTACATTTTTAATGCATCAGTTTGATATTAACAAGTAAAACTCCTGAAATACACATAACTATATTATAAACATCAGAAATAACAGCGAAGCAAAGTGCTGAACTGCTTATAACAGCAGAAACGAAGCATCAAATATTGTTATCATCGGACACTGTTGCCCAGGCGACCCAGCCATGTTTAGTCAGACCACAGCTTTGTGTTCAGGTTGCCCCTCTTGATCCAGAGCCACATTGCAGCTTCCTCTGCTGTCTCTGTGGAGGTCCTGATGGTGTTCTCCGACTTCTTGATGTCCAGTGCGCTCAAATCTCTGTTGATTGTCCTGCAAAGCCTCTGCAGCCTCAGCGGGCACTTTTGCCTTCCAACCCTGCTTCCGACCGTTGTCGATGAGGTCTTCATACTTTACATTACATTACATCACATTACATTACATTACGGTCATTTAGCAGACGTTTTTATCCAAAGCGACTTCCAATAAGTGCGTTCAACTTAGGTAGGCAAAAGAACTTCAGGTCACAAGAAATCATACTTGGCCTCGCTCCTCTCGTGGGCTTTCCTGAACCGTCCCCCCCACAGCATCTTCTGAAACCAGAAGAATGTCCTGCCTCAGTGCAGCTGCGTTGACGTGCTGTGGGATCTTCAGCTGTGTCTTTAAGTCCACAGAGAGGTGCCGGTCATGGGCTGATACCGTCTTGGATCAGACGGTTTAAGCACACGGTTAAGACTTCAGGCATGCCGTCCCCGTCCAAGAGCTTCTGGACAGCTGCTCAGGATATCCTCTACTGTACCTCTGCTTGAGCATTGCAGGCAGTTGGGAGACTCCACTTTGCCCCCGCCACAGAGGATTGCTGAGATTCATGACCTCATACACTGCCTGAACCAGGAAGTTGATTCACTGAGGTCTCTCTTGCCATAGATCCGTCCATGTTCTTCATCCTCATTCACGTTAAGAGAAAGTACTGAATAGTCAACGCGTCAATGGAAATGAAAGCAGTCATCATTTGCAGTGCTAGTGTAAATAGAAAGAGCATGGGGGAAACCAGCAGAACACTGAGGTTCATAGATTTACTGCTGCAACTTTGCCACCGTTTGTTATCTTGAAATGCTCTGGGGGAACCAGAAAAGGTTCATCTTTTGCTTTTTAACAACACCGCAATCATTTTTCTATATTACAGCGCGACGACAGTGTCATTTATGTTATTTTCTATACAAACATATAGAGAAGCCGCAACACTACAGCCTGTTTGTTAGTAAATCAACCAAATCCAAATATTACAAACCTGCTGACTGGAGCCGTTTCACATGGAGCAGCATGTCTGACCTGACATTGATCCCATTTGTGACCCCCATTAGAAATTCCTCCTCGCTGCAACGAAAAAACCAGCACAGATGTTCTGACTGCAATATTTTCTCATAAAAAATAGACAGTAGTTTTGAAAAGAATAGTTAAAGATTACAAAGCAGTTCTGGCAACAGCACTGCTATCAATTTGCTCTGATGCATTAAAAACTTTATGAAAAACTCATATCATATACTGTACCTATACAGTTACTGTAACCATTCATTGTTAAACTCCATCATTATCTTCACTCATATCCATGCTCTGACATGTCCGTGACATATCCATACAATACACACGCTTTGTGTTTATGGTATGGGTCATGAATGGGAAATAGTTTGCAAACCCTGCATTAAGCTTTTAAAAGTGCTTACAGTATTCAAGAGTCGTTCATTCATGTTTCAGTTATTCTTTCTTCGTATCAAAGTCTATGAATAGTGAACTTTTAATGTGTAAATAGACTTGCTTTTATTTAGCATAATGGCAGCTGTACATTTATATTTTAACGGTGTGATTACTGCGCCCTGGCTAATGGCTGATTTTGCAGCTTAGATTTCTCGTTCTGGTTTCTTGTGTTATTGAGTTGCGTCTTGTAGATGTGTGTAAAATTTCCCTTTTTTTTGTTTGGTGTGAAACATTGTCCCATTTTTGTTACCTTCATAATTTTATTTCCATGTTGGAGCTGATATCTGAACATGTCACTGATCTTAGATGATCTATGTTTTTGGTTTCCTAGTGGTTTGCATAAAGCGAGTTGAGAGTCGGATTGATTTGTTTTTAATGATCGACTTTGTTGCTGCAATGATAAAACGTCCAATTTATTATTACTTTTATGGAAAGTTTCCAACAGCATTTTGAACTACAGTTGTCATTGTGTGTATTTCATTTTGACTTGCAGATTGTGGATATTCATTCTTTTTTTCTTTCTTTTTTTACCTGCCTGTAACATTTACCTGAATAAATCCAAGCTGGCTTTGACTCACACATCTGGTTTGATTAATCGTCTTTAAAGTTGTGTGGGAATTCTGTTTTTATAAGAGCTGTTTTTACTTGTTCTCCTCAAAAAGATTTCAAGGTTTTCGTTTACATTTTTTCCACAATGAGGAAAAATAATTAATTTTCTACATTTTATTTACCTTTTTTTTTTTAAACTGTATTTTCCACAAATTTGTTGGAAAATAAAGTTGGAAATTCTAAACCAAGAACTTAAAAGAATTAATTATTTTTTTGTCCTTTTTTTTCCTACATGTTTTGTACGGAGAAATTATTTGTAGAATTCCTGGTTTGATTTTAATTTTAATTTTTAATTTTATTTACAATTCATGACTTTTCGAGGAAGAATCGTAGCCTCCTGAATGTTAAACACTTTACACCTGAGGACATTGTGATTCGTGGTTGCTAATAACAAACTGTAGGAGCAAAAGCTGCTAATGCTGCAGCTGGTCAGTTATCATTTGATAATGAAGGATACAGTCACAGAGCAGAAGGCCTCTGTGTCTCATTACCACAATCGGACCTTCTTCAAAACCTTAATTTAAACAACTCTCAGTATCTTTTCACCACTAGGTGGCAGTGACATCCAGGTGTTCCCTTCAAAGCAAGCTTAACGACGTGAACTGATTAAGCGTTTACCTGAAGTGTGAGTCAGGCATTACTTCACTGCCCGCTGAACAGTCAGAGGAGTTTGTGCCCTGTAGCTACAAGGAAGTGAGGCGCACTGAGCGGATGCAGCTACGGGATGACGCACAGTTTTATGTTCCAAACAAGACGACTGAGAGGCACGTGGAAATCCCCCCTTTGTGGTTGACTTGAATTCCAGTCCAGGGTTTGACTTAAGCAGCCTGGAGATATTGACACAGACACAAACTTCGAAAATTTAATGAATACTGCGGTGCCGAGGCCACAGATCTATTGACACTTGGATTTTGTTGAAATCTAACAGTGGTCATCAGTAAAACAATTAATTATGTACTTTGAATAGAAGCTTCATCCAAGTTGCAGATGCCAAATAGAGACCATAGCCCTCATGTTTCTGCAGCTCAAATAAAAGTGCGAGTCAGCAGATGTTTCCTTACATATTAGTGAAAACAATTGGTTAAGCATCTGGGCTAGGTGTCTGTCGATTCATTTGTCTGCCCCTAGTGGTCAAATGTGTTTTCTAACTTCATTAACAAGTGGCCAGTGAAGAAAGTCAAGCATCTATAAAGTAAACGAATGAGAAGTTATCCTCAGGAGTTGGTGGAGACCTAAACAGAAATAAAATAGAACTAGGTGGTTGTAAAAATCTCAAGGGAGATAAAAATGTTGCTCAGTGAATGTTGAGTGTGAACATAGGCAATTATTTGCAAACACAGTTGCCATAATAACTTTATAACGTGATATGTCAGGGTTGTGTGTCAGTGAATTTCTTTTGTCATTCTTGTGGCAACACCGATTTCCAATTTTCCAATGAATTAATAAAAATATTGGAAAGAAATTATGAAAATGTCCCAAATACAAATGTCTTTCACTTCAAAATGATGTAAAACTGAATATTTTTTTGGTTAAAAGGTTACATAATGCATCATTTCCCTTCTGTAAAACACTCTGAGGTACAGACTTGAGTAGTGTAAGACAAATTTGCTGACATGAGATTTGATCAAATCACTCACTCAACATAATCACAAACCTGACAGACAGCTCAACTTTTACACCACAGACTAGTTACTTTTCTTGAGCTTTTTGGCACAGATAACACACACAGATAACTTCCCATATTGAAGAGAGCCTCTATCTGTACTTTCATCACCTTAGGACTTGAGTGTGACTTGTCTGTCTAGATTTGGACCATGTTGAATTTAAAGCTACTACAGTCATCATAGAGGCCTAGCGAAGTCGATGTACCAAGTAGCACAAAATAGAAACACTTAATTAAAGGACAAGATCCTTAAAAACTATACTTAAGAAGAGCTCCTGAGGAAATGTTCTTTGTTACTTTCCACCCCAGTCCTTAGTGTACTACTCACTCGGGCAGTGTACCACCAATTTAGCCACAGAGAAGCAAAGGAGGAGAATCACAGGGTGTCATTAGCCTGCATGTGTCAGCCAAACACAACATTACAGCCATTAGACAAATATCAGCCTTTCCTCTCATCCAGCAGTCACACGATATGGGACAAGACAGACAGGTCACAGTGACAGTCAGTATGTGTGTGTATTGCAGGTGTGTTTTGTTTGTGAGCGTGTCCGTTTCCCGCTAAGTGTGTGATCGAGAGGCATTTAGCCATCTGCCTATTAAGAGCCTCAAGTGTTAGTGGCTGTGTGTGCGTGCGTGTGTGTGTGTGTGTCTGTGTGTGTATGTGTGTGTGTGTTTCCTATAGTGTTTCAGCCCTCAAAATCCACACCAAATCAGTTGTTTAGTTATCCAGTTGTTATCCTATTTGCAGAGGCATTATGAGCAAACAGTCATATTAATCTGGCACGAGTTTTGTTATTAAGATTGAAGGTGAAGTTTTAGCTGCAGGGATGAAGGGACATGCTGCTGCAAACCAGACATGATCACACACAAATAAGCTGTTTATATAACACGCCGATCCACATAATCCTCCCCTTGCTCCCCTTGCATAATGGCTGAAGTCGCTTTAAATGATGAAATCAATGAGTTGTTATAGGTTTCAGGTGGAGTTGTCGGGGAAATGTCTTTGATGAGAGCAGCAGCTGCTTGTAATATTATGTACACCTGGTATGTGAAGCAAGAATTCAATTCTTGGGGAAACACTGACATGAAGTTTTAATGCATGAGAATGTTCAGTTATTACAAAAACTGATCTGAAGAGTTGATAGTGAGCAGGAGTTATTGTGTTGTTTTGTACATGTTAGCATAGATTTCTGTACAGGTATTGATTCTCTAAATCAATGACGTAGTTCAAATGTTTGACTTTAATACAGATGATTCATACAGATGTCCATGTTATTTTCCTTCAGGGTTTCATTCAAAACCCCTGCAATGCTTTTATTTGCAAAACACACTGCAGAACTGTGCTGCACAATGAGTGAAAACAGGCCAGTTTTTACCATCAATTGTAACTAACTAATATAACTAAAAGCTGATGTTCTCCACTAACTATTTGACTACAAACCTTCTCCAGCTAGACTACAGTGCAGAGTGCTTAATACATCAAATATATACTGAATATTTTACATTATATTGAATCTTCATATCCAAGTTAAGGCCATTAAAGTTTGCCCATCATTTGTGAAAAGTTCAAACATTCTGATTCACAGGTACATGCTTGAAGCAACAAATCCACATGAAATGATTTGGTGTGTGTTGTCATCAGGCCCTTTGTTACTTTGACTTGTATCAACTAGTATCAATTAAGCTACAAATTTCCATTCGATAACATCATGTCATGTAGCTGCCAACAGTGTAACTCTTTCTCTCCACAGCTTTAGAAGTGTCAGTATTTGCCTCCTCACAGGCCGGGCACTCTTTTCTATGCATCTGGGGCTCAGATTATGCAATCTGGTTGTGCACTTCTTTAAACTGCCTTGAGGGGATGTCAGACTGAATGCATCGCTCACTACAGCTCTGCTTCTTTGACAGTAGGGGTGTTTCAATGACAACTACAGTACTACTAGTTTATTCATATGTTTGGGAGTAAGTGGAGTATAAGTGTTATTAGTATTAGTATTTACTCCATCTTTAAATTTGCATGTAAATTGAGTTCCATTCCGATAGAAATGCATATTAGCAGACAAACCTATACTGGTCCAAAAGCTTTGTTTGTTATTGGTCTTTTATTTCTGTAACACAATGACATCAAGAGGTAAAACATGTGCAAGTGCAAGGCCAGTAAGTGAATGTTCAATGTTTTGCAGTCCAGTGATGTTGTCAGCTCAGCCAGGCACAGCTGGCTAATCAGAACTGAATTAGCCTCTAGGGAAAGGGGGGGCTTAAAAAGAAAGTCTACAACTAACCCATTTTCACTCACTGTGCATAGCAGGGCTGCAGCAAGGGACAGTATAAGTGGTTCAATGTGTTTTTGCACAGCTAACAACCATGGACATGTTAACCATTTGTGTGTAAAAGTCCCCTTAAATGTAAAAATGTGTAAAAAACAACTACAAATACAGTGAGTGCATTGAAATCTGTTATTGCAGTAAAAGTGTTTTTTGAGTTTGCCTGCCAAGAGTGAAGCAGCCGGACATTTAACTGAGGACAATACTTAAGTACTCTTTCCATCTCTGGTGGAAAGAAATGTAAAGTCGTGTCTCTGCAGGCACGTACACTGCCGCCCTCTTTTTTTTCTCACAGCTCAGAGAGTTGTGTGATTTTAAACACCTCTGTGCGTCTAGTCTGGAAAAATCTCTGTTCACATCAACACGTGTTGTTTGGTATTGCTATGCCTGGAGAAGTTATCAAATGCTTTCCTTTTGCAAAAGTACTCACACTACAAATAGAGAATAAGTGTAATATGTCCTACATCCAAAATTGTAAAGTAAAAAAGAAAGTCAATAGTGTTGTTGGATGAAATTCATTCATCAAGCAGAACCCTGTGAGTGCTGTATGTGAGTAAGTGCACTTCCATGCCTGTATTGTTATTTTATGTGGTTTCATTGTCCCTATAGTACAGTAGTAATAGTGTTCTTCCAAAATGAAGGGTGGAAAAAGAACTCTGTCTTTAACATTGCAGTTTGGCACCTCCATGTGGTCATCAAATATAACTTTAAAGGGGACTTTCTTTGCCCCCCACCCCCCACCATTTTGACTGTGAGAAAAGTAGGCAGTGTGTGTTCAAATGAGTTTGTTATTTGAAATGCACAGAGTTATTGCAGGGGGGTGCGGCGCAGGATCGGAAGAGGATTGACATGAATAAGTACCGCCTCAGGTACTTAAAGTCCCCCCCGTCAGACCGTTCAGCCGACCCGTATCGTTTTATATCATCTGAAAATGTGTTTAACATGTTCTTTTAAACTGTACAGGTCAGGTAAAGTTTGAACTTTGGTGCCCCCAAGAGGCCGTTTATCGCAATTTTAGTTGTTTATCATCAAAAATCACGCAATCTAACTTTTATCTGGTATTATTCCTTCTTGCAGATTGATTATTTGTTCTGTTTAGAAATCACTTTTTTTATTATACATTTCATTTAGCTTCTTTCTGTTTTTCGCAAAAATGGCAAAATACAGGCTTAGTTAGTCGGTGTTGCATGCAAAGTTTTTGATTTAGCAAGTAAACATTTCACACAAAGGTCAGGGATCTTGCAGAAAGTGCCTGGAGGTTAGGATCTCAGTGACAGGTGTGTGTGAGAGAGCATGTTTGTTAACCAGATATGTTTCTGTGGTTAGTTTGTACTTAACACGTCAAACTAAAACTACTGAGTGTGGTCTGTCAAACCCCCCACACGCCCATCCCTCCCATGACGATTGTTTTGACCTTTGGTCTGAGGAAATAAGAACGCCTGTGCTTGATGTGACAGGTTGGCACATCACCTGGATACAAGCAAATAAACGAGCGGAGGGGGAAAAAAATATCAAGGGAACATTTCAAGCATTCACAGAGAGCTTTCAGAATGGAACTGGAACAATGAATTCACCCCGGGGGGAAAAAGTGATCATGCTGGTATGTTTATATTAGACAGAAAGGAAGCCATCATTGTCATCGTCAGTGATTTTCTCTTTAACAGCACGGTTCTGACAGTCGACTATCTTAATAACAATTCCTTCTATCTCTCTTAGTCAATTGTCACAGACGATGCGCTTATATAAACATTTTTCTTGACAAAAAAAGCAGTCGACTCCTCTTCTGCTGTCAGCATGGGTGAACTCTGTGGCACCATCGGGAGTTGTGTGAACAGTGCACTTTTTTTTTGATGGGTTTCTCCACTTGTTACTATCAGAAATACAATGAACAAGAGCTATTTTTAACTGTTCCACTTGCATTCCAGATGTCAACTTTCTCATCTCCCAGTGGAATCCTTCCATTCTGTCATACAATTCTTAAACGTCTTATTCGCTTGTGTTTTGCGCTTGGCAATGGGAACATGAATACGTGTGTGTGTGTGTGTGGGGGGGCGGGGGGTGGCTGGTGGTGGAGGTTGCAGGCTGTTCATTCAGGGATTGGGAACAGTTCAGCGAAACAGACATCGGGGGAAGTAATTGTCTAAATTAGAGGAAGAGGTGGAGGAGTTCATCATCTATCTTCCCGTAAGCAAAGCCCAGTAAAACACAGCCCAGTTGGTACGGCAATAGCACATGCGGTTATTAATACAGAAGAGGGAGGCGCGTTCACCTCGACAAGCGCCAACACGCGAACGCATTACCTCTACGGCTGGCTATGGCAAAGATGTGAGCTTGCATTCCTCTGCCCACAAACTCTGAGCTTTTTTCCTCAAATGTAGAGGAGAGGCAGGAGAGAGGGAGAGTTACTCAGATCTGGGGGAGTTTGAGGCCTCAAGGTTTGCAAAATAGACCTCATCTAGGTTTTGTTCAGTGGCCTCATTTCTCATGTGCTCATCTCTGTGATACCGGTGTCAAGGTGTTGGAAAAGCATACCTTCATTTTTTATTTTTTATTAGTTTTTATTAAAAAGCTGGCAAAGCGATCTAATCTTTTGCCTTGGACAGATGTTGCACAACATGTTTTAGTTTCACAATATTGAGTCTTTGCATGAGGTTGATTCACAGTCCAGGAAAGGTAAGTTTACAGCTAATGAGTAAAGAATAAGAATCACATTCTGAAAGTCTCTTTCCTGACATCGTCAACATGTAACATAAAATAACATAAAATAACATGTATGACAGTGTCAGTCCAAACATTATATGCATAAATGGAAATTAGAAGGATGTTATGTATTGGAAAACCATCTCCCTATACAAAATCTGATCGTTTTCATTTGTAGAGAAAAACTATATGTCAAATTTGAACCCCAATTATACATACATGCATGTTTGTAGTAATTCCTCAATATATTGACCATGATTTTATTCTATATCTGTATCTTACATCATATATACCTGTATAGTATGTATACTCCATATGTGATATACTCTGTATATGTTATATAGATATAACATCTATATTTGTAATGCTCTGTATATGGGTATAGATCAACTTGTGTTTAATGATCAATATACTTTATCTTAATATTTTCCTAAGAACATATATTTGTTATACACATGTATTGGTTACATACTTTATACAGCATGTCACCATATGTCCAGAGGAGATGAACTGAATGATGTGGTTTGGATTGCATGTTGACACATCACCAGGCATCCCAGACATGTCCTGCTAATGCTGCTGAAATGCTTTGATGTTTGCTCTTACAACATACAGAATCTGTCTCACAGCTCACATGACCAGCATGATGTCACCTCATGTGGGTCACCTCAGTTTGCATAATAATGCTCTCTTCCAGGATGGCAATGTAACCATACATAGGGCATGAGGGAGTCTAGGATGAGCTTGAAAATGATGTAAATCGTATGCAGAGGTCACCAGATATTCAACAACTTGAACAATTACTGCAGATTTTGGACCACCATCATCATGACAAACATGGGGGATTCTCTTTCCTGCATTGGCGTTCACGGTGGCCCAACACCTAACACTTTCTGCTGTTGCCCCTATACATAGGTTGTGGATGCACCTTGGGTTGTTTTCTGACCACTGGGTGGCAGAAGCACTTTTAGGTGATTGATACAGAGACCTGACTCCTGCTGACACGATGCCACGTCTGGATTTGTTTTTCTGTTTTGCTGATAAATTTAAATGCAATATGAACTCTCCTTTTAACTCTGTCGTGGTCTTCATTAACTCCTAATTAATGTTGTCCGTTTGCTGTTTGGTGCTGAGTTGGTAGTGCTCAGTCAGCTTGTCAGTGGCTTTTTAATGGAAACAGCTGCTTTCTGCTGTTGGAAACGGGATTGGACTCAACTCCACAGTGAACTCTTGGCTGTTTACCAGTTACCATGTGGAGTTACTACTGCATGACTGTGGATGAGGTTAACACACTCATGTCTCATACATCAGTCCAAACCCGGCCTCAGGCAGCGTGTTGGCTGCTTGTTTGACAGACATGCCTCACTCAAACCTGTGGGCTTCGACAAGGCAATTTGTCAGTCCCACAAACTTCTACAGAATGAGATCTGTAATGACTTTAACCCCCCGAGCTCTGAGAAACACTTAAGCACTTTGCATGTTGTCTTACTTCACATCACCGCGCACACATTTACCATATACAACAAAGTGATTTAGGACAACTACTCTTTTTCACTTGCACTAAAAAGTTGAACCTTTTTATTTCCATTGGCGATTCCATTTCATCTTCATATTTAGTCCCTAAAATAAAAAATGTATGAAAACCAGAGCAGCATGGTTAAACAAAAAACGTCCAAGCTCTCAACACAAACTGTAACTACAACTGGATGAAGATTCTGTTCCGGTTGCTCCCATATGGTCTAGTTCTTGTTCCCTTGTTCCTAATACAATAAACATCTTTCTCTCCTGTCCCTGCAGATGTGATTGACTGTCTGCATCAACAGGTGGTGAAATATTGAAGGAAGTCTGTGTAGAGATCGAGTCAGGTCACATCTCTGTTCTCTCTATTGGCCCAAAGGTTTCTGTAGTTCGTGTTGGGTTCGTGGCTCTCATGCAGGGTCGCCATACAATGTATCACTTTGGTTTTGGACTGAGAGTCAAACTTGTTTTTCCTTCTTTTTGTTCTTTTGTCAGTGTTTAAAGTAAAAACTCGCCACAAGTGAGGTCTGGCTTGTGTAAGGTAATTTATACTGACTGTAGGTCCCTGTGACCTCCGCTGAACTCAAGCTACAGTATGACAGAATCCAAGATAACTCTTCCCTCTTTGCTCTCTCCTTATGTTCACACGCCTGTGAAACCTCAGTTATAAATGTATTATTTTCAAATGTCATGGTTGCAATGCGATGATTGTAAATCAACATATATTCTCCTCCACTTTATGTCATTGTAAATCAATGTACTAATAGACAAACGAGGGAAACCTATGAATTCCATCCATATATAAATCTTATATGCAGACTAACGTTTTGACTGACTGGAGCAACATGGGTTCTGTGCTCTCAGGTTGGCAGAAGCTACAGTGCAAATACTCCTGCAACAGTATCAGTGAACAGCACCAATTTAGATTAATACTGATTTAGTTTATTAAAAAGTTTAATGACAGACTTTATTTTAGTTTTGTACCAGCATACAGGATTCCTGCAATGAGATGTCCAACATATCAAACATTCCAGGATGATCTCACCATGACCTCACCATTAATCATGTTTCATTTGATCATTAATAATACTGTTAAAAATGGAAATAGAGTAAAGTGATGCAATGCATTACATATTTGTTTGAAGGACATAACGTATGCAGGAGCAGAAACACCATCCGCCGAGTCTAAGCTGGGCGGGTGTGGAAGGCTCCTGGCTTTTCCTGGTGGGTGGAGGTACCAGCCTGCCTTCCCTTTTGTACATCTTACATCTGGAACGGGCACATTTTTCCCTCTTTCCAAATAACATCTGCAGCTAAGAAGCCAGACAGGTAGTTAGAGTTGATTGGTCATGGATGGATTTTCTCTCTCTCCCTTTCTATGTAGCTCTCTCTCCCTTTTTTCTATTCTACAAAGCCCAGGGGCTAGTATTTCACTGATTACAGAGTCCCTCCATTTGAATGGTCGTTTGTGTATTGTCAGAACAAAGAGGCGAGCGGCCTCTGAAGAGGTGCTAGACAGGGGAATGGATTGGGCTTGGTTATTAGGATGAGTGGAAGTGCAGGTTCAGGCTAGCTTACAACAGCACAAGGAGGAACTCCACTCCAACGGCAGCGGGACTTAAGAGGACCTGTGCAGCAGCTCAATACAAGTTATTATTCTGACCTTTCAATGTAAAATATTATATGGAGTTATGTGGCTAATACAGAGGAGTGCCATGTTAACAAGCATCTTCCTGTAAGATCCTTGTCTCTTCTGCTGCTACCTTGTTTGAGTGTCTAACAACGACATCGTGCTCTTCAGTGACTACGTAAAAACATGTGCATCAGCTGGGAGAAACTCTGATGTAACTAGATTTCTCACCATCAGTGTACACACACACAGGGTACTCTGTAGTATGCAGCAAATGTTTGATGAAGCTGTATACATTCACAATTAGGATACCACCGTCTCTGAGTATAGATGATGTGTTGTATCACAGTATGAGGTGAGTTCTCCCATTGAGGACATGGATCTAGGTCTTATGGTCTACACATCTTTGTAAATAACAAAACTGCATCAATAGAGATATCAGATTCAACATGCATGTACACTTGAACGTATCACCAAAAACTACAATGAAAGCATCTTTGATTAGCCATGAAACCCCAAACATGCATTTCTTCTTTCGTTTGACATTTAGTGTGATTGCTTGACCATGAATACGTATAAGAAATTGTTATAGAACTGTCAATAACAGTTGTTGTGGCCGAGTGGTTAAGGCGATGGACTAGAAATCCATTGGGGTCTCCCCGCGCAGGTTCAAATCCTGCCAACAACGTGTTAATTACTTTAAGGCACCGAACCCACAATCTGTTCATTTCAAATGTATTGGGATTGCATTGAATTTGACAAATAAAGGAGCTAAAATCTTAAATAAAAAGAGGATCATTTGAAAGCCACATTAATACAGAATTACTCTGTTTAATATGTTGGGATACAATTGAAGCATTTGAAACATGCTTTTGTGAACGTACCAGTATTTACACAAAAGCATGGTGGTAATAAAAAAAAAAAGACATGACTCCCTCACTCTTTGACCCCATAGTAACTTGAGCCTTATCTGTATTAGTTGAGGAGATCTTAATAGAAATTGATCATTCCAAAGCTGAACTGAAGATAAAATACGTTTGTGCTTTACTGAATCAGATCAATCACAGCTAGGCAATGGTTGCAGCTGCACATTTGTTGCGTTGCTAGGCACCCAGGCTATGCCTGGATTAATGAAGGACCAATCTGAAAATGACTTTCTGAACACCAGATCCAGCACATATTAAAACCTTTCTAAGGTTATTGTTTTAAGTAAACAAATGTGGAAATAAAAAATAACTACATGTATTATATATTCAATATGACAAAACTGTTGCATGTGCTTCTGACCAATCAGAGCCGTTGCCATAACAAGGGGCACAACTGCTTGGCCGCGAGCACAGTAATCAGATCAATGTTACACTGACAGGTTTGGGCCTTTGAACACTCACTTAGTACTTCTCACCCCGAACATGAAGGCAATGACTTCAAATCAAAGTCCTCATCAAATTATGTGGGTGAGCCCGGGTCACACGCTTGGTGGGCCGCTGCACTCTTTTGATTCCACGACATCACCTTTTCAAAGCTGGCCTCAAGCTGAGTTCTAATGCACTTTGACTCTTTTGCTTATTCTCAACATCTGTACATTGCTATCCAAAAATGTATCCAGAACACGCTCGTATTTTCAGTTGTATCATACATTTTATCCATCTTGTGCAATTCAATGCAATTTTATACCATGTTACAACCAAGCAACCCCTTAATTTGGCAATTATGGACCATCCAGCAAACAATTATAGGGTCATTCCAATTCAGGGAGGGAAAAAAATGATAGAGCTGACAAAAAACACTTACATCATTTTACTTCCCAAAACTTTCAGCACCAGTCCACCCAGCTCTGATGGCTTATTATGTCATTAACTCACACTGCTCAGCACTGTCGGAGAGCAGAAAGGAGACTTTTAGAATACCTCTGCTCGTCCAAGGGAGTTGACATTTATCTGTCAAACACGGGCCAAAAGCTTAGAACACATGGGGTCTGTCCTCTTGTTGTTATTCGATTGTAGCGTCGTGACACATTTTGGCAGTTATATGGAGTAATGGCCAAAGAATTTTGTCCAAGCATGAGATCCAGTCACATGAAAATTATTGCATGTGTTAGCAACTAGCAACAAGAGATCCCATACTTTTGTTTATGTTTTTGGACAACTTAAAACTCCCAGATGGACCACGATGGAGCGAATCATCATTAATGTCAAACAGGCGACTGAAGTTAATGGAAACATTAATATGTTCTGTGTGTACAGCGGTGTTCAGAGATGATTTGTTGAAGAGCCACGCTTTAATTTTCACCCTTCACTCCCACGGCCTCTCCCCCAAAAGAGCACCCGCACCCACATTCTCTGGCCTCTTCCCTTCAAGGCAAAACCTAAATGGCCCCTAATGACTCCATGCAAACAACGTGTGACGGGGGACAAATTACTAAAACACTTCCCGCAAACTCCCCCCGCACACACACACACACACACACTCCCCCAGCCGCCTCCCTCAGGTGATACTTGAAAGGTCTCGGAGGTAGCGGGCGGCGAGTTGCACCCTTCCTCTGACTGGCTCCTCTCTCCGTCACCCTCCACAATGTCAAGGTGTCACGACCCCGTTACGACCTCGGGCCTCCGCCAGCCACTTTAGCTGTTGGACTTCAGTAGCCTGTGGAAGGGGACGGCCGACAGTGTGAAGCAGGAGGTGAGTGTGTGTGGAGAGGGTGGTGGGGGTCAGTGTATTTTAATGGGGTGAGGCTGACTTCACTGAGATGAGAGGAAGAGGGTTTTCCTATGACTGCAAACAAGGGAAAATGATTATAATGTAGTGAAAACCTGCTAATGGAGTTACAAAATGACTTCTTGTCACAACAAAACACGCAATTTTTCTTCCAGATCTAAGTTGGTGTGTTCACATGCACTGTAAAACTTGATTATATATAGACAATAAACCTTTATACAATTGAAAAGGGCACAAATCGAACATGTATTTCTTTAACAGGAGGCTTCATCCGGTCATTATGTCACACGGCTTCAATGCATTTGGACAAAAAGGACAAAAAAACATTGAGTGGATGTTAATGTACCACCAAGATGTACAGATTGTGTAGTATCTCACTCATAAATAGTGAACTGATTCATTCCATTGAGATTTTGATGCAAATCTTCTTTAAAAAAAAGTTGCTGAAGTCGCTCCAAAAAGGTCAGTTGGGTTAACATTTTACATTTCTTTCATGCATGGACCTTGTCAGACAAACTGAAAAACAGATACCAGCATTACTTGAGACAAATCGAGACCAATTGTTTTAAAATTAAGCCAAAAGGAGTCAAATAATGTCAAAATAAGATCTTGAGACTTTCTGAGGTTCCTGCGTCTTTAGGCGCTTGTTGACCTGTGACTTTGACTCTTATTGTGAAGGCTTCTGGGTGGCTTATATGAGTCAGTGGTCACCCTCCGCATCAGTCCCCTCACCTTGGGAAATCAATGAGACACATGCACCCCCGCTGACGACCCCCCATCGCCCCTCGCCCCAACACACCCCCACTTCCACCCTCTCCTCCCCGTCCTGGCACCCCTCCTTCTCTTTAAGTCAATATGTCCGTGTCAGAGATGAAAGTGCAAAGTGGGAGGGACGCAGAGGGGGTCCTGACACTAATGTAGTACATTGGGCTTCACTTACTGATCTGCCAAGTTCTTTTGTGGAGCCTTAAATGCCTGCTCGGCCCCTTTGAACCACCGGGCGCTCGCCCGCCCTCAGACGCCTCCCTCTGTGTCTTCAATGAGATATCCTCAGTGACATTCCCACAGTCCTGGACGGACACGCATAGCTGCACGGCCGCGGCGAGGTTCAAATTCAAAGGCCTGAAAAGAGTCTGGGAGTCCCTCAAATAACATCATTGGCCGCTTCACGCCTCTTGATTCGATTTTACTTGTTTTCATCGAGTAAAATTGAAATGAAGTAAACACGTTGCCATTATTGGATTGGATTATTTCAGACACCATTCAATTCAATGCTTTCAGAGAGTTACAAGGGGACTCCAGATGGCGCTGTTTCTTACATACAGTACCAGCGTTCAAACAACATCAACGCTAAGTTGCTACCATGCTAATATCTTGTGTTTGACTTCCGTAATGCTGCTGTCTTTGTCTAATACAGTGGAGTCAAAATTCCAAACAAATAGTTTTCCCAAAAATACAACCTTTGTGAGTTTAGAGCAAAACCTTAAGATAAACCTAAACCTAAAGCTAAACTTAAAGCTTAAGTTAAACCTAAACCTAACGCTAAACTTAGACCTAAAGCTAAACTTCAAACTAAAGCTAAACATAAACATAAAGCTAAAGCTAGCCCAGGCAGGATGCTCGACATAGCCTGTCTGTGTGTCTTTCTCTTTGAAATCTCAACACAACCGATCATACAAACAGGGAAAATGGCCCCAACATTAAGTGAAGGAAAGGGGAGGGTATGTTGGCAGTCACTCTGTGTGTCCTCCGTGTGTTTTCGAACCCTCCACACAATACTACACAAATACACTGACATAGTTTTGGAAAGAAAGCAAACAGCTAGAGAGAGAAACACAGCTCCTCCTGAATTTCACACCTCACCACAAGCGACCAATCACTGTGTGAAGTGTGTGTGAATGCTAGAGTAGCATTTACTAACTCTGCTCTGCTGCGTATTGGCCTCTGGTAAGGGGCTTTCCAGCTCCTTCCAACTTCCGCCGGGCGTGTTGGATGAATCTTAGTGGCTATAGAGCAGCCGGCAGAATACTTTGATAGTAGTAGCTTAGTCTCGATGTAGTGTAAAAAAGTTGTTTCACTACTACACGATTTAAGCTTTCACAGAAAAGACAAATTACACTCATAACAGAACAGAAGCAACGTGCAAGCCCACTAAAGCTTTGTTTTGGGGGGTAAAGGGCATTTTGGTAGAATTTCCCCATTAGCCCTTTACATTATAGGAAGACTAATTTTGTATCTTTCTAATTTTCTAATTTAAGAACAGCTACCATGTCCTATAAAACTAATCTGCCTACTAGGTCTTCCAATTCCCATCGCTGGGAATAGTATGTCAGAAACAGCACCATCTAGAGTCCATTTGGTGCTATTAAATGACCTAAAAACAGTCTGAGAGTCATCATCAGATGACATGTTACACCACTTCACCACTCCGGTTTTAATTTTAATTTGTTTTCGTCCAGTGAGTAGAAACAGAGTTGAGCAGAGTTTCTTCCTCAGGGATCATTTCAGGAGCTGTACAGATCTGTGGTTTGACGCTCTTTCATTAGCTGCCAAAGAGAGCCGGTCAGGTAAACCAAGAGTTTTAACTTGCTTGCTTGTTTTTCTGGCTCCCTCATTCTTGTCAGCTAATCTCTGTGGGTAACCTTATCCTAGATCTTGAGCACCTGCCCCCCTTGCTCCCCTCAGTCTAAGAACATGGACTGTGAGAGGGCTTTCCACATTGGTAATGCTCACCTTGTTAAGCTCAACCAGCAGAAGCCTGCTTTTGGTTGCTTTATGCTGTTTTATTGTGAAGGTTTTTGATGCTGTTTCACATAATATAACGGCCATTTGAAAATGTAAAGTAGGACCAACTCCTCTGACTTAATCACAAGTATATTCTGATAAGAAATTGAAATAGCTGCAAAACCTCCTTGTTTTAGATATGTGCTGTTTATAACCCCCTCCGTACTGATTTAGACTTCAACCCACTTTAACACTGTGATCAGATCTGCTTTCTGTGCTGAACTTTAACATTAACAAAGGGACACAAACTGTTCTTCATAGCAGTTTCTAAACTCTGTGTCAGTATAAAGTGGGATTAAATAGATTACAGCAGCCCTATACCCTTCTATATGCCCTCCCATGTAACATTTCTAGAGCAGATTTGACCCCATGACCCCTCCTTGGGTTGCATAGTGAGTCACAACCCCAACCATTTTTTTTTCTCATTTTCCCCATAGTGTGAAGATGAGCAAGGGATTAAAATTGACTAAAACAGGGCCTTTCTTTATTGCCACTCTCTCTCTCTCACACACACACACACACTCACACACTCCGCTCATTGTTGTTGCGAATCACAGGTTGCCACATCCAACAGGGCTGCACTCTCTTTTCTCGCCACAGTTGTGGGTTTATGGTCACGCTCTGCTAAGACTGTCACAAACATGTGCTTAGGAGGTGCTGAGTGACTCCACAGCGCTGCTCTATCACTGCACAGGCTGATAATTGCTGTTTATCCTCTTTACCTGCTTTAAAATCGCTTGTCAGGTGCTCTCATTTGGGATCTGCGGCGAAATCTTTACAGTTTGTTTGATCATTTAAATCCACAGCAGTGTCGGATGTAATATCTATTTTTATAATTACTTTTTGGTGTGACTTTGACTGCAGGGAGACAACCAGATTAAATGAAGTTTAATCAGCATCATTACTGTTTGTGGGTTTTAAAAATGCGCTGTGCCTCGTATTCAATTCATATATGACTTGATATCAATGCAATGTTGTACATATCCAGGTCATATACACACTTTTATCCCTTTATGATAACACTCCTCCATCAAGCACTCAATCCCTGCATGTAGCCCCTTGAAAATGTTCCAGCATGGGAAGTTATGTGTGTAATGATTCGGCACGAGATTGATTATAAATGAAGCAGGCAAACCTGTTTTAAAGGGACAACACAAAGGTTTCTTCCTTCTTTTGTATCTAAGCATCTGTAATGGCAGGGGGAACATCAGCTCGCTTTGACTCCTGCTTGCTCTGCTCTGAAGCCATCGTAAACACATTCGCACCTCACGTTTCATATTTAAATGCGGAGCTACGTTATAGCGCATTAATGCAGAGCACCGAGCAGCGACAACGAGCTGCATTTGAATGCTGTCTGGCCGAGGAGAATCCAATACACAAATACATGCAAATAAGAGAGACACGCACAGCACAGCAGAAGGAGAGAGGACACTTCTAGGAGTTGTTTAATGTTCCTCTACCCTGACGGTCACAACTGTAATCAATGTCAAAGTACAAAAAAAAATGTAAGACATTTTTTGGATGCGCAGGCCAACAGATAGATAGATAGATAGATAGATAGATAGATAGATAGATAGATAGATAGATAGATAGATAGATAGATAGATAGATAGATAGATAGATAGATAGATAGATAGATAGATAGATAGATAGATAGATAGATAGAAAGATAGATAGAACGATAGATAGATAGATCTCTTCCTTCCATCCCTCTCTAAGAATCAAATCTTATTCAATCCGAACCTATCAAGCGAGTTAATCGTATCCAGATAAACCTGCTCAGCCTCTCTGTTCCCCTCTGCTCTGCGCTTTGCCCACCGTGAGGAGGCAGCTCAGCTCTCTCTCTCTCTCTCTCTCTCTCTCCTCTCTCTCTCTCTCTCTCTCTCTCTCTCTCTCTCTCTCTCTCTCTCTCTCTCTCTCTCTCTCAGATTACCCTATCAGGTGCAAACCGCTGACATGTTTCCACCCACCAACAACAAGAAAGCCTCACTGTGCCCAAATCTCCAGCCGCAGACGCACAAACCCTACTGACAGGCTGTGCTGCGCCATCACCACCTCACCACCAGCACCTCTCCAAGGAGCCGCTGACACCGCTACCACTAAGACGCTACTTTTTTTTGCCTTACAAAAACGCTACTTTTTGTGTCTCTGGATAAGATTTTTTCCCACACTTTTCTCTGATCGGAGGGCGATTTACCCTCCACCGCTGCAGCACCTGGTAGAGTAAAATGACCTATGCAAGGTGTAGAAATGCACCGCAGGTAAACGGACGGAGCTGAGGAGTGTGTGAGGAAGGTGTGTGTGCGAGAGATCACTCTGGACAAGCAGGATTTTGGGGGAAAGCTGAAGGATATTTTTTGAAAGCAAGGATTTGCTCCACGATTTGGCACCGATTTGTTGCGAGATTCCGGAGGCGCGTTTGGAGACTTGAGACTTGAAACTATCTTCTGGATAATTCCCTCCAACAAGGAAGCAACCTCATGTTGCACTCCGTGACTGTGTCCCTCTCCAGTGATCGGTCCTCACACTGGGGTTCAGACTCCCGCTTACCACCGGAGTTGTGTGCGTAAAAAGGACGCGCTGTGGAGAGAAAGGGGGCCGGCGATTTCGCCAACCTTTCCCGGGGCTGTAAATCTGTGGAAACAGGTGTATTTCAGGTGTATTCCGCCCCAAGTCAAGATGTCTGTGCCGCCTTCGAGGTTCATATACCTGTAAGTGTATCTCCGCTCGCCTTTTGCACTTAATACACACATTCTTGCCAATAGAAGTCGCCAAAAGCTTCATATTTGCGCCTTGCTGTCACGCAGGTAAAGGCTGCGTGTAATTGCCAATGTGATTCACTCCCCTCCTCCCCCCTGTCTCCCCCCCCCCCCCCCCCCCCTCTCTCTCACTTAGGTGTTTACATTTTCTGGCGCTCTATTTCCAGCTACAGGTATGTTTACACTTACACTTACGTTCAATTCATGTGTGTGTGTCTGTGTGTGTCTGTGTGTAATGGTGATGGGCAGGCTCTTTGATGCGCAGACTGACCGCGTGTTAAACGTGCGGGTTGACCTGCTGTAATTTAATTTACAGTGATTAAATGTGTACGTATTGGGAGGATTGTTGTAATTTTACCTCTAATGTGAAAGTAAATGATGCAGTGATGTCATGGGTATAAAACTGAGACTAAGCTAAGTAAAGTCACCATCTCACTGAAAAGCAGAGCATTAAAGTGATGTAATCATATCAAAGTATACACTCATTAGACCTTAAAGTTTATATCACAGTGCAGCTTTATAGAGATTATAATATTAAGTGTGATTAGCTCCCAGTTAGGATAACTGGCAGACAGAATTTCTCCAAATCAATTCTCACGTTGAACTTTCGAAAATATTGATCAAAATGACAGAAAACATGCATGTGCGTGTGTGTCCTAAATCAAATTCGCTCGTTGCCTCCGACTTATTTGTTGAGCAATAATGTTTTTCAGAGCTCCACTAATGAACACACATACACACACACCGCGCTGTGATTCAGATAACATGCAGAGCGAGTGGTGTGTGTGTTGTGTTGAAATTCAATTCGCATTGTCATCACATTTCTTTTACACGGGCTGTCCCAATGTCCACTTTTTTTTCCCGCCAAACCCACATTACATCATTTTATGTAAACGTGTGTTTTTTTTCTTTGCTATATTTTGTAGATTGAACACAAAAAACTGCTGCTGCTTTTACAAAAACACAAATTTTCAGAGCAAATGAAATGAAACTTTTCTCCACAATACACAAAAAGTTGAAATATGATATAAAATACGTTTAATTAGCTGCATAACCAGATTCCTTCACTTTCCTCAAAGCATTAAAACATTAAAAACTTACTTATATGTTTTTAAAAAATCCAGAGATTCACCAGTCAGAACAACATATCATACATTGTGATATTATGTTAGTCTGTGTGGTTTGATTATTCTATAAGAGTTGTCACAAACAAAGCTAAAGCATCGTGGACAGTGTTGGTGTGTGTGTGACTACATTACAAATTTGCTCTGTAAATTTTCATCAGCAGTTTGCATCAAATGTGGTTCAAATGACTGATGGAGGCTTTTTATCAAACCAGTTTCTGTGCAGTGACTCCCTGACTCTCATTCCAAAGATCAACTTGTTAATATTGTGAAAAATGCAGGAATGGCCCTTTAATATGTCTCTGTCACATTGTGTCTCCATGTTCTCTCCTGCTCTGACTCACAGTGCTGCTTTGTGCAGATAATGGCTCTTACATGTCATGCTGTGGTTGTGATTTCACCAGGAAAAACAACAGAAGCAACCACAATTGGAAGTAAATGTTGAAGGAGCTGCCAACATGCGAGTGTGTGTGTGTATGTCTGTGTGTAAAGCACAGAGCAAGGTGTATCTCAGATGCGTAGAGGAAACTTTTTAAGCAAAGATGAGCTTTGGCATGCGACTTTTTGAAGTTTCAACCATATCCGTTTTCATCCCGTGTCTTTGAAGAAAGGAGACAGCTTGATAACAAAAAATGTTGTCGTTGTCGTTCACCTCAGCCATGTGCTTAGGCTTGTTTCCCCCCGGCCGCAAAATGTCCACCAAACACACCTTTGTGTTTGTTTAGAGATGGTAAGATTTGGGATGAATCCCTCAGCAGCCCAGCGGGGTTGTAGTTAAAGGCTGCAGTTGTGTGTTCCTTTAAAAGGCTTTTGAACTCATTTCTGTTGTGTTCAGGGTCAACACGGCTTGTTGCATGATGACTGAATTGAACCTCGTGGAGCATTTGTTCGGAAGTCACCTGGTGAGGCCATAGGGTGATGATTTTGATAGATTTTCTATGGCTGGTAGTTTCTTTTAGGGGTGGGGTGACGCGTCGACGCAAACCGACTACGTAAATACGTCGGTTTGCATAACCGTGCAGCGGCGCATCATAATGACGTAAGATGGCTACCGGAGAACAAGCTGCGGCAAATAAAAATCGCCCAGGTTTTAAGTGAAAGCATCGCGGTCTGGCTCTTTGCCGGCTGACATGCAGCTTTACTTGAATTGAATAGGCAATATGTTGGATTGTAAAACGGAGATGATCAGTCAAAAGGTGGCTATTTGTGGAATACAGTAATGCATCGCAAAATCTTTATTACATCTGTTTGTTTTCAAGAGAAGATGATGTAGAAGAAAATATTGAAATATTAATGAAATAAGTTAGATATTTATTTAAGGGGAAATAATTGCTATATTGCGTAATAAATGTAATCTATAGATAATTCGATTAATCGAAAAAATAATCTGTAGATTAATCGTTAAAAAAATAATCGTTAGGTGCAGCCCTAGTTTCTTTAGGTGGCGCATACTTCTGCCTCTTTTGTTCTGGCATCCATCACTGATCATATCTAAAGTAAAGTTCTTCATCAGTTTCTTTGTTTGTATAACATAGATTGCGGGTGGTGGAGCGATTTGATTTTTTTTGGGATGAAGTTGGCGTTTCAGCAGGTGGCGCTCTTTTCTTCATCATGTCTTAGTTCTGATGATCACTGCTCATGGATTTTATGCTAAGTTTTTTGTTCTGTGGTTGGGTGTAGCCTTACTTTACTAAGTAATTTCTGTAAAATATTTTCTGTAGTTGGTTGTCTTTTCTTCATATTGTTTTTTCCGCCACAAAAGACTATAACAAGTATCTTAACGCTGATATCTTAATACAAAGATTTCTTAGGGAATGTTTCCAAAAAGCCTCGGAGCTCAGTGTAATGATTGCATATTCATATCCAAGTAAATATTAAATCCAAAAGATTTCTAAAAAAAATGCTTTAAGTTTAGATATATTATCATTGTTGCCTTGGTTTTTGTTAACATGCTTGGCAGGAATGGTAAGATTTTAACTTTAACTTTAACTTTTTAAATCTTTATTAAAGACAAAAACTTTGATACTTTGATCTTTACATATACAGTTTCCATATGCAGCCAAACGTAACATCACAGGCGTTATGATAGCGTCTGACCCTCAGCTTAGTAGAGCAGCGACACCATCCGCACTCAGATCCACAAGAGCGGTTTGTTTTCCTCCCTGGGTTTAAGGATTTGTTCTCCCGTGGCTGTAATTTCCCATCGCGTTCGCTAAATGTCATTAATTTGCTGAGGTTAGAATAACAAGGACTCAGGGTATGTAATGTGTATATAATTAGCCACCTGAGAACAGCCACATAAAAAGCCATTACTGTGCAATTACCACACCGTACAGCTGGGGAAATGAGATCTTGGCGTGAACCGAGATTCCAGAGCTTCTGGAAGTTTCCTCCTCCGTGTTCCGCAGGCTGGGCTGACACAGTTGCGTTCAGACATGGAGTTGAAGTCCATGATTTCCTATACGAATTCTGAGAGACACGTTTGTACAGTTTGATGAAATTCCTCCGCTGGTCTTGTAGTGTTTTTGTGGTTGGAGGTGCCTCTTTGCCATCTCAGTCATGTCTTCCGCCCGCTGCATTTCCTAATTTATGGACACTACTTCGCCCGCAGGCAGATATTTGTTTGATGATAGTGCAACAGGTCTGGATGCTTCAGGTGTATAATTGCTAGTGGCTTGCTGGCTTGTAGAAATGGAATACTGGTTTCCTAATACCGCCGCAGGCACATAGTACACTGCTCTCTCAATACAAGGCAACAATAGTAATGGTGCAAGTCAAGTTACTTCAGAAAGAGCATTAATACCACAACTGCTAACATCCAGTACCATTCAAGTCCCTAAATAAAGACTGTGACTGACTTTGGAAGGACCATATCCATAAATTTGGAGACACATGGGGACACATTGGAGACATGATTTGAAGACTGTTGAGTTTTTTTCAGCCGATAGCGTATAAAAATCAGTAAGAGTCATACAAATAATTTCAGAGTAAATGCAGCTCTCAGATAAATGTGTGGAGTAAAAAGCACTATATGTCTCTGGAAATAATATCATATATTTTAACTCAAGTAAGGCACAAGTAGTTCTAGATGTAGCTATAGTTAATATTCTCTATTCACAGTGCTCCTTCTGGAATTTAGTGAAATAAAAGTTGAAAGTAGCAAACAATGCAAGTATTCACGCCAACTAAACTACAGTTTGACTCCTACTTCATTAACACTGTGTTGGAGCGTAATTAGCAGCTTGTAAATGTTTAAAACACGCAGTTATAAAAGGAGATAGCACAGTTTACAATTTCCATGTTTTTATCAGAGTTTCAAAGCCCTGGAGCGTCTTGACACAGAGCCTGTAAAAGCAGCAGCGCACGTTACTATCAACACCTGTACCGTGACGACCTCTCTCTCTCTCTCTCTCTCTCTCTCTCTCTCTCTATCAACCTGTCTCTCTCTCTCTCCTGTCTGTGTGTCTTCATTTTCCGCCTCCCTCTACTTCCTCCGCACAGGAATGCCAGCAAAGCTCTGCTGATTTTAGGTTTTACATCGAGAACCACACAAGGAATCCGGACGACCTGAGCCGGAAGCAGGTTCGGATCTACCAGCTGTACAGCAGAACCACTGGGAAACACGTCCAGATCGTGGACAAGAAGGTCAACGCGAATGGAGATGATGGGGGCAAGTATGGTATGAGAGAACACTTCTTTGTAGAATTTGCTGAAATCCTCATTACATCCTGACAGGACTTTATAAACTGCGTGCTCAGTGAAAAACATAATGTCTCTGTAGCGCCCCCTAATGATGGGACCTGATTTGGGAAACTGAGCCCAAAAAATACAACAAATCACCACAGGGGGCATCATTACCTCAACTGTCAATCATGTTTCTCAAATTTTTTTAAGCATTCTATTCGATTTTTTTCTTTATTATTATTTTGTCAGTAATGACTACTGAGCTTGATGACAGATGGGTCATCCGGGCAACTGGATTGTTTCCTGCTGTTTCACAGAACTGAGCTACTTTGTATCACTACAGTGCGAGCAGCTAGCCTGCAGTTCTAGCTTCCTACAAACTCGCATCGCCTTCTTGTTACCAAACACAAAGACGTGTCAGGTTTTCAAACCCTACAGTGAAAAGTCATCAACATCAAAATCCTGAATTGATAAAGGCATCTTTCACAATCCATGTAAATGTGCAATTTAAATGAACTCTGAATAAGCTGCTGATAAGTTGCTAGCTAGCAGGTTTGACTGGACTCAGCGTTTATGTAGCAATGGAAATGCTAGGTTAGCTCTCTCTCCTGTTTTTTATTTCTGTGGTCTATTCGTTCTCTCATTTCCCTCTTTAAGCACCAATATCGACAAACGTAGATATAAAAGCATTTAACCAAACAGTGAACCCAAACCCTGATTACTTTTACATTTCATACTTGTGTACATTTCACTGCAAATACAGAACTACGTTTGAGTGCAGGACTTTTGCTTGTAATGGAGCAGTTTTTCCTTGTGTTATTTTGCTACTGAAGTAGCTGTAGTGCTACTGGTGCTTTCACGTGCAAGTAATCTGATGTAGTTAGCCAAATCTTGTTCCATGCCACTGACCAGCACAAACTGTTCTCTGTGCAGTGATTTGGTTGAACAGAGACACAGGTGAATCTATCATCAGAAAAGTATTGACAAGTATTGATCATTTCTACAGACCACACAAACCTAAAGTGACGATATGTGTTATTGTGTGTTCCTGGAGCATTGTTTTGCTCCAGCTGACTCACAGCTCTGAAACTGCTCTTTGGAAGTTCTCTGAGTGAGTGTCTTCGCTCGCAGATGCGCCGAGGCGAAGTGTCCTCGCTGCTTGTTAGAGCTTGAGTTGAAGCAGATCCAATATTTCCCATGAGGCCTTGCCAACTCTACTACCCCTGCCCCCCTCCTCAACCTCCTCCTCCCCATCCCCATCCAGCTGCAGTACCTGGCACCTGTGAACTCCTTTGCACTCTCTAATAACGCTCAGGAAGTTACTCCACTTGCACTAATCCACTCCGTCAATGTACTGCAGCCTTACAGCAAAGAGCCACAAACCAGAAGAAGTATATCTGTGTGGAGTGGAGCTGCCTACACTGCAAAAACAGCAACTCAGGAAAGTCTCCAGATCTTGTTTTAAGACAATTTTTCCCAGTATTTCTCAAATCCGTCTTATCAGACACCACGCCCGATTCACTCCTCAGAATTGGTCTTGAATTGTCTTTGTGAGTTATTCAGTGTGCTTTTCCACTAGATCTGGCAAGAAACAAGTCTGCGTGTTTCAGTACATAACAATTTAACAATCTTGACATCATAGGTAGGTCTGTTTCTGACTACTGAAAGTTTTTACTTTACTTAATTAAACACAAACATGAATCAAGAAAATAGGAGTCCTTCAAATCCTGCAAACAAATGCAATTCCTGTTTACAGGCTTGGTGGAAATGTCAATCTAATGAGCCGAATCATTAATGTTTCATCGAAGTGAAAATATAAAAACGTTTAAACCAAATTCTTAACTGCACGTCTAAAAGTTGCATAGTGTGTTGTGCTGCATATTTTAGTAGTTTGAAGGAATTCAAAGTATCTGTTGCTTTTGCAGTTTTTTGCTCTATACTATACAATCATAATGGAGTGTTTTGCTGGGGTGTAGTTGTGGATTTTTGCAGTGTAAGGTCAGGCCCTCCATATCTATGCAGCTAAAGTGGGGTGAGTTATTCTCCTCCTTAGGTATTAGTATATTCATTGCCTTAAAGAGAGTACTGAAAAATCCCTTGTAATTTATGCCTTTTGTCCAGCAGCAGCAGATGGTGGGCCATCACAGAGGCTTTTAAAATGATAAAAGCACTAATCTGGAATTAAAGGAGTAGTTTCCAATGTTTTTGACAGGTGACCCCACGTTGGGGTCGATAAATGTCTGTGGCCCCACGTTGTTCATGCTACACTTAGGCTCCCTGCACGGGAGGGAACACTTTAAGAGCAGAAATAAGGCGGCTGATGTGAGCGCTGTACATGCTGGATGACTCATTTGGGCTTTTGTGGTTATTGATCAGATACTGGAAAAACTCTCTTCATTGCTCATTTTTGTAGCAAGAAGTTATCTTGACTCTAAGGTCAGATGGTGGAAGAAGTGCATAAAAGTCCTGCATTCAAAATTGTTAAGTGTTATCAAAAGTAAACATACTCATTGAGACAACAATTTGGCAAAACCCTTGTATCTCTGAAGATACTTTTGTCTCTTTTACATAAGGACTTGAATCAAAATTTGAATCATCTGAAAATGTTCATCCAAACCTTCAATCTTGGGGGTTAATGTGATCATGTAGTCTAGTATCTGGTCCGCCTGCACCTAAAAGGTTACACATTGTTCTTTGTACATTGGACGGTCTGCATGCTTTCAGATGAGTTGATTTGTTACATCTCTCCATACCTCGCTCAATAAGTCATCAAGCGAAAACAAGGCTGACTAATGTTTTTTTCCCCCTGACAAGGATAACAATTTATGATCTCATATTGAATTAAGTATTAATTGCCAAAGTGACTACCACAACTGCCAGATAAATGCGGAGGAGTAGAAAGTACACCATGTAATTCAAACTTGTACTTGTAAATGCTCTTATTTTCTTTCCACTGCTGCCAAAGCAAAGCAAAGGCTGAGCAGTTTGACACAACCCCATAAAGTTAATCCAGTCAACAGTAGCTAGAGGCTCTTCTGATAAAAACAAAGTCACTTAAAGACTATTTTAATGGGTTTCAAAGAGTCAATTTATCTCCCCTCTAAACACTCTTGTAGTCAGAGGGCTGACGAAAGATTATCAAAGTGTACTGTTCATACATTTACAGATTTTTTAAAGGTTGTGGATTATGGTTGGATTATGGTTTTGAAGTGCTTACACTGTAAATAAAAGCACTGCATTCCCTCCTTTGTAAACCAAATGCCACTTGTTAGTGGTATTGATGACAGAACGATTCCGCCGCCTGTTTGTGTTTCAGTGGAACTATGACTCAGGGATCTAATTAATTCCACTGAAGCCTGCAGCTGGCCGGAGCTCGTTTTTAAAGATCAAGCTGTAGTTTATTTCAGGAGAGTACAGATTAAGTTTAGACCAGGTCACATGAGAATAGCTCCTGTAAGGAAATATTGTTTTATTTGATGTTCCTGTCTGAATTTTGGCTCTTGGTGCAAACCGGCTCAGAGTGACAGCAAATGACTTGATTTGACTCACAAAACTGAAATGTCAACTGAATACTTGTTACAATGTTACATTATACTGCATGTACATCACCACGTACATTCGGTGATTGTAGCAGATAATAGATATATGTTGGGAACTTGTAAACATTCTGAATTGCAGTTCACAGAAAGCAACACTCCACATTCCACTTTGTTGCATAGGAATACCATTATGGAGGTCATTATGTGACCAATCTGCACAAGTCCTCTAATCCTTCACTTCCACCTTAAAAAAATTATATCATTTTGGACCTTTAAATTAAGCTACAGCTTGCATTAGTGTTTGCTACAAATTGACAACATGCAGGTTGATGTATAGAATACAATGTGCACAAAATGACAATAAAGTGCTACACATATTTAAAGAAACACGGATACACAGTAAGACAAAATAACCATTTCAATCAAACTGCTTCCTTCTGTTTCCCTCTGAAGTCAGGGTTCCTAGCTCCCAGTTTCCTCTCATGGTTGAATTTAATGGGTGGGTGGGGGGGGGTGTCCGCCCTCAGACCTGGCCTGTCCCCTTGCTCTATTCTTCTTCTGCTCCCTTGAGCGCTACTGAAAAGCCCTGTGTGTTAAACAAATGGATCATCTTAACTTTTTGATTGAGTGAGCACAGACTAAAGGGAACTTGAAACCAAATCCTGAGGGGCTCGTAACTGCTGCACAAATGTTTGGCAGATCTCTGTGTGCTGGTGAGGGCCGAGCAGAAACAAAGGTGACCTGCAGAGGTTAAGGTTACGACGGGGGGGGCGGGGGTGGGGGGTGCTCCAGGATAAATAAAGGAGCTGCTGGGATGCGTCTTTAGAGTGGATTAGGGCCGTGTCAGTTTGAAGTTGTTTTGGTGTGGTGTCAATGTGTCGTGTTACATGAGGGGAGTTAAAGTGATAGTGCACTTTGATTTAAGTGATTTATTTGCCGCCCACCAGAATGACTCGATCTGGAATACAGACTGATCGATGTATCAGTAAGCCATTGTCATCACAAATCAGTATCTGTGTATTCTGTTAGAACAGACACTTTGATAATTTATCTCATTGACAAACAGACTGTGGATAAACGTGAATTCCCAGTTACATCATCCTTAATAGCTGCTTTAATGAATGTACAGGCTTTATATTTGCTCCATAAGTGAGTCTGTTTCTGTATGAGACTCAAGTCTGTCGGTGCCAAGCCTCCAGTTTGACCTTTAAAACAAGAAAGAATCATTCTGTAGGATTCCTATCCAGGTCTGGAAGTTTCATTTGATAGTTTCCAGGTCTTCAGTAGCTTGGGGGTTGCATTAAAAAAACAGAACCGCTGTAAAATGTAGCCTGAATTGTATTATATATAACATTCTTTAAACCTGATATCTATCTGACCAGAATTTAATGGATTCTACTTTTCTTTCACTTTTCAGCTCTACTTGTTGTGGAGACAGAAACGTTTGGAAGCCACATTCGAATAAAAGGGAAAGAGAGTGAACATTACATCTGCATGAACGAGAAGGGCAAAATAGTTGGACGGGTAAGTGAACATTATCTCCTTATATTAAAATGAATATTTCTCTAAAGGAAACTCTGGGAGTGGACGTGGCGTCCGGTCGGCTCTGGCCTGCTGTTTGTGTGTACACCCTAACAAAACCCCTTTGATAACTCACAGCCATTCTTCCATTACGTAATCAGCCTACTCCTTTGACACTCGATCAGTCAATTATGGACTGCAATCACCACAATGCATTGAGAGACTAATGGTCACTTAGGAGAAATGCCATTGCAATTATATCACTTAGTTACACCAGGTGGCCGCAAGTGCAGGATGACCGCATGTGACTGCTCCGATATGGAAAAGAAGTTAATATCAGAGAGTGAACGCTGCAGAGGCACACGTGTGATTTTTGTTGCATTAATAAGTCATGCTGTCAACGTGAGTGGGCTGGCTGTTATTCACACACGTTTCCGCTCTCTCATCACAGTCATCTGTCAGGAACGTGCATTTTCACTTTAAGTTGCAGGGGCCTCATTTGTAAAAAGTCCTGGGACTCCAATACAATAAGGTGTGATTGTTTAAAAGACAAGGACAAAGTCATGTTGAGTTTAACATCTTGAGACATGATTTACCCCCTTGAAGTCTAATTGTATTACCTTATTCATACAGTTGAATGAATCATGAGACAACAATGTAGGAACAGTGCCTCTCATGAGCTCACAATAAGTTAACTACTATATTTCAGATCGCACATTCACTTATTTCATGAAATTTAGTAAGAAAAGTTAGAAAAAGAGCTGCACAAAAACTACCTTTAGACTGTAAACTTGGGGTTTCTCAAGCTGTGGACAAAGGTCCAGATTTAGACTGAACTAAGAGAAAATGATGTCATACAGTAAACGAAGGACCAAGAAAGTATAAATCACAGGAAACTGGACAAAATCAATGAATGCGTCAGGCTTTGTCATTGTGTTTAAACTCTGATTTGGCTTCCTGTCATAATGGCAACCAGTCAGGGACTAGTTTCATGATGAAGAGGGCAGCAGTTAGTACAGGTGATCAGATTACGGTGCCGAGCGCGTAGCTACATTGACCAAACGTAAAGAGGTGATGCAGATCGGTAGACAGATCACTAACACAATATTATTTGACTGTTTGCAGCCTGATGGAAGGAAGCAGGAGTGCGTCTTTGTGGAGGAATTCTTGGAGAACAACTACACCGCCCTCGTGTCGGCCAAGTACAAAGGATGGTACCTGGGGTTCAACCGGAAGGGGCGGCCCAAGAAAGGCTCGAAGACCACGCAGAGGCAACAGGAGGTCCATTTCATGAAGCGCCACCCGAGGGGCCGGGTGGACCCTCTTGAGGAATTTCGATTCACCACAGTAACTAAGCGGACACGAAGGGCTCGTCGATTAAAACCCAAGAGGAACTGACGGGCACCTATGGGACGGCACTATTTTCCTTGGGAGAAAGAAACAGTGAGAAAAAGGAGAAAATCTCTAGCTTCTTGTCTTAAAGAATCACCTTTCAGACTTCACCTCTGTAAAGGAAAGACTACGCGAAAAAAGAACAAAATAGTCAAAGTTTTATTTTTGTATTTCAGGATGACTGAATATTTCCTAACTCTTGGATTCTTCTGGGTTAATGTTGTGCTAACGTGTCTGCCGTGTTATTTATACTGGATAAACTAAAGGACCTCTGAGGGAACTCTGGTCGCCGTCGCTCTCAGCTACGTTTGAACTGCAGGCTGAAGGCGTGCTTTTGTTTTTTTTGACAATGGGGACTGAGGCAGGAGCTGACGCAATGTTATAAAAATCAGCCAACTAGAGATTTATTGGAATACCTGTCCGGTTTTGTTTGTGTTGCCCCTGACAACGTGGCTCCCATACTTTCCACTGGAATCAGACACCATGGAGATGGAGCGGAGAGGTGGCAGTCGCAGGTGACACTGCCCCACCAAGATAACTGTGTAGCTTTGAGTGCAATATTGGACAGGTCTCTCTCTCTCTCTCTCTCTCTCTCTCTCTCTCTCTCTTCCTCTCTTCGTATGTCTCTCACCCTCAGCCTTACTCATGGATGGAATGCGCTGAACCCTCTGAGTACTGTGTGATTTCCTTGACGTTGTGATTCACGACATGCTTCGACTCGTTGGGCAACAGCCGAGGTTGTAGTCTTGTTTAAGCACTCTGAAAAAATAACAAAACAAAAATGGAAAAAAAAACAGCAGCGTTTGATGATGTGATTCATAATTCCACTCTGTCTTCCAACTTCATCACACCAGGAGATGGATGTTAATCCCTTTTCGTCTCCCCTTCAGCGGATAGATCTCGACTGGATGTGTTTTCCTCCTTGCGATTGTTAACTTTTGTTCCAGAAAAGGACACCTTGATTCTTTTGAGTGTGAGCTAGCTAATATGTTGGGGTTGGTGATGAAGACCTCCTCTACCTCTTTGTTCTTTTGTTTATCCTTAACCTAGTCCGGCCGTCCATGCACGCGTTCATCTGGAGAAACCTTTGAGTCAGCGCTGAGCTGGGCTACTTTTCCAAAATCAGCTCCGTTTACATGCACAGCAATGGTGGGACTTGAGTCTGACTAAGACCAAGATATGATCATGTAAATGCATGCAGTAGTCTGACTAAAACCTTAATCAGACTAAGCAAGCCTAAACAAGCTTAGTTCTGCTAAAACAGCTGATCCAGGCCGATATTAGCTGGACTATTCAAGCTGTAAATGAACATGTAAATACAGAATTTTGCTGCTTCACTCACAATCTGAGTTTTCACATTGCGGCACCATGTGATACCTTACATGAGCTGACGATGTCCAGCATAGAACTGTCGGCAGACTTGTGAGGTAGCTAAAGCTGTAGTAGCGAGCTAAACCTGTGAATGTGAGTGAACTCAGAGACAAAGGTTCTGTCTTTTAGAGAGGAGGATTAAGATCTGGGACTATATGGATACCACAAAGTATTTAGATTGCTTCAAAACACTGAAATGTAAAGAATTCAGGTTCTGACTGCATGGGAGAGGAATGGGTGAGTCATGCCTGTAGGTAAACGGATTATAAATGGACTACTTTACACACATGTAAACATCATGGTTGGGTCTACTGTGTGCATTTAAACGTAGCTAATGCGTTCATCCGTACCGGACAGAAAGTCTCAGGATGCTTTTGGGAAAGCAGTCGCGTGCTGTTTGTAATCCATGGACGGTAAACATCTCACCAACCCCCCTAATCTCTGAGTGAACACATATGACAATTAAGACTTTGCCTCATAAACCCAGATGAGCAACTTATCCAGGCTGCAGGGAGCGTTTGAGCGAGATAAGCGTGTGTGAATCCTAAAGGGAAAGTCTTTGCTTCTGCCATTCCTTCTCTCACTGATGACAAACTCCAGCCTCCTCTCACCAGTAGTGTATATTCACCTGTCTGACGGCAGGTTTTTGTATGAGTTGCTACTAACAACATGACACATTTATGATTTTTTTTAAAACAAATGTAAGCAAAAATAATTTTATGACTATTATTAAGATATTTATTGCCTCCCTTTGTAAATACAATGTGCTGAGTTTTATTTGGCCTCTGTTAATAAAATGAGGAGTATATTTAAAAAAAGAAGGTATTTTCATGTCTTTACTTGTACACTGGAGAACAGAAAAAGTGCCTTTATCTCCCAATTTAGTCTGGAATTTTAGGATGTGCAGTATTAATGGCAGGTTGGATATCATACTGCCTAAAAGAGTAATGTTGCAGGTAGTGAATGGTTGGACATAGAGTACATTCCCTTCTCTGCATACTGCCAAGGTATGCATTTTTATATACAAACCCAAAGTGTGAGCACAGATTTTAAGGTCAGTTGGTTTTAAATGGAGAAAGCCACACTGGGACGTCTGAAGCCTCTTAATATCACTTCCAAAGTCAATGATAAGTCACTTGTTTTAGTCATTATTTTAATACTAATACAAGTACATGCTTGCACTGTTAATGTGTACTTTTCATAGTCCAAAAATAAAATTTCCACATAATCATGGAATGTGGGAATCATAACATCTTACGACTTTTGAACTTGATTTTTGGTTGCACATTATAGCTCATGTAGTGAAAATGAATTACTACTATCACTTATTCCCAGCAAAGAGGCTCAGAGAGGAAGATTGGCTCATCTCTGAGCACTTAAAAACAAATGACTTTGAGGTAAATGTTCCTTTCCTCCAACTGGTAAACACACAATATATTAGACATCTTTCCACCTTTAAAAAAGGCTGAAGGAATGTGGAGTAGCATGTCTTATAATGCTGTGTGCTGGAATGATGTTTACAGTAACCGTCAGACTGAAAGATGGTGGCTTTGAGGGGAAAAAATACTTTTGTTTAAATTCCTAGCGATGCTATCAGCCCCCCTCAACCTCCCACCCTAGTTGTTACCTACAACAGACCCAGAAGTCCCTATTCCGTCATGGGATTTGGATGTCTCGTCTGCTTTTAAAGGTGGAAACACACTGCTTGATGTGTGACCCACTGATTCACCATTAACATAATGGATCAATGCTGAAGCTCCTGCCTGTCTGGGCAGAGAGCAGCGCAGGACGGAGCTGAGATGACGGCAGGATTTCAAGGAATGTTTTATGCTTCTTCAGCCCCTCTTCAACTCTTCATCACTGCCACTTTATGTTATACTTCAACTGACCTGAAAGCGCGGACACCCCCAAAATCGAAGATAGAAGGTGTTTTTTGTCATTTTGAATCTTGAATTTTCACATATTCAGTTTAGTAGAGCTTTATTATATAATTTAAGAATTTAAATCACGTCATCCCCAAATTGAAGGCCAAACATGAGGTTCACTCCGTCTCCAATATCACTAATTTGGAGTTTCATCAGTCCAGTCAATCTAGCACCAATCCACTACATACTTTTCTTTTCCTCCTGCATAGAATGCTGAACATTTACTTAGAGATATTAGTACATTTACCTAAGTCGCGTATGTCCTCCAGCAGTGCATGTTAACTTTCCTGAATACTTGTCATGTACATCATTTCTCTAATAAGCTGAATAAAGACTTGGCTCGGCACATGGGAGCTGAACGCAGCCTTGTACATGTTAGAGGAATTCAATCAATGCAACTTTCAGAACCTCTAAATTCTATTTAAGCTTTTCTCTTTTTTCCACGCACATACTTCAAACTTGACCAAGCACAGCCAAACTGCATCTGGGCATATTGACATTTAAACAAGCGCCAATGGTTTCCAATGTGTCGGCTGATTTGCAATAAGGAGAAGACATTTTTGCATAAGCCTCCCGCTAGGCTTTTCTCTGACTCAACCTTTGATCATTGGAGGCTAGATGGTCTTGGAACTGGACCAATAACTTCAAAATGAAACATAGAATTCCCTTTAGCAAAGCCCAGCCTCTTTTCAAAGGAGGTGGAATCTTTAAATGCAGTCCTGCTTGCCAAGTAGTTTATATTCTATTATTAGAAAACGTAGCACACTGAGACTGAACAGTGGATACAGTATGACCTGAATGCAGTGTCAGGGTAGAGAATAACTCTGTGGTTCTGCATAAGTTATACAAATTTTAGTGGAACAACCAAAAGTGCTCCATTGGCCTTGAGAGCAGCGACCACACACTTAACAATTAGCCCTGTCAACACAAATTTGTACTGTTCGAGACATAAAACAACTTTTGTCTCTCTGAATATTACATAAAATTGTCCCTTGGGTCAGTGAAAAACAAAAGTCTAAAGCCAAACAAAATACAGTTCAAGCTATAATATAGCTTCTTCCATTAAATGCAGTTTCACATCACGTCACTTACTGTCAAAACACAGAGCTACCGCCCATCTAACTACGGCAAAATGCTCAACCACACTCGACTGGTCGCCTTTTCTGACTGAAATCCACAGGGAGACACTGTGATTCCCAATGTGTGTTTGAAGACGAGGCTGGGCAGTCGTGTTTTTACAGGATTACAAATGTGCTTACTGTATCTACAGCTTCTCCACAGTCAGACCTTAGCTCATGAGCCATTCTAGTGTGGTCAACGTATATTATACAACCGCAGGGTCAATTAGTGTGGAACAGAAAATAATTTGTAATGTAATTCTGACATGATATCTGTGTATTTGGTTTAAATTTACGTGGTCAGAAAATTGAACTGACCTGAATCTAGAATTAGGTAAAACCATCTTATTGCTGTACTACAGATGTTTATGATATAAATTCGACAACCATCAAATCCGCTTTGATGAATTTTCAGCCTCGACTCAAGCTGATAAACAGACTAAACAACAGCAATAGACTGCATACGTCACCCACCCCTCCTTATCAGTACTTCATTTCATCAAAAGTACAAAATATAGTTGTATAACAATTATAGCTATAATTCAATTTGATTGACATTTTCCCCCATACTTTGAAAACAGTTTTTACCATTGAAACAACGGCAAAAGTATAAATGGAAGGTACCAAACAAAATCTACAAGTCAATTAAGAATATTGTATTGTTTAGTTGAGGCATAAACATTAATACAAACCTTGAAAACTTGATGAACCACAAAAGGATCTATGTTTTTTTTTTGAGCACAGGACTTCAAATTGTACAAAAATGATCGGTGAAGCTGGTAAAAAATACAACCAACTGTTTTAGGGGTCGCAACCAGGCATCATGATCTAAAGTCTGGCAGGGGGCAGGTTTTTCTTGGTGCTCATTCATACTTATTTACATTGCCTAGTTATAGCTACTAGGCAATTTCTACCAAATTTCTACCAAAATGGTAGAAACAGCCCCATTTCATTATGGTGAATCATTTAAAACAAATTCTGGATTCCACATGCAGATGCAGAACAGGTTCACATTCAAGGGGGACCAAGCCATGAATGTTCCCCTGCTACATCACAGCAAAACTTGTGAGACATGATGTGGTCGTTAAGCGGTAAAAACATTGGAGGTTTACTGCCTCAAAGCAAAAAACAAAGACTTGAATAATAGCGGATGTTTACAAGCTTGTAGGACTTTTTTAAATCAAAGCATTAAGAGCACACGTGTAACAAATATCTTTAACAACTGCATGTGAGCCTGCATGAGCAACACTTAATTAGTTGCACCTTATCACCTTAGCTGTGTCCTGGAGACACCTTAATTGACAGCAAAAGGTGAAGATTGTTGAAAAATAAAAGACTCTGCTCAATTTTCGATGGGATATGTTATTATTATTATTATTATTATTATTATTATTAGTAGTAGTAGTAGTAGTAGTAGTAGAAGTAGAAGTAGTAGTATTAGTATTAGTATTAGTATTAGTAGTAGAAGTAGAAGTAGTAGTATTAGTATTAGTAGTAGTGGTAGTAGTAGTAGTAGTAGTAGTATTATTATTATTATTATTATTATTATTATTATATGTATCAGAATTAGGCCTAGTTTGTAACCAAATAATAAAATCAGTATAATGTATCCATTTATTGGTTGTTCCTAAACTGTAACTATATGTATCTAAAATAATTTTGTGTCCTAATGTTTTTGTCACAACCAAAAAATGTAGTCTTCATAGAATCGAGAGGCTTTTACGCATTGGTGGGAAAGTGCTGATTAATTGTGTCATAGCCCTGTGAGAAAGTACGCCCAGCGCAAAACACTAATTATGGGTCCTGCCTGCCTGAGAGAAAAAGGGGGCAAAACTCTCAACAAAGGCTCATCTCATATCTCAAGACAATGAGGAGCCAAAAGAATAGGAGAAAGGAGATGTTAATGAGCTGTGTCACCTGACATCTGTTGATGCTGGGACCAGGCCTGCCTGGTGTGTGTGTTTGTGTGTGTGTGTGTGTGCGAGAGAATGAGGTAATTGTCATCCTACAAAAGATGCCAAATTAAGAGAACAGTAGAGCAGGTAAAGGTGCAAAGGGCAGACAATTTTATTTGATTGACAGTTCGTTTTTACATGTTTCTTTGTTCGTTTCAGGAAATAGGATCAGACAGACAGACAGACAGACAGATGGACAGACAGACGGACGGACGTGCGGATGAGAGAGAGAGAGAGAGAGAGAGAGAGAGAGAGAGAATGTTCATTAAACCCAATAGAATAAATTATTAATCGACCTGAAGGACATAAGAAAATCTGAATCCGAATAAGCAAAATGTATGAAAGTAACCCTGGTGAATCATATTGAGTACTGACCCCTCTGTGGAGCACAAACACTGCCATTCTTTATGATTGGGGGCTCTCCAGTTTACAATGTGACACAGCCATTAACCAAGCTAATCCTGCATGTAAACACACAGGAGAAAGACCCAAACATTCAAGAGAGAATGTGAGCAGACTGTAAAACATTATTATGATAAGAATTCTGAAATGAAAAGCCAAAAAATTGGGTAGACAGATACTCAGAAGAACGCTAATTAGCCATGTTAGCGATTAACAGCGTCCATCAATTACAGTAGCTATCGGCTAATATGGAGCAGGTTTGCTGCCAGCTACATCAAAAGTGCATAGACTGTCTTAAATCTAGCCAAATGTCACTTTTATGTGTCAGTACAACATTTTCTTGTTAGCTCCTCCACCTGTGACCTGTGGCTTCAATTCCAAGCTAACAATGAATCCTCATGTTGTTAGCTGTTTTTCATTAAGCATACACCTGTTCCAGGCGTTTGGTGCATTTACCGAAATGCTGTGCGCGTGTTACATCACGTCACAGATTGACTGGTACAGATTGTGATGCCATTTTGCTGCCTAAAGGTTTGTATAAGCTTCAACAGTACAAACGAGGTGTTAACGTTTTTTCCCCCCCAAGTTCAGATAGCAGTACAGTCCAGGTGTGCACAGGTGTGACTACTGCCTCCTAATACCATACATGAATCATCAGCTCTAAAAATAGACTGAAAACCTAACTAAAATTGTGTAAAAATATGACATATTGTGTAGTATGCTGTATCCTGTGTGGTGAGAAAAGAGAGCTGGAGCGGGGTTGTATTCTTGTTTTAACTGTATCTTACTTCTCCTGGTTTCAGAGAGGAAGACAGGAAGAGAAAAAGAACAGCAGCCACTGAAACAAATGCACAAAGACGAACTGGAGACCTTTCACCTGAGGTCGGAACCCGGGCCTTCTGCTGCTGATCTGACACATGTTTTCATAAGCCAAGACAAGCAACTCTGCCATGGTGGCCACTCTCCAAAACTAATGATGTCAAGTAATTCCCTCTAACAAAATCCCCTTTTAAAGCAGAATGAATGAGACAGAGTGAGTGGGCTTTAGGGATCCAGCAAAGGGGATGGAGCTGAAGGGGAGGGGGACAGGTTGGGCAAAGAGGAGGAGGAGGAGGCACAACACTGAATCAAACCCCTCTGTCAAAAAAATAAATGTGGTGCAACTCAAAGACCCTAGCAGCTATTTCCTCTGCCAAATCTTACCCCTCGCCACTATCATATCAATGTACACAGAGACAAGGGCTCACTTTTTATTTACGCCGTGGTTATTGTCAGAATATTGCCTTTAATTGCTGTCCTGGATTCCCTGCTGCTGTATAGGATGAGTCTGAGACGATTACTCAAAGTAATGGAGCATAATGATGTCTCCAAATGGCCCCTGAATCTCAGGTCAGGGGTTGGACAATGTGAACATTCAGCTACTTAGCTTCCTTTGCAACTTTGTGACAAAATCTGTTTGCCCAACACCAATTAAGATGCCTCTCTGTGTGCCCTGGTCAATGGGTTTGACGGAGGGGGTTGTCCAACGAGTTGACATGTCCCTGAGCACGAACAAGCTGGCCTGTGTCCTCGCCTCAATAATTGGTGTCCCTTGCAAAGTGCCGCTTCCCAGGGCTGTCCTTTATGTCCTCATGGCAGTCCTAAATGAGGGGAGTCAGGGCTTTAATGGGACTCCTGTTAGTTTTAAACAAACACAGGGTGACCCCCTACTGTTTAGCATGTTGCATAGAACAGCTGGGAGTCCACAGGGCTCTTGCTCTGAGCCCACAGCCCCCTCGGGGGCCCAAGGGCCCGATGCCCACCGCCCATTGTGCACTGGATTGCGGCCTCTCAAGAGGTCAACACTAATTCAGACTGTTGGCAATCACATCGCTGTTCTACTTTGCAGTGGCCTGATTGCAAGGTGTGGTGCCAATGGTGATGGGAGGAAGAGGCAGAACAAGAAGCAGGACTGATACGTGATTGGCTGCTCGAGGTAAATGTCTTCCAAAATGATCTTAAGTCGTTCCAATCAGGCCCTCCAGCTTTCTCTGCCTCCACTTATTTACTGCATCATTGCTCCATTTTACCAAAATTGTGTGAGAGGAAGTGTAGAGACACATTCCTCATGAGACAGACGGGTGATGACCTAAAGTGCATTCAGGTCATCAAGTCACCTGAGGACACCTACACAAACTGTCTACATCTGAGTAATGTGAAAGTGGGGATGTGTTGATAGCAAACTAAAACTAAAGCAAAGAAATTGTGACGTTGTTTAGTTTAATTTCACTTAATTTTAAAGTTGGTAACAGAAATATTTGTACAAACAATGAATATGAAACATGTAAAAGGGTGCACACTCATCTCTGGGGGCACCCATAAAGTAACAGGTGCAATGTTTACATCCGGCTGGATTTTGTAAACATTGATCTAGCTCAATTTGTTTGTCTAGGTAATGTTAACGTGAAATGATGATAACAATGTTGATGTGTCAGAAATTGTAAAGCATATTGTTGGGTTTGTTCGTCATGCAGATGTATTTAAACTTTGTGAATATAAATTAAAATTGTAGAAGTTGTAATTAATGTGGAAAGAAATCACAAAATTTAGGAAATTGCCACTGTTAAATCTGTGATTGTGATTACAAAATCCTGGGATTACTGTCGAATATCTATTTTCAGATTGCAGAAAGCACCATTACAGCTACATTACATTACATTACGATCATTTGGCAGACGCTTTTATCCAAAGCGACTTACATTACATTACCACCCTTTGCAGAGGGGACCGATTGAGGGTTCGGTGCCTTGCTCAGGGGCTCCTCGGCAGGGGCTCCAACCGATGACCCTCCGGTTCCCAAGCGGAAGCTCTACCCACTGAGCCACTGCCTCCCAGCTACACCACACAGTCTTTGGCCTTGAGGCAGGATGTTTATCGTTAACTCCATCCTTCTTCAGCTCAGTCAGTCAAGTTTCTGCCCCAAACCTGTCAGTCACCTGATCAGGCCGTCCTGCCCCAGGCACAGGAAACACGAAGTACAGCAGCCGGAAATGCAGTGCATGAGAAAAGCAAACAGAAAGCATTTTCAAAAAGCGCTCAAGTGAAACCTCTACCTCACTGGATAAATGCTCCATAAAACTAGAGCTTATACTGTTTATACTTTGTACCACATTTAGTTGTGAGATATACTGAGGTATCAAGTGCTCATAAAGGAAGAGTAGAGGTCAGTGTCAGTGGTGTCAATAGTTTGGCAATTGTAATGATCAGATCAATCACAGCAGGAAAGTCATCTAAGAGGAATGGAAAAAAATAACGATAGAAAACAAGGAAGAAGACAAATAAGTGGAGGAAGTAGTCAGAAAATGAATAAAATTGCTATTTTTTAAATAACATTTTCATTAATATAAAATGAGAATTCGACTTCTGGTTGCATTTTGTCTTTTCTAATACTGAAATGTTTAATATTGTAGCTTGAATGATTCTTTACAGCTTGACCTCTGAGCTGCAGTGGTAAATGCAGTGTGTAGAGAGTGTAAATCTGTTTAGTGCCTGTCCCTGACTGTCGCCTGCATGGACGGAGATCGTTTTCACACCTAAACAGAGTTTTCAAAAGCATCGGCACGAGTCTGGATGAAGCGTGAGTTTCAATGAGAAAGCTGTGAGGATTTGTCAATGGGGCTCTTAAATGCAGTGTTGATGTTGTGTGGTTAATGTGTTTGCGCTGGCTGTGATAGAGGGGATTAGCTCCTTTGTGGTGGTCTGCTGGGACGGCAGACTACTGGACTTTGAAAGCATACTTGCCAACTTACTCACAGGCAAATCAAATGAAAAATGGTTCCCTCAGCACCTAGTTGACTGCTTGACCTCTGTGTCGGGGAAAAGGTATACACACACACACACACACACACACACAGAGACAGAGAGAGAGAGAGAGATAGAGAGAGAGAGAGAGAGAGAGAGCAAGTGAGGAACTGAGGGTCAAGGTGACTAATAGCAGCCAACTACAAACCAAACCTCCTCTCTCAATATATTTTAGTAACACTGCAACAATGAAATGATTATTACAAAGGGGTTTTACACCTGCATTACAAGGTTAAATTGAAAAAGAGAAACACATTGTAGTTTCAAAGATATTGTAGAATGTGAATACTGTGATATCAAAATGGATGTATGAGCATTTGTTACAAATTTAAGATGAAACAGAAGGTTTGTTTGATTCGATCAAAGACATTTGGCTCTATGCACATAAATCTGGGGTGTTTGATGATGTCATAGGTAATTATTATATTATATAAGCATTTATAAGGCCAAAGTGTCACTTGCTTCATTACATTAGTCATTATTTCAGATAGAATAGAATAGAATAGAATAGAATAGCTTTTATTGTCATTGTATATGATAATACAACGAAATGCATTTGTGCTGTGTAGATTGAATGACTGATGGTGAATCAGAGGGCTAATCAGGAGTGATGCAACTCTAAGGGATTTCTAATAACCCTAGAGGAATTCTGTAAAAACCTGAAAAAGTGGTCCATCTTAAGAAATATGAAAAATACAAATACTTACACACCACCACCGTCATGCCCTAAGAATTGAATTGCTGAGGAGGAGCTTTCTGCTCCTCTTCTACTTTTTCAGTTTCATAAAGGGAAGAGTTATCTCCATCATTACTGTCTCCATCGTTGACTGCAACTCAATGCCATGAAAGGGCCTTTACAAAAGTCTCCACACAAACACACGCACACACACGTGACCTCTGTGATGGCCCCGCCAATGTGTTTACAGTAAACTGAAGTAGTCCTAAGTGTACCCCACAAAGGAGCCTGCAGCCTTTGTTTTCTTGCACAACTCCAGGAGACTTTGCAAGGATGAAACAGCGATATGAGAAGCTAGAATTACCTCTTAACATATCAACACCACCAATCACAGCGACAGACCACTAACAGCGCCTCTCGTCAAGTGGACCAACTCTGGTATGAACAGAGCAGAGTCCAAACTGATCTGATTAAAAAAAACAGAACTGTTGTCTTTTTTAGAGAAAATGTCCTGCATGTTGATTATCACTAATGAAGCCTTCACTACCTGAATTTGTGGCTTTAAAAGTCCACACTTTTTGTACCTGTTGATATTCCATCATAGTATTCAATCTCTTGAATTGTTGTCTTAGTTTATGTCTGTTAAAGAAAGTAACTCTTTCCAAAGTTTTATCTCTACAAAATTTCACTGAAATATACATACAAAATTATATACAATATCACTCAGCCTCCTTGGTGAAGGTCATTTTTTTTGTGTCTTTCATTTTAACTCTGATATTGATGTAAAGATCCATTCAAAATTGGGGGATGTTATTTACTTCAATTTCAACTTCTGAACACTACACATTCATCTTCATCTTCCTCTTAATCTTAACACACTAAAATCAGATACTTCAATTACAAAACACAGTAAAACAGTGGAAGTATAATTTTGGATAACAGTGGCCATTATGCATTTTTTTCCAAATCAGTATAACTCACAATGCCATCTATAAGTAGGTGTTTTAGATGAATGTAATTTCATGGAAATAAATCAAGGTAAATCCTAATTTGGAGTTGCTTTCGAGTGCTGCCATGTTGACTCATGCCAAAGACATTTGGACTGTGACAAGTGTCATTCCATCATGCTTTGTTAAGTAGATGAGAGTATGAGAAAGACTATTCATCTAAGTGTAAAACTGAAAAAATAGATATATCTAGAAATAATGTTGCTCGATGGGTAAAAGATTACAAATAAGAAGCAGCAGCCCCCCAGACAAGAGAGCTAACAAATATTCATGCGAATAATCATATATATCACCGTAAGAAAACACACACCTTCATCATTTTGGCAGGACATCTGAAACTCTAGATATGAAGATAAAGAAAGGAATGTCAGTGTTTATTATTGTAGCAGCTGAATCATCTGAAAAATGCCTCTAAGTATTCCAAAGTCTTCCATACAATCCTGTGGCTTAATAATATTTTGCGCTATTAAGGCTCTCCGGGGAAATTCCCAAACAATGCTACTGCAATACTGCAATCACACAGTCTGTTGTAATGGTGCAGCAGTTATTACAGCTATTTGCAACTGTGGGACCAAAACCACAAAGAAATGAAAAGAATGGAAGAAAAAAAAGCTTATTTTCTTATTGACACCCACAAGTTTTTGGAATGATTACGACAGGATTTGACAAGCTTCAAGGGCTGGAGGATACACAACTCACAGCTGATCAGAACTTTCACCATTACAAAAGACAAAAACACTGAAAATTATGTTGCATTTTGCTGTGATGAATCATTCTGCTTCTGATGCATATCAAACTTTACTTCCTTTTTTTCTTACACCCACGCATGAGTGGGTGTGTGATGACTGTGTGTCACACTGATAACCTGCACAGATTTAATTTGATCTGGATCACATTTGGCAGGTTGAAAGGGTTTAATGTCAGCACCTCGACGTCCGTTCTTTTTTGCTCAGCCTGATGGTGGCGCTGTAATATCCATTTTGACATTTAAAGTTGATAACGTTTGAACCAGAAGTCAAAGAATCAAAAATATTTTCCCATGAATTTGTTGAGTCTGCACCCATTCATATAGGCCACGCCCATTTCTGCATCTCCTGCAATTTTTGCTCAGTTGTCACAATTGTTACATCTACAATATTTAAGCTAAAGGGACAAAAAGCTGGATACAAGTTCAGTCTTTGTTTTTTGATATTCCTTACTGTTTGACATTATGTGCTGCCAAAGTTGAGCAGGCTTGGCTCATTCTTAGAAAGTTCTACCATAACCACATTTTGTGCACATGAACACTCACTTCATACACAAAAACAGAAACATCAGTCAATCCAGTGGTGGCGCTATAACAATTATAGTTGCATTTAGTTGACATTGTAGAATAATAATGGCTTTTCCTCTTTATGTTTGTAACTATTTGCATCTGGTCATGTGGACCACACCCACTTGCACCTGGCAGATATTCCACCTTTTACACTTTTATTTGATATGGTTCACTTGTCACAACAATTTACATGTAGAATAATCTGGTCCGAGTTGGAAAAACAGTTATTAATTTAAGACAATGTCATAATCCTTTAACATGATAAACAGACAGTACCAAGTAATGGCTGAGAAAATGAATATTTGTTCCATTGCTGGCATTGTTTAATGGCTGTAAAATACATGCATGTCTGCTGCATGATTGGTCCAGCTGTTGTTTATCCATGGACATGTGTGTGTGTGTGTGTGTGTGTGTGTGTGTGTGTGTGTGTGTGTGTGTTTGTGGGGTTTCAGTACGAATACTGTTCGTGTGGGTGGGCGGGGCTACAGCAGATGTAGTTGGCTGAGTTGCGTCTGTGTATTTTAAGAATGTGAGACTTAAATTTGGCTGGCAGCCTACTCTGTGACCAAGGATGTCCTCTCTTTAGCCACAGCCGACCTAGATGCTCTCTTTGCTGCCTTGTGTGTGTCTCAAAGCCCAAATGAGTGAAGGCTCTGGAGTTTGATCATTTGACATACACCTTGCTTTCCATATGGCTTGCCCACAATTCAAGCTATTGGGTGAACTCAGACAGGAGACCAAGGTCTGGTGCTTGTGGTGTTGCTACGGAACTTCAGTGACTTCCTCGATAGCCCAAAAGACTTGACTGTGCCTTAATCAGCTTTAATTCTTAGAAGCATGTCATCCACTGCCAGGGTGAGATGCATCCAGTATTTGTCCTGATCTGCCCTCACTGCTTTATTCTTGGTCAGTCCTTCTATAACATGTCATTGTTGCATCGTTCCTTCATACTTTATAGACAAAAAAGTGAAATCAAAGTGTAAGGTCTTGGCAGGAACACACTCTCACGGTTAACATAAATGTTCTGAGACTTACACTTTCATTCTTCATCTCATATTATTTTAATGTTAGTATCAAAAATATTTGCCGGAGATTTAAAATCACAGAACATATATTTTACCACAGCAAATGAGAAAATATGTTCCACCACGATTATGCAACACTTATGCACCCAGGTGTGTTTTCTTAAGAGTGTTATGTTTTCGGCTGACTTTTACCTTGTTGCCATCAGTAACCCTAGCAACCAGTTCCATTTTTGATGAAACACAGCGAGCCAGTGGATTGTGGGAATTACAGGCATGGCTGGAACGCATCATTGACCAATTGCTTTGCTGAGTTGTTGTATAATAAGCTGTGTGGTCTCATCCTGAGAATGCGACTGAGCATATTAGGCTTCATAAGGGAGGGAAATGGCTCTGAAAGTATGACAGGTATGATAAACCTTTCCTCTAAATGTAGTCCAGTTGGAATGCACGTCTAAATAAAACACAGACGAGCGTGTTGCTACAGGTGAAAAATAAAATAAACTGGTGAGGGTTTAGAGAATATGAGGAGAATGTTCTAAACAGCTCTGCATGAAGTCATGGTTACTATCACAGGTACCAACATCAGAAATACCAGAGTGTTTACACTTGAAGTTGATGATTTCATATTAAACTGGCTTTGCTGTGACTCCTCGTCTATTCAACATCTACACAGAATGAAAGGCTTGTTTCATCTGTGTGCGGTGAAACGCTGAAATAACACAGTGAACTCAACTTCTCTCTATCACTACAACTTAGCACCACTGCAGTAATATAAATACCACAGTTTTAAAAGTTTGCTTTTACTTCTGCCTGATTGTAATTTTTTACATTTCTTAAATTTAAATTGTCATGTTTTAGATGGATTTTAGTTGTAGAAGTAGTAGTAGTTTAAATCATATATGTGTGTACATATGTATAACGTTACGTTATTGGATGTTTTTAGGTGGTAGTAATTTTCGTGGTAGGAACAGTAGCAAAGTATTAGTTGTAGTAGTAATAGTAGTAGTAGTAGCAGTAAAACTACTCACCACCACCACCACTAATGCTACATACATGACTGCTACTGTTACTCTTATTACCGTTACCACGATTCCTATTACTCCTCATATCTATACTATTTGTCAGTACTTCTACCAAAACCTCCACTATTTTTGCTTCTTCCACTGCTATAACCAATCCTAAAGCATGCAGTGTTTTTACTTTTGGTGTTGCACAGCTACCATGTCTGTTTCCAACACTATTGGTACTTTGTCACTGTGGGTGGTTGCAGATAAATGATTCATTGGGCAATATGTTGACACAAGATGCAGAAATTTGAAGCAGGAGGGAATCTTAAGGTTCACGTCAGGGCATCAGCCTGATTGCACGTCGCTTAGCCAACCTGTATTCAACAGCAGAACACACTTCAACAGGCTTATCTTTACTGCTACGGTGCTAAACAGAAATCTGCAAACCAGCCTGTGTGGGACTTTCCAGCACAACTAAAACTACACTCATTAATCAGCCCCAATGTCAAACCACATTTGTCACATTTTTATGATTCATTGCTTTGGGAGAGAAAGAGACAGAGCGGGAGAAAAACTCTCGCCTGAAGCTGGGATTTCACCCACAACAGACAATTCAAAGGCAATTTGTTGCGTTGTCATGTATAGGTTGCATAGAAAGTGACGGATTGCTCCACAGAAGAGTTCTGTCCGCACAGGGTTTGCTGATTGAACAACTGAAACTGTACAGTTAACAGTTTTAATTTAAAAATGTTATTCTCTGATTATCAATGATCATAGTACAGGAGCTCCTACTGATCAAACTGTTATAGCCCAAAATCAGACATCATTCGAGATGTTCTGACACAACTATGACAAAAGCCATGAATGATGCCACAACAAATCACAATCAAGACCATCAAGAATTATATAGAATTTATTTAGCTTCATAATAGCGATGATACTTCAGAAATTCCAGTTGTGCTTGAAACTGCACTATATGTCTTTTAATGTGTGTTGTTTTAAGAGGTCTTAAAACAGGATTAAATAATTTGATTTGTTTGTTCCTCATCAGATCTCAACTGGAAGAAGATTTTCTATTTAACTTCTAAATATCTGCTTATTAATACGGTAAAGTCACATTTAGAATTATTCATCATCATTATTTACAAAGCCTTAAAAAGGACATTGATGTAAAGAGCTAATTCTGTCAATGGTTCCGGCAGATTTATGTAATCTAGTTTGCTCTAAACCTTCTATTCTGATTTCTGGGGAATGCAAAGATATACCAGTCGTGCACTAAGAAGTCATTCAAACAAAGGACACATTTCTCAACTGCATTCCAAAGATCCTTGGAAGTGTAGCAGCCCAGTAGAGGAACGATATCACAAGTCTCAAAATGAAAGTTTCCAAAGATGCGTCCCACGTCTACACTTGTGTTTTCAGAGCGTTTTAAAGGGGAACAGCGTACATTTCGTCCAGCTGTTGCTTTCTTGCTTCATTAAACACCAGGACACATTTTGTTTCTTCCTCGTGCTTCAGTAATGATTGCATAGCGGAACTGTCCTCATAGTGGGACAGGACACCCGTGCACAGAAGGCTCACACTGTCCAAACCCATGCAGTTTAGGGAAAGTGTAAACTCTTAATTGCCTGAATGAGGTTGTTCCTGCTCATGCTGTTGTGGCTATAAAAGTGACTCCTACTGGTTGGCCATAGCATAACATTATCTGTCGATTATGTAAAGCCCTCCTTGTAAAGCTTGTACATTTCATAAGATTTAGAACTTTCAGCCCAAAATGTTGACTCAGGCTTATTGGTTTTGTTTGTATAGGGTCTCCAAGAAATGTTTTGGAATTTTCTAGTTCTGTGATTGGTCCAAATATGACATAGCTTGTTGTCCCTCCCTTGTGCACAAGAAATCATGTCGTTTGATATATCCACGAATAAGAGCCAGGGTATGTCCCACTAATAGAAAAGACAGAAGACAGTTCTTAAGGACAAGACCAGGCAAGGCGTTCAAGGCTGTGTTCACCAGCCTGTTCTGTGGTCCCTTCGTCTTGGTGCATAAAAGGGTACAATTAATAGTAAAACACACTGTCAGGACTCAGATGTTCAAATATTGAATATTTCTGCCCTACATTAAATAGAGGGATTCATAGAAAGATATATATTTACATACCCCGCTCTTGAAATTCAACACATGGGTTTGATGTACCACATTCACATTACATTGTACCCCACATGAACTATTTGTCTGTACATACAAAACGTAAATCCAGCTTTCATGAGAATGTGTGTTGAAATCTTTTCTCACAGATTCCTTAACAAAAATACAAGTCTAACTCTAACAGAGCTGAAAGTATCACTTGACAGTGTCAGACAAGCATTGCAGATGTGTGTCTGTGTCAACTCCTTCCATCTGGGGAGGGAGAACATATTGTATTAACATCTTTGTCTTGCATTGCTGTATCATTGGTGCCAGAGACACGATAAGAGATTTGAGACCCTTTGTTTTGCATGTGCTCCTCTGCTGTGTCGCGCCTTTCCTCGCAGAATTTCTCAATCTAATAAAAGTCTGGTTTACACTCAGCAGCCCTCCACAAGAACTCTGTGACTTTCCCAAAAGAAGACATGCTGTATATCCAGCTGCTCCCAGACTGTTTAAAACTGGGGATTTTATCTAATTTTTTATGGATGAGTAGAGGACAGACAAAATATGTGGAATGATTTCAGAATGCCAAGAGGTCGTAAAATGTCAGTCTTCAAGAGAGTTTATCCTCTATGTGTTAATACTTGCCTTTGATTGGCCTAAACAACCTGACTAGGTGCTGAATATCTGTTTGCAGTGCATCTCTCTTAAATATACAGAAGAGGGCAATACAAAGGCTACATACTGCACATTTACTTAGGAGCAACGGACTTGGTTTTGACACAGTTACAGTCAGTTTCCCCAAATGCATCATAGAAATAAAGAAAGTAATAGTGTTTTTACAGTTCTAACTATCTGGCTATAACCAATGGAAAGTTTGACCTCTGAATGCAGCTTAAGATACAGAGAGATGAAGACTGAGACCCCCGAGTGTTCAGCAGAAGGCTCCTTCATTGAAAAGGGGGCTAATCACTTGTGGACAATTGCCAGTTAGAGCTTATAGGGAAGATGATGTAATGTTTATACAATATAGGGAATAATTCACTTCCTTGTCAAAGCAGTAACTCACCTGCGTTTATTCAATCGCCAAAGAATCCTCGGCTGTTACAGAGGCAGAGAGAGACAATGATTGGTCTGTCACTGTGTGGGCGGTGGGCAGGGACGATTGCCGGGCCCAGGCCTTGATCTGATGTGAGATGATTCTTCAATCACTGTTTGGGAGGGGCTAAGGCCTCATTTAACCCTGCTCAAATGAACCCAGCCTGAACAGATATGAACCAAACCCTAACACACTGTGCTGAGCTCAGCCTCAGGCATGGGGAAAGTACCAAACTATACTATACTGTTCTGTAATCCTCAGGTAGAAATCCAATTTATTTAGCATTGAAGTCCACCCACTTTCTTCCTTAGAATCTGTACCATTAATTTAGGCTTACTGATTTCCTACATTTTCCAGTTTTTCTACCTACCTACCTACCTACCTACCTACCTACCTACCTACCTGTAGACCTACCTACCTACCTGTAGACCTACCTACCTACCTACCTACCTACCTACCTACCTACCTACCTACCTACCTACCTACCTACCTGTAGATCTACCTACCTACCTACCTACCTACTTACCTACCTACCTACCTACCTACCTACCTACCTACCTATCCAAAGATGGGACTACATTTCAGAGAGGGTGATGGCGGGTCACAAGTTTAGTGTTCAGTCCATGCTAACTCTTTATGTAATGCCTAAGAGGTGGAGCCCTGTTTAGAATCAAACTAACCTTTATTTAACAAAACACTCTCTAATCTGTGACTTTGGAATATTCTTGACATCTACTACTTTGATGAAATCAGCTGCCATCATGTAAACTCGATACACCCCAAATGTTTTGACAGATTCCAAGGTTACTGAAGTATTTTGAAGAAAGTAAGAAGAAAATATTTTGATAAGGAGAACACTGTGATACTAAATTAACAGCACATTGTTGAGCTGATCTTCAACTTTCTGTTGCTCAATTGGTATGTGAAGAAGTCATGGTTAAACATTGTGGAATTAGATCCAGCACTGTTTCAATGACACAAAGATGACATCAAAAGCCTTTATGTATTAGGCGACTTTTAGAAACCAGACTGCGGTGAAGGTGTTAAAAAATTTCATTGTGATGTCAGAGCCGACACAGCCAAGAGTTGTACCCTTTGGTTTCTCGTGGAATTTGGATCTATGGGACAGTACATGCACTGCCACTAAACTTTAATAGCTTAGCTATGATCATGAACATGGCGAGTTTAAATTAGCATCCATCAAAACACCAAAATCAATATGACTGTGGACCATGTGAGCCGTGATTCAGGAGATGCTGCTGTATTTTCACAACTAGAGAGCAATTAAAGCTACGGCATATGTGGCACAGTGATACCAGTAGGAGTCAGCATAAGTCACTCCTCACACTCGCTGGACAGGAAAACAAAGACATTAGATATTATTAAATAGGTTAGGGTAGGGTTAGTTTTTATGTGTTTGCCAAATAATATGTGGTGTAGACAAGAAAGTTGGACAAAATGTGATTTCGGTCAATTTCACCTTAAGGACACAACACTTTGATAAACTAATACAAAACAAATCTTGAGTAATAAAAGCTATTTAAGGGAGGGATTCCGTGAGTAGTTGTCTCCTGCAGTAACGCAGGCCTCTCCCTCATACCGCTCACACAGCTTCTTGCTCCAGCTCTACCTCAGCTTGGAGGGAAAACTGTATCAACCTTCAGTGAAACACACGGCAACGATATGGGAGCATTCGGGACTTGGCTTGCACGATATGTAAAATATGCACCAGTATTTCTCACACCACCACCACATTGTTGTCGATCTTTGTAGTACTCATGTGTAGTTTCCTGATGACAACCAGTTACCAGCACACAGGCGGTATTGTATACTTTTACTGTATCCCAACTACATCCAACCATAAATAATATAAACATGCTGTACACATTTGTCCAGTGGAAAATTATAATTAGTGAGTGTTGAAATGTGTCCGCAGTGAAATTTGAGAATACGTACTTTATTAGAGCAATAAAATGCAGTACAACATTCCTTAACATACTTTTATGTACAATAGTGACATGACTATTCCCCCCCAAAACAGTACACATGAAACATACATATATGAGACTGATATAGTGGAGAAATCGAGACAGACTGTGGATTATTCCATTCATCACAAAGAGCGTCGAGCCAGTGCATTGTGGGAATTACCGGCATGGCTGGAACGCATCACATCTGTTGTATAATAAGCTGTGTGGTCTCATCCTGAGAATGTGACTGAGCATATTAGGCTTCATAAGGGAGGGAAATGGCTCTGAAAGTATGACAGGTATGATAAACCTTTCCTCTAAATGTAGTCCACTGGGAATGCAAGCCTAAATAAAACACACGAGACAGTTGCTACAGGTGAAAAAAAACAAAGAACAAACTCTTGACATCAACAGAAACAGCACTTTTTTTCACTTTTAAATCACAGAAGATCTAACGTGTGAATCGAAGGATATAAGTCCCATACTCATTACTTATGCATTCGTGCCTGTGAAAGTCCATTTTCTGGTCTTAATTAGATTTGTGGGTCGTTGTCACTTACCTATACTAACCTACTATTTAAAGTAAGTGTATTGTAACATGTAGCCTGATACACTCTGTGCCAGGGATCTATGTAATGTAATCATATGTCATCGTCATCGTTTTATTCTCACTGGTTTCTGCTTTTTCCCTTAAGATTTTTAAAAGGCCCATAGCTGTAGAGAGATTTGCCTCTGATGAAGATAAATGTCATCCTCTACTCCTATGTGAAAATTGTTGAGCAAGGATGTGTTCCCAGGATAAACACTGGGTGATAAAAACACCGGCCGGCAAGAATTATGCTCCTCTAAAAGCAGCATAAAGCATCCAGGACTTAAAATGGATTGCGTGTGGTTCGCAACAGGCGCTAAGACCTCTAGAAGGATATCTGGGCTGGATTGACGTTATTTGCTCATCCAAAAAGAAACATTTTTACGGTTCAGAACCTTTACATTTTCAAGAAACATTAACATGTCAGACAGTGTGGAAATTTTACAGAACATGAAGTGACTGCCAACAAAACTCACTGTTGAAAACAAGTCGGGATAGCCAATATGTTTTGATGTCAAAGTGTTTAAGTATTTCTGTTGTGTCATGGTTTCTGTATGAGTGGTCTCTTTCTATTGAGCCTGTGGAATTTCACATCACAAGCACTGATTCCTCACTGGGCCCACACACAAACACACAGGACAATAAAACTAATTCTGAACACTGATTTAATGTTACTGCCTTTGTATGAAGCTTTGATGATCGGTAATTTACTGTGTCCTGACAAAGAGATGAGATTCTCAGTGAAAATGCCTGGAATTTCACAAAATTCGATGTTTTCTGAGATAAATTAAGTCGAAACTCTGCCACTTAAAAAGTTTTTTCTACAGTGGCGTTCACTCTTTATGTCTGTAACCTTTCTGACTACTTCTGCAACAGTGCAAAGTTAGAAGTTTCTTCTTCTCTTCTGGATTCCCAAATAGAAGTGTTTTCGGCTATAATAACGGTATTTTCATAATGTACTATTTTTCCTTACAACTCCCTGCTAAGCTACCAATTTATAAGAAGGCACACGGAAATCATTATAGAATAGCAATCTATAAACAGAATTCCGATTTTTCATTGCCAAATGTCATGTCAAGGCTCATCCTTTAAGTAAAAACGTTAACAAAAGCTCCTCAGTCAAGAGTTTCAGCAAAAAGCAGCAGTACATGTTTCATATTATATGCCCATTTCATAAAATTAGTCTTTGTTTGTTCTTCAAATGGTAGACGTCTTACTTTGCCAAGCGACATGTTTTGCAGATTTCTAATCCAATATGTTGTTTACAGGTCCATGTTTTCTATTAGAGGCACTTTTCAGGCTTTTTTCCTCATTGAGGCTGCTCAGATTCCTCAGTAAACCAGCAAACAGGAGCTTTTGTGCTCACCGTGCTGGATCAGTGAGCAGGGAGAGGGAGGGAGAGAGTGTATTCTCTCCTCTCCCCAGTTCGTCTCTTTAGTCTGTGTGGCATTCTCCTCGCTACCTCATGTATGGAAGCTTTTCAGTGGAACGACGGTGCCTTTGCTTTGGGAAAGACGCAAACAAAAACGCGACACAGACACATTGCATATTTCACAGCTTTAACAGAGAGAAACTTGTCTCACAGTCTTTTGGTGCTTTTGTTGTATGCGGGATGTCGGACAGTTTTCCATGACACCTTCTATCCAAACAATGCAATATCTGGCTCATCCTTTTTTAAAAGGTTACAACCCCTTCCACATGACTGTTGTGGGATAAGAGAAGTATATGCAGAGCTTTTGTAGTGTTACTTCTGATCAAACTACAGTAACTGTAATGATTTATAAATTGGGTTTGAAAATGTTTTATTTCAGGGAGCCACAAAAGAGATTCATCAAACTTGGGATCAGATATCTTTCTGAGGGTAAATGTCTTTATAGCTAACTGAATGTCAGGCAGAGTAGCCTTTTCTACATGTTCCATGGATCCATAAGGGTCCATTCAAAGACTCATGGACCTGGTAAGTGAAGGACTCGTACACTAGTTTGGACGAACATTTGCTGTAGTAGAGTTACTTGGGAAACATTTGACTATTTCTGTTTATTCTGATGCTTCTCTGAGATTTCTTTATGTAACAGTCAGTCTCACCCTTTTTAAAGCTTGTTATGTGTCACGACAGTTCACGAGTGATTCCCTTACTGGACACCTCATGTGCTCTAATCATGTTGGACATGGATTAGAAAATGTCTGAGATTCTGGATTGCAGCTTTACTTTAGTTTGTGACTTTATCATTGCATGCTGTTATTTAGTGGACGCTGCGCCTGTGCTTCTCCCAGCAGGGCAGTTCCTGATTAGCTGAGAATGTGTGGAACACGGTGGTGAACGCCCTCTTGTTTTGCTCTACAGTATCTTCCACCTCCCTCCCCTGTTTAGAACGAACATGGTTCGACGGCAAGTGGAGCACATGTGTCGGCTGTCAGTGATGTCAAATGTCAAAATACGTATGTGCAATGTCACTGTCAAAGAGCAGGGCGCTACCCAGCACCTCAGCGCGCACACACACACACACACACACACACACACACACACACACACACAAAGAGAGCATGAAATCTAGGTCCACTAAGGTTTCTCACATCCTTTATTTCCCTTTGAAGAAGCTTGCCAGTGTCTGTCTTTTTTTGGAGGGATATCACGTTTAGGCAATCGATCTTAAGGCAACCCAGGACTCAGCCCGAGTCCCAGATTATGTCATTGTTTTCACACTCTTGTCTTTTTCATTGATGACATGCATAACTTCTAAGCTAAATTTACTCTTCACTCCACTGCAATTGAGCAGGAGATTAACTCATAAAATGTTGTCATGGTCACGTCAAACCTGGTGAAAACAAACATGCTAACTTTACCTACAACTTTGATGTATTCTCTGCACAAGGTAATGGCATTAAAGTTGGTTGAAAAACTTTTATCTCTAAGTTTGGGGACTTTTCATTATTGTTGTGCTGGATGCATGTGCTGTGGATTGTAAATTATATTTAAAAAAATACTATTTTTGTTTTGGTGCAAAAAGTTGTCAGAAGAACTATGGTCTAAGGTAGAAAGCATGAATATGGAAAGTTTGAACGCAGGACTTTTGAAACATTGTGGTACTTCTCCTACAACTGTAAGATTCTAAAAATCTGTAAATAGATATTTTGTTGGCATCTTAATTGTTGAATTGTCACAATCTGGTTTCTCTAATTCTGCAAACATCCACAGGAACACACACTATATACATAAGATCACACAATCACACACTTGCTCACACTCAGAGACTGTTTCGGCCTCTTCTTACTCTTCCTCCTCCTCCTCCTGTTGCAAACTGACCATGATTGAACGTTGGCAAATCGTGGTAATGTTGCTTGGCTTGGAATGCCCATTACAGCGAAATTCTCGCACCCCTACGAAATTCCACCATGCCGGTGAGTCGAGGCGTCAGAGACAGAGTGAAAATACGCCTGGAATTTACATTAATTCATGTTTAAAAGCACTGGGAGGACTTGTTGTTCACTGTTTAGAGAATGATCTTCCACGAATCTGTTGAAACTATTTTTGCCCTCTTGTTTTCCTTTTCTCCACAGCTCTGAGTCCATTTAAAGGCACTAAAGCAAACAGTGTCTTTCATGTACAAGCTTTTAGGCCTCTATTCTGCGCCTGTCTCTCTCATAAAGGTTGATGACACTTCACGGACCACTGGGTCACATGAGAGAAGGGCTGGAGGGTGGTGCTGCAGTGTAATCAGCTGAGGAGACTGAGGCTGGGATGCTACAATGGAGCAGACGGCAAACCCTATGACACCCCATTTACTCAACATTTCATTTGTTCATTTCTAAGGCCCTGAGGGTTTCTCTTCTCTATTATTGCCAGAAACAAGAAAAATCCTTTTTTATCTGGTGACATTTTCTAGCGTTGAGTTTAACTAGATGAGATAAGAAAAACTCACAGCATGGGATGTCTCGACACAGGGAGTATAGAATTAGATTTTAACCTATTTAACCTCTTATTAGCATTCAGGCTTTAGAAAACTCAACTGAAAGGTGCTTGAAACTACATTATTTGTCTTCTGATTCAGTTGAACATATGCCTCTGAAAATCTGTGTTGTTTACATTTGTGAGTCCATGCTGCTGGTTCAGGGCAAATGAAGAAGGACTCACTCACACATGTAGTCTTTCCCTGAAATGTCCAGTTCCACTTCCTGCATGGGGTCATGTGTGAATGGGAGCAGGAATCGATATTCTGTGATTAGTCTGTGCCTCCAATTTCCCACCTCAAGATCATGTATCATTCCAGGGAAAATGCCTATAAGTCTGTGTGGTGAATGAAAGCAGTAACTTTGCAGGGAATGTGGCCTGTGTGAAAAGGCTGAAGGCAGCAATGTTCCTGAATGAAGCTGCATGTTTGAAGGTCTTAAAATTTGAGTACTGAGTTAATTTGAATCACACTCAAATTGTACTGGCTGATTTGTTTTCTCTTGTTTTAAAATCAGACTCTCAGAGCTCAATAACAGACAAAGCGCCTTGTTTAGAGTTTGTAATACTGGTCCGATTCGTGAAGTAAGCAAAGCCATGTTGCTTTCTCCAAATAGATGTCTCATAATGAACTGACTGGATGCCTTACTAAAACAAATTAGGACCACTTATCTTGAAAAGAGTCCTAATGAAATGCAGATGGTGCCTGATAAGACTTTTTTTCTTCTGTAAGGAAATCTTAATAATCTGGAAACAAGATTGCAACTTTCTTGAATTCCACTTTTTGCAAGGAATTTGCATGAAATGTGCTGATTGTCTCATTTCTTTTGGTTTTTACATCTGTGTATAAACAAACTAAGCTGCACAGTGATGAATGATAATGCACTGAGCTTTGTCCATGATCCCCCCTGTCTGGTGTTAATTAGCACAAAGGGGCTGACCATGACGTGATACTGGGCCTGATGTCATGGAGTCCAACAACCTTACAGGTCAGCCACCACATTGAGCACCGTTCTCTTTGATGCTCAGAACTATTGAGTCATTTCTTACAGACCTTGGGTGGCATTGGATATCATCTTTCTGATTGTTCGTTCTCTGGAACGGCGATGGAGACGTTAGACCATTACCCTCCATTTGACTCTGCCAGGATGCAGCAGCCTGATTCCCTCAAGAAAGACATCTGAGCAGAGAACAACAGGGCTACAGTTGTCACAACAGAGCTGGAAACTGTTTGCACATTAGTTTCCAGACCAAAATCATAATTTGTGCGAGAAGAAAACAGCGCCACCTACAGAAACTCACTGAATAGCATTGCACCTGTATTGAAGTCAAGTCTAAAAAATCACAGTAATGAGACAAACAAAGTCCATCAATCCATATGTCCGATAATAACACAGAATCAAATGACTATTTCATGTGAGGGGGTTGCTCATTGCCACATTTTCCATACTCGTGGCAAATTCCTGCGTAACACAAGTGTTGTAAAATAGCCATTCATCTGTCAGTAATTGTATTTAACAACCACAGTATAGGTTTTAATAGATATATGCAGCATTTAAATGTTTAGTGCAACTTGATTTAGCAGGCAAAACTCGGTTCATGCCTATTGTGAAGTGCTATATGTGGGGAAGGGCCGCTTGATAATCTCCTGAAATGTATGGAGGTGCAGCAGCCACCCGTGACTGCAGAGCTTAGTACTGACAAAAGCAGGCAGCACAATTCAAAGTATAGTTGTAGAGAAATTAAAGTATGGCTGCATTTTCAGCAAATACTGGAGCTATTTCATTAAAAAGCTGCGATAAGACAACTGTGCACTACCTGTCTAACACCAAACACACAGAAAAAGTTTATGTATAGTTAGTGAAAACAAAGTAAATCATCAAGCCAGATAAGACCCAGACACTAACAGGACTTGGTTGAAACCAAACACAGAGTATGAATATGAGACTTATATTCATAAAGTAGACAGAAACTGAAATGGGTAGCTAGTGCTGCTCTGTGTCTCCTGAATGTGCACGTGCTTACTAACACGTCAGTCATAACAACTTTACAAGGCAACAATATCATTCCAGGACTGTGAATCAGACGTAATTACACAGCCAACCTGCTTTTAAATGCCAGATTAAAAGTTGTCATGTGTGCTAATTGGAATGTAGGACCTGTGCTGCTATTGAGATGATACGGACGTGTTGTTTGCGCATGTACGTGCATGTACACATTTGCACACGAGCGTATATGCGTGCACGAGTGTTTGCTTATTTTTCTCTCTCGCCTTTTGTCTCTCCCAACTGTCTCCACACTGACTGCATTCAGACGCCTCTCTGTGAACCACGGACGCCCTGCGACTCTGCCTACGAGCCAGCACATATCTGCCTGCAAACTATTTGCAACATTTTTTATTCAGGTGTCTGCAGTGACAGCACCACAGTCTTTGCTGGCAACGCAGCTTCCAATGGGTGTCAGGGAGCAAGCACGAGCATGTGCGAGGCTCCTGATCAACGTGGCAGTCAATTGATGTGTCAGTCGCACAGAAAGGGTGAAAAAAGTTTGTCGGAGAGGTATCGGCTTGCCATGTAGGACTAAGGTTACATGTGGGACAACATGACTGACGAAAACATGGCATATGCATTTGATTATGACAGCTCATTTGGTTATTTGTATCGTTCAAGCTCTTCGACCATTTGTACTGTCATAAAGAAGGGCAGGAACAGACAACGTGCTGTGAGCTGTCAAACGTTTGCCAGCATAGTTTAGAGGGTAGCAGCCAGGTATGTTTCACCTGGGAGAAGTGCTTACAAAAACACTGAGTGGGTGAGTAATACAAGAGGTAAGAGAGTGTGTTGGTAGAAAAAAAAATCAGGTTTATACTAATTATGTAGAGCTTGTGCATCTTATTCACCACAAAGAGATTCGGACAAGACGGGTCAGACAGTCAGTTTCAAGGTCAGAGAGGCTTTTAAAGAAACATCCTGCAGCTTCAAAACCTCCTTTTATTGTTGGTTCATCACTACGAGCAACACTGGTTCAATTCAACATGAATACATTGATCTTAATCTAATCTAAAGCACATCAGCATGTAAGGAAATATGACCAGAACCTCATTGATGTTACTGATGTAGCAGTTTGTTCCTCAGTCTCTGCAGAGTGATGGAGTCCAGAAATGTAAAGGTGGACCCGCCCCAACTCACAAGAGTGTATCTGTCTTCTATAATGTCCCATATGATGAGTTCTGTCTGGACATTAAGCATCTCCAGCATGTTTTGTCATTCAGGTACAGCTCAGGTATGGGCTGCATTAGCTGTGCCTACACTTTAACACAAACATTGGACTTCACATCAAAGAACACTGTGAGGACATTAAATCCAGCATCAGCCAAACAAGCGGCGAGAGTTTCTATTTCCCCCTGATGAGCGTGGCAGCCAGCGCAGGATCATCACTGAAATATGTTAATATTTTCTTTAGCAAAGGTCAAATATTTATTCCATTCCCACCCAGTTTTTTTGTTTGATATGACAGTTGAGGTATGGCGTCAAGGTTGCACAGTAAAGATAAATGAAAGCGTACTGTGTTTGACAGGTTTTCACATTTTTGGGTCATATTCTGTCATAGTACAGCCTCTATACAGTGACGCTATATGAGACGAACAATGAGGCAGTAATTTGGAGGGCAAAACATTTTGAAAGTACGAAACCTGTCAGGGGTGTGGTATTATGGGATGGATGAGGATTTTGCGAAGAAGAATATCGACGCTGCAGATGAAGAGGAGAAGAGACGCAAAGAATGAATCATCTAAATCTGTCCTAAGCACACACTCACACCGTCGTGTTTGTCTTATATGTGTGAGTACAGGAACACAGAAGCTCAGCAGTTTGTTTTGGTTTGCTTTAGGGCACTTCTGTCACTTTTGATCAGTAGACAATGTTTGTTTTTATTATTCAATTCACTACTTTTTATTGCCACCTGCTGGTTAACAAACCCATCCGTGGTGCATTGCATAATCACTTGTATGATGAAATGTGTGGCTGTGTTGAGGAAGGCAGAGGCTCTGACTGAGACCGTCACAAGCCAGAATACATCCACTTACTCTCACATGGTTTGAAACCCGATTTGTTGTGATTTGATGAACATTTGATGTGTTGTTATCAGAGTGGGAGAGGCATTTCTCCCAAAATGTTTCCTCACATTTACTTTGTTGCAATGTTATTGCTTCTCTTATGGCATTACAATCTGTTGATGATCATACAGCAAATTAATGGACATCATAATATCATATAACATCATTTTATGGGCACTTTAAACATAATGCAGGACTGTTCCAGGGTTCTCTGATATCATTTCTTGCTGATTCTTTGCCTGTCCATTTGTCCACATTTTTTGCATTCATTCCAGTTGTTTCTTAATGTTATCAGCCCATATTTCCAGTAGACATAGAGATTGTACAGGTGTCGCCCACCCTGGAGGGGAAAACATTCCATTGCCTTCTATTGACTTGTATTGTGTGATGGTACTTCCTTGTCTTTTTGGTCTATTAGCTCAGAGGATAGAAATGCTGAAAAGTTGCTGTGTGTGGTCTGATGCACTAACAACAAGGAAAAACCGCCAGAACTGAGTTTTCCTGAATCCTAAAAGGGAGCCAACAGCCAACAGAGAGAGGAGTGGATCCAAATAGGGAGGAAAGACAGACAAAGCTGTGCAGTCTGACACTTCAGAAGCTCACGTGTGCAAAGGGCATTCTGTCCATGTTCAGCCAAATGTGTTCCCAAATTGCCTCAGGATAACCGTGTCTCTGTAAGTAATACTCATTTTGACAGTATGCACTTCTGTATAGTCACAGTTGTCACTTCTAACCATTCAGTCTAATAATATTAAGCTCCTCCTATTGATTCATTACAAAGTCCCCTACCTGTGTCTGTGACTGTATATGTCCTGTTTACACTACACATGATTCATAGTGTAGTTTGGTTGATCGGGGTCTCCGGGTATCACATTGATCTGCACTATGGTAAAAATGTGTTCTTACCTGAAATGAACTCTGCCAGGGTTCACTTGGGAGAAACACCACCAAATTTCATTGGACAAGGGTTCGCTTGTTTGCTATGTGCCAGAGTGTGAGTGAGTGTTCATACCTGCCAAAGTGACCCAAGCTATCGTTAAAGTTTGGTTGGTGTAAGTGCTCGGTGTGAAAGTGCCCGTAACTCGACTGTGATTTTGTACATGAATGAACTGCAAGTAGATCTGTGGGACTCCTGAATAAAAGTCAATACAAAGAAAACACTAATTCACTGCATTACCAAAGGGAGGATGTTGGTTGTAGCAGCTCTTCAAAGGACAAACTCCATTCAGGACACAGAGTGAAATGGCTGAGAACACAAGCAGAGAAAATGGAAATAAATTCTAAAATGAATCTAAAAAGGTGTTTCTCTTCTCCCCTCCCCATGTTTGAAGCATCAGGTGATATAAGCAGAGGTTTCAAACCCCCAACTGTTATAGCACCAATTAGTTTGGTGTACGTTTACATGCGTCTGGGGCTCATGGACACTCGTATATCATACTGACTCAAGTGGGAGCTGTTTGGCCTGGAGCAGTATGAATGAATTATAGCGGTTCCCGGTCCTTACTTGGAGGGCCCCCATGTTTTGGGGGATGAATCAAGTTCCTACATTGCCAAACTGTCTATGCTAACAAGTCTTTTCACCTAGTGCTCAGCAATAAAATCAGATATTTCATCCAAAAATGGGATGAAGGGAATCAAATTATTTCTTTCCACTAACAGGTATTTTCACTAACTTTTAAGATAGAATTACATGGCAACCAGCATTTGCAGTGAATCCATCCTATGAATTGAAGGTATTTTAAAATGCTAAATACTGTTAATACTCAAATTTTGACCCTAGGAAGAAGGCCACAGATCCCTCACCAGCATCACTCAGCAAAGAAAGAAGAGAGGAAATAATAAACACATGGTGCCATATTTGTACGGGATCTGACCTCCAAGACACCAGGTGCATACTGTCTGTGTGTGTGTGTGTGTGTGTGTGTGTGTGTGTGTGTGTGTGTGTGCACGTGTGTGGGTGTGACATGTTATGGAAAACATAAAAATGAATACACAAGTTGTGTAGCCTGTTTTAATGAGTCACATTTCGAGAAAGAAAGAAAGAAAGAAAGAAAGAAAGAAGGAAGGAAAGAAAGAAAGAAAGAAAGAAAGAAAGAAAGAAAGAACATCAAAATCTCTTTGTTAAAGGGTAAAGCTGGCAGCTGATGAGGGCCAACGTGACACCCTGACCCCCACATCACTGTAAGCTCTCACATCTTCAGACCAGCACAGAGCAGATCCAGGCCCGAGGAGTCCACTAATCAAAAGGTGATGTCGAGGAGAAGCCTCAAGACATGATGGGAGATAAAAAGGAGGGAGAACCTCTCTGAATTAAACATCCTGCCTCCCACAAACCAAGTGGTCTTTGTCTTTTTTTCCCCCCTCCACACTATTTGCTAATGAGGACTTGGGGTCAGTGTAATTGTTGCAGGAAACACCGCCCTGATCAGAGCTGCAATTTGAGGGAAAATGAGGTTCTGTTGGATGACCTCATCTCTTTGGTCAGGCATGCCGAGCCCTGAGGCTTTTCTGATTTGTCTTCTTAGGTCAGCAGCACCACATGTGGGTTCTGTGTCTGTGTGTGTGTGTGTGTGTGTGTTGGTGTGTGTGGGTGTGTTTATTTGTGTGTGCGCACGTGCATGCAGTCGTACATGAATGTGCATTCTTGTGTGTTTGTGTATTTGCATCTGTGCATGAGGACCTACACTATGTCCACTTTCAACTTCATTTGATGAGTTTAGAGAACGTGCAGTAGGGAAAAGGACAAAGGGCTTCAGATCATGACTCTATGATCTGAGCAGGTCATGAGGTTTCTAGATGTTTCAAGTTGACCTCATACAAAAACGTGGCATTTACATCCACACATATCAGATTTAGTTCCATATGTATCCAGATTGGATCTAATAATAAACATTTATTTGTATGGTGTAAAAGTTCACACCACATAATCAACAGTATGAGCAAAAGCACAGAATTGCATCGCTTCTGTCTGATTGTGTGTATGTATCCTAAACGTCTTGTCTATCTCTCTTAGTGGATGTCAGTGCAGGGGTGTGTGTGTGTGTGTGTGTGTGTGTGTGTGTGTGTGCGTGTGTGTGTGTGTGTGTGTGTGTGTTTGTGTGAATGTGTGTGCGTCACAGACTCGAGTGAAGTCGCCATGAGGCAAAATGGCCATGTGGGTGAGTCTGGGAGGCAGGAAGGAGGACCTGAGCTGATTAGACCACCTACAGATGTGTCGGGCAGATTTATTTGCCGCTCGGCAGAGCAGCGCCTCTATCTTATCGAAGATCACACGGCAGGAGAGATATAAAATGGTATGCAGGTTGATTTAAGCTTCAACGTATATATCATCCGACCCATATGTCATGCTTATGGTTTGTAAAGACCCGTTGTTTGGCACGTGACCAGCTCCTACATGAAGCTGGAAATGGAGAGCTCAAAGCAGAGCTCTTCATCAAGACATCTAGGAGCTATCCCTTACCCCTTGTGATGTCATCAATATGTAAATGATGAGGCCCCACCCACACAGAATATGTGCGGACGTACTGTGAGTTCACATTTGGCTACATGATGTCAAATTTCAGTCCATTAATTATGATGAATGATGAAGCATATGTGCACGCTATGACTGATCTGAGGAAATAATGGCCAACATAAAGCAAGACTTCAGTCATCCTGTCAGTGATTCTGTCATAGAAAGAACTGGTATAATGTTTTGATGTTTTAGGCCCAAACAGAAACCTTTCTGCAAACAGAAAGCCCAATCCATCTATTTGTGGAAAAAGGTCTTTTGTTCACTCATTGCTTATGGAGAAATGTTTAGAGGGGGAAAAGCTTGTTGACATTGTAACTATAAAATCTTCAATATGGCCCAGTGACTCAAGGAGGGCTGATTAAATACAAAAGAACTAATGGAATCTTCTGAAACAAATGCCTGGTCTGACTGTTTAACACGGACCGTCGTGCTCTGGCTCTCCTTTAATCATATCATATCTTTGATCCACCCCCCTATCACAAAATTAAAGGCTCTCCGCTCACAAATTCTCCATTAGCTCAGAAATGTGAGCACCGGCGTGGGCTGGTGATCCTCGCCAAACCTCCACCAGCTGTGGCCCGAGCACAGAGACACGACACCCACACACACACACACACACACACACACACACACACACACACACACTCACACACTCACACTCACACACACACATGCACGACAGATAGACAGAGTTACGACAGGTTAGAGGTTACAGCTTGGCATCTTTTGATATCTGTTGCTTGTAAATGTCAGATGTAACTTTAAAAACTATTTCAACTCCTCATTATGATGATATGGAAGACTAAACTGACCAAGAGGTCCCCATATGCATTCTTGTTCAGACTATTTTGATAAACTTTACTGTATAATGATCCTTCAGTCAGACACACAGCTTTCACTAGATATCATTCGTAGAAAATATTGGATTGATAATGGAATTACTTCATTTTTAGCACTTATCTCCCCATCATGATTAACTCTGCTTCATACGCATTGCTCCATCGGTAATTCCAGTGGTAACTCCAATAGTAATTAACTTTGCGAGTGTGAAACCCCGCAGCCAGTCGTCAGGCGGAGAGATGTCAGTTTCCACATCTCAACGCTGAACAAACACTCAAAACCTGCGAGCCGCCAAATCTCTATCCCCCTTAATCTCTCAGCCTACATGACAGACCAGGAAACATCCAGTCAACCCCTTCCTCCCCCCGGCCCACCAACCCAAAGCCAAGGGCAAGCAAAGCAGCACACCTTCCAAGGCAAAGAGCAAACAGGGGGAGAGGGGAGATCTATATTTCACAAAGCGAGCCCCGGCACTCAGGGCTTGGCAAAAGTAAACAACGGCACTAGCAGGCCGGTAATTGATGGCACCGTTCCTTTTTATACAGTAAATAGATGTCAAACAGTGGAGGAACGCAGCGGCCAGATTACAAAAGATTTGCAACACCCCAGGATTACAGAAGAATGCTTTCCTTTGATCTTGCACTACTTGGTCTTTGATTCCCTGTAATTACTCCACGCAGCCGCTTTTCCTGACGGGCCAGACGAATGATGAACGGCCTTTACCGGTTTCTTAATTTTGAGAGGAATTGCGGACTGGAACTATGTGTGCTTGCATAGCGGTGACCGAGTAAAGTGGAGGAGATTATGAGGTTGCACTGTATATTTGTTTGCAACCTGCGTGACAGCACATGAGCGATTAAGTTTGTGTATAACAACAAAGAGGAAGAATGGTAGGAACTACAAAAAACAAACTCTAGATCGGGATAAAGCTCAGTGAACGCTCTCGGTTGAGCGGTGATGAATCATATGCGTGTTTGTGAACGTGTTACATAAACACTCAGCGGCTTATCCCAACCGTCTCGGCGAGAGTGAAAGGCATCGGGCAGACGGCTGCAGATAACTCCGCTTCCTCCATGAGGAAGAAGTGGCGGCACGGGTTTGGCGATCTCAGCAGTTGCACGCTACGGTGGAAGATAGCAAAGGCAGATGAAAGACTTGCCTGCATGTCAGGCTGGAAGAGATGAAGATGAGACGATGATGGAATCTCCAAAACAACTCCATTATTGATACAGTAAGTGCAGACGGTAAGGGTCCCCTCTTTTTTGGTTGTTACAGGAGCCCAAACTGGAAATAATGTGCCAAGCTTGGACCAAATCGCTCTTGGACATCAAAGGATCCTGATTATCTCACACATACAAACACACACATACACGCACACGCTGTTCATAAGGCACAAAACATTCGTGGGGGCACTGTCAGGCTTTGATGTGCATTTATCTGGATGGGGCACGCTGGTGTAATTGGGCCACATGATCCACTGTAGCAGCAGTTCTGTCTAAGTACTGGACCAACTTCCATAAAGTTTCTAAAGACAGACATCACCATAATTGTGTAACTGCTGCTTATGCTTGATGGCATTGTTTTGTCTAGTCTCAATGTCCCCAAAATGTCGATGAGAGCTCAGAGCTACAGAACCACGAGCCCAACTGTCCACAGAGAAGCATCAGATCAGTTATTATGACATAATGCTGCACTCAGTTACTTATTTCCCCTTGGGGATCAATAAAAAACATTTCTATTTATGCAGGTGACATCAGTTAGAGTTCATAAAGGTGCAGTGCTTAGAGTGGAGAGTTGGACTGGACCATCATGTTCTATGTCGCCACTATAAAAACATCCTCTGAAACTGCTGAACTTGGGGTAAGAATTTAGTAAGCGTAGATTTTCTGCTTCTTAAACGAAGCATTTATTGGCGTTATCCTAATATAGATTCATTAGATTTGGAAACAAAATGTACAAAAGAATACAAACTCATTTGGGAGACTTTTCCCTAATTACAGTACAGTACAGTACATATTATACTTGTTAAGTTATAAGATGAAAATCGAACTCTGGTGTCTCAGCTCTTTATATCACAATGAGTCCTTTTATGAGTCATAATAGAGGATCTCTCCACTGTGGGGTAATTCTAAGGTAAAAGGATGTAACTTGTTATGTGGCTTTAAGTGCATGAAGTACTTCTGTCATCAAGCCATTCAGACACAAGTATTAAAAATGTATGTGTTGAGTCCAGTGCCAACAAAGCCCATCTATCAGTCTAACCTCGGTGGCGACGGCGTGTACAGTGGCGGCACTCAATCAGCCTGCATGCTCCTCAGGGATTTGGTCGTTTCCTTTCTGCTGCATTTGTTATCACTTTGCCCTTATTCTCTTAAATGCCCATGAAGATAAGATGGCTGCAGGATAAGCGAGCGGTGCGCCTCCCTGCACAGAGACACAGACACAGTGGATGCAAGGAGCAAGTGCTCCTTGCATCACTGTGCTTTACTTCTTTGTGGGTCTGAGTTTTCAAAGAGATCGGTGGGAAGTCTGGAATCTCAAATTGTTTGACAGTAAACTGCATGACAAGAAACAAGAGAATGAGAATTACAAGTTACTTCAAATTGAAATCTGGGAGGAAAAAAAAGGGTTACGTGATCTAGCCTGTTCCATAAATCACAACTTTGCTCTTGTTATGAGTAGATGGAGTACATGCAACAAATCACCTTATCTTGGCATGACTGTGTGTGTGTGTGTGTATGCGTGAGTGAGACGGAGAGGGAGAGAGAGAGAGCGAGAGAGAGAGCGAGAGAGAGAGCCTACAGCCACCATTTTTAGGGAGGTTAAGAGATGTACTCATACCTTGGAGGCGTGTTTCTAGGTTTCTAAGCTTCAGACTCTTGCTCAATGGTATTTCCACAACACTTTGCTATTTCTGCTGTCAAATCTTAAGCAAATCAACAGGATCTCGCGCCGCTTCAGCCCTCACAGTGAGAAAAAGCCACAGATTCATCAGATTTATAGGATTTCATAACTTAAGGGCATTAGGTTAATGTTTGCCTCTCTGACACTCTCTTACTGACAGACTCTTCTTATCATCTTCCAATCATGTCAGTCATTATTTGGCCTCTAGCTTATCTAAACTAAGGGCCTACACACTATGAAATTCTTGCTTCTACAGGCAGTAACTTCAAGTTCAGTGGAAGGGGTTTTTGTTACATGTACAGAGAGATATGATGAACATGAACACACACCGGGGTCTGAATTGGTCCAGACATTTTACCTTTGTGATAATTGATGCCAATTCGTGGGAGAAGATACTAAAATGTGTAAATGCCTGAGGAACCCAGGATAAAAACAATTTTGATTCTGGGCCTTGCGGTTCAAAGGTTACAGGCCAAAACATAAAGGTGGTTGTCTTGGTGCCTCTGTTAAGTGAATGGCTTCTTCCCTGGATTGCGTCCAACCTGCCCATCAAGTTTCAAGGAAAATCGACTCTTAACTGAGTAAAGCTGCTAACAAACGGACAGACAAACCAACACGGAAACTACAACAACAACTAACAAAGACATTTACCTCAGTGTTGATAAGTGCACTGCTCCTTTGCACTGCATGAGTTCTGTGTTCTATCTTTCATTACGAGCTGTGAAACTCTTCGAAACTCTGTCACCAATGTCCTGGCATTTGAAGTGATTCTGTGATATTAGAGAGTGGGTTTGGTGCCAGAGAGAGGCCTAAGGCCTTGCTCTACATCATCCATTGTGCCCCTGCACATCAAGCAGCACAAGCTGTACTGCTCTGGAGTCAGTCCAAGAGGGCTCTCATCATTAGCTTGCCACTTGGCGGCCAATTGCTGGAGCAAAGGAGACAAAAGCTGCAGTCCACCCCTGCATGCTCTGATTGCTCTGGGAGGGAAAGAGAGAGAGAGAGAGAGAGAGAGAGAGAGAGAGAGAGAGAGAGAGAGAGAGAGAGAGAGAGAGAGAGAGAGAGAGAGAGATGGGGGCCTCCTTTTTGGCACGGTGGAAGGCAGCACTGTCGTTGTTTGGTTGGTTTTGGCACAGGATGTCCAGGACGGAGATAAACTGTGAGTTTAGGTTGTTTCAGATCTCTGTGGCTGAAAGGAATTTGGTCATGTAGGGTTTCATTAGCAAGGTAACATCAAACAAAGAACACACTCTACACGTTTGTCATCCACTCCTCCTTTTTTCCCCCTTTGTTGTCGCCTTTATTCAGTGGGAAAACACACACAGAGGAAGACGATAACTGCTCCTTTATATGACTGTTGACATTTCTGTCTTTCCTCCTCTAAACATTGTAGGTTTTAGCTGTTGTTACTTGTAACTGTAGACATGAAATAAACACAGAATATCACTAACATTTCGTCTTTACTTCCCTCCATCCCAATAAATGTCCCCCTGTCCCCTTTGCTTCTGTCATTTAATTGCTTTCGTTCTTCTTTAAAAGCAATGAAACTAAACTCTCTTCAATGTGTGTATTTACTTTTGATGTTGCTGATACTTTTACCTAATTTAATATTTAAATGTAGGACCTTTATATCCCAGTGTAATACTCCTAATTTTACTTACAGTAAGCAAAGACTTTGAATGCTGTTGAACTCTTCTTCTTACAGGATGGCTCTTGTAGTCCTGGCAGGTGTTTGATCCACCTGATAAAGCCGTCGTCATTTTCAAGAAACCTAAAGGAAAGAAGAAAAACTCACGGATTTACCGACAGACCAAGAAAATAGGGGTTCTATTGTCAAGCATCTTGACATGAAGTAATGATAATAAAAGGAAAGCTTGTATCCGTCTTGATCCTCTCCTTTCTCATCAGCCCTTTTTCTTCTTCCTCACACACACACTCTCTCTCTCTCTCTCTCTGTCTTCCGACCACTGGATTTTGCCGCGCTGTGATCCTCCTGCGCCTCCAGGCCCGCGGGTTATTTGGATATTTTGCGTGGAGTCAAAGCCCTGTCAATCAGATAAGCAGTGACCTTGCAGACCCGGCAGATAAGACGTGACATGGCAAGAGGAAATGGCAGACAGCGAGGGACACAGGCCCAACTATGAAGGCTCGGTGAAGCGAGACTGATCACAACGGCTCTTGAACCTCAAACACGCTGCCAAGAATTATAGCGCTTGTGCTTCTTTCTGTCTCTCAGATTATATTGGGAGAATTTGATTTGAACATTGGCTACAAGTGCTTCCCTTTTCTGTAGACATGGAATCAAATACTGTATTTTCATTTTGTACATTATTAAGCAATTGCATGGTCGTTAGATTGATTATTAGAAGTCTACATTTAGATTATATTTGAGGTGTTAATGATAAGTAATGTGGCCTTCATGTGGGTGTACTGGTGACACACGCACACAGTCGCCATGGTTTGGCTTGGACATGCACCCTACGGACCAAACCGGCTGTGTACATGGGCGGGAAGCTTGCAGATGAAAAAGTTTTAAAGGTACGACCGATAAGTTAAAGTAATACACAGCCAGTACGGTAATAAGTGTGTTTCTGAACATTTTCTGGCAGTTAGCTGTGTTGCTTTAAGATCAGCACCAGGAACTACGTCCGCACGCATCTTTATCCAGTTGCTACATAGCAGGAAGCATGTCTAATTTTTGCACAATATTAATTAGAAGACAACACTATTTAGATTACTGCACAGCATAAACTATATAATATAATTTTACAGTATAGTTTTGGTCACAGCTCTATAGTCTTTGTTGCTGTACCAGCGACTCCAAAAGGTCAGCTGTGACAGGAACCACGCAGGGCAGCATCTGAAGGGGCAACCACCAGACAGTGGAGGCGAACTGAGAGAAAAATGGGGGGAATCTATAAAAAGAATCAAAAATAAAGCATATAAAACAAAGCCTGGTCTAAATAAATGACTGGCTCACAGTCATTTTGACTGCTGCGCTCTCAGCGAGATGGTGGGAATAAGGCAAAGTTGCCAGTCATTCCATTGCACTGGGAAATTACAAAGGCATGAATGAAGGGCAAGTCTTTGTTAGGACGGCAGCTTTTGGGTGGTCCACAGGTTGGAAGCCCTCTGGGAGGGATCAAGGAGACCTCCACATGTAATACTGATTCAACGACCTGTTGAAACACGGTGGATTCAACTTCAGATGCAACTCGCCGACATCCAAGTATTTCTTTCCCATTTGAAAAATTCATTTTCAAATGCAAGTATTGTTGAACCCTTACCATAATTAAATAATTGCATGTAATTTTGGGGAAAATAAGATGGCTTTTTGCTTGAGTCAGAGTAAAAAACCACAGAAACATATAAGAGTTGTGAAAACCTAAGTAAATACCAAGATTACAGCACAATACAATACAAATGGTTAGGTTAAATAACTTTGTTCCAAATAAATAAACCACAGCATTAACCAGGGAAATGTTTGCTGAACCCACACATGCTTTTACAACAACACCCCACTTCATCTTCACACACACATCTACACATATTTAGGTCTGGGAGCTGCCAAGGACAACCACAGCCAATGGTTCAGTGCTTTTCTCAAGAGCCCCTTGGTGGTCTTTGAAGGAGGGCAGGATTTACTCATTCAACCCCCCTGAAACAGGCTAAGGACTGAGACACTTCAGTCACAGGCTTTCCTCTAACTTAAAGAGTTTCCCTGCAAAGATCACGTGCATAAAGCTCATCAAACTGTATCTTTTAATGTATCTTATTTATTTATCCATATATTTTGACTGATAGTGTGCATTCTGATTCTTCTCCATACTCTCCAAAGTCCCCTTTGTATTGTAATGCATCAATATTACAAATCCGTAATATTACATCCAACTAACAGAGGAGTATCTGAAAACTTTTTATTATTTCAGAAATGTTTTCTTGTGTTGGAATGGAGACACTAAGCCTATCAATAAAACAAAAGTTGAGCTATATTTTGGGTTGTATCTCCAATTGTTCCAGAGATTTTGCTGCTTTTTTAGCCATTAGCACAAGTTGAAATAAAAACAACCCGATGAATGCTGAAAATAGGAGTAAAGACACAGAAAGGAACGCAGAACAACCTCAAACACTGTACTTAAGCAAAACAAACACCTGACTACTGTCTGCCATGCTGCTCTCCACAATGCCAGTGTTGTACTCTGAGTAGATTGTATTCAGTTTACCAGCTTGACCAATTTGTGTGTGTTGCTCTTAGTTCATTCTCACATCTTCTCATTTCTCATCCTTCTATCTATCTATCTATCTATCTATCTATCTATCTATCTATCTATCTATCTATCTATCTATCTATCTATCTATCTATCTATCTATCTATCTATCTATCTATCTATCTGAAAACTGAAATCATACACATAAGAACATATAGCCTGGCAGTTTAAATGTCATACATTACATTGATAGCGCCACCATAACTTAAATAACTAAGTGTATAAATGACTGAGTGAAATGTCTTTATCTGATGCTAAGTAAACACTGCAGATGCCAAAAGCTGTGGACCACTGACCGGAGTGTGTGCTTACAGTGCCCCCTATTGTCAAGAGAATAGATTAAACAGTTGAAGAACGACCTAAACTCAGTTTCCCTGACTGACTGACTGACTGACTGACTGACTGAAAGATTAATTCGACTTTAGAATCTCTAAAGTCACAGCTATTGAGGAACACAATCATTTAAAAAAAATGATATTCGTTCATTTGACACAAAATACGTTGAAAGCGTAAGAACAGGTACCTATGTACACTGTATACAGAAATGTTGTCTATTTTTCATAAAGCAAATGAAAACGAAAACCTGCTCATAAAGGAGATAATTTCAACCTAATTCATATAAAAATTATCTTTTCAGGGAATTTCCAGAAAATAAAGTCAGTATCGGCACATAAGAGAAGTAATGCATGGCTGCGTTAAAGTAATAAAAAGTAAAAGTAGAAAATGCGTTTTACTTTAGAAAGTTTGGAAGGGGAAATATTTTTTAGAGAATTTAAGCGACCAATTGATAGTTATGTGTACTTGTGTGTAAATAAGAGCCTCATATGAACCTATAAACATAAATGTATATATACACATGTGTATTCAAGCAGCACGACACTTTAGTTTCAATATTCAATATTTTTACTGAATTAAATTAGTAAGCATATTAATCACGGAATAGAATTACTATGAAATTATATTTCCAGGTGTCAGACTTCTTCTCCTTTATATTGTTAACTCTTACTGTATTTCCCGCCTCCTCCGATCGCGCAAACTGCTTACTTCCGGATTACCCGGAAGTAAGCATAATTCCCAAAGATGGCGGAGCAAGGTCCGATGGCCATAGCGATGCGGCTACGAAACCAGCTACAGTCCGTCTACAAACTGGACCCGCTGAGGAACGAGGTGAGTGGACGCGGTATCGGGGACCGTAGCCGCCGGGGTTGAACTTACCGGGAAGCGAAGCCGGTGCGGAGAGGAGTTAAAGCGCTGACTCGGGATCGTTGTCGTCTGTGATGGAGAGAGGGAGCGCTGTGAAACGAGCCGTGTGTGCGCATGCGCAGAGGCACAGTGTTGTTCTGTTCGAGTAGCGGAGCAACGTGCAGAAAAACACACCGACAAACTGTTATTCTCCTCATTTAACGCCGAGCTTTTCTATCACTTCAACCGTGACTTCACTTACACTTTAACCAACATGAGCTCCATCTGGGTCGGTTACAGCTACTACGCTCCTCCGGTCGTCTCTCGGCGCGTTGTCTGATAAGTAAAGACAATCTTGTTTCAGCGAACCAGTGTGTTTGTGTGTGTAAGAGAAAGAGTGTGTGTGTGGCGGGGATACTCCTAGCGTGTGTTTTCTCATATCGTTGTATTAGCTGGCAGGTTTCACTTTGTTTCCTCTGACATTCGACCTTCCAACACCCACACGCCCGCGTGTTGTTAAAGCACCGCTGGCCTTCAACCGTTAGGGAAACCGGAACGACAATTTCACCGATTAACCGATTTCACCGACACATCTAATTAGTTTGGTTATATGTGGAACACAATTCGGCATGTGGGAACAGTTTCCGAATCGTGAGCCTCAAGTTCTGTATCAGATTCAGAAGTTATTGACAGAATTCAGTGTTGTTGTCCATGCGAGTGCACATCCGCTCAGAATTCTGTCACAATAAAAGCACTCAATCATGAGATATGACACTTTTTGTAACACTCACTCAACTTCATCGACAATTGAGCCAAAAAAGTAGAAGGAGATGCGATTTAAAAACAGTTGGGGGAGAAATAAAAAGCGACTGAAACGAATTCTACAGTGCCAACACAAAAAAACTGAATGGTACACATACAACAATCACAAAGTTCCTGACCTATCAACCTGCAGACTTGAGTTTGCAGGGTTGCTGGTTCACTCTTTGGACTTCTTTTGGCCATAGGAATTAAACTTGGAAGAAGTGAATGAGCTGTCCTTGCCCCTCATTGAGGTGCCCTTGAGCAAGGTCTGGATGCAACATCGCCTCTACTGTGACGGAGCAGCATCACAGTTCTTGGCCCAACTCTCTGGCCGGCGTCAAACACGTTCTTACATCACAACCCCCCCTGTCACAGCTCGTGTATGAGTGCTGACATCATGACTAAAAAGTGTTTACAGCAAAGTCTCACATCTTGGTTTTTCTTCTTAGGAGGAGGTGAAGTTAAAAATCAAGGACCTGAACGAACACATCGTCTGCTACCTGTGTGCAGGTTACTTCATAGATGCCACAACCATTACAGAGTGCTTACACACCTGTGAGTATGATCAGGAGAGATGGAGCTCCTGATGGCTTATGTTCAGTTGGATGTAAGGGTATTAAGAATGTAACATCTTTCTTTCTGCTCCTTTTTTATAGTTTGTAAAAGCTGTATAGTGAAATACTTGCAAACGAGCAAGTACTGTCCGATGTGCAACATCAAAATCCACGAAACGCAACCTTTACTCAACCTCAAACTGGACCGAGTGATGCAAGACATCGTTTACAAGCTGGTGCCTGGACTGCAAGAAAGTAAGTAGCCAACAAGGGTAACTGTCTTAAAATACAGGTCTCCATGGTGACCATATCGTGTGAGTTGTATGAAGACAGTGTAATAAGCCATTGTTATCTGTTGCCTGTCACTAATGATTATGATTATGATCGATTAATCTACTCATTTCTATGATTATTATTTGAGTAAGCATGATTTGCACATGTATATACCGGGTGTGCGTCCATCAGTCTGTTTCTTAGTGTAAGAGAGACAGGAATGGGACGTGTTGAGAGTAAATCACCATTATTCCACCAGACTGATATGGATTTGTTCATCCTTTGGGATGAACAAAGTGTTGGTGATAGTGTGCAAGACATAATCTGGATCATGTCTTCATAGTATTATACTGTATACTGTCATGTATGTTGTCTGATGATGCCTATGTTCATGTTTTCATAGGTGAAGACAAAAGAATAAAGGAATTTTACCAGTCACGAGGGTTAGAGCGAATTATCCAACCTGCTGGAGACGGTAAGATCACTTCTACAAACAAGACATGATCTGTGAGTTAGTTTGTGCCTTTTTAAAACAGGTCGTTCTGTTTTGTATTTGGGCCACTCTTTTTTATCAAGTCATCAGTAAGCCGGCTGTACAAATGAAAATGCTGCTTAACCGCGTAGTACACAGGAAGCAGCATTCCCTGTGTCACCGCTGTGATTCACACACACGGTGCTGTAGTGCGGTCCGTTTTTTGGCTCGTATCCACCCCCCCCCCCAGCAGCTGTTCAGACACCCAGTCCAATTTGGCCCGCCACCTCCTCCGCTGCCAGCTCGTCTGAGATCACTCCAGTTCAGCGGCGAGCACTGAGGCCGAAGAGGAAACGGGAATGTGAGGAGAATACAATTTGCCCCAGCACTTGGAGCGCTCCCCGCTTTCACGTCTGTGCACATCTGGCCAGTCGTTTCTGAAAGCCAGTATAAATGTCAGATTGGCAGTTTTGGAAGGTTACAAAAATGGGCAAAAACAAACGGCCCAAACGGCGTGTCTGATGGAGCTCCAGTGATGTAATCCCGTCAGGAACACAGCGACTCCTGCGTCATCTCAGTTGCGATTTGTCAACCTTACTTGTGTGTCTCCACCAGATGCGATGCCCGACTCCACAGGCTTACCCTACACCAGCTTTGACCACTCTAAAGCCCACTTCTACAGATACGACGAGCAGGTTTCGCTGTGTTTAGAAAGGCTAAGGTAAGGCTGCGCCGCAACGTCATACACACATGTCTACTACTGACGCACCGGTAGAATGTCAACATGAGCCCAACGTGCCGGTGGATCCATTTCTCACTGTGGTGTTTTTGTCTGCACAGTTCGTCTCTGGCGGGAAAAGACAAGACAAAGCTCACTCTGCAGGTGAGCTATGAGCAAAGACAAACACTAAATGCTTATCCTGGTTCTTTTAGACTTGTTTTATAGCAGTCTGCAAGTACGCACTATGTGGAGGCGGTTGAGAGATTTTCACAACAATTCCTAATTCAATAAACCTTACTGTGTTGTTTACTACTCTTAAATTGTTGAACAAAGAGCTCATTCTTCAGCTCATAGTAACTCCAGCCAATACTGAATCCTCATATAGAGTTGAGAAGTGGGACAGATGCCCCACTGTGGCACATTGATTCCAATTTCCCTGATGAAAGCACACATTTCTATATAACGGTAGAGATTATTGTCTGAGAGTGTTGTGGTGATGAAACCATCGCGAAGCTCAAGAGCAAAGATTTCTGTCTTTGAAGTGATGAGCACTGACATTTAAGACATAAGTTGCCCCTAACATAGAGACTCATGTTTCTATCTAAAGCAGATTTGGGTTAAATAGTAGCCACATATACTTCAGTCTTGGGTTTTAAATTGTTTGTGAGCACCAGATAATTAAAGTAAGGCGAGCTGAAGTGTCACTTTAAATGCATGAACACATTTGAATTGCAGATGTTGTAACTTTCACACGTCATTTCCAACGTGGTAGATAGGCACCATCTGGCTAATGGAGACAATAAAGACGCTGTAAGCATCTTACACATAACTACAACTAATTGGCATCTATCAGAACTGAAGATCTGTGAGTGAGTCAAGTGTGTGTGTGTGCTGATTCAGGGGATTGCACACTCACAGCGTAGTAAAGCAGCAGGATTACTGAATCATCTGTTATAGTGAGGTCACACACAATGCTCAGAATGACTCATTCAACCAAATGTAAATAAACAAGAATCACATTTCCTTAACACCTTTCAGCCATCGTGACTGCATCTGCTGCATGGGCTTTGGTCGGCCAGCAGAGGGCGCCCTTACTCTGCAGTTGTGTCATCAGTGTTTAGAGTTCCTTACTTATACATGTTTTGACTCTTGTGAGGAGTTTCATGTGTGGCCTCATCGTTATATCCATCTATTATAGCTCTATTAAGAGTGTGTCTGTGTCACTTTAACATGCTTTTGGAACGCCTCGTTATAGATTTGATTGAGAGTTGGCATGGTGATTTGGTCTTATGAGAAACCTCTGGAACAGTAAAGACACTTGGATCATTAATGAGGGAGTTAGCCTCTTAAGAAGCCTGGACAAATTGGCTAATTAGCATGGATTTGACTTCTCCATCTCCTCATTGCTATAGTGCAGCTAATGCCAGTGTAAAGGTCTTTTCTACATTTTACATTCTACAAGGGAATAGGAGTTAGCAGTGATTATAATCTTGACATTAGATCTGCAAAGAAACTTATTTTAAAATGGATTGCGTTAGACTTAAAGCTCAGATAGAATGTAGTCAACACCTCCAGAAGATTCGGTCTTGGCTCATTGAGTTGTTGCCCAGATATCATTGCTAAGGCTACTATCTGATTCTGGATCAGTGCTGTGGCGCTGTTAAGAGGGCCAGCAACAGGGCGCGCCCCTGCACAGCTCCAGTTGCACTATCCTCCACACTATCACCCCATAGCTGCATTACATTACATTACATTACGGTCATTTGGCAGACGCTTTTATCCAAAGCTCCAGCAATTGAGGGTTCGGTGCCTTGCTCAGGGGCACCTCGGCAGGGACTCGAACCGGCGACCCCCCCAGTTCACAAGCGGAAGCTCTACCCACTGAGCTACTGCCTCCCTACATGACAATAATAACAATGAACACCAGAGAGATGAGTGCGTCCTGTATTCTACATGGGTCCTGCAAAGTCTTTATGAGAATGTGTGCTGATGAAAATGGAATTACCAAATCCACATAAATACAAGATTCATGCGATTCATTAGAATGACCTGCATGTGTTGACCAATCAGATTGCTCGGTGTCTCTTAACATGTGGCCTTGTCTCTGCAGCAGAAGTTTGTACGCTGTTCAGTTCGAGCGGAGGTGAGACACCTACGGAAAGTGCTTTGTCATCGGCTGAACGTGGAAAAACACCAGGTCAGTCACTTATCCTCCACGACCGTCCCTCTGCACACATCTGGGCACACGTCGCACCGCATTAAACGCCCGTCAGTGTGTTCCTGACTTGTGCCAAAGGAGACAAATCTATGTGTTTATGTGCAAAGTGGCTGTTGAGTTGTGTAATCCGCTCTCGTCAAAAGAAAAGACACGTCTGTCTGCCCTCAAATGACAAGCAGATGCCCCGCAGAGCCTTTTTGGACGGAGGATTTTATGAGCTCTGCCAGGGTTTTGGGTTCGATTCCCACCGGGCCCAAAAACACCACACACACTCTTCATTGGAGTTCTTCACATCTGTCGACGTCTGTCAGAAAACTCGTGTTAGGTGTTGTGCTGATTTTGTTTTTTTCTGTACGCTAGATTGTTGATTCTTTGACATTGACATTTAAACACAGGAGTGCACATACATTGGTTTGTTTTCTTTGCCAAATAACACGGCTGATTTTCCATTTTTATTCTACAAAAAGAGAACAGTCGATTCCAGAATTGTTATGTGTTTATTTTAAATATTACAAATCAAGTCAAAGTCAAAGGGGGTAATCAATAGGGGAGATCTGATTTACATTTTCTACTAATTGTGAGGAATAATGGGACATAATGAGCAACTCATTTGCATCTTTCTCTTCAGTTTGACTCATTGGAAGGTCAATGTGAGCTGCACTTCTGAAGCTGAGCTGAATTTCACAACATGTGGGTGCATCAGGAAGCAAAATCCAGCTGAAAATGGCTTTACACTTTCTTTCAATTCTTAAGAGAAAGCTGCCTTTCTAAAAAAAAAACTATTTTTTTCGGGGTAAAACAACCTAAAGACTATGAACAATTGGCCTCTCTGATAACACGGCATTATTCTGCAATGGCTGTGAAATGTCCGTCTAGAAAATCCTCCAGAATTTGACACAATGGTTTCATAAATACAAGTTTGATATTTATGAAGAAAGTGTTCAGCGAGGTTCCTGCCTTCACATCTGTTTGTATGTGCTCTGTCTTGCTCTAATAGGTCCAGATGTTGTTTAATAACGAGTCGTTGCCCGATCACATGACCATGAAGCGGTTATGGCTCTCGCACTGGTTTGGCAAGGTAAGGCACAGGCACCGCCACAGGGCGCCAGCACATTTCACACATTCCTCCACACATGCAGGTCTGTCTCATTCAGTTAATTTGGACGATGTGTCACTGCACAGAGAAAGCCTCACTCAGATTTAGAACTAAAAGTAGCTTCAATCGTTATATTCTGTAATAGTCATTGTAACGTCACATAAAGTAAAGCCAGTGTCTGTGTGAGCAGGTGTAGCACCATATGCTGCACAATGGTGCATTAAAAAAACAAAGATTGATCTTTTATTAACCGACAGTGAGGATGTCAAACTTCTTCATTTCTATTTTTTTCCCCCTTTCCCCCAGGCTCAACCGTTAGTCCTTCACTACACCATCAAGGACAAAAGGACCAGATAGTTCAGTCTGAGGACAGCTGTACATATTTTGTACAATATATATTCTATTTTAATAGTGTTTGTGTACATATACTTATTTTCCTTGTTTTGTATTTTTGAAAATAAATTTGAAATGGGGAAAAAGTATGTTGTGTGTGTGTGTGCCTGTGCTTTCTTCCACAAATATATTACATGATATACTGGGTGGAGTCTTTCTGAATTGTTTTGTAATTGTACCTATATTTGTATTTATTGGAGTCTTATATTGCAGGTCTTTTTTTAATAAGCCCATTCTTATGTTTAGTACTATTTTAATAAAAATGGGGTGGAAACAGTTAAATATGTTTTCATGAATAAAATAAAATAAATCTTGCACATTTTAATTCAAAATTAAGAATATATGCACATTTAGCAGTGTGTTTATATGGATTATGATCAAATATGTTTACATTTGATGATCCTGAGATGACTCAGTGATTGTGGTTTTAATTCAAATGCAATTAGCTTTTTTTTAATCAAATTTAAAATCAAACTACGTACTTTTTGGAGTATTTATTGTTTTGTTGGTTATGTATGCTTAAACTTTCCAGAAGCTTGAGCAATGGACAATCTGACCATTTCCTCATCCACTCACTCGCTCACGCTGTATGGCAAGGAACGGAGACACCACATGAACACTAGATGGCGCCCTTGTCTTTCTTAAGGCTCACAGTGAGAGGCAGGCGAGCTCTGATGTGTGATCGTGTCCAAAGTGAGAGGATAGACTGTGATAACCTGACACTGGCTGATAATACACACAAGCTGTGTATCTACTGTCTCTGCTCTGTCTAAGTGGGACATTTCAGCAGCAACTTTCCTAAATTACACTCAAGCAAAGAAGCGAGACGCACATGGAGAAGAAGGGACACTGAAATGGTAAGTGTATAACAAAACAAATCCATATACAGCACTACCTACTGTTTGTGTGACTTAAAGGTGAAAGGTTTAGAGATATGGCTCAATCACGGCTCATCTGTCTTCATCAGGTTTTCACTTTTGGTACCAAAAATTGCAGGCTGGAATAATGACGTTTTTATGTGTTACTGTCAAACAATAATTTCTTCTTTAACCCCCAATAACCTGAATACTGAGTTATTTCTCCTCTGAATCACACCCCTGGGGCTTTGTCTCCAAATGAAGAATAAAATTAAACCACCAGCAACATGCACACACACACACACACAGACAGACATTTTGTTTTCCCTTGGGCCGCCCTAATAAAGCCTAACATTTCCTCTTCTGGGTGCTCTTATTTTGAAAACAGAAACAAGCAACAATCCCCTGAAGCTGTGACCTTTAAGGCCAAATTAAGGCCTCAGGTTTCTCATATATTAAAGCTCGTCTCTCCTGACACCTCTGGGCTTAAATTTACAATCATTTGTAATATGCATGTAAAACTGCATTGGGAATGTGACTGAAAAAAAGGAATTTTGACTTTAGATTTTAGATTTAATTTATCAGGTCAAGCAAAATGACAATTATAATTATTAAAATATATTTCTAAATGACTTGAACCACAAAACAGCCCTCTATTTTAGAATATATTTTTTCATTTATTTTATATTGACTGTGCAGTTTAATGTGGGTACAATCTTATAAATCCTACAATGAAAAGCATAAAACTGCTCATATTAAACTGAAGTCCTACTATATTTTTAAATTGCAGGGATACTGGATAAGATGATCATTTGAATTACATCTGAAGTTATTTTGGAGACTCACACACGCACACGCACACACACACACACACACACACACACACACACACACACACACACACACACACACACACACACACACACAGCAGGTCTCTGGTGCAGTATGATAGTGTTGTCTCACTGCATCTGTATCCAAACACACACTGCAGTGGGATTAGGGGGATGATCCAGACTGGTGATTTTGCCTCGTTTAACTTTTACTTAAAGCTCCGTCCACATGTTCTTCCTCCTGCCAGCTCTCAGTGCCTCCACAATAAAAGGCCCTACTTGACTTTTCAACCTCCACGATTCCAGGCCATTACTTCTATTGTGCGTGCCAGCCTGCTCTGCTCCTTTATACGCTCCCACACACACACACACACACATACACACACCCCAAAAAGCTCCTGAATGTCCTAACAAGCTGTTTGCTCTCACTCTCTGTAGTTGAGCATTGCACGTTCATTTTTCTTTTTAAAATGGAGTGAAGCTTGCTGACAATGGGAGGAGATGATGAGGCTTATGTGCTTGATGCAGTTGTGAATTTTTAAAAATGCTTCTGCGCTGTGAAGAATGCAGCAAAAGTAACAAACAACTCACCATATGAAGTTATTTTGGATGCTTGTGAAGGAGGAATCAGAAATTGGATGTGCACTTTTGTTGAACTGTTTCAACACACAGCAAACAATTAAGTGCTTCACTTTACTGAAGTGACCATAATGAAAAATAAGAAAAACTAGAAATTGTTATTGTTGTAATCCCAATAATACTGTGGGATAGAAAGACATTCCAAATAATAACAGTCAGCCAGTGTGTGTTTCTGAGTCAACACATAACTGATCATCAGGAAAGTGAGTATTATGAGGAGACTAATAGAACAAATAAATGTAAAAATAAGTGATACTATGAATAATAATAAGAAATATTTTAGCAATGTGCAAAGTAAATATATAAAAGTTGGTGTTAGATTGGCATTGAAAGGGAGGCGCATCATGAATGTTTACAGACTTTTACACCTTTTTACGACGAACACACACGCACAAACGCACACACACGCACACACACTTCCAAACTGACTTGATCCCGTTACAAAAACTGTTGCAAATGGTCGACAGCAGCGGCACGTCTCATTTCCCCAGCCTCCCATTGGGCCTCATTCATTAGGATCCTCACACTCACCCATTTGCTATTCATGGGACACCTCTCTCTCTCTCTCTCTCTCTCTCTCTCTCTCTCTCTCTCTCTAAACAAACCCGTGGTCCGGAGTGGCAGATGCGTGCCATTATTACTCGGCGGAGCTGTGTTTTTATGTGAGGCAAAGGCGGGTTAACCTAATCAATCACGTCGACCAGTTGCGTTAAAGACGATGCGTTAAAGAAGAACAAAACCATATGGTGCAGGGGCGAGAACCAGACCCCGGACCTTCTTGTGACAAGATGCATTCAAAGCCCGGTCGAAGAAAGGAAACAAAAGCAGCGGACGGCCGCTAATTGAAGTCAAAGCACTTGTGGGGTGAAAGAAGAGGTCGAATATTCCAGAAGTCACAATTTGTTACCAAGCAGAGCAGATTTTACCTTGTTGTTTTTCCTTCTGTCTCACATCAAAACAAAAATGTTAATATAAGTCTCAAAGACGTAGAGTGTGAATTTATGATCATATTCTCAAAGGAATTTATTGAATTAGAATATTTATTGCAATTGTTCAAAATTCCAATAGACACATTGCACCTTCTGGTTGTTCGTTCTGCATAAAAACCGCGCCGAAAGCTTTCTTGAAATATCATATAACCTTTATTTACATAGATGCTGATTAAATAGAATGTTACAATAAAATTATCGCATAGGATGTTTGATCTATATACATAAGTCAGAGCGTGTAAAAGTTTGCAGTGGGTTAAGTGGGTGACACCTTCCGGCCTGCACAACCAAAATACATAACATTTCATATGAAGGTGGGATGGATCCAGATCTCACTCACACAAACACACACACACACGCACACACTGATCCCGGGGATTCAATCTGACTGTGCATGTATTCAAATAAAGGTTTAAATATATTGGCAGGGTCTCAATATCCTGAATGGCAAAAATAAAAAAATAATAATTGCACAACTTTCCCTCTCCAAAACCTTTCAAAACGGAAGTGAGATATGACAATGACGACACAGTTTTCAATTTTCCGCTGTACCGTAAACAGTTTGAGGTCTGTGAGCAAAGATAAATCCCCGGATGTTGCGATGAGACTGACTGAAGAGGCTTTACAAGTCCGACTAATAAATTAAAAATGGGAGAAAAGGAGGAGGAAGAGGAGAGAAAAAACTTTCCTTAAACGTTTATATATGTATAGATTCTCCTTCTTCTTCTTGTCAATATCCGTGCAAAAGTTTGGGAAGTAAAAATGCCCCCTTTTTTCAATTTTCTTTTTCTTTATGAAAACCGCAGGCCGCCATTTACTGTCAATCGTCCACTTCGATCTCTTCGTCGTCCTCCGAGAACTCATCCGTGGTTTGGTCTCTAGAGGAGGACGGGGACTGAGGGAAGGCCCGGTGTCCTTGAGACGTCGGGGAGATGCTGGGCGACCTGGCCTCGGTCCCCCCACCCTGGGTCTCCTCAATGTTCTCCATGGTGACCAGCTTCTGCAGGGTCTGCGGGGTGATCTTCTTCAGCGACTCCACATCCGCTTTCATCTCCTCCAGGTCTCGCTTGAGTTTGGCCCTGCGGTTCTGGAACCAGGTGATGACCTGAGCGTTGGAGAGGCCCAGCTGCTGCGCGATCTGGTCGCGGTCTGCCGGGGAGAGGTACTTCTGGTACAGGAATCGCTTCTCTAGCTCGTAGATCTGGTGGTTCGTGAAAGCCGTCCGGGACTTCCGCCTCTTCTTCGACGTCTGTCTCTGCCCAAAGGCGTTCACGTGCTCACGACCTTGAAGAGGTGAAGAAGAAGAAAAAATAATAAACATGAGCAATTAAATGCACCAGAGGCCTCTTCCTCTTCTTCGTTTTCTTTTAAGATGAATTTCGGGGCAGTTTTGTTATTTTTTTTCCGGAAGCTGTCAGCAAATACTCAAAGTAAATAAGAGAAATTATCCCTTATATGCTGACAGTTTTACCAACGGCAGTTCCAAGAAATTATGCATTTGTTAAGCTTTTTTAAGAAACATGGAGAAAGTTTACAACATTCTAAATACAATTGTATATTTTCTCAAAATTTGGAGCCCTGCGTGTTAAAGGCCATGATGACGGACTTTCTGACAGCGTGCAACATGATGAATATGAACCATATTAATCACTTACAAAACATATAATCGGATAAATTATTTTTTCCTCTATATTCGCATATCTTCTACGGCAGAAACCCCACATTTAACACTAAAATAAACCCCAAAACATCACTGTACTCCTCTTAACTTTAACATTGATGCGTTCAGGCTCCTTTGAGAGTCATAATAGTGTCTGTTTGCAGTAAAAACAGCGTAAATATCCGCCTTGTGTACCTTCTGCTGCCTGGATGACGCTGACCTCCAGCCCTTTAAACGTTTTGCTGGCCAGCTCCTCCAGCGCGCACAGCGGAGAGGAGGGAGTGCTGATCCCGTTCCTCGCCGCGTTCGAGCCGGTCACTTTCTCCAGCACCCTCGGCGGACAGATACTCGCCACCGACTTCTTCACCGACGGTTTGTTGAGGATATCCTCGATACTGAACGGCGTCAGCGGCTTGTTGGAGTTGGCCGGCGGCGGCAGCTGATCCAGGGGAGCTCGTCTCCTCTCCTCGCCGCTGGACTGCAGCACGGAGCCCGTCTTCATGTCTTTACCGGAGGTCATGGCAGTCCCAAAGAAGAATCAGTGCAGGCTTCTTTAAAACAAAAAGTTGATTATTTCATTCAAATGGCCGTTTTTAGCGTCCACAAGTGTTTCCTCTGCTGTTCCTGTCGACCCACTCGTATGTTTTGACACTCTTTAAGCCGTAACTTCTCTCGCCTGTGAGGCTCCCTGCGTTCTAACCATGCTCCGGGCGTAGCTGTGTAAAGAGCAGCCGGACCGTATTCCCCTCAGAGAGCCGCGGTTCCTCTGTAGCCAAACTCCATGGAAGATCTTTAGGAAGTGTACAGCGAGACTGGAGGAGGGTGAATCCCTGTAAGGCTGTCTGAGGCAGCGAGGAGAAGAAAGCGAGTGCTAACGAGTTATTGTTGATTGGGCGAAGTTCAATTAGAGAAACTCTACACTACTTGCTGACCCGCTGCTGCGTCTTAAAGGGCCGGACCATAATAACTAATTGGACGTGGGGAAAAGGAGGAGTCAACGTGTGTGTGTGTGTGTGTGTGTGTATGTGTGTATGTGTGTGTGTGTGTGTGTGTGTGTGTGTGTGTGTGTGTGTGTGTGTGTGTGTGTGTGTGTGTGTGTGTAGAGGAGGGAGATGCCCGGAGATGTTTGTGCATCTGTTTCCCTCTGCTGGTGTGTTCTGCTGCTAGAAAGGGAGAGTTGCTATGCTGCCACCAGTTTGCTTTCATTATGGAAAAAAGTTTAGAGGGACACTGAGCCAAAAAAAAAAAAAAATCCAATCTCCAGCCGTGATATTAATTTTGTCATTTTTGTGCGTAATTACGCATAGCGCGTCATGCGTAATATGCGCATTAGGCACACGACTCTGGCTTTGAAAGAAGCACGACGAGCATCAATCGGACTCACTTTTTATTTACATTTTTTTATTAACTATCATTCATTCAGTTTTCCTCCAGCATGATATGATATGTGATTTTTTTTTCTCCTTGTGGTAGATTCTAATGTAAAATAATCCTTGAAAAAGGCAAAAATATTAAAGTGACATTTTTCAAATATTTCAACAAATAGCTGCATATCAAAAAAAGGTCTTTGCTGAATCAAAACAACCTTAAATCACCGAGATTTGAAGTCCAAAATAAAAGTCAATCAGAACAAAGATGTAATGTATTTATTTACGCTGATTCCTGCCGTAAATCACCCGTCTGCGGCAAAGCAGACTGTCTTCCAGTGTAATGTAATGCGGTACCGTGAACGCACCGCTTGATAAAGGTGACGCCGTGACGCGGCTCAGAGTCTGAGGAGTCGGGCGGCATGTGAGTGTTACTGATGGGGGAGACTGGGACCAGCTGGACGCCGAGGAGAGTCGCAGGTAAACACACCTCCCGTTATTTAAGGCTTTATAACAATAGAACACATTTAGCTGTTTGATATTATTTCCGTTTTAAAGATTGTATTCGAGTTAATATAAAATAAAAGTGTGGAATATCCTGTGTGTATACAAGAAGAAGAATCAGGACGACAGTTGCCTACAGAAAACTGAGCATCAGTGTCTTTTAAAGCATAAAAGTATTTATATTTATATTTTGGCAGCTGTTTCACTTCAATTAAACGACCTTACATAGGCGACGTGCCAAATGCTGATATAAGCCCGAGGCTGAAGAACACAAAGGCCTGGATATTATAAGTATTTCTTCCCCATACAATCAGATTATTCTTGGTGCTTTGGATAAAGGCTGCATGCCGCCCAGCAAGCCAGCGCGCACAGAGGCTTGTGCCAACAGCAGCATATGGTGACATTGGTTTAGGGACAGAGTTATAAAACAGCAGGAGATTCTATTAGCCGCCTTGGAGGTCCACCCTTTGAATATATATGTCCCTCCATAACAAGCTGGATGCGGGGGGATTGATTTAGTTTAGGTAGAAAATGGGGGAAAAGGAGAGGAAGAAAGTGGAGCTGCATGCTGGCCTGAGTAGATCTGAATATCACTGTGGATGTGATGTAACCTGACACTTATCAGGGTCTCATTCAAAATAAGTATCTTAACATCCAGATTGGCCTTATTTTGGGCGAATGAGGATTTATTTTGTATTTTTATATTTGCATCAATTAGAACACAAGACCGGTTGTTCATAGAAAGTCGTTATTATATTCACTTAAACTGGATTCTTTCGTTAGAATTAATATGTGACTAATATTTCATCTTTAATCTCACTGAAGCGTCTTACTTTGGACATGTTAGGTCTGAAGTGGCTGGTCCGAAACTTTTTTTCTCTCCTTATGGCTTCATCTAAACGTTAATTAGAAGCAGAGCATCTGACATCATCAATCACCCGCTTTTGAAGGATTTTAATTGGATGATTCGCTTCGCTTTCACCTCTTATCCCCCCACCCCCCTCCCCCCAAGTAACACCAGGCTCGTTACTTTAACAGGTATTAGATTACACCAAGATACCCGGATGCTTGAATATCACTGAACCAGCATCTTCTTTGATTAATCAGACATATTTAGTCAGGTTAAAAATGCAGTATTACTGTCGTTTCAGCTACTGTCGTTTCAGCTATATCATTAACACATTATCACCTAATGAATCCATACGAAACTGAATTCTCAAAGAATCCTTATATATCTAATTCAGCTTTTGTTTGATGCTCAGTGGAGGTGATGACAAATGCAACAACTGCAATAAAATTCCCGAAAATGAATTTCGGTACAGAATCTTTTTTCCCGGAGGCCAGTGAAACATGTCAGCATCCACCTGTGTTCACCCCCTTTGTGTGTGTGTGTGTGTTTTGGTGTGTTTGTGTGTGTGTGTGTGTGTGTGTGTGTGTGTGTTTGAGCAGGACAATTGGCATTTGTGATTTCGTTTCCAAAACTCGCACCTTAATTTCACAGATGATTTATAAGTCCAAAGTAAAAATGAAAACGAATATACAGGTATGATTGATGTATTACACGATTTAAAAAAATCAGATAATACAACATCATCACTACAGTCCCTAGAACGCTGAAAGAGTTTATAGAACACAATAAAATAGCCTCTAAGGTTAATTATCTAGCACATATGCACTATAGATACACTGTAATGACCAATAAGAATATTATGAAGGAACACAGAGGATAAATATAAGCATGATAAGAACTAGAATTAAGATGCGAATTTCAAAATCACAGAATACGAACTAAAAATTGCAAACTGCACCAGAGGAAAATATATACGTACATATATATACACTGTGATCACTGTGATACATCAGATACACATTAATCCCTCAAGGAATATTTTGAATCCTTTAGGGATCTGATGGAAAAAATGATAATAAATTGAAAGTGAGGAAGATATAAATGTCCTGGAGTAGGATAAGATAAATGTCAAAGCACTAATGTCCCCACGACGCCTAAATAAATATTATAAAGTGCTATACGAATATTAAAGCAGATTATAAATGCAGTAAATGATCCATGGGCCACACAGATATAATGTAAACATATAGTGTGATATTATAGACCTTTAGAACAATATGATACCGTTAAATGAGTGATTCCATGTAGAACAGTCAGGAAGAAAACAAGTGGTTGAATGTGGGGTTAATTATTATTTAGGATCAGTGTGTGTGTGTGTTTTCGTCTAGCAGCGCAGCTCTCACAGCGCAGCATGTCGCCCTGTATTATGAGAGAAAACAGCTGTAAACGCTTCACACTATAACATGATATAGGAGGGCGCTGTGTGTGTGTGTGTGTGTGTGTGTGTGTGTGTGTGTGTGTGTGTGTGTGTGTGTGTGTGTTTGTGTGTTTCCATTATTACCCGGGTTGTTTCCACTGTAAAACACACCGCGTGATTGATTGAGATTGTAGAGGAAGGTGCCTGTGATGATGACGATGATGGTCCATATTGCATCTGCTGCCTGTATAGGCCATGTAGACAAACAACATATATGTTTAGTTCCAATGTATGTGCTGTTTTCTATTTAGCATAACATAAACAGATATGTACTTTCCAGGTCGTCATCCGCATCATCATTATTAATGAAAATAATACAAAGAAAAAACAGACAGAAGTAATTCTCGTAATAATGAAACTAAATCGTGTGTGTGTGTGTGTGTGTGTGTGTGTGTGTGTATGTGTGTGTGTGTGTGTGTGTGTGTGTGTGTGTGTCAATTAGGCCAATATCACTTTACAGCACTGTGCCAAGGTTCGGCTGTTCATAGTAGATGTGTTTCTTTCCGAGCTGCCCTTGAACGCGCAGTTTCATGTCGGCGGCCACGCGCAGGCACAGGTGTTCATCCTCACTACACCCATGACGTCACACCTTCACCGAGGTTTTCCCGTTTACTGATTGAAGAGTCAGCTGCATTTCCTTACGTCACAGTCTTGTTGATTAGATTTATGAAGACAAAATCATTTACGGAGGATTGATAGGATGTTAGATAAGACAATAAGGGGAATGTTTTTATAACGATGATGATGAGGAGGAGGATGTCATTCTGAGATTGAATACTAATATTTTTCTCTAATCCTTGCCCTCTGATTAAACAATGTTCACTGTAAGTCTTTAAATTTGGACTGACCCATAATAACATCACACACACACACACATACACACTCATGCTGTGTTTATAGTATTTTCAAAATGTAAGTACTAAAGTAACTCTTTTTATTGTCAAGTGATGCAAAGCACAGCAGAAATAATAGATGGAGTGACAGCTAAATAAACTACATCCCTTTATATCATCTGCCACAATAGCGCACTGTCAGCATTATGGAACCAGTGTGTGTGTCGATACATGAGCAGAGATGGAGAGTAGATACATTTACTCAGGTAGAAGTAAGCAGGTCTATATGTATATGCTGCTATAGATCATGCAGTGCACGCTGTTTGTCCTCATACAGCACACACAGGCCGTGAATACATCACATAACACAGATGAGCACCACCCATCAGCACTGAGGGCAAACACCTTACAGAGCACAATCTATACACCTTCACATCCATGCACCCCCACCCCTCTACTCTCTCCAGGGAGGGGACCAGAGTTCTACTCTCTGCTCTCTAATGGCCCACCAGGGTTCGTTTAATAATACAGAGAAGGAAACTGAGCAGCTCTGGCTGAATTACAGCATTAAGGCTGGATGTTTCCCCGGTTTGACTCTTGATTAGCTTCATTAATGGCTCATTAGTCCACTGGCTGAAATAGCATACATGAAATATAAGACAGAGGATTCATAGTGTTTCTATGAGTGTGTGTATGTGTGTGTAAAGTCAACTGCCCAAGGCTAATAATAATCACTAATAATAATAGTAACTATTATTATTATTACTATGATTATTGTGTTGAAACTGACAATGAAGTAGTGATCACCATATAGTGCTGACTAAATTAATAGACGATATAATTCTAGTAATTTAGTATAGGTGAAAACATTTCCTGGTTCTATAGCTTCTCAAATATGGCATGTTAGTACCTCTGTCTGTTTCATACTGCAAAACTGTGTAAAATGTGTTTATTTCACTGGTTCTGTCACACACAAATGATTTATAATTAGGGATTTGTCACTAAGTAAGTCACACCCACAGCCACAAATGTCCAGATGTATCCAGAGTGGAGCGATGGCCTCTGACGATGAGATCACAACAAACCACCTACAGCCACTACAACACTAACTTTCAACAGGCCAGAATGCTGGAGATCAGAGCGAAGACCATCACCAGCACTGATGAAGACGAAAACAAAAACCCCATCTGCTCACAAACAATCTACTGTTGTAAACACTAATACACACACACATCCTCTCATATGATGCAACAGCCTGCCAAGATTTACTTTGATGTTTTCTCCAAACTCACCTTATAGATTCCTACCTGCTGAGGGTGGTAAACTAAGTTTAGGTGGATGGGACCCACTAAACTCTGATGCTTATTAGACTGGAGTCAGATAGATTAATATTCTTAGTGTTTGTTTTAATCTACATGACACACCAGATGGGAGGTGTTTACAGCATCAGCACATTTCAGAGAGTATCAGAGAAGTTTTCAGTCAAGGTAAAGGAACAGGCCTAAGCTGGTAACGGATCCTATTATAGTAGCTTATGTTATTGTATATGCCAACTCCTATCTGATACTCCAAAGAGAACAAACAAATGAGCCTAATTGAACACAGTATAGATTGTTTTATGTGTTATTATTATCTTAATTTATGATTTCAATAGCATGTTTATTATCACCCAGGAGTCAACATTTTACATCCAGGCTTTGTATTGTCTCTGAGGGAAAGACATCAACATTTTTTAAAGAATGGATCATCTGAAATATCTTGTCCACACAAACACACACGTGCACACACACACACACTCTCTTTGATTTTCTCTCTCCAGCACAATTTATGTTTTGCAATTACAGCAGTGAAAAACAGCGATGACATTTAATTTGCCTCCGTAGAGGAAACACCACAAAATGTATGTAGCAGCATTATGACAGTCATCATTTGTCCATTAGTTCTACACTTTTAGCTGTTAAATGAACCGAGAATTTTATTTTTTTTCATAACACACAAAGAGTAAGACAACATAAGAGCAACAAACACACCACAACATTTTACAAAAGCTGAAGAATTGGGTTCTGGGATGTGATAAAGAAGCCTGTGTTTAGGCTCCTAAGGCCTATCTGCTAGTGTCACTGTACATATCTTGGCAAATGAAGATAAATGCTTGTGTGAGTGCACCACATTCCCAGGGAGCCTTCCACAAATTAATCACTTGCAATTCTATCCTTGTCCACTTGGGTGCCCTGAGGGTCCCCTCGATGCAGCGGCAAAGAGGTAATGAGGGCCACTGCGTCATCGGCTAAACGAGGCTGTACGTTGCCTCTATAAACGAGAAAAAATAAATGAGTGGGTGAAGCCTCTCACCTCTCTGGAGGAGCATTTTGTGGAGATGGTGTGGCGCCTCCACCTCCAACATCAGCGCCCCCCTACACACACACACACACACACACACACACACACAAACACACTCTCCACACACCCCCCACCCCAAGTCTGCCAAGTCTTCCTCTTCCTCTTCACATCAGGATTTCATTAAGCGGTGAGCAGCAGTGCCCCCCCCCCCCCCCCCCCCCCCCCCCCCCCCCACCCCTTCCACCTTCACTCCACTCCATCACCAGCTTCACCCTCTACCCCCCCTCCCCTTTCCCCCCTTTGCACTCTCCAGCGCCACTTTGCTCCCCAAACCAAATGAGGAAATAGCTCGTCTGGTCGCTGACAGGGCCGGGGTTCGGCCGTAAAGATAAATGACCCAAAGTATTAAAGTTTAACACGTTGACAAAACCCACCTGATCTGTGGGATTAATGCAAAAAAAAAATCCATAGGTGGAAAAAAAAAACAGGGGTTTGCTGAGGACGGGGTTGGGGGATTGGGGGGGGGTGGGGGTTAGGACACACAGGAGAGTAATAACCGGGCACTGGGAAGGTCAAACAATATTCAGGATAAGTAGTTATCCTGTGCTGAGAGGCCAAACTCTCCCCAGACACACACTGTACATGTCTTCCTCTGTGATGCATTTAAGGACGTGGACAAACACAAACAAGCACACATTCAAAGTGCAAGCAGCAATGCAATGACCCAAAGAGGTGATTTCAAGTTTTCACAATTTTTTCAGGATTCAGTCACTATGTTTACATGCACTAAGACCTCTGATCATTTGTCTGTACTGAAATTTTACTCACAAAATGATTTTGGAGGACATTACAACCGAATAGGTGAATGCATCCTTTCAGTGCAGCGTTCTATTCCTTCAACAGCACAAAGTTAAAGATTATAAATGCAGAAGTAAAAGCTTAAGAGATCTTGTGGATTCCCAAATGCAACTGTGTTATTCTATGAGGACACAAATGCCTTGCAAAAATCAATTTCAACAAAAGCACTTTTTTCCAAATATAACCCTGTGTGTATATCTCTACAACATTCTTTATACTCTACCTCACATTATGGGCCACATCGCACAAGCTGTGAAGCTGTGAGACGGCAATAGGAAGTTACGATAAGATAGCAATGCATTAATAAAATACAGACTGCTCAGGGTCAAAGGTCATAGAAAGACAACAGTGAGACAACAGTGAGGATATTTGTAAGCCTCATGCAGAGGAGCTTTCAGAGCCTTTTCCTCATGTTCCATGAATCATATCTGTATCGTTTAAAATGCAGCAACTTACAAAAACACTATGTCAGTGACCATTTTCCATCATTTCACTGAAAATTATTATGTTTGGTTAAATCTCTGCTGTATTACAGATAAATGAGTGAAATCACAGGATGATTGAGAGTGAACGCTGAGACTATTTACCTTCATATTAAGTATTTATCCACTTTATACATTTGTTTGTTACATCCTGATTGGAATCCATAAAGTGAGCATTCTGTGAGAAATATGATGACCCTGTAGCGCCTCCTACAGATGGAATCGGAGTACCACCTTTCACCACAAGGGGCATCACTACCTCAGTTGTCAATCATGTCTCATGTTCTCAGGTGGGAGGAGTTATGGAGGCGGGACTGGAGAGCAGCAGGTAGGAAGGAGGGGAAGGAATTGATCAACGTTTCTCTGTGATTCCACCTACTTCAAAATTCTTACACACTGATGAATAAAAGTTTAAAATATAAAATTGATTATGTTCATGCTATAGCAGCTCAAATCAAACACTAAGAGTTCTGTCATACAGATAATATGACAGAACTTATATTCATTTATAATATGAATGAGGAGAAAGAGCCCATGTTTTGTTTTTGTGCATGTTTAGATTATATTAATGTATGTTTACATTATATTCTTCACTTCAGTCAGCTTCCCCCTGTAATAGATATGGATGAAGCTCTTGATGAATCATTTTAATTAGTCAGGATTTATTGTTCCTGATGTGTCTGGATGCTGCTTTGGTCACATCTCTGATCCTGGCAAGAGTAAAAGTCTTGGGAAATGCAGAATTCTTGTTTTATTTCCAAATAACTTGTCAGAACACACAGTTTTAAGATAATAGATTGTGGCACATACAGGAAAAGTATGATTTAATTACGAAGATACACACTCATACAACAATACAACAGTTTTCCCTAACCTGAATATGAGCTCATGTCCCAAGAATCAGGTCAATGTAAATGCACTCATGTTGTTCTGGAATAAATTACTGATGCCCATGGAGAAGTGGGGTGGCTGAGTTTGTGTAGATTTATACAACGTGTAAACATTTATTATATCATATTTATAGAAATCAATATTATAAAAATAACCAAGCATGATGCGATGAGGAATATTCGTGAACATGCTTAAATGATGAAGATTAGGTGTACTGCCGTCTCATCAGCAGACAAAGGCTATTCTTCATCATGTGCATCATGGTCTTTGCAAAAATGACATCATAGTTGGGGACTTTTGAGAGGAGACTGTCAGTGGTCTGTTACCAAAAGCTGAAGAGAAGTTTGATAATTCAAGAAGACAGCAGCCCGTTTTCCATCTAAAATTCACATTTTGAAATGGCTAAGTCGGAGATTCGAACTGTCTAGAAATGTTGTGGAATGAGCTGGAGAGAATTATTCAGGCCGGAAATCCCAGAAATATTTATTAAGTGCAGCAGGATGATTTATAATTCCTCCTTTACTGTTGGGAAAGTCTGACCAGCATGGATGGATGGATGGATAGATAGATAGATAGATAGATAGATAGATAGATAGATAGATAGATAGATAGATAGATAGATAGATAGATAGATAGATAGATAGATATTTTGATATATAAGTTGCCTTCATAAAGACACGATCGTACACATTGTAGAAGAATAACAAACACTTCAGAATTATTGGCGAATACGGCACTTTTTGGCCCCACTTTGATGCAGTATATGGAACAATGTTTCCACCTGGGTACAATATAAGCTATTAAACTGAGTGTATATCAGCTGAGGGGCGGTGTAGTGCTCGCTGGAAAATGTTTGGATGTTTTTATCTAGCAGCTAAATCATTGTTACTGCTCTCATCTATTTTTCAGCAGAGATTTAAATTGAAGTTGCTGCTCTTGGACAAGTTTAGATGCATTTTTTTCTTCTAAATAAGAACAATGCTCCGAAAGTGAAGAAGTAAAATGAGAAGGTTAGATGATTCAACCTGTCTGGAGCCATGCTGATGTCACAGGCTTTAGGAGGCAGTTAAGCTTTAGACACAAGGGTTCATGCAATTATACTTCATCATATAGGGCATCCAAATACTTGAGAGACCAACATTTTTTGGGGGTGATTCAACCAGATTCAAACCAAGTATTTGCATTTGTTGATTTAGTTTAGTCACAGAAACAATAGGAGAGAAAAGTTTTTTCCAGTGAGCTTTTGACATTGAGCCAATAACTACTGAGCAAAACAGCAATGTTTTATGATATATGAACTTTTTGGTGAATATGATATGGACACAGCACCCTCAGACCTTTCTACAGTAGTCCTATTTGGGCCCCACTCATACGTCAAGCTAAAATATTTTAATGAACTGAAAAACAGGAAAAATAGCAATAGGAAAAAAATGTTGGGGAAGCATAAATATTAAGGGAGTGAAACTACTAAGGAAGGTCTTGGCCGGATCTGTGTCCATAACTTACCCAGACGCAGGAGTCCGTAAATATTAGGAATAGGCTCACACTCCATCCGAACCATAAGCAATGAATCCATTGAGGAAAAAGTCAAGCCTTGTGTGAGTGTGTGCACTGCAAAAACAGGAAGTTGAGCAAGTCTCAGGAGCTTGTTTAAATATGGTTCAGTCTAATTTTTTTCTTAACCAAGGAAAACTGTGCACCACAGGTACAAGGTTATTAGACTGTTAACCAGATATTTGATGTTGAATTTTCTTTGTATGTATTCAGTCTATTAGGTCTAAATATCCGCCAGAATTTCAATTGTATCTAGTTGTTTCAAGAATTTCAAGAAGAGTGTGTAGCCTAAAAAGCACGACTGAGGGGTTCTGAGTCTATCACAGAAAGACCCTTAGAGGCATGTTATAGAGGAATTTTTTATTTGTTCACATAGTCATTTTATGATGATACAGAAAGGGATTTGTGTCTCAGTTTCTTGGCTGTCGAGAAATCCTCCACAGCTGATATGACGTCACCCTCTGGGGCCAAAAGGGTTACATACTGTATGTCGCATTTCACATAATGTATTTGAGAAGAGGCAAAAGACGGAGGGAGGCCAATCTGGTGATCAGGGTGAGCGCTAAAAAAGTTCTAAATCACATATTCACTACAGGTTGGCCTCGTTTGTTCATCTTGTACAGTTCACAGAGTCACAGTCACCCCGCAACATGTATGTTAAAATCATTCAGCTCAATTTAATGCAGCTGAATTCATACGTATTTTGTTACTTGCGCAAATCTGTGTTTTGAGCTCAGAACTTATCAATCACCCACTCCATAGCTATGATTAAACTGTTATCTGCATATCCGCCAACATAATTTTCTCTTTGGAAATTCTAGTTGTAATTTCCTTGAGTGGTGTACGCAGATGTATCGAGAGTGTGTGTCTCCAGTAGAAATGAATTGCAGCTCACATCTGTCATTAGAATGTGCCTGAGAATGTGGCTCTAGTGAACGCTTTGTGATCAAATTTCGCTTCCCCGCTAGCAGTTGATTTTATCATTGAAACCGCAAGTGCTGCTAAACAGAAAAAAACACACAAGCACTCAGCCGCACAGCCAGAAGAGAGAGGATTGTGGTGATGGCATACTGGTTGCTCATCTTAAATAAGGACATTGAAATCTTATTAAAGTTTGGCATAATTATTTTGTTCTATTCTTCTATGTGGTGTGATGCATTGTTGACCACCTCCAAAGGTCTTGAGTTTTTGGATCCTAGTTTATTTTTCTTCTCTACTACACACTCCAATCTGCATTTTCCAAAAACACACTAGTGTCTTTGAAAACAACAAGAAAAAAAAACACCTCAACACATCAGTCAACTCCGTGTCCCATTTTTTACTTCCAGAGACTCGACAGTCTGTGCGCGGCGGCCATGGCACACCCCATCAGTGACCACATCCGCCATAAGCAGCCGGAGATGAAACGATATGGAGATTATCGGGACAAAAAGCCTCCCAGCTTGTCACGGGATGCAGAGCGTATTGTACATCCACATGTATTGAACACAAACCTGTCAGCGTCTGTGACAGCCCCATTCATCACACACAAAGCCAATCCTGTCAGCCGCACAATACGCTCTAGCTGTCCCTCCCCCTTCCCCCCTCTAAGTGACAGCATTGAAATGAACATTAGGACACCCGGGTATGTATTCAAATGATTTGTTTTTCCGCCTCTAACAGAAGCTAATTTCCAGGGGCAAATAAACCTGGGAATCATTTTGAAAGGATGAGACTTCTCTTATTGACACATCATGCGGCCTACTGAGGCGTGCAGGATGGTTATCACACAAGTATTTAAATCTGGTATATCAGTGTGATTTGAACTAATACATGCTGTCTAATTAAGTTTTTTAGTTCTAACCTACCCATACCTTTCTCAGTCAAACAACTAGCAACCACACTGACCATCCAAGACAGTGAATATCATGGGTATGAACAAATTAAGTCAATGGCAGGTATTAGGACGAACATAATAAAACACTACATTTAATCTGGATTTACATCTCCAAATTTGGAATATATTCCTCAATACTAAGATTAACGCCAAAATGAATTTAAGTCTCCTCCGCAAACATGGTGACACAGTCTGGATACATGAGTCAATACCAGTAATGCCTTTAATTCTTACAGCGATTAAAGGCAAAAATTATATTATGCTATTAACATGCATGGAATCGTCAATAGGATTCTGTTGTAAACGTAACATGTTGTGTAATCACACTATGATGCTACTCTGCCCATTGAAGGAATGCACTCGGCAGTGGCATTTATATGCCTTAATTACTCGATTTACAATGCAAACCTCAAATATGACCAATATTCTATGGTATAAAAGATGTTTGAAAACATGAATTATTGCTTTAATCTCAGCATAATCAAAATTTGCTGTTGACATTTATCCACCTGGCTCCTGGTAGCACTACAGTCACGCACTAACAAATACAGATGAAGTCAAATGTGACAAGGTGTTTACAAAGCTGATACTGATACTTAAACTGAGAATAAACAACATTCTGATATGTCATCCAAATGCCTGTTTTCATTTGGAACTCTAGGTTGAGGGTCTAGAAAATTTAACAGCAGCGAATCTGAAGTCCATATTAAGCCCCCTTCAAAACAAATGTTGCGATATTTGAAATTTGTGTACCCATATGGAAATGTTGATAAAACAAAGAAACTGTTGAAAATTCACCCAATGCATCTCAATATAGTTTTTCCCAAACCTGAACTACTTTCCTACAAATGCAGATGAATCTACTTATCTACATTAATTATTGATACATTTATATGTGCAGTTGATGATGTTGTGTTGATGGAATTTTTTATGATATGAAACACTGTTTACATGATCCAGAAACTAAAGCATAAAACTGGGAAATACCACTTTCTGACCAGGGGGGTGCCAAGACACGTGTGCTCCTTTCTTTCACATCAAAGACACTTTGAGTTCTTCCTCTCTGCTCCCATGAGCTGCGACGTAAACACACACTCAGTGCATAAAGCTAACTACCAGAGAGCTACAATAAACTGCCTTGTTTACCCTAACATGCTGTCTTTGAGAGTTTCTCTAACTGACAACACATTAGCCCGAAAGGAGACTGTTACCAGAATGACTGTCGGTTACCCACAGAGCTAAGTCACTAAGCTAACAGAGGGGAAATGTGATAAGTAATGTAAAGCTCAGAGTTACTGCCCTCAAAGTTTTCACAGAGGAACAATCTTGTAAATATCAAACCTTGCTAAGTACCTTTTTTTTATGAAGGGGTGATGCTGTTTTAGGGAGAAGTATTGGCAGTGTCGTCCTAGTGTGATGATGGCAGCCATTGTGATGTGTCACAGGCTAACATGGCCCAGCTTTAGCTCTGAAGGCTCAACCTTCCATCTGCAGCCTGTCCCATACCATGGGTATTGTGTTGTATGCTTGTCCATATGTTTGTGTTCATCTGTGAGCACTTGCTTGTGTGTAGGTACTGGTGTATGTGTTCGCGTGTGTGTGTGTGAGTGAGTGTGTGTGTGTCCTGAGTCAGCAGACTCACAGTAATTACCCATAGATCCAGTGGCAGAGGAGCTTTGCAGCGCTGCGAGCACTGACAGGGGCAGCATCCTTTCCAGAGCGTTCCCAGGGACTACAGACTGCAATAACACCACTCAACAGGCCTATCAAGTTGATCCACATCACATTTTCACACAATTGCAACCAGCTAACCTATTTATGCTGTAAACAACAGCAGCAAGCTAATAAAACAACTCATTGCTCTGTGTGGATGTAATCCAATGAAGTGCCTTCTTAAATAATGTCTCTTGTACTGTTCGCAATATTGAGTAAAGAAACGTTGGTCTCAATATGTCTTTGATGAACATAATGAGACTTTTCAATAACAGATTCATAAAGAATGTATGAATTGAGACGAAACTCATGCGTCGCTGTCGACGAGCTCTGCCAAAATGTTCGCTTCACTTTGTGTCACTGTCCTGTGAAACCAAAACAGCTCATATAGTTCCGAATATCTTCACGTCGTACGTATCGATGGCCACTCACAAACCTTATCACAGCAGACTGATGTGACATCCTATTGACAGTTAAACATCACCTGTTGTTTATCCTGATGCTATCACAGCTAGCGGGAACTGACAGACACTGAAGGTCTCTCAGCTGAATGGCTTTTCATTAAATGGTGTCTGGCCATAAACTCTTATTGCTTGTGTTTGGGAATTACTCTATGTGTAGGATAATCTTGTTTTCATCTACAGTGTAGGCACCAGTTATCAGAACACAAAAGTGTACAAAGGAATTTGAGAAAAAATAAAATATTGATGATTCAGTCCAATTTCTCATCAAGCAATAAGCAATATATGGAGCAATATATTGACTACATTATGAAACTCCTTTCATGAAAAATGCTGTTGATTTGTCTAAGTTGGGTTTCATTTTGTTTTTTCAGTGTGAATTTGACAAATGGATTGGACTTAAATTGTGAGATGAGTGTTTTTTAAGTTGTTTCATCTATCTTTGAGTCCTAAAGGTCTAATTTTCTTAAATTCTGAATTTGATTTAAAAAAAAAGAATTTCACCAGATTGCAGAATATTTAGTTTGTTTCTGTTGTGGGATTTTGTGTAGCGCATGATCTGGTCTCCACATATGTCAACGATGCTTTAGATTATTGTAAAATATGTGAAAAAAAGAGCACGGCACGAGTTGCACCTGCAGTGAGTTGCATCATATTTTGTGCTAACAGTTTCAGTGTAAACATTGTTGTCGCCCTTCTCAGTTTCTTTACACGTTCTTCACATCTAAAAGGCAAAATCACTAAAGCATATTAAGCTCCACATGGACTCACCTGGTCAGTCTGTTTCATGATTATCATAACTGTGACTTCCTATAGTCTGGAATGACCATAAACACATCCTCTACGCCATTGGAGTGAGCTCATTTGGAAGTCAGTGCACTTTTCCCTAGTGAATGCCTCCCCCAAGCCCCGCCCTCCCTCCATGCTTTTATTTTTAATTAACCTCTCAAAGATACTCTGTTGTTGCTTCCTGTGTCTGTGTCAGGGAGGTTAATGATTTCAGCGGTCCAGGGAGACGCTGCAGAGGACAGATCAATGCACCTCAATTCCCTGCGCCTCATGTTCAGTCTCACTTGCCGGACCACAGTGAAAAGGAGCGCCGGCCTGCACTGATTGTGTAGCAGTGGACACCTCATCTCTGCCACGTGCGCTCGACACGCATACGAGCATGCATACGATAATCCAATGCACCAATGCAAACGTGCACACCAGAACACATTAAAGACCTGCAGGGGCAAAGAGACACACACAGATAAGCACATGAACAACGTAAACACTGAACTCACTGACCACTGTACTCAATGCTGTGCAAAAATACAATCTGAAGTCATTAAGAATTAATTAAGAAGTAATTAAGAATTTTCCTTCCAAACAAAAGCATTTTGATCACCAAATCATTAAATTAAACTATAGCTGAAACAATAGGATATAAGATATAAAACAACCATGAACCCAATGTAATATTCATTGAGTAAGAAGTCTTGTACTTTAAATAATGATTTTTTTCTCTGCAGACTGAGAAAAGAATTGAGACAAACCTAATTCACTGTAGTGTTGTTAGTGTTTGTATATCTTATTTCATATATGTTTTGATGCAAAATGACCACAGGAGCTGCAAAGGTGATATTGACTTTGGCAGTTTGGGATTAACACACGGCACAATGAATTCAAATGATGAAATAAAAATAAACCCCACAATAATAGCTGCTGTTATAAGCAAATTAGCCGCATTTCTAAGTTTTAACTACACCACTTAAATTCCTGTAATCCTTTAATGGAGAGAGCAGAAAACAGGGCCTAATTAATTGTGAATGTGTCAATACTGAGCTGGAAACCAAGAGGTTGTGTTTACTCATTTACCCGTTCAGTGAAGGAGCATTGACTTTGTGTCACCATGGATGTTTATTTTTAAATGCTATTGATCCAGAGGTAATAATGACCACCGCTGGAAACACAGCATTAAAAAGTCACTGTGCTGAGAAGTTGAGTGTATTTTTTCCCTTGAATGTTTAAGTAAAATATGACAATAAACAGATCCTTGAGTTGGAAACCCAGTTCATATCATAGAAATACAGATGAGCGACTAAGACAAATCCATAGAAATCTTCATTATCAGTTAGTGCTCTACTTACCTTACGTTAATGTGTTTATGTCAACATGTCTCACCCCTGGTTTGGCCAAGTCATGGCTGACCAATCAGAACTGAGCTGGGATTTTGGAAAAGGTCTTAAAGGAGACGTACACCTGCTCACTTTCACTCACTGTGCATAGCGATGCTATAGGGAAAATCTGTGAAAGTGCACCAGTGTGTATTTTACACATTACAGCATGGCAAAGGTGTCAAAAAGAACCCCTAAATTAAACTTAGAATACAAAAACCTGTGTCCCCCTTTCCCCCAACATTTGTCTGATACATTTACATTTTTCCCTTTATGTCCTTGTACTGTGTTGATAACTATTAATGTTAATATTTTGTCACAAGTACTGTGAGCCATGTTGAGACAGACTATAAAGCTTTGTCAATCTTGATTCTTGACTCAAAATCCATCCATGAATTGTGCTATAGGCTGAGCTGGTCTCACTGTTCAACATACAGTAGCTCTGAACTGCATACAGACACATAAAATGATAACGGAAAACAGCAATATCAAGCTCAAAAACAAAGGTGCAACTTAGTGGTATGTCCCTTTAGGTGTACAGCTCTGAGGTGTTGTGTAACAGCACACAATAGAGCCGTGAAGGCACCAGAACTAACTTGGCCTCCTGACAGGAGGACGCGGGCTCCCCATTGAGTTCATCTCAGCACGTCTCCTTGACTATCTGCGAAACACTTACTCTTCTACTCTCAATAACCCGCCCCTCCCTCCTTCCCTCTGCCTTGATATGTAACAGAACGCAAGAGGGAAGATGGAGTAGACGTCCATAATCAAAGCCGGGCTGTTCCCCCCATTGTGTCTCCTTCAAACAACCACAAGCAGGACCATCACCGCCTTCCCTGCTCGTGAGTGCCTTTGAAACATCAAAACTGACTGACTGTAGGGAGCCTGGGCATTGAAAAAAAGCCTGCCGATCCACATTTGCTGTGCTGCAGGTATTCAGCACGTTGGCCTGAGCTCTGAACCGGCCCCACGCTGGGTTCTGTTCACAATTGGATGTCTCTATCTGTGGAAAATTCACCCCTTCCTATCCCTGCTCCCCCTCCGCCTCCCTCTAGTGCTGCACTGGCAGCCAGGATGCATCAATCACCGCACGCCAGGGGAATGACATCATGGTGCATTGGCAGGGCTATCTAAGCAGGGACAGGGAGTTTTTCAGGAGGTTAACAGAGATAAATACAACTTCTACGAGTTCCATCCTGCTCCGTGAGAACCTTGTCTTTATCAAGGCTGGAGGACGACAGGGCTGACTCGTGTCCTCAGCTTTTGGCCCCGTTCCCCCCTTTTCCTCCCCATATTTGGTCGTCTGTCATTCGTTTTCATCAGCACCAAACCTTGTTGTTCCTCTTACGCTGCGGTTGAAAAGTCATTTAATAGTCAGGAGACTAAATAAAGCTCAATGACGCGAGGGTGCAGCTAATGATGCTATGCAACATGATCTTGGGCCCAGTGTCAGCGAAAATCGTGATGATAAGTTTTCATTAACGAGCGATATGACCACAGTGAAGATGTGACAATGAGAAGGAAGTGCTCATTGATGATCAACGACCAAAATGTTACTTTAATAGTCTAACTAGAATCTGACAAAAATATTTGTGATGACATTTTTACTCAAAGTACTGTAAAGAAATTATAATGGAATGACTTAAACAAAAATTGGAACTCTCTCATTTTTGTCCACTAAATATAAACAAAAACTAAGGCATTACAACATGACAAAAATCGGATTTAGATGAAAAAATAAAATGACATATATAATATTATATTCAATATATTCAATATAGTAAGTAGGCAGGCAGTACAGAAGTCGGTGCCATAAATCTTGGACCATTTTGAAAGAATATATATGAGTCACATCAGCTGGCAGGTGACAAAATCCTATCAACAATCAAAGTTTAGGGTTTTTTTCATTTTAAGGTTATTTAGCCTGAACCTACAACTATATGGCCAAAGTGGTATAATTTGTAGTAGAAGTAGACAAATTACTGTGTCACATGATACCATCTGGCCAATCACATCCCTGTTGTTGGAATAAGAGCGGGGAAAACAAACAACACAAGCAAAATGTTACTGGCTAACCTGAGAATCAGTTCTAGTCGAGCCTATAGAGGAGCTTTGTTTGACTGTGTTTGATTCAATGTAACTTGCTGAAACGTTTTGTTCAGTGATGAGACACAGATTATTGCAACTCATTATTAAGAATCATCACGCAAAGTACGAGGTTGTTTAAAGCTCTGGTTCCTGAACCGGCACTGGTAACTAGACTTCACAAACCACCAAATTGTCTGAGATGTGTTCAGATGTTCTCTCTTGTTGCAACCATAACCTTCAACTCGCCCATGTCAAATATGGCTGGTAAGTCAAGTTCACGAAGTTGATGCACCATTCTTTCATGATTCTATTCATTTTTACCAACACAGTTAAACATTAAGCTTAACACATTCTAATCCAGTTAATCTGAAATGATAGTAAAATACACCTCTTCTCCTGAGTGCTCTAGTGAGCAAGCATGAATGACAGAGGAGAAGCTGATAAGGGGGAGAAAATCTGGTTTTGCTTTCGCCCCTCATCCCTCTCTTGGCCTGTGAGCGCCAATAAATCCCATATCCAAAGCTATTAGATTGACAGAGCTGAGCGCTGTTTGATGTTCACATGTCTGAGAACAGGCCCTGTGCATTCCAGGGGCCAAATGCACTTTGGCTGTCATCGGCAGCCCTACATTTGGACATAGGTGGCATTCATGTCAATTATCCGTGCCTTTGACAATTACGTGTCCAAGATAATGCTTATCTTTTCACCTTTTCACCTGTGCTGAAATGCTACGAGGCTACACTATCACCATGGTGAAGATATCGTGCAGAATGCCCTCTCAGTCTTTCATTTAGTCACGCCACGTGTTGGAATGCATTTATGAGATAAATCCCTCAGAAAAAACAAAAATCATGCGGCTTCGCCTTAAAACTAAGACCCAGGAGCTAGAAAGAGGCCGAAAAAGAATCATTAATCAGCTGCTCTGTGAGCCTGATGCATGTGCAAAAAATTGTATTTGTTCAGAGAAAACAACACGTTTTGGCAGAAAGCCTTCAGGGTGACGTGACAAAGAGGATAAACAAAACATGAGGTAAGATCTTGAAATGAAGGGGAATAAGATAAATCCTTCTAAGATAACCTATCAAGGCAACATCAAGTTACAGGCCAATGATTGATAAAGGAAAATAACATAAATAATCATTGCTACATCCCACTACATACTTGCATCGCTTTAATGCCTGAAAAGCTTCAAGCTGAACAGGAAGTTTCAAGTTCTCATTTTAAAAGCATTAAATCGTATTATCTAATCTATTTTTTACTTCTTTTACAAACTATTCAATATGACATAATTTCACGACATTAAGTACTTTCAAATGCAGAGCAGAGTGTTAGAACTTGCATCCTGCGAAAAAGGAGAAAAATACTGTAAGTCCTCATAAATGAGAGGCTTAATCCTCTCCACAAACCTCTTGTCCAAGCTGGACAGCCCTCAGGATAACAAATTACCTTCTCAAGTACACCGCTGAGGTTTTAAGCGCAGGGATGAGGCCAAGGAAAAAGGGAAAATTGCATGACCCAACGACCTACAAACTCTTAACCCCCTGGCCTTAGTCCTGGGCGCCTCCCCAAGAGCTCTCAAAAAGCCCTGAGTCAAACATCACATTTGGACTGCGCCTCCCTGACCTTTACACGCGCTGTCACTCCAGGTACTCGCTATTCCCCCTCATTTCAATAGAGCGAGTGGAGGAGGAGGAAGAGAGCGAGGGGGGGTGGGGGGTAGTAGATTGGAAGAGATGAGAGCTACTGAGGATGGATAGTCTTGGTGATTAAAATTAAACACACCCCCCAGGAATTTCTAGCTGATTCTCATTATTTCAGCTTTTTTTTTCCTCCTTTCCACCATCCTCCCTTCCTTCCTCTCGCCTCTCCTCTGCATGCGCGCCGAAGATGGGAGAGCGAGCGAACGAGTGAGAGACACGTTGACATGAGGGTGCTAAGTGGATTTGAGTTATGGGCAGTTGGGCGATGTGTTTGTTTAACCATCTGGTAGCGACTCCCTCTGTTTTTGTGATGGAGTGCCTGTGGAAGGAAAGAGTCCAGTCCCAATATGGATGCACCCATGCACTGTTGATGTGACAGGGTCAAGCTATAAGGGAAGCAGCCAGATTGAATGATGCACATTTGATTAGCTCCATCCTGTAAAAAACAAAGATGAATACGTATATTTTGTTAAATTATGAAGCTTGGACATTTGATACTTGGTGTTCATATCAAGGCAAAGTCAGGATACCATAGTGAATGCAGTGCAGAGAGGTTTCTATAAGTTCATTGAGCTGGTCTGGATGACTGTCAGCCTTATGCTTCACACTTTTGCACAGCACCATAACATCTTTTACATACCATTTTACTAATGTCTTCATCACCCCCTCATCAAGTTCTTCAAAATATTCCCAAACTGCTTGCTCCTGTTTTCTTTACTTTATCTTTATTTTTGTCCAAATCAACAAGGATATTGCTACTTTTTTGTTTCATTCCTCCTTGATTCAGTTCTGTTTCACATAAAATATTTGGTAAATGAAAATGTACTGTCACCACAGCCATGTGAGCTCACTCCACTCATTGATCAGAAATGTCTAGGGGCGGAAGCAAGAAATCAAAACAAGAAGAATTATTCTCAGCTCAGGAAGCATTCGAACATGGGACAGCGCCAGAGTTTGGATATTTTCCTAGTGATAGTCATCTTTGGGCCATGTGCTAAAGTAATCTATGCCAGCAGAACACTGCATTTGAATAAACTGCAAGACAACCACATATTGTTTTATATGCCGGGTAGAAGTGCCTCAGGTGTCTGATAAGGAGAATGGATCAGATATTGATACAATAACACATTAACCTTCAAGATTTGTTAGATAAACTCAATATGTTGCAAACTTTTTTTGCTTTGCTCTTGGACTTCTTTTCACTGTTTGGCTGCTCCTCTCTGCTCACCTGCAGGAGCTCGGCTTTCCAGGATGGGTGAAATTTATACTTCAGTGGCAGTTACCAACACTTGACCACGATGAGTCACTGAGTTAGGATCACTCGCCGTTTTCCCACCTGTCGAGGTAGGCAAATGTTTCTGTGGGAACTCGCAACCAAGATGGACCAAATTCAGTTTTTAAAACGTTAAAGGAGTAATGTTAACACTGGCCTGTATTTTTAGCTTGTTTTTTATGCTTATGACTCTTTATAAACACATCACAGACAACAAAGCAAAGCTCACAATTGTTGTAGACACCATTACCATGAGATTCCATGTGTTGAAAAATGATCATTATGAATGAAAATTCAGGTAAAAACCTACATGTTTTTCAATAAACAAAGATGAAATGTCTGTACTTTCATATCAACAACTTTCAAGTCACTTACCCTTGAAATAATGCATTTGGGCTTCGAATGCTCCTGTCTAAATTGGGATAAGAGTAGTGAATACTCTTCACGAAGGCTAAAATGCATGTTACAATTCTTATTTTTACAGAGTAAATGCAACCTGCATTTGGAGCTTCCCTTTCAAGATTCAACTGTCATTGTTCCATTGAGTGGCTTCAGAAATTCCTGACCACTGGCCCTTTAAATGTGGGCGGGTCACCTAAGCTTTTTGACATCATATCTCTGGTAAACACGGCCCGATTGGAGCAAACAAGATGTCAATCTGAAGATCACACGCTCTACTATTACATTACATTACGATCATTTGGCAGACGCTTTTATCCAAAGCGACTTACATTACATTACCACCCTTCGCAGAGGGGGGAGCAATTGAGGGTTCGGTGCCTTGCTCAGGGGCACGTCGGCAGGGGCTCGAACCAGCGACCCTCCGGTTCCCAAGCGGAAGCACTACCCACTGAGCCACTGCCGCCAACTTGGATGGACTACTATTGGATGAAGGCGACGTCAATCAGAATAATATTCAAGCAAAGTAATTGGTCCGATAGCTGTTTGCGAGTGGAGGGTGGGACCACAGCTTGGCTATAGCTCAGATCATCCTGTGAGTCTGGATATAGTTTGAAAACATTACAAGCTTCAAAATGTCAGTGAGTGTGCAAATCTATTCCATATTTTGGCAGTGTTATGACGGAGAGAATGTTATAACTCTGCTGCTGTTGGCTGTTGTCTGTTGCTGGTCAGCTTCAGTGGAATTGTGTGATGCTAAACGCTACTTAACCTTCTTGGCTAGGTGGCTAACTAGGTTGCTTTTGTGAAATATTATGTTCAAACACTTTTATGGCTGTTGTTTGGAAGTTGGAGTGTCTTGTCATCGGGTGTGTAAAAAGAGGTGGTTCTTTACAGGTTCTTTTTAACAGAATCACGGCAGATATAAGCTCATTTCCATGTGGGAGTGGGTAAATTCATTATCCAATTGTCTGGTTTGAGACTGTACTGTCCCACCTGGAGGTGGCGCTTTCATTTATGCAGTAACCCTCAAACAGCTGATCCACTTATTTTGTCAAAGATTAATTGATGTTTTGTCTGAAATATTTTTTTTATCAGATTGCGTTTTCACATTTCTGAGTCATATGTGAAAGGTCCATTTGCAAAATGTATGCATATTGTGTTTTCTATAGTGTGAATTTCCTGTAACATACATTCATTTGTTCATCCATACATACATTGAAATCTGATGCTAAAAAAAAGACATCAACAGGGTCTCAAATTAACAATATTGGTGCAGGGCAATACAGCACACATGCACAATGACACACGTTGTTATTGTCTTCTAACACTGTGTCAAAGAACATGCCAGATCCCAGTTATCATTTTCCAAGGTTTTCCACTTATTGAATCTCGTGTGTGGAGGGATTTTGTGCGGCTGGATCTCTCTGTGTGCAAAGCATTGTTCATCTTCTGCAATTACATGTGAGGTGGCAGTAACCAAATTAGGCGCCTCTTATTGAAGCAGTGACATGGAATTCTGAAGTAATTACAGCGCCTTTTAATAACACGCCCGGCAAATTCACTTTTTAATCTCAGCATCCTGAATTATTAAGCAGCTGTTTCCACCTCCCCACTTCTTTAAAGTGCGATCATCCTACACTAGGGGAGAGAAATGAAATGTTCAGACATAAAATATCCCCCGCAAATGCTATGAAACCCCAGCACACTAAATTCTTTAAATAGATTCAAACATGTATTACATAAGGGTTCTTAAAATTGACAGGGTTGTGAAAGTGCTGTTTAAAGGAAAGGAAAAAGTGCAATGTCACTCACCTTGATTCACACTATATGATGCATTATTCAGACCTGTAAACGTTTTAAGATAAGATAGGGTGCAGGGCAGCCATTATACGGCGCCCATGGAGCAGTTGGGGGTTCGGTGCCTTGCTCAGGGGTACCTCGGCAGTGCTCTGGAGGCAAACTGGCAACTCACCAGCTACCAGTCTGCTTACTTGGTCCATACGGGTCCACTCTGGGTAAATCTAATGCGTGGAATCAAGCCAAATTGATTTGTGTGCATGTAGACTTAATGGCATTGCTCAGTGTGCACAGTAGTGTCAATAGAGAGTAGAACTGAATCAATGTGTTTTCATAATAGATTTAAATATGATGAAATGATTTGACTAATTTGTTTAGACAAGCACACAGGTATTAAACAAATCCCTGTGATTGAAACCAGTTATGTCATCCATCCTTTCCTGCTAATACTGCTATACAATAAAGTCAAACACACCAGCCACTTATATGTCCACTGTGTCCAAAGGGAGGAAAGAGTTCAAGGTCAGGGGCTGGAAGCTCACAAATCTTCCGCTTTCCTTTTCCAACAACACTAAAGTGACACAACAGCTATTAAAACTGTATCGTGTCTACAGAGAGCAGCAGCAAGTTAGTTAGTGTTGGCAATCACAGAGCATCGACCCTCGCCACAGTCCAAGTTTCGATCGATGAAAGTCATTCTCTAAAGGGGGAGATGGATGTTGAAACTCCTGATTTCTCCTTTAGCACCTCATTCTGTTTTTCACCTCCTTCATCTTGGAGAAATGTCAGGAGAACAGTAAATGTATAAAAGGTCAGCGGCGTACTAACAGACCCTTCCAAGCTTTCATTACATTTGCTGTTGGCTATAGCAGAGGCGCTTGGGCAACGGCGTTGACATTTGGTTTGTTTTTACACCATGTTGAGTCTCACACAGCTGTAGCTCCTAATAATGTCAGAGGAAAAGATCTCGGGGCACCTTGTGTTGTGTTTATTGCTACTGTGCAGGGGACAGAAACACAGTTATGAGTCATGGCACAAAACTACCATCGACAACAAAATCAATACCTGAGGTTACACTTCTAAAGTCGGAGCAAATAACTTTTCTCTGTCTTTTTCTTTACAGTTGCTTCATGCATAATTACTGGTGTGTTCATGTTCCAAATATGGAGCTCAGTAGGTTTCATGTGGCATTAAGACCAAAGCTGGTGGTTCAATACTTTATCAGTATTTTAACTCCTTCCTTGATTCCTTGCATCTTCCAAAGGCTTTGGCCTGACACAAAGTTTGGAGGGACAGAAGACTATGACTGGTTATGAATTGTAGTAGAACAAGAGGGTAGGCCACCAACAACTCTTGATTTAACCCATTATGGACTGAAAGAACCCATGAAAACATTAATTAATCTCTGTAACAACCCTGTAAAAAATGTGATAAATGATTCAAGCCTAACATTGTTTAATAAATCCTTCATTTCTTAGCTACTGTAGCTGTAAATCATTGCCTCTGACATAATGACCATGAAGAATGTCCCCCCCAAAAACAATTCACCTTTCCCACCACTTTGGATACCAGTGTTTCCCACATGAAAATCAAGGAAAACACTGAAAAACACCGTTATAGGATATTTTCCATGCAGTCTGGATTACTGGAAAATTGGCAAAAATCATCAATCATTATAAAATTCAATCGTTTTTTTCACTCCGTATGTTAATTTATACGCAGACTTGGTTGGAGGGGTGAATATCACCTTCATGTTTTGGTTGGTCTGCTTTTCATTGCCCCATGAAGAGTCCAGACAGAGTGCTGAGTTTCAATCGTCAGACAGTCGGTTCTGCTCAGTATTAGCTTATCTTATTATTTATTGAGCCAGAAGGATTTGTGATTGGTCACATTTGAAGGAGGGGAAGAACACTTTTCAAAAACAGATGCATGCGTGCACATGAACAGACCCATGTGGTGAAAAGTGGAAAAAAAGGATCGTCTATAATTTATCACTCTTACTGTGAACACATGAAGACATCAAACACTACAGAGGCGAAACATCCACACCAGGTCAGACGGACGGACAGACAGACAGAAAGAAGAAAGAAAGTAACCAAGAGCCCTAGCGACAGATGATGTACGTCTTCGTCCTTTTTTAGCTTGTCACACCCCATAAATTAGGTTATGTTTTCATATGCAGCCTTTAACACTTGCTCACCATTTGCTTTGTTGCATTTCCACGTCGCCTTTAAAGCCAAAGCCTGAAAACACACACATAAACACTTTCACACACGCTTCATTTAGATCAGGGACCATCTTTGCGCTTCGCTCTACCGGTCGGTCAAGTGACTGCATCAAACCGCGGCGGCGCAGGTTAATAAAGTTTGGGCTGCGGCATGTAAATTGTCAATTTGCCTCGGCTGGACGCTCAGGGGCGCAGTGACAGTGAAAAAGCACGGTGGGGCGACTCAATTGACACTCCTTCCAGGTCAGAGGTTAATGAATGATTATTTCTGTATCCCAGCAGGCGTTACCCGCTCTCCCGTGGCCAGGAGGGTGAAAGAAACTCAATTTAGGCAAGATAAATCCCAGGGAGATAATTTGCTGTGATTTAATCAGGGCTGAACTGATTGCTGTGGACAAGGAAAACATAACCAAGAGGAATTGGTTTATTGATCTGCTTAAAAGAACACACTGACTAGCAGAGGACTCAGTGCTAATCCATAGAAAGTGGTTTAATGGCCAGTGATTACGAGGCATTATCAGTGAAGGTCTAGCCTTTGTAAGTGTAAATGATTCACAAGACATCCTGCATGGAGGTGGTAGATTAACAGGAAGGAGCTATTTATTTGGCTCAGAGGTGAACAGCAAACTGCATTGTTGCCGTACGCTCTCGATTATCAGACTCTATTGATTTGTCTCGGTAAAGTATTCAGTCTGTATCTCAGCTCGAGCGTAGATAGTCTGAAAGATAGATTGTACGGTTGACATTTTATCCCAAACAATTACGCGAAAACTACACGGCTTTGGTTTATGTCATGTTTCAAGTACAGAGCTGTGAAAGTCTTATTTTTTGAAAGCGAATGAAAAATCTGTCGGTGCAAAGGCGAACATTTCTAGAATATTCCAAATGTGTGTGTTGTTATCTTAACATAAAAAAAGAATTACGCCAGAAAAAAGGATAACAGATGTTGGTAGTTCATTGTTTGACCTTGTGTGGCATAGGTCAATACAATCTTAGTCGCTTCTATGATATCATGATTGATGTGTGGTGAGTCGCATAACTAAGACGAGTAGAAACAAACAGCAGGAAACACATCAGCAACATTTACACGGACACAAATGTCGTGCTTAAGTCACAGAACACACAAAACCGAACCAAGATGTTTACATGAGGTGTGTTCACTAGTGTCCAGTTATAATCCTGTTTACATGAAGGTTATGTTACATCACATGTTTATGCTGGACATCCTCACAGAGCGTATAGAATCAGAGGGTCCCAAACTAAGACAGTGAGTAATGGAGCGATTTATGTGTTTGCGTGTCCATTTAGAGCCTGAATAGTGCGACTAATACCGGCCTGGACCAGCTCTTTCAGCCAGACTAAGCTTAGCCTGATTAAAGTCTTAGTGCCATGTCATAGTTCTGACAGCCTGCTATCCTGAAACAAAAGCCCATTGCTCCAAAAAGCCTATTACAACGAAAATACATACTTTGAGTTGTTGGAAATCAGTAACTGCTTTAACATTTTCAAGCACTTGATGAACTGAAGAAGCACACAGACAATTATGTCTTTATTTATGAAACACCATTACAACTACATATTCTTGCTTCTCCAACGAACTCTCCAATGTCCATGAATATTTGATAGGGTTAATCCAAACTGTGTGAAGTGTGACCAGAGAAGTTGTTGTTGTTGATTTCCCAGTTGCATGATAACACATGAGCAAAAGAACACCGCACAACGTTGTATGTCCTTTTGTCTTGTCCATAAATGATGATTATTAGCAAAGACAGTAGTTCTATCTTAGTGCTTGAATCAACATAGTCATCAGCTTGTAGAATATTGAGCTTTGTTTCTGGTGTGGGGCTTTTGTGGTGAAGTGATGGTCTTCATGAAGGAGGATTTGAGCAATGATTCTGCAGAAAAATAAATATCATTTTAATGTGTCTCCCTCTGACACGGAGATGCAACAGCTTTGAAATAGATTATTGTGTGAAAATGTCTGTGAGTGTGACCTGAACTCAAATCACTCCCCCTGCCTCTTGACCCAGAGCCTTGCTCATGGAAAACTGCCGAAGCAAACTGAGAGGAGAGACAGAGTTCAGCATAGATTTGATTTCACTCCGGGCCAGGTGTGGGCTTTGTACTTGCTACGAACCGTACCAGCGCTCCTGCCTTCCCTCCAACATTCTATTATTTATAAGCTCTTTTGCGTGACTACGTTACAATGTAATTGCTAATGCCTAAATCAGAAGTGCTCAGAGATGTTCACCATCCCTCTCTGTGAAATACAGACACCATGGCTGGAAGAGGTATCTTTTTTTTTTGACACTTATAAAAGCAGCAGGAAAATATTCTCTTTCCTTGGAAAATTGGATTTACTCGGTTCAAAGGAGGCAAGTAGAAGCAAGAAAATGTCTTGAAGTATCCAAAGAAAAAGGGAATTTTCGTTCTTTCACTTCAGTTGAATAAGGAAGGAGATCAAAACAGAGAAAAGGTTCAAGATATTTGTTCTATACTGTATATAAGGACATAGTAGAACCTACCAAAGCATAAATGATACGTAGATCTCTGCAAAAGTGACTGAAATGGCATCCACCAAAAAAAACTAGTATTTGTGTGAACCTGCTGGAGCACCAGATGGGTGAGATTTATTGCATCACTATATTCATATTGTGTCAGGTACAGTAAGCGATTAATCACAGAAAAGTACAACAAATTGACTTTCAAACACTTCCATGTACTTGTCAGAATTGTTGGCGTTTGGTGGCCTGTTGTGGCAAAACTTGCACACCTGGCACCAACGTATGCTAAACAGAAACACAGACGAACGTGCAAGTACTGAAGGAGGTAGAGGAGTGTAGTGCGCTTCATCACTGTTCTTGTATGTGTATGCTGAGCCAAAAAACATCACTTCTGATGCAGCTCTGGAAGAGACTGTGAGGGGTCACATGGAACTATGGTTGCTGTAATCGTGTTGCAAAAGTATTTACTCAAATGAGCCATCTTTGGTTTAGTAGATATCTAATCTTCATCTTATAACTTCTCTCAGTTTGGAGTAAACCTTCTCTGTGTGCATCACAGCAGATGTGTCTCTGGTTCCTTTGACCTCAATGAGAAGTTGAGATCAGCTGGAGACGTAACTCCATAATTGCCATTTTCTTGTGTTCCAGTCACTTAAAGCTTGACATTACCTTGTTGTTGTGTTGCTTTAAAATGAAAAAAAAAAAGAAAAAAGTTTTTATATACCATTTCTATACAGTTACCATAATTGTTATGGCGCAGATTAGGAAGCCAAAACATCAAGATGTGCATATTGCATCAAGTTAACATTGTTTGCAAGAATAAGAAGGTGCAGAATAAGAAGTTAATTAAGAGTATTTCATCGAAGACACATGAATACAATCCACAAAATGCTAATGGTACCAATAGTTACATTTTTGTGAGAACTATTGACTCAACACTATTTCCCAGGGCCAGTGTGTGATTTAGGAACACATTTGCGTAAGTATCTTTCCGGAAATGATTGACATGGCGCATCTGCAGAACCAATCGGCAATGAGATCAGTAGATTTTAGGGCAAACATCATGTTTACTCTCTGGGTCCTACCCACTGCAAATTTTCTGCAGTGGCTCAAACATTTGTCTGAGTCGGTGCGGCGGGACTTCATTTCTCACATTGTCGGTGGACAGTTGTCCTATAGGTTAATGGCTCACTGAAGACCTGAATCAGACCCAGATGAAAGCGACCTAAAGGGCCCTCATTTTTCCCCATTAATCATCCTTGTTTTCTTTAAGGTGATCTTTTCACCCTGTTTTTAAGTACCTGTCTGTATTCTGGAAAGGGGCTCGTCCAGGGTCCAAGGGGCCAACTGGAGGCCTGTCCAATCCCCATCCCCTCCTCCAAGGAGTCCCAGGAGCTCCGAATCAGGCCCCCAGGTTTAATGGCTTTTGTAATGGCAAATTATAAGGCGCTACAAGGGTAAGATTAATTGAAGGGTGGTCTCGGGCTCTCGCTCGGCTCAGGCTGCAGTGTAACCTGAGACGTGGACGTCGCACTAAAAAATGTGGACGGCTGCCCTGTTGACCAAAGGCATCACACACTCATGAACTCTTGTGACATGACGCTTTACCAAGGTTATATTTTGTTTGCCTGGAGGGGCCATCTGACTTTAAAAAAATCATTATCATTTGTAAAATTAACCAATTGTTTTGTCAGATTTTTCAGCACCACCATCATTCCTGCGCTAATAGATTTGCTATGACTCAGTGACCACTTACTTCACTCCCAGGATATGCGGTTACAATGCTCAGCGTTATAATGCGACGCTGGAAAGCACAAAACTAAATATCCAAATCATCTCTATTACAGTACGTGTAGTGATTTAGATTGCAATATATGAGGGAGTCAAAGGAAAAACAACTACGGGCTCAATTTGTCAAAATAACCTCAACGGGTCCCAAGACTGTTCTCATTAGTCTCAGTGGGATATGAAACAGTTCAGGCTGTACAGCAACACACATAGCAAAGCTGGAACCTTTAAGCAGATAATGATTCCCAACACTACAGAGCAGTCCAGGACTTTTGTTTTTTTCTTTTTGTGTTGTACGTTCTATTTGGACAGATGTTTTATAAAATAGCATAGGCACAGATACGACATGACAAGGTAATAAGTGGACTTCATTACCTTTTAACAAGGAAGTCATCAGGAAGGAATAGGAGACAAACAAACACCTTAAATACTGTTCCTGTGCAAAAGTATTCATAATTTTATTTCAAACTAACATTACAAACAAGTATTATTTCATGGTGGTGATTCAGAAATATGTCCTTTACTTAACAAAAGCCTGCAAACAGACTGATTATCTCTCCACAGAGCCCCACTAAATGTAGCAGGATTACAGGCCTGCCAGAACACTATCTCCACTCTGGAATAGTCTGAGATGTTTGTTAGTGTCCAGAGAGCTTTTAAGTCCTCTAATTCTGTTGTAAAAAGTAATCTCATGATAGCTGTCTGAGGTTGCTACATTTTTCTGGATGCCATTTTATTATTTCAATGCTGGTTAAAGTTCTGTGCAAACATATTTTGACCACTGGCCACAGCAACTCCATCGTGTTTATGTCTGTGCTGTGTTAATACGCCGGTTAAAGATACTGGAAAATATTCGTGACCACACACTTCGTCGGGGCAAGTGTTGGTTTGTCAGTCACATGGTAAGTGAATCTAATGAGTGCTCTCAAGCTGAACATAAAGAAAACATCTCTGCATGCTGGCCACTAAAACAGTGTGAGGTTCACCTTTCACACCTCTGCGCCAAACTGGCCTCTGTCAAAGAAACGAGGGTGTGAAGAGACGGAGGAAAGCAAAAACAGATAGCTCAAACACGAAGACACTCCTCCAGTCATCTCTGTTCACATGGAGCAAATTTTCATTTTGTTCTTTGATAAAAATGACAATGCAGACTTGGCAGCGTTTGCCTCCGAACAGCACTTGACCCCTTCCAAGAATGCAATGGAACAAGAGGAAAAAAGAGAGGAAGAAATGCAAACGAAATGGGAGGCCCAAGCTCCCCGCTCATATCTCATCTCTATTAACGGGTTTACGGGTGACCCCAGGGGTCCTCGTAAAAGTTTACGCGGAGGTTTCAGTTAGAGTTCCCTTTAAAAGAATGAAAGAAATTGGTTAGTTTATGGTTAGCCTTCAGAATTTTATGGCATGTTTTACTTAAGTTCCCATTTTTACAGATCCTGGTTCCAATTAGCGGAGCAGCAGTGCAGAAGGCTAAACTGAGCTCCTCTTTACTCTCGGGGTAAAACAACTGAAAAAATGTGAAGGGGCACTTAATTGACTGTTGATCTCTGAGGACACATACAGGTCAAGTGCAGAGGCGTGGAGATGGCGGTTGAGGATCAATGTTACCTAAGAGTTGTTGCCACTTCAGCAAGTACGCAAATGTAAAGCTTGAGAGGAAATGTGACTCGAAAAAATAAAAAGTCCCTGCAGTCATTAATGCAAAATAGGTATTATTGCTTTTAATTCTGACCTAATTTCTGTTGCTTACAATCCATGCATACGGCATGATTACCTAAAGCCCTGATAGACTTAGTAGAGCTCTAGAGTACTAGAGTTTTGATCTTTAATATTTTTGATGGGACTTAAATATAAATATAAACTATTTGCAGAAGAAAACAGCATACAGACATACCACCACCAAGGTCATTGAAGTATTGCTCAATTATAAAATCTAACAGGTTATTTTGTTTTGTTGTTGCTTTTTTTGCACAAGTAGTAGTTTGGTTATAGTCGACTTATTAATTTCATGAGATACAGTATTTGTTTTAGTAATGAGCCACGCCCATTCAATGTTGAAAGCTAATTATATCAAAATGGTGAGAAATAATTAAAAACAATGATGCCTAGCTTGTTCTGGGCCTTTGGCATATTTGGTCTATATGGACTCGGATGGACCCAAAGGAACAAAAGAGTTTGTTTCTATGACTTAAAAATGTATAGGCCAAAACATAGAGGCCTACCGCTACCAAACTACCATGGATTGGATGGAGATATCCTACTAACAGACAGAAAACATGACCTAAAACATAACCTATTTGTCAGATGAGCTTAAACTGGATGATTAAGGGGACTTCCAGGTCCCCTCAACTAAACTATTCACAGTAGCACTGTACTAATAATGCTGGAAATGGTTATAACTTTACAAATAAGGTCCAGATTAGAACAAAACATGGACATGAGTGTGGAATGGAATGACTTGTAGAATGTGAAGTTAAACAAATATGCATTTTCTTTTAATTGTTTAAAAGGTGTTCTCAGTCTCAGCTTCTGCCTGCTAAATCAAGACATACTAAACAATCTTCACTGTGTAGAAATGCTTATCTGTGTTCCAGCTTCATTGGTTCTAAAGAATATATAATGTTGTATATGCAACACTGATTGCCAGAATGAGATCAGTGGAACAAGAAATATGCTTGACTGAGTATAAAAGTAGTATTTTCCAAAGCTTAAGTGGTTAAGGTATGGCTAAGTTTAGGTGCCCCCTCTTTTTTATTTTCTCCCTAAAATACATAATCGTTTTCATTTCCTCTCTCTTTCACTTTCCATTCAAGCCATAAACTTACGGTTACTCCCTTTTTATGGTTTTCTGTCTCAAATACATCATGTCTTTCTTTCTTTCTGACCTCTGTGATTCTTCTTTCCCATAAACGTTCTATTTGTTGATATCCCCTTTAAGTGTGCACGCAAAAAATCGAATGCCAAAATGTGTAACTCCTAATAATGGGTTTCCCTGGTGGTGTGTCCACTGGTGTATGTTGTTTTTGAACCGTATAAGTAAATTATCATGCATGAAATTCACTTAACAAGTGAGATTTTATAAAGCAGGAGCTCAGTTTCTTGCTTTTAGGATTGTCCTTTCAGTTTATGGAATCCTGTGGATTGTTTTGGAAAAACAGTTTAAAGTTTGAAAAGTCATCAAAAAGAGAAAGAAAGAGAAGGGAAGAACTGAGATGATTTAGATTTATTCTTCCCCAAGATGACTAAAACTTGAGGCTAACACAAGCCAGCTGACATATTTTTGTGTTGCTGTTTTGTTTTGTTTTTGTTTTTGTGAATTCTGAATTATATTATCTACTACGTTCCTTCAATTCTCTCTCAATCATACACACACGCACACACGCACGCACACACACCCACACACGCACACACACACACACACACACACACACACACACACGCACACACAAAATGTGAACACACAGAATACTGTATACACACAGAATACTGTTTATATTTATATCTAACAAAAGATACTTAATCCCTTCAGCAAACATTGCAATGAGATGAGATCAACGCTTGTTGCTGAGATGACAGAGGAGTTACAGTGATGTGATTCTCTTCAGAGGAAATCCTGTCTGCTCATAGTTGCAAACATCTATGAATATACAAATGTGGCCCCACCTACCGGGGAACAGTGCGGTTGTTCAAGTCTGCTCTGAACACGACTCCCTAACACAGACACATAAACTACACATAACCTTTACGAAAAAAAGAAACACATCTAGCCAATTGTACCCAAGTGTGATGCCTGTACTTCCATGACTATGATCAATCTGTAAAGTGAAGGTCTAACATCAAAGGGAAGCTGCCACAAGAATACAATAAAAACATACACACAGATCACAACACACTTACATTATATAAACGTGTGCATGCATGACTACAGTGTAACTGCACACATACTGTTCAAACATAAACACTGATTTATGCACTCATGCAAACACAAAAGAAACACACCATGCACACATACATACACGTATTGTACACACACTTCCCACTGATGTCCTGTGTGCCTCTGAGCCATGCTTTAGGAAGGAACTAAACCCCTAACACAGTGGTTGTTTCCTGCCTACAGGAGCTTTAATAGCCGGCGGGCAGCTGACTCACCAAGCCGCCTGCAGACGTCTTCCTTACAACATGACACTTACAATAAGCACTTAGTCTGTTCTAAGGTGCCTGTTCTAAGATCTGTTCTAACAGGTAGAACTCTCTGTGATTACTTGAAGCTTGTGTATGTGGTTGTGTATGTGGTTGATCACAGTCTGAACATGTGCTTTAGAATATGTGTGTGTGTCCAGAACCCATGAGAGATGGAAAATCCTGCGGGTAAAATTGTGGGTAATTGTAGCTTTAGGAAAGCATTCCATTTCTACACACGTGTGTATGTACAGATACACCACAGAGCAAAATTCTTTTTTTACAGATGAAAGGTGACGGAGCACTTGGTGTTGATACTACTTCTCTTCTATGTGCGCCTGTATTAGATTTTCTTTAGTTTAGCTTTTTTGTTTAGATGTATTAGTTTTTATATTCTTTCATTTTGGTTCAGTTTTATCTTGCCAATAGTCTAATGAAGTCCAATTAATTAGTACAAAGTTGGGCTGGCCCCAAATACAGACATGCATTTTATGGATTCCAGTGTTTGCTGGTTTTATTGAATGAGTGGATCTTAGGCATTGACACATTGAGGCATAGACATAGAAACTGAAGTTTTCACTCTTACTAACTCACCTTTCCCGGTTTTGTATGAGTATAGCTGTAAAGTTGTTACACAGACACAACCATGGTCAGACCTAAAAATGTATCAATCCTGTAGGCCGGGAAAAAAATCCTTTGTGAATCTCTTCAAGTCGGAGGTCACAACAAGCGCCTGAAGGCCAAAAGGCTCTGTTGACATTTCTTTGTCCAGGTGAAGATGAGCTGTGATAGGCTAACAAACACATCAATCACATTGGGACTATAGCCAGTCAAGTGCCATTTCCACCATATTTCCTGCCCTGGAGACAGACAGACACGTGGGAAAGCAATGGAGGATTTCCCCCTAAACAAATGTGTCAGCTGTGTGACATTAATGAAGATGTACATTGTTTATAGTTCTACAATCACTGAAATGTTTTTGTTTGTGTTCCACTGTCACAGAAGTGAGGAAAACTGAGAGAACATCAACTTACTTGCTCCAACTTATGCATTAACTAAGGCTAAGATACACAATATTTATGGCATCTGCATGCTTCTGTCACAGGTCATAACTCACTCATACCTTATTTGAAAGGTAACAAATAAGTATTTTATACATTTTCCTGTCGAGTAACCAACCACCACCTCCATCATTAGACTCACATATTTGACTCTCAGGTAAGTGATTCAGTGAGTCTCTCAGGTTTCCACTGATTCAGCTCTATAAAGTCGAACTTGTTTAGGCTGGAGCGCCAACAGTTGCCAGTCGCATAGAATATCTGGACAAAGGCCTTACATAGCTGATAACACAAACTGTAGATTGCCTGAACTGAATAAAAAGACTTTCATTTTATTGTTTATGTTAGTATGTGTTGTTTTATCTCATTGGTCCGGATGCTGTGAAAGAATAACAATGTAGCTACACTTATTGAATCTCTGTCTAGAAAAGCTGAAAGTAACCAAAAGGTAAAACTTGGCTCTTCAACCTCACATAATTGACTCTAAGGCTTCTTTTATAATTTGCTGCAACATGCGTCCTCATCACCTGGATACTGAATGCATGACAATAGGTTCAAACGCCAAATAAGCCAAACCATCCTCTTTGCTTCATGGACCAGCATTATATCTCACTAATAACTTTTAAACGTGTCACTGTCTTCTGTCTTTATAACCACTTACTACAAGTCACAACTTACATAACTGATTTTTATCTCACAAATGGGTCATTGCATTTACACCTGGCAACCCGTGACAGAAATTCAATCATAATTCATGCCAGACCACATATGGTGGATCAGATTACATTCTGATCGCAATGCCTCCTCTGAGCCTAACATGTGGCTGTGTTATCTTGATAATGTGTCCGGGAATAAAAGGTGTAAATGCGACTATAAAGCTTGCAAGTCTATTCGGGATTAAAAATTGTCATAACTTTTATAGATACCATGGTGGAAGAAATATTGGAAGCTGTGGTTTCAAGCGCTTCCATCAGGCCACATTGAAATGGACACATGTGCATTTCAAGTAGGTGTCTGTCAGTCGGTTCGTCAGTCAGTCAGTTACCTCGGGACATTTATTCTCCCAGGCTAAAGTGCCACTGTTGTCTGGGTCAAACAGCCTCTGTTTTGGCTCGCAGTTGACATGTCTCATCCTGGTCTCTGGGTTTGAAGCGACGCCTGTAGCCTCGTCTGCCTCGACCCAGATGGGAGGCAACAGCTCTGGCTCGGCCCTCTGCCCGCTCCCAGAGTCCAAGTGCTGCCTGGCCTGAACAGTTATCACCAAATCCAAACTGGAACCCGGAGAGAAAAGCAATTCAAGCCGGATGGCCAAACACAGAGGAGGGCTGGCTGCTAGTCCTGCGTATTTGTTCCTCTGTCTGCAAAGCCTGTTGACTCAAACCCTATTCATACAGCATGAGTACCACCTGGAGACGTCCTGCGATGTGCAAATAAATGCAGAGACTGTTCTTGATTTATCGCAAGTGTGAATCTGTCATGTGTGGAATTTGCAATGTAATAATTCCATGATTCATTTGATGGTGCATTTACAGAAAGTGATAACAGACATGCACTGATAACACTAATCCTGACTGCCCTGAGCTCAGCACGTCAGCTCGAGTTTATATTAAAAACGGACTTTCTCTATTTTTTTCCACTTTTACTTTTCTCCCTTTTGTTGTTGTACAAATGGATTGAATGAAACTCAGTGGTTTGAATGCAACGTTTCAATTACAAAAGCTCTTGATTTAGATGATTTACGGTTTCATTTTAGTGAAAGGATGTGTTTCTATACAAGATTGTGCTCGATTTTCCTCTATTCATCTTCCAAATAAAGTCTATTGCTGTTTTAGTTGCCACCAAAAAAAGTAAACATGTTCAACTGCCAATAATTCCATAAGCATGCATTATTTGACCTTATCTCTGTGCATCTTTGTTGCTTTAGGCTTCAAAGAGCTCATAATGTATTAATTGTACATCTCTGCATATTATTCCTCTGCAGAGAATTTTTATTTCATTTTTCTGAGCTCTCCAATGAGTTTTCAATCTACATATCAAGAACAAGACTTCAAGAAAGACTGAAAACCTGTTTTACAGTGATTTAAAGCATTTTTGATCTTGGAAATGTAACACTTCACAAGTAGCAGCACATCATATACTGAGTCTGAGTCCAGGCACCTTGAAGTTGAATTCCAAAAGCTTTGTTGGTTCAATGAGTTCAAAGGAGATTCTTTATCATTAGTTTGCATGTCAAATAGTGTTTGTTGTGGCTGGATCTGCCGGTACGAGATGTGGCGTTTCACTTTACATCACTGGCAGATGTTCTCAATTGACAATTGAAGGATATTTGCTCTGACTCATTTTGTCAAAATTAAAAATGTCTACATGTACGTAAATGTGTCCGTGAATCTAAACGAGTACAAACTAGAATTAAAAAGTAATATTACCTTCAGGAAGCTTGGTGGGTTTGTGGAGAGAGAAAACATAAAAGCAAATGTGGCACAGCAGCGTGGTGTGTGTGTATACGTGTGCTGGTGACTAACAGAGAGATTGTAGAAAAGGGGAAACAGACACAGGCAGAGGTGGAAGATGAAACAGTGACACACAAATAGACAGAGGTCGAAAGATAGCGGGAGAGCAAAGATAGCAGGAGAAAAGGAACCAAGGAGAGGAAGAAAAAAAATGAGAATAGCGGGAAGGAGGAAGCTGGGCCGGGCTTTATTATATCCTAATATGCCTTCCATCCTCAGCCAGCGAGCAGAAGAGTGCCGAGACATAATTATATCCCCTCCCCAGGCCGTCTCTCTGTATTAGCGTCTCCTCTAGTTCACTGGCTGCGACAGAGACAAATGAGAGAGTTTTTCCAGCAGATCATTCTCATCCGTTACTGCCAGTTCCGTGTGATAGATCGTCGGAGCTAAAGCGGGGCAATAGATCACGGCGTAAAAGAGACTCGCTAGCGTACCCCAGTGGAGCACAGCTTTACAGATCATCGCCCGCCTAATGCACACGTGGGTTAAGAGTCAGATCCCGTAAGTTGCTGTGCCCCCCCTGCCCCCCCCACCTTCCCAGCCCACCCCAACCTTCTCCCACTCTACTTCTCCCTCTCCCTCTGTCCTTTTCTCCCGATTAAACTGGAATAAATGGGTGCTATTGTCCTGGTGACCTCATGTGTTACACTCACACACACAGGTACGCCTGCCTGGGTCTGGCGTGTTTGCCTGCACACGCAGCTTCAAATAATGAGGTGAAATTACAAGAAGGTTTCTCTTTATAGGCGTCATGCAACTGAAATAGTGTTTGACTGATAATGTTTTGATACTGGATATCTAACATAAATATACTGCATTTTGTAAACTATAGATGCATGATCTTTGTTGTTGCTTGATTGTTCACATAAAGGCCAAATGTTTTCAAATTGTCTGTTGATTTTCCAATGTGCAACTAAGAATTCTGCTGGTCAAGCTAAGAACCTGAGTTTAGAGTACATACTTACACTAATATAATACACTATTTACCGGTACAGGCAAAAGAATAGAACACACACACACCACCCACAGAGCAAGACAAGAGGTCCATGCATACCTGTCTGTCTGTCCTGTGCAAGTAAGCTATTATTAACAGTGACGTTGACAATGTTAATCCTGTATCAAAGAAGAAATAGAGAGGATGGGGTAGTATATCATGTACATAATGGCAGTGCAGACTAAGAATAATCGTTGCTGGATCTCATTTATCATGAGGCAAATAGAAAGGTACAAGTGTTTACACTCAGTGAGCTACATTCAACACTGCAGTTGGCGTATTTATGCAAATATGAAAAATTGTAAACACGGATTCACTTTGGATGTGGATGTTAATCAGATCAGGGATTCATTAAAAGACATGTAAACATTTGTATGCCTATAATGTATGAAAGCAATAACATTTGGATTGAGATCATTACAAAACAAAACAAGATTACAGTTGGTAATGGATATAAATGATGTAATAGTTTTCTCTGTGTAGAGTTTGAAGGATCTAGTATGAGACTGAGAAATCTTAGTACACATTTTCTATATTGTACAACTACATCTTTGTTGTGTTATTCAGCTGTACAAACCTCACAGCAGCACAGTGAAGTGTTAAGCTGCACGTCTCAATCAGGAGGAGTGAATAGACGTCCCTAAATAGCATTATGCTTCTTTATATGCTGATAGTCACGCGGCGTATTAGCGCTGCTGCACAACATTACAGATTTCAATTAATTCTGATCAGCACAGATGTTGCATCACTCTCGCGCGAAGCAGGCTCATTTTTATGTAAATTGCAGCCGTTAGACCAAGAGGGAGAGATACTTGAAAACTGCGAAATGGACGAGATGATCTCCACGGAAGCTTGGAGGGAATTTACAGTACGATAGTTTGAGATGAAGGTAAATTAGTGTTAATGATAGGTGTCAGCTGACTTACCACAGATTTGAATTCATGCACATAATACACAATGTTGTCTATTAGAAAAAAGCTAAATATGCTGTAATTTGTTGTAGAAAAATGAAGAATCGAGTATATAAACCAGCCTAAAGGGAAAGGAGGGTAAGATTTCTTGAAGCTAGAATAAAAATACATCTGCCAGGTATTGACAATGGACTTTATGAATCTAGTTGAAAGTGACAATGTGTTCTCTGGAGAGGAGGAGGAGGTTAAAGAAGAGACATTCGAATGATACAGAATTTCCTTGAGCATTGACTAAAAAAAAAGTGATAAATTCTTCTATAATCTTAGTCAGGCCGTGTCGTGAATGAGGCTGAGACAGGGACGTCCACTATAGACATGCAGTTCCTGACAGAAAGCTCGACAGGAACCCTGGGAGCTCACAGAGGTCAAAGTTTGAGCGACCCCCCTCATCCAAACAGGATATGCTTAAAGAAGGATGAGGACTTCTGTAAACCTGCTCTGCTTTTTCTATAAAACGTGTCAAAGGACTCATTTTTCTTTTCTCCCTCTGTGCGGAGGTGTGGGAACCAAGGCTGAGGCGATGACAGCCAATGTGGCATCAGTTGGTTCGATGAAGTCACACCATTGTTCACAATGATAAATCTATGGATGGCTGTGACCTCCTCAGACACGCTTCCCTTTGTGACTTTGATGCATGAAAGTGTGAGAAACAGACGGGGGAATAATGCATAATGTTTAGCTTTTGACAGCTTCCTTGTCATAAGATGAAAATTGAATCGGAGTCCACAGGGATGGAAAGGCATTGAAAAAGAGCTAAGTGATGAATGGATGGAAGAGGAGTTTGTTTAAATGTACGCAGTTATCTTCTCGGAGCTTTTTACCATTATGCGCCTCACATAACTAATACAGAAATACTATTTTGTACAGTAAATACTGATCTCAACTTGCTATTTCATTATTTGGATCGAAGTTTAGGAAGACTCAAATGTTGTATTTCATTAGTTTAAATGTACAATACAACTCTTAATACTCAAGTTTACTTTTATCTTTTATATATTCAAGCAATTGACATTAAAGTAGAGCAATTAATTGATGTAGGAATAAATCACTAATTCAGAGAAACTGAAACTGTCAATGCTTTTCTTTTCCCTCTGATTTTACTTTGTGTTCAATGACACAATAACTCACATCTAACAATGAATAAAACCAGTAAGAGTCACACATGCAGTTTATTAGGAACATTACTGCTTCCACTTCCCAAGCTGAAGGAAGCGACTCAGTGTCTTCTTTGTATCCCGCCGTTGCCTAATACCTCCACCCGGCAGTAAGATTCACCACAACAGGTGTTAGAGGGCAACAGGGAGGTCACGGCTTTCACATTTGGCTTGCTAAAGACTGGCGACAAGAAACCTGCGGCAAGAAAAGAATCCAGGATACTAAAGGATGTGATTTATCACCTCTGCCAAAATTCTGCCAAGGCTGTATGAGAAACGGCCAGCAGGGTTAGAAAACACAGTCTGTCATCAATATTTTAATCCCAGTGTGTCCACAGAGTGTCATGCTGCGCTGTGCTTTTTATACTTTATTACACCAGAAACGGGATGAAAACGCCCACCAGAGCCATAAATATCTGTGACACTGGCCTTTTTCTGATTAGAGCTACTGTGCTGAGGAATTACAGATAATATACAGATGTAACGCTTCATAATATGGGAAAAAAAGGCACCCAAGTTGACCTAAAAACATCATATAGACGGTAAAGATCTTTGATTATTGTATATAAAATAGAAGCTGCTTGTTCTCTTGTCAAAACGACAAATAATCTTTAATGCTCCTTGATTTGAAATGACACTGTAATCCAGAATAACTCGAATATAATCAATAATCCCTGTGAGCCAGAGAGGGAGTGGAGGGGTTTAGGGCTTCGGGGTCTGTTTTTGCTCAGAGTGGAGCAAGAAACGGGAGAAGAATATACAATTGTAAGGGGCGAAAAAGGAGCAGGAAAATCGTTCTTAATCTGAACGTAGTGTGATGATCAGTAGTCTTAATTTAAATTGCGAAAACAATTATAATCCATGTTGTAATTTATCTTAATTGTACAGATTTCAATGTGACACTAACAGGTAGAACAGACTCCAGGAAAACTCTTTATTGTTTATGAATAATAATGTAGTAGAGTGAGAGTAATGTAACAAATTACAGATTGACTAAAACCCCCCTTCCACCACTCCCTCTCTCACACACACACACACACACACACATGCACACGCACATGCACACTCACACACACACACACACACACACACACACACACACACACACACACACACACACACACACACACACACACACACACAGCAAGTGAATTATCTTGGCTGCTAAAATGATGAACCTTCAACCACAAAGTGACATTGAAAGATTCATTTACACAGTGTTCGCCAACGGAAAACACATACACACACACACTCACACACACACAAACACACATACACACACACATGTCTGGATCTCCTCAACACCCCCTGGAGCTACATCCTCCCATCAGTCGTGGTTGGTGGAGGGGAGGTGGCGTTGGCGCGTGCGTTTGTGTATGTGTGTGTGAGAGAGAGTGAGAGAGAGAGGCAGAGAGAGAGAGGGAGAGAGAGAGAAAGAGAAGGGGGTGGGGGGGACCAGAAGGAACAGCCAACCAAATAACTTCGAGCTGTCACCATGGACTCCCCCCCTCCACCCTCACCCCCCTCCTCCACTGCTGCCACCCTTGCCCCTGTCCCCAAAACGCCGGCATACGGCTGTCATCGCCCAAAACAAGATGTCGTGTCAAGGCGGGAAAATTACACAATAACGAGGCCCACTTGAGATTAGGCTAATGAGAAAATCAAAACACAATTTAATTCTTGTCAGCAGCGAGGCGTCTTTAAATTACCTCTGGTAGTAGCATGCTGATTAAGAGAAGTCTGCCACTCACACTGCTGCCCACTATAAATAGCCCCTGGGCTTTTTGGGCCAGGGTTGGCTTTCTTCATTGCAGGGGATATTAAATGCAGAAACACACACACAGATACACACCCACATGCAGTGGACACACATACAGACTGATAAACATGAAGTCGTGCAGCTCACATGCTCTCATATGGAGGCTTCTTCTGTTTCAACACAATTTACAGAAACCAGTGTGTATTAATGCGGAGTGTTACCCCACATATCATCTGCATGTACTTTAAATGGATATTTTGTGCGTTAGTCATTCTGTTATTGTTGCATCATTGCCGTCTCACTATCAAGCTATAGTTAATTTGCATGTTTAATGACATCATTGTAATTATACAGCATTTAAAAGGAATCTACACAGTATAACGTTTAACATTTAACTGCTTAGGAACTTACTGAGCCATTACTCACTAACTAGAGAGCAGCTAACAAGACCATGTTAACGTATTTACACTGCAGCTACTAGGAACAAGGGATATATTCTTTATACTAGGAAAATATAAATAGTAACTGTTAAAGTAAGACTACTGGAAGACTGTTCGGGTAATTTTACAAATATTGTTTTTTAATTCTGCTCAATAGCCACTATAATGTTAATTCAGTTAAAAAGATTTGACTATTTCTATTTTTTATTTACAAAAGCTGAGAAATGAAGGGCAATATACCTATGTTTTAATAGTTTTTCTTGGATAATGAGAAAGGGGCATCTTAGATAATGCACACATATCTATGTATTTACTATATATAATAGTACACTTTTGCACTTTCTGGTTGGATGCTACTGCATTTCATTGGCTTGTACCTGTACTTGCTCACTGACAATAAAGTTGAATCTAATTTTGTGTCATCCCAACAAAATCATTTTGTTTCCTTAAGATTTTGAGAAAATGATATTATCTCAGTAAAACAATAAATAAAATGATATTGTAGATCCTCTCTCTGATCATGCAGTAATCTTCTCAGCTTTCAAAACACTGACGGACAAAAATCAGAAAATCAGGTTGATTTGAATTAAAAAATAAATTTCATGCATTCAGGATTCAACAAGAATCATCGATCATTTTTAGTTACTATTTTAGATATGAGATGTTTTGGTTATTAGTCAGAGTCAACACCCCTGTGAGAATGATGCCTGTATTTTTTAATGATGTTGCCCTGAAGCCAGCCCTCCCTCCTGAAAGCTTTTTACCCGCCCAGCATCTGCATTTTGCTTCCAGTTTTGATGTCATGATGGTAATAAACTGGCAAAATGTAAGCTACAGCGTGTCACGATGTGGCCACAACACTATTCCCAAACACCCTGCAAGCATATGGCACCAAATGTTACAGTTCCCTAATAGCCCCTGAGAGTAGCCATTAAAACAAAATGGAAGGCTGCGTGGAGACGGCAGCGGTGTCAGGGGCTTAACGCTGGAGTTGATATCTGTCAATTCACTCTCAGCTTTATGAGTTTAAAGGCTTCTGCAGTGCTTAGAGCAGTTCAGACTCACACTCTATACATATTATTAATTATGATCTTTCCACTGGAAGCCAAACAGCCTGCTTGTGGCCACTGGAGTACTGCCTTGCTCAAGGACAAAGTAGCACTGTGTGGCAACGCCTGAATACCTGTTTGCCAAGAGATTTGAGAGGATTAATGACCTGCTGTTTTAGTTGACACATAGAAGTATTTGTTGTCCTAACTGCCACTGAATATTATTTAAATATTATTTAAAACTTTTAATAAACGTAATTGCATTAATGAGTATTGTATAAAAATAAGGTTTGGGTCATCATCAGGATTAGAGGGGATAGAAAAATTGGCAAATCTCAAGTCTCAAGTAGAATTTGATGTATCAGTGATTTCATCTTGAGACAACAGCATTCTGCTCTTCATTTGTATTACTTTAACATTTAAACATGAAATTCCTTTACATTACAGACAAATGTATACATTAGTTCCAACAGAAAAAAGACAATACAAGATGCAATGACTCGTTAAGATGGATATGTCTCGCCTTGTCAACTATCTACCCTCATTGGAAATCGGTTGAAAAGTCTGCACGCTCAAAAGATCAAACTGTTCCACCATCAGGACAGACCTGTCACGTTGCCAAATAGAGTGACCAGCCCCATGATCCTCTGTGCCGCTTACGTCTTTCACCGGTTCAACGGCGCTTTGATTGCCAACGCTGAGCAGTCAAGCGACTAACGCCATTTCCACATATTTACGTGCTCTGCTGCTCTCATCGTCGCCGCTCTTGCCGAGCCATATGGCTTACGGACACGATCCCCATTTTTCAGATAACTTCTCAAGCGAGAGGACAGGACACCAGCACCAGAAAGATGTAACCCCCCCACCCTCCCCCACCATCACCACCACCACCACCACCACCACCACACCTCCTCCAATTCCCAGTGTGCACAGTTCGGAGAATCGAGCAGCCGCCATAATTCAATCGGGCTCTTTTAGGATTCTTCTTAATGTGAACTAGATTAAAACTGAACACATTTCTAATTAATACTGCTGAGTTTATGTCCAATTTCTGTATTCTGTAATAGTGATATTATTGCTTTACAGAAGCACGTTTCAGAACAATACAAAGAGAATTGGCGCCCGATTCTCAGTGAAGCTTATATGCTATTTTAATGAAACGTCTTTGGACCATAAACAGTCAAATTCCCTCTCGCTGGTTCACTTTAAAAGACAGAATCAAACCAAAGGCAGCTTTTTTCTAGTCAACTGTAAACATCCCACAAATTAGCCTCAAAGTAAGTGAAATTAACTGACAGCATGTTACAAAATACAGAACCGGACATTTTACTCAGGAGTTGGTTGACCAAAACAGAGCTAAACGTAGACGTAGACTACGTGACCTACTGCTGATTCCAGTGGGTTGCTAATGTTGCTGTGAGTGTGCTTGATTTGTAAGTAGGCAACTGGTTCATTGTGTTTCTTAGCTTATTTTGGAAAATGTCTTCCCCTAGTGGTCAGAAATATCACAAACGCAAACATCGCAAAGTCTGTTTATTAATCAGCTTCTAAAAAAACAATACAACTTCAAACTCTAATATAACTTTATTACTTGAGAACGACCTCAGAAACATTTTAAGCAGCGCCAATACTGTGCTACCTTATTTAATTTGTTTGATCCATCCCTTCAATAGCTGCATCCTTCCAAATCCTCACAGGGCTCTGCTGCTGAAAGAGTTAAGACTTCCCCTCCTGACGGCCTGATGTTGGCAATGCATGACAGCGCCAGTTGACAGCGCCGGCTATGGATGACAGATGACAGTGGAGGAGGGAGCGGTTTAGGGGGGGTGTAGAGAAGGGGGGGGGGATGATTATGAAGATAAGGTGTCCATGGGAGATCTCTGAACACCCCCATACACACACACAAACACACACACACAACATCAAATCGCTATGACCGAGACATTTGCTCGCGCAGAGACTCCCCCCCCCCCCCCCAACCACACACACACACACACTCTGCACACATGAACGATTTGCATGCAACCTCCAACACATGCAGACATACCAGCGCATGCAGACATGGACATGGACACACACACGCATACACACACACACACACACACACACACACACACACACACACACACACACACACACACACACACACACACACACACACACACACAGTTTCTCTCTTTCCTCCCAGGCATCATCCCATCTATTTGACACAGTAATTACAGCACACACTGATTCCAATGATGGATGAACTCCCAGTCTGGGATGAGCAGTCGCTCCTTCCTCCAGCTCTCTCCTCTCTCTTTCTCTCCTTCTCTCCTTCTCTCCTTCTCCAATTTCTCCTGCTCACCACAACCTCCAGCCATGATATATTAAGTAATCTTCTTAATTTTAATTTCCTTTACCATGCTTATAGGTCTCTATTATAAACTACAAATTATCCCAGTCATATACTCGATCATAATGGTTCAAAAGAAACTCAACACAATTTGTATGCAATCAGATTTTTGTTTTATATTTTTCAAAAAATATTTGTCAGTGCTAATTATTGTTATTATCATTATCATTGACAAGTTGAATTTTTCTCATATTTTAGTTTTTTCCGCATTTTCACTTTTTACATCCTTGCTGCTAGATTACCTCATGTACTAACAGTGTCACATTCCACATTTTAGTGCATGGGAACGAAATGTGAGTTTAAACCACTTTATGTGAATATCTTTCTACATATCTGGACTTTCCTCCTTATAAACACAGAGGCTGAAGTATGCAGGTGTGTTGTCACCTCTCACTGTCCTTGTGCATCTCACCTTGGAGGACTTGAACGTCAATGTGAAGGATTAGAGTCTCTGCACATTATCCTCTCCCTCTTTGACTGAGCAGGACGGAAGTCAGTCTGCGTCCGTGCCATTGCAGCAGATGCTTGTTGGCATTTAATTGAGTTGTTAATGCAGCAGACAAAAGGAGACGCCTCCATTCAATTTTGCTCCGTCCATCTCAACTGACTGGCCTTTGTGTTTCATTAAGGGGACACAAGAACACCTGGCGGGGGCCCAGGGATGCTGTGAGAGCAAGGTGATGGCCTTCAACATAGGATGTGACAGTGACAGGTCTGGCTCTGAGCTACATCTTAAACCCTTTAACCCTTTAGAAGCCAGGCTGTGGCCTGAGGCAGAGGAATACTTCGGCTAGATCCAACTAAACTCATTCCAAATAACATGAGGAATTGCTTTGTTCGGTCAATAATGAGCTCAAACTGATTTTCATATGCTTCTGTTCAGGTTTATATGACAGGAAGAACGATGGTCAGAGACGTCCTTTTGGCCTCTGAGCCGATGCAGGGGGTGGCCAGTCACTGATGAGCCAACAGGTCACAGAAACACAATGTCAACACTCAAGCTGTGTTAAATGTCACTAAAAGGTCAGTGTGTTAAAGAAACCAAACCATTCAGTATACAAGCTCACACTCACTAGCATTTTACAATCAAAGGCCAAATCAATTAGTTATGATAAATGTAATGATAAGAAAATAGCATTTAGCGGCAATAGCGGTTGGACATGAAAATCATTTAGATTGGCTGTCCGTTGTCAATACAGTTCGTTTTTTCAATGAACGAAGAGCCAGAAATGAAAGAATCCGGAAACTTAGCCAATTCAGTTCAAGGAGATTTTCTGCTAAAACATTTTCATAAGTACGAGTGTAAGGTGCGTCATGTAAATGTTGTATTGCAGGCAAATCTGAGGAGATACAAAAACTGCTTGCTGCTATTTTATTGCCTATAAAAACACTATAATTCTCCTTTTAAAAGTGCAACACAAATAAAGGTTATTCTTACTACTATTATAATTATGTCATAGTCCTTAAAGGTGCATGGGGAGAGGAGGGAGGGGGAGGGGGAGGAGAAGGTAGGGGGGAGATGGAGGAAAGGCGAGATGTCGCCTGGAGCCTGTGAGTGAGCCCATCCTCAGCGCCTGGCTGGGAAACCAACCACCCCTGACGCATCAAAACCTGTCAGAGGGAAAACAGAGATGTGGCGAGGTCACCGGGATCCGGATGGACGACCTTCTCGACGCCTGCTTATGTCTTTTTCATTAGTCGCCGAGGGGAGGGGTGAGGGAGGGGCGCAGGGTAACCGATGCGGTCGAACGCCCCAGCGAATTGGCCTGAAATGCGAGGCGATCGAGGCTAATGTCATTGCTCACACAAATTAATGCAAGTGCCACAACATTGTGAAAGATGCTATTAATATGGAGGAGGTCCTGTAAGGAATTAGCTAATCTTCTCATGCATTTTATGATCTATGTAAATGTGCAAGGAGGTTGTAACCAAAAGGATGATTAAACTGTCATGTGTTGATATCAAAGCAGCTTTGTTTGGAATGATTTGTTTGACAATATGGACAAGCACCGTTTTTCCATTTTAAGATCACAGGAGAATCTTTGCACCTTATGTGACAGATAAACCTGAAAACCATCCGGCCTGGAAATGGTTTCTCATTTCACAAATAATCAGAAATGATGCACACATTCAAAATATATGCGAGCTAAGTATGCATTTTTCTCTCCACTCATGATGCTCTTTTTTATTTGGTTAACAATAAATACAATGTACATGTAAACTACAGATTCAAACCATTTATTGTGGCTATATTGATACAGTACTTTTTTTTGTTTCAACTTTGCCATTGATTACAAGGTAATAATTAGTCCCAATAATTAGAGGCTAATCTTTGATCTCAGATTGCCAGATCAGTAAATCATCAATCAATAATCAATACTCATGATAGTATCTATGGGCTTGCTGATATCTTTTGCATTCAATCATCGCTATACATGTTTGTGTTGCGTTTACTTGAATATAACAGTGTCATCAAGATGAATAAAGGTCAGTGCTAAAAAAATAAATAACACTTAACATTAATTATTCTACTTTGGTTGATTTTATTTTCAATATCTTGTAATATAATAACCTATGTTTCCTACATGTAATTTATTTCAGAGGGCAGGAAAGATAAGAAAGTTTTGTTGCATTATAGTAAAGCTTAAACACAAAAAAAAAAGGACTTTCTTCCTATTTTGCAAAAAAAAAAGGGGGATTTGACTCATATCCATCCCAGAAAAACAGTTCCAACAGTTAACAGCTCCTTAAACTGAACCATTAGGGAACTCCGTGCTGGTTGCAGCCATAACTATTTTACTGTCCACACGTATGAATCACTGCCACACAATGGTCTGCCGCGCTCGTATAACGGAACCTTTCCCGTCTCGAAATATGGCTATTTTATCCGAGGAGGAAGGGATCGGGCATAGGCAGGATGTGAACATGGGCCGTGGGCACATTGTTAGCCTTGAGTCTCACCGCGCTACAGTCTTTCATGGGTTTTGGAGTAAAGGGGGAGCGGTAGTTGGTAGTCTAACCCTGTGGTTTCCTGTTCACTTGGCTTTTAGACCTACAAGACACCAGGGACACGGCCACTGTGAAGGAATATTCAGGGGAGCCTAGTAATTCCCTCCTTGACGTCAGAAACGCGATGGCCTCGCGTGACGTGTTGAGAGAGCGTGTCCAACATGAATCGTTACTCTGGCTGTTATTCCAAAGCTATGACTCAGCTCTGTCTGTTTACAGAGGGACAACGTCTGCATGGCTTCCCTTTGATTGAAGACAAAAACAGATTTTTCTTATGCACCACTCCTTCAGAAAACAGCAAAACTGAACAGCAGCATGTTTCGTCTTTCAATCTGATGTATTATTGGTTCAGAAGTTACATTAAAAATAGATTGTTTACTGGCAGTAATGTCTCAAGATCTCAGGAGGTTTGTCTAGCAAAGGAAGATAATTGGTCTTAAAAGTATTCAGACACAGAGAAAACATGGCTTTGTTTATTTTAGACCAATTTTAAGAATTCTTAACTAATTGGGTTTCTGTGTCTTTGAGTCACAAAAATAATCAAACGTGAGAACTGAAAGAACACAGTCCTGCACAGACAGCAGAATATTCATATCAATCACAGACATTTATCCTTCACGCAACAATCCTTCAAAACATGATTAGGGCTGCAACGAAAAGAGCAGCAATTTGCCTTTAATGACTCCCACAGACTCCATTAGTGATGTCAGCATGGTGTAAATCATGGAACACCAATTGTCATCAGCTCCGGAAAGGAAGAGATTTTCTTGGTCTGTATCCTTGTCATGTTTTCACATTGGCATGAAGCCCTATTGTTGTATGGGGGGCACAACGGAGCTCTTTGATGCGATAAGTGATTTACAGAGCAAAGAGGACATAAACAAATGGTTCGTGCATGACTGGGGACAGGAAGTGCCCGCCAAACTTCAAACAGGAGCTGGAAAACAATAGACAGAGGCCGATTTCTCTGCTGTCACTTTATTTTCTGTCACTGGACTCAGTCACGTCATTGGGAGGCTTTGTAAAGACATAAAAATGTTTGATGTATTTATTGGAAAATGTACATTCAAATTACTGTCACTTTATTTTTTGACAGATTTGTTTATTTCCTGATTCATTTTTGTTAAGATATTGGCACATAAAGTTTGCTACATCCTTTAAACATAAATCAATGATTCAATATATGGATTCTCCAAAGTTGACCAGGGAGTTGATTGGTCAAACCTAGAGGATCGATTGTGTGAAAGTCTAAACTATCGCTTTATGTTTTAGTGACCTGAATTCAATAATTCAATACAGAAGAACACATTTCAGTCAATGCTTATCCTTTTTTGAACAGAAACCATTTTTAACATATAATTTTACACATACATGTAGTCTAATTTCAAGTGATTTATCCTCAGATGATTATATTAAGATATTCCCATGATATTCCCAGGTGGAGGCCTCATCTCTGTCTGTGCTGCCGGCTCACACCACTGAGGAGCCTTCGATTCTGGGGGGGATTGTCCTTTAGTCTGGCTTCCCGTTGTGTTACAAAGTGAGAAATAATCATTCATTAACCCCTCTGACCCCACATAGAGGGGGAACATGAAGGTTTAGATCGGCCCCCTCATTGTCTCTGTCCCTGTGCAGCTGGGTCAAGCCAGTTGACAATGCACATAATGATCTTAAATGGATTAACTGGCCAAACACGCCCCAGAGTTTCCCTTTCAATTATGAAGTGGAGATCATTTTATGAAACAGAGCCTGGTGAGGATCACAGAGTCCAGAGGACCCCAGGGGAGTACATTGATGTGTGTGTGTGTGTGTGTGTGTGTGTGTGTGTGTGTGTGTGTGTGTACTCATATCCTTAATCTAGTAATAGTAGCAATACTGGAGAGCTACATGTTAATACATCAGTAATGAAAAACCATGAAATTTATTCCATTTAAGGAAATAAATTGTGAAAAACCAAGAATAGAATCATACCTACACTGTCAGAATTAGACATAGCTTTTGACCCAAATATGGAGATACCACGTTACAGATACAGACAACAGCTACTGTTCCACCACAAACGATGTAAATTAAATGTATTGCAAGTTAAATATGTATCTGCAAAAAAACTATAGCTTTCAGACAAATGTAGTGGCACAAAGTAGCACAAATGGAAAATACTTGGACAAGTAAATTAAAATCACTTCTGCATGTGTGTGTGTGAGAGAGTATGTGATGATCCACTTGAACAACTATTTTATAATAGAATAGGGAAGACAAAGGAGATAGTGGAGGTGTGCAGTTTATATGTTAACTCGTGTGTGTTGGTTTGTGTGTGTCCGTGTGTGTGTGCGCTCGTTTGAGTGTGTGTGTGAGTGTCCCTGGGGATCTCACACATGTCATCTCTCAATAGGCTCCCTGAGGTACGAAGTTTATTGTCACTGTGAAGAGCCTGACAGACAAGTTAATCAATCTGGCAATTTGGTATTGCAGGTCTCCCTTGTTACACCCCCCCCTCCCCTCCCCCCTCCCTCTTTGCACACACACACACACACACACACACACACACACACACACACACACACACACACACACACACACACACACAGTTTTGGGGGGAGTAGTTGGAGCCTGGCAGGCTTTGTAGTGCACTGTTCAGAAATTGTCTCCTCATTACCTCAGCCTGTTCTCAGCCTGTTCTCTCTAAATGGTGTCGTTAAACAAATGCACGTGCACACGATTGAATATATTAATCAATCATAACACATAGAGATATGTGCTGCTACCACTGCTTGGTCAGGTACTTGCTGTGACCTCGGATTGTTTTAGCATTATAGTTTAACTTGAAAATTAACAAATCAGCCTCAATATATTTTAATTAGAAAAGTATTGTTGTACAAATAAAAAGACCCTCATTTTATTTAAAAAGATTTTAGTCACATCATCATGAGCTCATTAATGATGTTAATGTTCAGTGTTTACGGTGCCAAAGATGCATTATGATCACGTTACAGCTCCTTGGCTGTCTGAAGAAGTCAATAAAATGTGCAAATGACCAACAATCAACACAGAGGCTCACACCAACTCAGGTCATTACACACATCTGTGAAATGTTTGTGTGTAATGTATAAGTACTGTCTGCATGACTATTTTGTTGCACATTCAACTGTTACGTGATCTTAAGGCTTTTTGACTCCAGCGCTGCAGTGCACAGAGACAGTTTTGATTAATTTGATAATGATGACCTATTGTGGCATTTTATGCTAAGGTAAGCACAGCTGTCCAGCAGGGGTCAAGAGGAGCAGGACGAGGTCGTCGCATAACAGAGTTAACTTTGTTAATGGAGACACGGCCGAAGGGGAGACAGCCTCAGACCAAGGACACGATCGATGAAAAAAGCTGTTCATGAAGCAATGAGTAACCTTGAAGGTTTGGAGGTCATCACAGTGGCAGCACCGAGGGTTTCACTCCAGCGGACATGATGCTGCTGCTGCTTTCTCTCTTTTTCTCTTACAAACTTTCCCCTTTGTCTCTTTCCTTCTTTCAATCTTTCTTGTATTGTATATTCCCTTATACCTGGATGCACATGTATAATCTTTAAAAATGCACATGCAATGCACATGTATAATCTTTAAAAATTTAATAAGGCTTTGATGTGGAGTGTATAATGTAACAAATAAGAGGGGGAATTCTACATTTTTGCCCTGAATGAATCAAATACAAGGTATAAAAATGCCCTGTGATTAGCTCTGATCTATGAATTGTGAATTTAAATAATCGATGTGAGTGAATGACCACAGCTGATATGTAGATCTTTATCAATCACAGCCTTTATGACAGCGGTCTTCTCATTTCCTGGCTCTCATTCTGACTTCAGAACATGAATTTGCCCCTTCCTGAGAAAAACAGGCCGGTGTGTGTCGAGGCAGACGGTGAAAAAAACATAAACAAGAACAAACACATCCTTGACAACCAAGCCATAACTATACAGTCAGCTGTAAAGTAGAGTTCAGGTGACCACAGCTCAAACTGTATGGCAAAAGAGCTTCAGCCACAGCTTCTCTACCGGTTAAAAATTTAAATGTCAAATTTGGTAGTTTGGTTTATTATTCATGTTTATGTACTTTAGGTATGTGTCTCTTAGTGTTTATGTATGTGTTTTAGTTTATGAAGCATTTATTACTTTTTATGTTAGAAAGGAAATTTTATATATATACATTAAACTGTTTTATATCAATTCCATCTGGTTCATCAGCACATCTGTTAGACTGTGAACTAGAAAATATAATATTGATATAATATTTATATTTCCTCTTGTTCTCTCCACCAGCTGTGTGTGTGTGTGTGTGTGTAAGTGTATGTGTGTGTGTGCTTTTACAGCCACAGCACTTGAACTTATGTGGAAAGCTGCTATTTCCCAACCCCGCGGTGTCGGAGCTTTAGTCTTCCTCTCTCTCTCAAAGAGCAGTGGAGATACCTGATAGCCGAACGGGCCGGACAGTGAGTCATCCTTTTCCAGTGTCGACTGGAACTTGAACCTTTAATCCGGAGGATCTCAGAATCTGGAGAGTTGCAGATTCCTTATCATTTACATTAATCTCAGGAATTTGCACCATGCCGCGAAGACACAGGCTCCACTTACTTAACTGACACAAAATAAGGCAACAGCTACGATGATACTTGACTGGTTATAGCCTCACAACCGTATCATGCACTTGGTTGTAAATAATAGTGTAATAAGATTGCCATGAGACGCAGATGTTAAGCATCAACATATGACAGCAAAAGACTAATTTGTTTTTTTGTAATTTGAGAAAATATGAACAAAAGCAACAGCGGGAGGTTGAATGCACATAAACATAAACCAAATCAGTTGTGTTTTCATTCATAGTTACTTATTTCATCACATATTGATGTTACATCTTTAATTATCACATTACCCTAAAGGTCAGATAAGTAACTTGCACATCTTTGATTTACAGAGTGTATATTCAAATGACAAAGCCTCTCCGTGTCGAGGTTTTTATTACTATACCTCAGCAGTAAAGATCTGCAGCTCTCACCTTTGACTAAAAGTTCATCCTCGTCTCTTGCCAAGTCCTTTGAAGTGATCCTGTCAGAGAGAAAAACTCTAGTGCTTGTCCATAAACCATGCCAGGCTCTGTACCAATGCCCATATGTGAAATTAATACCTATTTCAAAAAGTAACCCTTTCAAATGAGGCACTGCTTACAGTTACACGCTGAATCCTCAGCTTCATGAACCCTACAGGGCTCGTCGCAAAAAGAAATAGGCTATCAGGAAGACAAATTGTAAATAAAGCTTTTGCCTACATTTGTGGAAAAATCTGGCTGAAAACGATGGCGAAGGAAATCCAATCCGGTCTTTGGAATCGCTGCATCAAGGTAATTCAAGACATCGCAGCAGCTGTAAGGATGACATAGATCGTTTCCAAATACCCCTTTTTCCACTTCCCAATAACGGACCAGTGCGGCTGCCTGAGATCTCTTTACCAGCGACCAAAGACGGCGGCGGCTCTCCTATAGAGATCTGTTGGTTTGATCATGACCATGCTGAGTGAAGCAGAAGTCACTCGTTGGCTTTATTTCTGAGTTATTGCAACTTGCGGCACATAATTCCCCATCACACAGATCGTTGAGTGCAACACAATTCGGAATCAGGAAGTGTATCAGACACGGAAAAAACATGATTTGTGCTTGGAGATGATTCAGATTTATTTCCTCTGCATGAAGAACAAACATATCATGCAACATATGAACAACATTAGTGAACTCCTTGTATGACTCAGTATTCACTCTGTTTTTCAGTTTGAGCTGACTAGAAGTGTAAAAGTATTAGTTTCCTAAAACAAGTTAAAGAAACAAGTACTTTCCAGGACAAATCATTCTGTTTGGAATTTTCAGGAAGTGTGACAATGTTGACAGAGGGCAGAACGAGACAGAATGCTGAGTGTTAAAGTGCGTTCTGACTTCAAATTCACTCTGTAAATGCTAGTTGTTACAGGTTTGGCAGAAACTGAGAGGAATTAAGACCTTTGATTTAACTTCAACCACATTTCTTTGTCTTTTTTCTACAAGTTTACTGGTTTTGCATAATAATCACAAAGCCATTTTCATACCTTATTGTCTTATTTAAATAAAACCGGTTCTTAAACATTTAATAATATACAAGATGTTTCCCTTGTGCTGGCATATGGAGAGTTTGCCTGCAAGGGTAGAGTAAAAATAGTAAAAGTCAAATTAATTAGACAGTGGTTTAGGTATCACGCCATTTTTCATGACAGGGACGTCCAGTCCAGTTTGGGAAGAGAAGGACGTGGCCTGAAGTCTTTCCCAGAATAGTAAAGCTTTGTAATGGGCACGCACCGGTTTGAGAATGTGGTGAGTATCTGCTAATGGTGACGATGATCCCTCTGTCCCAGCAGGTATCGCCTGAGGAGCAAGGCTAAACATGGCTGCCTGTTATGTCAGGGTCACGCTGTTGTTCTGCTATACAGACAAGAAGCTTAGTGCTAAGTGCTGCATTACTCTGAGATAATCATACAGGACACATGAAAGAGAAAATGGCCTATAAACACGTGACAACATTAGAAGCATGGTATTGTTCTGCGGATCTGCAGAAATATTTTTTTTATTTTTTATTTTTTTATTTTCTAATACATATCAACTACATTCGGGACTTTTCGAGAACCAAAAAGAATATCGCTGACTGATTTGTATGGATATAACTTAACCATAACACAAGAAATTAACAATTTTACGACTCAATAATCAAATCATGCTTTGATAAGACTGCTAGAACTGATATTATTGGTTAATTGTCAAAGAAAGCTGATGGGTGGTGAAAAAATAAATGTACATGCTGTTTCATAACCCATGACCAATAACATTAAAGCTCGCACAAAATTATATTTAACTTTAATTTTAGGCAATAAATTAGAACAACAAATTGCAAGAAATATTTGAATGATGTAGAAATACTCATTACAAGCTAAAACCCTGCACTTTTATTTTTTGTAATACTCTCCTAGCCAGGCCTCTTACAAAGTGCAATATCTCTGGTAACACAAATATAAACCAGACCGGATACAATTCATCATATTTAAAATCACTACAACCGAGCCGAAAATGCTGATGATTCACGCCTCTCAGCGTATCAGCACCCTCTGACCGCGACAGCCTGGTGGTTCTTTCTTCTGATGCTTTATCATAATCAGCACACACCAGAACAACACAAGTGGAAACTACAAATATCTGTGTTCACGATGTACAGACCAAATCAAAAGCACTTGATTAGTTTAATCTCCAGCAGATTCTTAAATAACACAGATTCCTAAATCCTCTCTCTCTCAAAGTAAATATGGTCATTGAGTAAGCAGGTTAAACCTAAGATGGAGGGCCCACCTTAAATACAAAGCAGCAGGAGATGGAAGAGTTGGCTTTCACAGGGAGATATATGGCCAGTACAAGCCCAGGATCAGTTGCTTTGGGAATTTAAAACCCTGGATGACAGTGAGAGCCATTTTACATATTAAGATGAATAGGCTCATCCTGGCATTGCCCGATGAGGCTGAGACTTTGTCTCGTTTGATGCAAATGAACCAGATCACAGTGCGTTTAAAGGCTTTTAAAGGCACAGCTCTGATAAAAGTCACTGTTTTGATGGAGCACTTAAGAATAATCCTACAAGCAGAGTATGAGCAAAGCAGCAGGAGCAAGCCATGAAGAAAAATCACAAGTTTGTTTTTAGCCTAAATCAATTCCACTATGTCTTGGTAGTTATCCACCTTGTTGATTTTAGCTTACAAGCATAATCCTTTACTATTTAAGATGTATGACAGCGTCTGACTCACCTCATTTCAGGAGTATCCCTCTGTGGCAGGTAAAACCTCCCAAATCAATAGCACATATGGTCCACATTACACTGGGAAAGGCCTCCAAAAAACCTTTTTCCCCAAGAGTGGCGCACATCGATGACAGATGCATTCTGATTCCCCATATGTTGAAATGTAGAAAGCGTTACATGGCCTCTTTGATACAGGATGATTTATAGGGCCTTGACACCAGTTGCAAATGTCTTTGGCGAGGGCACCAGGAGGCCTTCACTGCAAGTGGATAGTGTCCATCAAATCACATTCAGGCTCACAACAAAATGGATTGCGTTTCCACTCAGACATCTTTTGACCTTTATTGCTTTCATGCTTGTTATTGTTGTGAAATGTCAAATTGTCTCCTTTTCTCAGTCTGTGGTGCTGGTATGGAATGGGAAGAAGAGAAGAGAGAGACAAAGAAAGAAAGAAAGAAAGAAAGAAAGAAAGAAAGAAAGAAAGAAAGAAAGAAAGAAAGCAAACAAACAACCCACTGGCTAACACAGCCTCATGGATATTCAGTGCCTTCACACTGACAATGCCATCTGGAGAAAATATGGAATTTTAATCGAACTTCTCTCAGTATTCTTGTTGTGCACAGATTTCATGCTCCAATTAGACAGGGGTTGAGCCAGATACAAGCATGGAAAAAAAAGCAGAAATCTGTCCAGTTTGCATCGAAGACCCTGCCAAAGTACTCTGCATTACAAAATGAGGTTGGCTGGGGTCACTGTCTTGCGAGGTATAATTATATCGTAAAGCTAAGCCGCTCAGCTCCGGATAATGGTAGACAAACACAGTCTGATTTGTGACACCTCTCAAGTTCGAATCCAGAGCGATGTAGCTAACTCAATTAGTAAATGGAGGATCACACAGGCCCTTAATAGAGATTGGAAGGGATGAGCAAGCTTGTTCCCAAAAATGAATTACCTATCACATTTCTTGCGGTCATCAAAGTACATCATCTAGCGGCAAATGCTAAATCCGTATTCGGCCAGGCGCTCAAGTTCTATTTGAGATGTCAGTCATTTGCTTGACAGAGTAGCACATTAATGTTCGCTGTTGACTCACGCCCTTCAAAAAGCCCCCACAATGCAAATAGGGTCTTTAGCTTTGTCTTGCAGATGCCGTAATTTGGTTTAGCAGGCATACATAAATATCTGAGCGCTAACTCTTGGTCACTCAAAACATGTCTAAACAAAGCTGGGTACAAGAGGGCAATTAATAACGTACAGTTAGTCCTGACAAGCCACCAACCCCAGAAGGATGTAATTGACAGCATGCAAGCATGGGTTTAATGTCATTTTGCATCTCTATTACGCTACGCTTTATTGAATAATGCCTCAAACCTGTGCGGCACTGACAATCATCAGCTCTACACTAAACCAGTGATGAATTGTCCACTAAATGTACAAGCAATATATCAGGGCCAGACATTACTGGGCAATACTGGCAGTTATGAAAATATATGCAAGAGAATTGTGTTGTATTTCTGTTTCTGTAGTATTTGAGGGGTCCTCCAGTTGTAATGGTTACAACAGCTAACAGCTGATCTATAAGAGGGTAAGTGGATAAGTATACCAGCAACCATATCTAAAATCTGTAAAATAGTGACAGTGACCTTATTTACTGAAAACAAGGAAACTGGTATTTAAGGGTGTGCACACTGAGTGAGAACAAGTGGCTTTGGATATTGTGTTTTTAAGGCCTCTCCTGATTGTTCAGCTGTCATGCTGGCAACATGAAACACTGTGAAACATGAATGGTGGTCAAAGACTTGCTCATTAGCCTCATACTTCCTGGGTGTATCTAATCAGGTGTGTTACATTATAATGTAGAAAATTGTGAACAATTGACTGATTACTCAGTTTGAGAACAGCATTGCAGTTTAGAGCAGCTTAATTGTCTTAAATAATCTGTCTGGTTAAAATGTGTTTTTGCATCACCACTGGGACTATGAGGCACAACTCAAGCCTGAAGAGACGAAGACAACTTTATCCCTGAGGGTGAACAACTGCTCCCTGGCTGTGGCTACAGTACACAGGTATGGGTGATAGAAACATGAGCCTAAACCGTAAACATGCCATGAAGACTTTGGAATGCGCGTCCAGACTCCAGGCTGGACAGAGCTTCAGTGAGAGGGCTGCATTCATGTACTCTGTCCACTCTATGAAACTAAATCATGATGTATGGCGGCCAAACAGAGCTGAAGCATAATGCTTATTTGTTCTGTATGTGTATTCTTCTCTGACGCCAGTGCTGCTTGATTACATAGATCGCTAGTGCCTGAGTATAATGTAGATCATGTAGATGTGAGTTGTCAGCTAAATACTCTAAAAAGGAAGTTCAAACCCACAGATACTACAATTGGAACAACATGGAACAATTGATAACAAACCCATGAAGATCTGGGCCTGAGAATACAATGTGGCCTACACGCTGGCAGGTTGTTTGTTTACACGTGGACCCGAGATAATTAGCCCAGAAGTAATGACCGCTCTCTGATGACAGCCGCTGTAACCCAATCCCCCGCTGTGACATGCTCTCCCCCGTCACTCTCCCCTGCCCGACAACTGCAGAGGGGTTATTTTTTGCCCCGGCTGCTAGTGAGGCTAGCCTGGCGCCAGCCCTTGGGACCTGATGAGCTTTGGGGGGGTGACAGGGCCAGAACTGCCATGCGCCCCTTAACCTCCCACGTCCTGCCACTGGCGATCGACACCTGGGAGTAGACACTGACAGCGCGGTGCGGGCCGGTGGCGATGTCCCGTTCTCTGACAGGAATGAGTCCTGCTCTCATTCTAAAGACAAAACAAGAACGCTGGTGTTTAACCAGTGCTGAATGCTGCTGCCATAGTGGAAATAGTTTGTGCAGAGGGTAGTGAGGTGAGACAGATAACACGCCGGCAGCCCTTGTTACTTGAGTCCAGCTTAAGTCTTTGAACATTTGTGGCATCTTAGATTGGATCTCAGCCACTACTGGACATCGTTGGAACATTTTGTCGCCTATCATATTTTATGTCGCTGTCTCCCTGCTGCATCTTTGGGAATTTCCTGCTTAGCAAGACAGAATAACTGAAGCTTTTTGTATTAACGCCAAACATTTAAAATGAACTGATATCTTGGACAATGCATAAACATCGTCTTTGTACCTTTCGTTCTTTCGAAATTTTATTCTGAAACAAAAAGAAATTGCCAAATGAAATTCACAAACTAGTTTTAAAATACAAGTTTGAAGGGAAACAACAATATAACCCTCAAGAAGCCCCTCTGCCCTTGAATGCATTAACAAAAGTGTGTCAGACACATGTCCGCTCCTGACACCAAATATGTGAACTCTCTGCCTAACTGTGATAAATTAGGGGAAATCTCTACATGTGTGTATGATTTAATCATTTCCGTTTCAAGTTCTCTCGAATCCTGCAATCAGATTCCTGCTCTTTCATTCCAAAGTACTACAAACAGAACTTTGAAAATAGTCATTTTGTACTAATGGTCATTGGATTTTTTTGCTTTTGACTGGCTATGTAAAAAGTTAAAACCCACAAATTTGCATTTTGAGACAAAATAAAACAAGCTCTGTTTTTCATTTCCCAAATTTTTCCAGACAGGCAAACAGACTGAACATCAAACTCTGCAGGTCATGATTTTGGTTATACAGCACATACTCTTTATTGTGTCTCCATGGTTCCATTGACTCCCTCCAGGCAGTAATTTCAAGTAAACAACACAAGCACAAGATGAATACTGTTAATAACTGGCTGGTGAGGAGTATATAGCAAAGACGAGAGCAAGATAGTTGAATGATCTTTAATGTTAGGATTTCCATTGAGGCATGATCTGGAAGGTTTCTTAAACAGTATTGTATCTGCTCTCTGACTCCCAGAGTGAAGCAGCTGCCCACAAGAGCGCAGTAAAGCGAAAAGCCACATGGTTTGATCTTCTTCAAATCTAAAGCAAACAGGCCCAACGTGGCAACTGCACCACACCATCACACCGCAGCTTTAGAGGGAAAACACTGACTTTCCCTCAACAGCTATCAAAAGCTTTGCTGCCGAACCAAGTGCAAAGGCCTCAGAATTCGTGGCACTCACAGACCCGGAAAGCTCCCAGTAGGCGTCTGAGTCAACAAATGAGGGAGATATTTCCTGCGTCTTCATATGTCCTTTTAAGACCTTAACTACCCTGACCAAAGCCTCTCTCAACAAATTTGGAACTTTGTTTGACACTTGCACTGTCATCTAAATTTGGAAGCTATTACACATAGATTTTGGGGCGAGTCAGACTATAAGGAATGTCAGTGCTCAGGCGGCTAAAAGACAGCATGCCGCAGACATACGACGTTCTTTGAAGACGAGCCTATGTCTCCGGTTGTCAGTTGTCTTTTGGTTCCCTGAAAATATGTTCTTGTGTGAAGCTAAGGAGGAGGGCACCGCCACTGAATGACATTTGAATCATGTTTCTGGTGCTGAAACAAGAAACTGTCCGTCCCGCAGGTGTATTTCAGGATTGTTTATTGAGCTTGTCACAGTGTTGTGTGGGTATTTTAAGACTTGTAAACCGTAATAGGCTTTCAAATTTCTCATATCTCGTTTTTTTTCCAATGTGGAATGGATTCTGTATCCTTGTTATTCAATTATTTCCAATTTTATGAAATATTAATGCCAAGTCTCGCACACCACAAGTTGATTTGTGTGTTGTTTGGGTTCAGCTGAGTGACTGTCCCATGGAAATATCCCATGGATTTATTGTTAAATATTCAGTCATGTGAGTAGCGTCAGAGGTTTAAACATGTAACATACTGTGTATTTATAGGTTCAAAATGACAACAAACAATTCATCTCCAATGATTTATTGGGAATACATCTTGTGATGGTGATCACTCCCAGTCATAATGTACAGTAGAGACAGTGACATGGGACAGTGATGTCCAACATGTATCTCTTTTCCTCTCAAAGGTTTAGAGGTTACATCCTTGCTCTTGAAAGGCAGACACTAACATTTAAAAGGCCTGAAGGACTGAGGGGTTGCCACTTGTGACCTCCAAATGGTATTCATTCCTTGTCGGTCTTGTGTGTGAAACATTTCTGTTGACACCCTGCAATGCGGTGTTGATGACTTAATCTAGCAGCTGAGTGTGTCCTTTAACTACACCCAACCCCCTGTAGCTTTTCACAAAAAAACACCCTTATCTCCACGGGAGAGGGACAAAATAGAGGCTCTGGTGGCCATAAATTCTCAGGATACTATCAGAAGTAGCGACAAAACATGACCCCGTTTCCATTCAGCGTGTTTACATGAGCTCCAGTAACCCAGTCAGTCCCCACTTTTCGACTTTGATATCCTCTGAACACGTGTAGATTTCTGTAGGAGTAACTCAGTTATCAGGCGATGTATGGCCCTTAACCTGGTTAATGTTAATGTTTTAAGAGTGTGCTTTTGTTAACTACATCCACAACTTCAACATCAATGAGTAGAAACAGATGAAAATGTTGACAAAAGATGATAAGGCCCAAAAACCTGGACAATCAAATTGTTCCTGTACTGTTGGTGATGAATCTGAAGTGTAACAGTCAGTACGTTTACATTCTCTATAAAACTTCCATTATATTGTAATTATTTTAACAAATCAGCTTGTGTGAACCTTCATGTGACTAAAATCTGCACAAATTGAAGTCTGTTTTATCCAAGTAACAGTAACTAGATTATGCAATTGTTAAACAATGTATTAAAACATGTTAATGCGTTATTTGAAGTATCCTGCCTTCTAATGCGTGACCTTAATGGCCAGCTTCGCCTCACACTGCAATTACGCAACACCTCATGTTAACCAGGAGAGCAGTGGATCCCTGTTAATTCAGTGCATAGATGCAGTTCAATCAGATTTTGCTAGTAATCACAATGAAGAAGAAATCTGTGTGTAATTTCCTAATTCAAACTTTCAACATGCAATCCATCTTTGTTTGTAACTTCATCTGCTCTCTCGTTTCACAAGCACCTGCTGATGATGCCAAAAATCCTTTTTTTGAAACTGCCAACACATCTGGTCACAATAGAACTATCTGACCTTAAAGCTCATAATTCTTGTAAGCCTGAGCTTCATTTACAGCAAGCAAACTTTAGACACTTACTTTACTTTAGAAAATATAAACTTAGCCATCTTATTTTCTCATAATAGATATTAACCAACCCACTTTGCCACTATGCTTCTGTTCAGCTGTATCTGAATAGATAAATGAAGATGAGTTGTCTCGTTAGGAGTTTAATATGTTGCTTGATAACTTCATGTTTTGTCAGATGTGAAAACAAAATCTTGAATTTCTGTTTTTCTTCAGTATAGGTTAAATGAAGGGCATCGCAGCAATCTCTTGACTCATCTTCACACTTATACTGTCCAACAGTCCAGTGTAGATGTTTTGGGGGAAACCTTAATCGGTGCTCTCCTACTGTTTCCACTCCTCTCACTCTTCACCCCCTCACCCCTCAGCCAGCGGTCCCAGTGGAGGTGAAAGGAATGGCCAGCATTAGCGGTGGATATTACTTTAACCATCCTGGAGTGGGTCCAGGGTTGCCTGAGATCAGGACAACAAAAATAGGCTTAGAGTATGTTCAGCCATGAGTATGAAATCCACACTAAGGCCTGCTGCCTTATTGTATGTGCGGGCCGCACTGAGGCTATCGCTTACTTCTCAGAACCATCTTGTAACCTGGGCTTATTAGACAGCCTTAATAAGGACATCTGACAGCTGAGGCAAGTTCCCCGCAAACTATACCAGTGTAGGTTTTAACATAGTGATGAGGAAGCTGCTTTGAAAATGCAGACTGGAGGACTGAAAATGTTTCCATCAGCAGAAGTTTGATTAGGGAAAGATTTTGTAGAATACATTCTAAATTGAAATATACTTGTAGCAGGATGAGAAAACACAAGAAACAAACGACACCTAAGACACCTACAATTAATACATTTAATTCTTTTATGAGCAAAAACAGACTTGAACAATTCAGTGTACGTACTGCTTGGATAACAAAAAGATTGAATCATTTCGCAGCAAGACCTTGTGACTTTCCTGAATTCCTCTGGCACAAGAGTAGATTACACTAATGACAACGTGCCAAACTAAGTCCCAAAGAAATACATTTGTTGCATTTGTTGTCCAGTCGCCTGCTCTATCAAATTATGCACTGAATCCATATAATTATTGATAGAAGTGTTATGGAAATGAATATGACAACATTATTTCAAATGATCTGACTTGACATGGCTGCATTAGGATAAGTTGGATAATAAACTGCCAGAATGACACAAATACATGTTAATCACATGACAGAGAGTTTTAGTGGAGTGGGTCCATTTTTCACTGTGGGAAAGTTCTTATCCTCAGCAGGGGGCCTCTTCAGGAGGGGGTTTGCATGCAAGCTAGATCAGAAGGTGGTAATGACCAGTGTATTCTTTCACACTGACAGCTCCTCTGACATCTTGGAATTTATCTCTTGCAGCACATTTTCACGGGCTTAAGACAGCAGCCTGGTTGCCAGCGGGTATATCTCACTTACTGTATGGGCAGAAACAGCTGTAAATAGAGAGAGCGAAGGGGGAGAGGAACTATTTGTTTATGCTTTGACACATCGTAGGTACAAGAATGTTCAGCCTCTTCCAAAGGTCCTCTGTGAGTGCCTCCATCATGCTTTTACAGGGGGAAATTGATTTGTTTACGTCGCGCCGCAGTTGCAGTAAACTCCTGGTGCCTGTGGGTTTTTTACTGACGGTCTGACACCTTCAGAGCAAAGGTGAATGACAAGTGTGGCACTATCAACAGCCTCAGCTTATTAGCCTGTTGCTTGACACCAGGGCCTCGGGCTCATAATGAGGGATGAGTAATGTCAACCAGAGTAAATCAATCGACAATGCTGTAATGACCCCCTAAAATAAGTATAATGTTTGCTGTGACTTGAATTTAAACATTTTTGCCAATATAATAGAAGCAATATGTGTCTATATAAGATATTTTTTGTAATTTATGTTTTATAATTCTTAGGAAATTTACTATACATCTAAATGAGGTCAGCACATGTACTTGCTCTTTAAAACTTTGATTTTACTGGATCAAATATCTCAAAAATGCTACAATAAACACAATAATGAATGTTATTAACCCAAAAATCATTACATTTGCACTATAGAATTTATCAGTCTTGATTTTCTGTACTTGGAGTGATCTAGGAATAGAGACCAAATAGCAGAGAGGAGTACTGTGTGTTTGTGCTGGAGCCCAGTTGTTCTTGTCTTTAACACACAGACACTCAAGCCACAACTTGAGCCCATTTGTTATCTGTTGCCTTGGCACCAGTTATTTAGCCTGTCAGCAGAATGATAAACTCTCCCCTGCCATGGGTGACACTTCGACAGCAAGCTCCTGCATTTGCCAATAAACCTTTTCCAGACCAGATTCAGTCCAAAATAAGACATCAGCCACTTGAAAATGTGACTTCTCTCACAGAATGATCAATAACAGAATGAAAACAAATGAAGTGTGGCCTTCCAAGACTTCAAGCTTACCCAAAAACTACATTTGAATATATGTTAACACTTTTAAAGATTAGATCTGCTAGAAATTAGATAACCAGCATTTAGACTCTTGAAGTAGACTTTACATATACTGTATACGTATATACTATATATACTATGCTATGGAATCCTGCTGGTGACATGCTGTGAAATGTACGGAGGATCTGGGTATTGTACACTCAAAGACTTTGTGCCTGGTAGTTCCATTAATCACAGTTAACCTGACATTATAGGGCTTTTTTAAGGGAGGTTACAGTTGGACTTAGGGTCAGGTCAAGGTTAAGGTGAGGGACATGCTGCAGCTCTTTCACTGCTTTCTTAAAACCCTCTTTAACATTACAGTAGATAAGAGTCCTCCAATTACAGTTCAATCTCCCAATGATGATCTTTAACAGGTTATGGACTCGACCATGATCATCCTTTATCCAAACAAAGAGTTATTGTTACAGCGCCACCATCAGGCCAGTCAAACATTTAACCAGATCTTCCTTGGTGATGAATCAAATATTTCTCACAGGAATCATAAATCTATTTAGATGTTTTTGAGTAATTCTAGTGATTAACAGACCAATACAGGCAGAATTAAAATGGAAACAAGAACAAGAGGAAGTCCTCCTGCTGTCTCTCACTCAATCGCTAAGAATTTTACTCAGCATTGCTTAGACATGGTTACCCATAAAGATATTTCCATCAGCATTTTCCTGCAAAACATATTGCAATTTACTTGCCAAACAGGTTTTTTCTCCATTACAAACAAAGCACAGTGGATTTCTTTGACTTAAAGGGATACGAAATTGAAAGCAATAAACAGTGGGACATCAGCTAATGTGCTTTGTTGACAGACATTGAGAATTTACACAGAAGGAAATGTGAGTCTGTGAAGAGGCTTACTGTATGTTTGAAACATCAAGCCTCACTTCCAAAATCCCAACTCACATGACAGAGGCCACCACTCCCCCTTATTACACCATGAGTAGGATGTTTTGACAGTGGCCTGTTGCGTGGAATTCCTTCTCTTTCATTGCTCTGCCTTGACGAGGTGATTTTTGTGAAACAGACCCCATGTTATTAGACCCAGGGAGTAAGTAGTGGTGTGTTAATCATCAGGCCAGCTGACTGTGGAAATTACCACCTTTGAGTGATTAGCTTCCTGTCACCAAGGGGTTATAAATGCTCCTTCCTCACACTTCACGGCGGGTCCTCAAGCGCGGCCCGAGGACCCCGAAACTTCACAGCTTCATTGGAACTCTCCCTGGTTTGAACCCAGTGGGACATCGTGTTTGTATAGGGCGATACTGCAGAGAGGCCAGTGTGAGGCAGTCAGACCAGGTAACCATCCTGAGGACTCCTTAGGCTAAGGAACTATTATCTCCTGAGTTTGAATCTAAATAATAAGGGGCTCCACCTACGGCTTTTGTACCCTGTCTCTCCTGTGAGCCTGATCTCTTGGGAAATTTTTGACATATTTGTATGAAAATAGACACCTGTGAATCGATTCTACCCTACAAATTGGTGATGTTGAGAGAAATAGTAACTATGAGAGTGAAATTTATTAGTATTGTCTTGGGAAATTTGTGAATATGAAAGCAGAACTGAGGAGTAACTATATCAGATGTGCGGTGAAAGATTGTTATGGATTACTTTTACCCAGTAAAGGCAGCTTTTCATAGAAATGTCGACAATGAAATATGTCGTTTAAATAAAAGTGTCCATCAGATTGCAAAGACAGGATAGTGAAGCTTACACTTGTGGAAAAAAGTTGGACGGCACACTCTCCACTTGGCTCCGTCTCTCAGTCCTGCTCCGTACATTTGTCATGACCCCAATCCCGCCTGCTGCTTTTCATGCATCCTTGCTGTGCCGGCAGCCCGGGCTGGGACAGACACCAAGCTGAGGTCTGACCCCTGCTGACAGAAATGAGACTTGTATTTAGAATCAGTTGCTGGGGTGCTACATTTTACATTACCCTCTGGTCCGCTTCCAGCCAATCCAGTTTGCTAGATCTGGTATGAAGTGTTAAATTGGTTATTGCTTTAAAAAATGTTCAGGGATAGGTCAGGGATAAAAACTGTCTGCTGGAGCTGTTTGGCAAGCACTGTTTAGATCTCTCTATTTGTGTGTGTGTGTGTGTGTGTGTGTGTGTATGTGTGTGTGTGTGTGTGTGTGTGTGTGTGTGCGTGCGTGCGTGTGTGTGTTTGTGATTTTTCCACAGTCTTATTACATCTTGAACATGTATACCCAAGCACATATACATACTTGATTTATTTGTGTATGTATTCTCACATGCATGCGTGTATTTTAGCGTGTGTACATTTGTTTGTGTACAAGCATGCATGTAAACACGTATCTGTTTTTAAAGCCTGTTGCCATGGTACCAAACAGTAAGAAAAGTCTTTGCTGACTGGTCAGCCACCTGCTGACGAGAGAAACCCCACTGAGGGACAGAGAGGAGAGGGGGAGAAGGAAAGTAGAGAGAGTTCAGCGAAGTTGAGGAGTGCAAAATGCCAATTTGTTTATATACAACTTTGAAATTGAATAATACAAGTACAGGATCATTGGGTCGGCAAACACAGCCACACCCTCAATGTTTGACAAAGACTGAGGTATATATATGTATATATATCTATATATATATATATATGGAGGTGTGATGATCATGGACTGCAGGTGTGGGCAGTGAGCAACAGGTGTCTGTGATCACAGCTGATGACTGAGGAAGTGGTGATGTTGTGTGTCGTGCTGAGTGAAGGGTGTGACAGCGGTGAGAGGAGCAGAAGCAAACGGAGGCTCTGAGGTTCTCCTTTTAACACCGCAGTGTCCCATGTCGCATCCAGACCGTGGGCAGGTCTAAAGTGATTAACATGAAACAAGACCACTGGCTCTGATACGGATCCTTCTTACACAAATCTCTGCTCGACATTCTCCTTGAAGGCTGCAAATTACTTGTGGTGCAACGAGGACGCCAAGTTATTTGGCTTTACGCGTACGTGTTGCATTCCGATTGGCTGGTTTGCAGACATGGCACACTGTGAGATTGCGGTTGCACGTTTGGCACAGCCTGTCAACCACACACGAATATTCCTTTCTTGTCCACTGATTATCCTCAACGGCGCAAGTGCTATTACAAATAATAAAAATAAATGCGCTGAAAGCTCACCTCAAATCATCCAAGAGCATTTAAGCATTATTTATGAGGATGATTCATTTGAATATTTGCATTAGTTCTGCTGCAATATTTCTGTTTTGCACCTGTGCACCTGAAAGAATGAAAACATGTCACACTTGTCTTTACAAATAGACATGAGCAGTAGATGGAGAATGATTTGTTCTTTCAAGTCGTGCCAATGTACGCACTATTAAATACATGTCCCTTTGATCTGTCTCAAACTATGACATGAATTACAACCACGTACAGTACAACTACACAATGAGCTTAGCAGAAAGCTCAGTGGCATTTCAACACGCACCACCAGCTCTGTGCAGCGCGCGGTGTAATCAATTACACTGTCATTACTGAAATGTTTCTCCCCTTCTTTGTTTCCTTTGTTCATTGATTCATTCTTCTGTTCAAGTTTACATCCAATTGCATTCATGTAATCTAACATAGAATTTATGAAGGGTAATTGTCATAATGTTCCAATTGATCTTTAGATTTGTTGTAAATAACAATGCGACCCAGTTTGCCTGTAACACACATGGCTGTCAGTATTGTGAAGCTGAAAATGTCACTTGCTGCATTTTAGGTAAAACTTGTGTTTCATCTGCAGTGGTGAAGTACATACAGTGTACTCAGCAAGGGGGGGGGGGGGTTAAGTAGTATTTACATACATGCGACCACATTTCTGACTGAGTTCACCACTCCCTCCTCCATGCTCACCTCAAATTACCTGTACCTTTTTATATCTCTATTTATTACAGTGTGGATGAAGCAAAAACACAACGAAGACACCAAATTGTCAATAACAAACCTTCTCCTCTTTTAAATTGAGTGTCTGTGTTGTCGACCTTGTTGTTTGGTGTCAGCTGGGCGGTTGAGCACATTTCCAGTGTGGGTTCAGGGAAACCTGGAGCCAAACAAATATTTCATTAGCTATTGAACTGTAACTCTTATATTAACTACAGAAAACAGGATAGTCAAATCAGCATGGAAATTTCTAGAGGTCACTTGTGGAAGAGCCTGATTCAGTCTGTACAGGAGATCTGCTCCTACCAGTAACACAGCTGTAATTTTTGTGATCTAAATTTGGACTAAAACAAAGCATTACGAGAAGACTAAAAATAATCTAAACAGAAGTGAAATGTGTGACTAAATCATTTAAGTTATCAAATGGTGCTCTAAAATGTTTTGTTTTTCAGTTAATGATTTCTCAGGATAGACTGAGAAATAGAATACTAACATAACAAATGAGGAAATATATGGAGTGAAAGAGTTAAAGCTAATTTCGTAACAGTGAGTCTTGCTTATGATTTGATCCCATGTCATCTGGTCGCAGCTTTCAGCTGAGGTTGGCTCAAGTCCACAACCTTACTTCCATTGCACCGGTAATGCTCACTGGCTATTTATACAGTGAGATCAAGTGGCCACAGCAAGTTTCCCAATGTGGCATTAACAAGATGAAATGTTTGAACAAAGGAACCAATGGACATGAGGAGTTATTTGACAAGGGGAAAGGCAGAGCTCAACAAAATGTTTGGAATGACTTCCACATTGTTCAAAAGCATCCACTTCCTCCCACTGCAGCCGGAGATGGTTTTCAGAGGTGGGGTGAATGTAGACCAAGAACAACTGGGACAGTATGGACAAGACTTAACACCCCGTCAGCGCTACCTGAAAAATAGACACAACACAGGTGTGACATTAGTCGAGCTAAAACCATTAGACCAAGATAAGACCATGAGAACACATGCTATGGTCTGATAAAGGCTGGCTACAACAGGAGGTCTAGGCCAATACTGGACAGGGTATTCAGGGTGCATATGGACATGACATCACTCCATTACTTACTATTACATATACATATATATATACAAACGACTGCACTTCCAGTCCGGTATTTGCGGACGACACCACCCTCATTGGACTTATCTCTGATGGGGATGAGTCCTCCTACAGGTCAGATCATCTGGTGAAATGGTGCGGGCAGAACAATCTGGAGCTTAATGCTCTGAAGACAAAGGAGACTTTTGAACGCGATTTTCGACTGAACGCAGTCCCACCCGCCCCCATCATTCTGTGTGACTCCTCAGTTGACACTGTGGAGTCCTTTCGCTTCCTGGGATCCATCATCCCCTAGGACCTCAAGGGGGAGATCAACGGGGCAGGCAGTAGCTCAGTCGGTAGAGATTCCGTTTGGGACTGGAGGGTCGCCCGCTCGAGTCCCGTATGGACCAAGTAAGTGGACTGGTAGCTGGTGAGTTGCCAGTTTGCCTTCAGGGCACTGCCGAGGTTCCCCTGAGCAAGGCACCGAACCACCAACTGCTCCAGGGCAATAATTGTAAGTGACTTTGGATAAAAGTTTCTGCTAAATGACTGTAATGTAATGTAATGTAATGTAACATCAGCTCCCTCACCAAAAAAGCTCAGCAGACGATGTTCTTCCTGCGGCAGCTGAAGAAGTTCAACCTGCCAAAGACAATGATGGTGTACTTCTACTCTGCCATCATTGAGTCCGTCCTCCCTTCCTCCATCACCATCTGGTTCACTACAGCCACTGCCAAGGCCAAGGGCAGGCTGCAGTGTATCATACGCTGTGCAGAGAAGGTTATCTGCTGCAACCTGGCGTCCGAGGACCTGTACGTCTCCCGGACCCAGAGGCGGAAAGGCAAAATTGCAGCTGACCCCTCCCACCCTGGACACAAACCCTTCCCTCTGGCAAGAGGCTGAGGTCCATCAGGACCAAAACCTCACGCCACAAAAACAGACTTACCCCCACAGTGGGCCTCATCAACAAGGCCCGGGTCAACCACTGACCGATCAAACAGATCAATAATGGCCTTGCACATCTGTACTTGTAACTTGCACACTTTACACTCTATATCTTGCACAGTTTTCATGTTGCACATTTTGACAATCACTATTTATAAACACTCATTGCCATAGTGTACATACTCCACAGTCCACTCTCCATCGGCCCATTCATCTGTAAAATTGTTAATTGTATTTATACTATTCTGTTAATAACGGTGTATGTTTTGTTTTTAGATTTACTTTTTATTTTTGTTTTGAGGAAATGTGTAGCAGTGCCTGGTTGTGTCATGCAACTGCATCTAATTATCAATCAAGCACACATATTTAAAAGAGAGAGAGACTTGTGTCTGTACTCTTTTTTTATATAGCATTGGTGGTATAGTGGTTAGCATAGCTGCCTTCCGAGCCGTTGACCCAGCTTTGATTCCTGGCCAACGCAGGTGTTCTTTGGCATAGATACAACAACCGCTACTACTACAAACTGATTTTTTAAGTAAATTTAATACCAAATTGGGAATAAAATGTATATTACAGGTCTTTTTCTGATTAATCTTTCCTAATTAAATCACTGATTAAGCATTTAGCTTGCAACTACCATGTAGGGCACATGCACATAAACAATTTAACTGTGTACAAAGTCAGCTCCCTGAACAAAGATAGCTGACGGTATTATGTGGCTTTTATTCCTGGATATTAACTCTGACAACACGATAGCTAAACTCCTTTTAAAATAATTTTCAAACTTATGGATACTCAAGTTTATCATTGTTCTATGACAAATTTCAAGTCAAATAACATGGAATTAAGTTCAAGTGGTGGTAGAAGGCAGGTACAAGTGGTGGGTACGGCGTTGAAGAAAACTGTAACGTGAAGCTGGCTAGCTAGCACAAATAGCTGGCCAAAAGCCAAAGCAATGGCTGCAGGGGTTGGCTAAACTGGGCAGACATGAGAGAAGTCAAGAAAATGAAAGGCTCCCGTCCCCTCTTGGAGGAGATACACAACATGAACGCTAAAATGCACACTTCTTCAAACAAGGGAGGAAAGGAGTTGAGATAAGTGGACATGGTTGAGCAGCCTACATGTGCACAGACAGGGGTTCCATGGTGTAATGGTTAGCACTCAGGACTCTGAATCCTGCGATCCGAGTTCAAATCTCGGTGGAACCTAACTTCTTACCTACCTTGTTGGACGCACTTATTGGAAAGTTGCTTTGGATAAAAGCGTCTGCTTAATGACCGTAATGTAATTTTAAATGGATTATGAACAAACAATGTACACATTTTGGGTTGTTCCAGTGACGTATTACAAGCCTTAGCTGGCCTGCTGTGTGCTGTGAATGTAAACATAGCTAATGACAAACCAAGCCCTGTTATCTATATTTACAGATGTTGCTCGTTGTAGTTAAATTTTAAAAAGTGTCCTTCTCTGTACAGAGAGTAGATTGAGTAGTAGTTTGAAAAACAAGCCGGACCACCTTCGGTAGTCTTCACACATTGTTCACCACTGTACTGCTGCAGAGCCTGTTTGACCATGGCTGCAGTGGGACATCTGGTCTTACAGTGGCTGCCACCTGTTTCTTCGGAGGGATCGTTCACAAAACTGGGATCCATGATATGCCCATTTGTCGACAGCATTAGTTGCAGCGCGTCATGTGATGTGACAGATTAAGCTCTGGACTCAGTACTATCTCAGATTTCCCATTAAAGATGAACTGAGAGAGCAAGCAGGGGGGTCGTGATAGGTTTTTCCATTTCGGAAAATAAGTATGACCCTGCACTCGTGTAAAAGCAGAACAGTATCAGCTAACATTGTTTGTTTGCTGGAAATCTTAGGTCTTGCAATGAAAAAAAGCTGTAAAATGTACTCAAGTATCAAAAATCAGAACACTTGCAACAACGAAAAGTGGGGTTTAGTTTCACTGTCGAGTGGAAACCTGCTAGCTCCAGCCCAGGGGATTTTCATGTCTTCCGATCAGTTGATGAAGGAAGAAAAGAAAAGTGGAAGAATGGAAAGATTGGAGGAGAGAAATGGGTAAGGAAGAAAAATAATGTATGACTGATAAAAGATGATTATGAATGACATAAAGGGTGGAAATGAGAGAAGGAAGGAGGGAACATTGTCAAAGGAAAAGAAGGGAAGGCAAGAGAAAAATAAGAAGAAAGCAAGGGAATAAAGAACAATCTGGGGAGAAAAGGCCCCAATGTCACACTGACTTCAACGGTATGTCCACTTAAGCCAAGTTAAAATACTTTGGTATGATTAAGATAGGGAAATAAATCCAAGACCACTTTGTCCATTTGGCAGGCAAAGGTGTGAATAAACAGATTAACTTCACTGAGAGGTATTACAAACAATCTATACATCATCATGGACCTGCAGTGTCATTAGAAAACAGGGAACAGGCTGTTTTCTGTACATATGAAGCACTCAGCGTACAAAACAAAGTGGCCTGTCGCTTTCAGAATCTGAGTCCAACTGAGCTCCTTAAGGACAGCAGAGACACTAATAAGGTGCCAAGAGAAACAGAAGGACAGCACATGAACACAATGGAAAGAGAGAGAGAAGCAGAGAGAGGGAAAGAGCGAGATGATGTATGCTGATGTGTTTAACTTGTTATTACGCCAACTTCCCAAATCACTTTTATTTAGGAATTTACAGTCATTGCAAAACAAACTGCAGGAGACTTTGTGTTAGAATATTGCTGAGAATTTGGATGCTTGACATTGATGCATTAGTCGCCTGTGTTGACACAGGTCCTCGCTTTGCAACGCCAAATGGGAGGTGGCTGAGAGAGAGAGAGAAAATTCCCACATGGAGACCACCAGGAGGAAGATGGGGCTTTGTCCTTGTCAGCAACTCTTATTCTATTTTACTTAATTAGACAGAAACAAAATACACAGTGAAACCATAGAGACTGATGGCATCGCTGAGGCAGCTGAGCCCCATGTACACTGTTAATGAAGCAAATTCAAGAATGCAGATGAAAATAAACTTTTATATTTGTCCCACAATTTGGGATGTAAAAGTGGTTAAATGTCTCATTCCAAATATAATTCCGAACTATGGTATATGACATGGTGTACATGAATACTTTGACAAAATTAAAAAAAGAAACTGATGTGTGTAACTACAGTATAAGCTTTGTGAAGTGATGAATACATTACTAATGACACCCTTTACTTAAGTGAAACTTCAAATATCACATGGAAAGTGAGAGTGCCACACAAAAGTCAGCCTTAGTGAGTATAAGAATGAAAATGTTCACAAGTTCCCCAAATTCCCAAAATTAAAACACCTTTGTTAAGATTAACACATGTAAGAGCATTAAATTAGTGATGCATGTTTGTATCTCCGTGTTTGGAAACGTATGTAATGAAATCATCTTTATTAAGTAAATCCTCTTCAAATCAACAGATAAGGAGTTTTGATCTATTTTATTGTGTATTTATATATTTACAACATTGATTTGTACCTGTTAGCTTGCATAATCTCTCTCTCTCTCTCTCTCTCTCTCTCTCTCTCTCTCTCTCTCTCTCTCTCTCGCTCTGTGTGTGTGTGTGTGTGTGTGTGTGTGTGTGTGTGTGTGTGTGTGTGTGTGTGTATGTGTGTGTGTGTGTGTGTGTGTGTGCTTGTGTGTGGCGAAACAACATTCCGAGCGACAATACCAGTCAGAGGGTGTGCATGGAAAAACATTGTGTATGTATCTGTATATATCGTCATGTGTGTGTGTGTCCACTCTGAGGCAAGTGAAGTGGGGGAGGAGGAGGAGGTGTGTTAGAAAAACACACCCAGCTTCCTGTGTGTAAGTAAAAAGCACTCTGAGCTGCAGAGATTGACTGAGAGGGTGTTTTCTCTTCAGGGGGTAAAAACAACTCAGAGCAGGAGTTTCTTCACACCCGCCTTGTTAATTAGCTTCCTGATGGTGCTTGGAAAGTTTTCACCTCACAAGCTCTTCACGCCTCACACAGCAGGGAGGACAGGGGGAAATGTCTTTCAACTTCCCAGGAAGGACTCAAAACTTACTGCACATCAGTCTCGTGCCAAGATCTGGCCAACTATAAAGAATGTTTACATTAATAAATCACATTTATTTAAATGATGATGAGAGTAAAAGCATCGGTGAACAAATGCCTAGAAGAGCAGTAAGTATTTTATAAACTGAGTTACACGTTATGCAGCATCACCATTCTGACAGGGGGAACACATCATCCAATATAGAGGGAATATAAAGCAAAAATGTGTTATCATTTTGTTGAATAAGGACTTTTAAACTGCTTTATGAAGTAAAAGGATTTACTTTAAGGTTGGCAATACATCTTTGAGGTTGAAGTAGGAGCAATGCCAAAACAGGAATTTAAGAGAAGTGTCAAGATGATTTAATCTGAAATGATATAATCTTTATTTATTTATTTTATTTATTTTATTCTGTCAATTAGTAGTTTTTACAGAATGATCTATAAAGGTCTGATTGGCACAGTACTATTGTATTGCTTTTTTCAAAAGGTTTGACAAATTATTAGAATGTCACTATGTTATTGTGTCTTGATATCGATGTGTAGTGAACAAGTGAAAACATTTAGCTTGTGCAGTTTTTAGACATTTCTAAAATCTGAGCAAGATTTTTATTTTGACTTAATCATCATGTTTTCTATGTTCTACTCACTAAATGTACATGCACTGCAATCATTCATTCAGAGCATTCATCAGACCAAGATACAGACTGACTGAAACCTTAATCAGGCTAAGCTTTGTCCTTCTTAATGAGGCTGATATTAGCAGGGCTATTCAGGCTGTACATGTAAACACATAAATCGCTCCATTACTCATGTTTTTTCATGATAATTTGCTGCTAATTTCACGAGACATGAGAAAGGAGGAAACGACTAATGGAAGAATACAGCCAGAGGGACATGAGCATCTCAGGGGCCGCTGCATGCATGAAGAATGGAAGAGTCCAGCTGAATGAATATACCTCAGTGTTCTCATTACAGGCCTGACAGATATTTTCAGGCAAAAAGATTGTGTCCTGCTTTAACACTCAAAGGTGAAGGTGAATCAAAAGACAAATGATGTCTTTGTCAAGCATGTTTACCTCCTGCTCCTGAAGTTTCATTGGATATATATGCACAGAGCTTAATTTAATCATTTTTCTATTTGTTTTCTAGAAATGTTTGCTTAGCCACATTGGCAGATTTTCTGATTGACAAAGCAAATTTTCAACAACAGCATAATGGGGGATTTTTGTAGTGTATCATCAAATTTTTATGTTTTTTTTAGTACCAAACTGTAATATTTTACATACACTCTAGTCAAAGTTTATAGTCCAGTTTATGGTCCAGTTTTCCCAGTCTTACTTAATGGTTTGTGTGAGAGTCTCTTGGGTGTCCCACCATGTCTCAAACTGTCCTGGTCCACTTCCCCTTGACTCTCCTCATTGTTTTTGGCAGAGCAGCTGCTCAGAGATTTAAGATATCATCATTCAGGCAGGCAGATAGGACATCAAGACATTTCCTCTGGGGAGTCTGGAGAGCACGGAGAGGCAGAATGTGAGATATGTTTGTCGGACACAATTTGATAAAGAGTCTGTGTGTCAGTGACACTGAAATGCCTCCCAAATGAATCCTCATGCCGAGCTTGGTCGCTCCCGTGACTCCAAGGATTACAGCCTGAGTCTGATACAGTTCCTTGACTTTTTACAGAACCACAGGACTCAGCCTGGCATGGTCATGAAAAAAGTTAGTGAGAGCAATAAATTAAAGGAGCGCCCATGCTTTCTATTTTTCTAGTTGTTGTTTGTCAAAACCCTAAACAAGAAAAAGATTTGAAAAAAATCCAATTGAAAATCACATTATATAAAAATATCCTTAGGCAGATTTTATTTTTAAAAAACCTAATTGATTCTAATTTATTTCCATTTACTTTGAGGAACTCTGCACAGAAGAGACAAGGAGGCAGGATTCTGGAAATAAATTCTACTCTTCATTCATTTGAAAGTTTACAGTAACCACAGTGTTCAGAAACTAAGCATGCACTAAAATACATTAACAATACTATACATTTATGTTATAGAAATCATTTCAAAAAATTGTTTCTAAGAATTGCTTTTTTTTGTGGCAGGTTGATAAGGCATTCCTCTCTAAATACTACAGTAACTGTCTGAAGTACCGACGCAGAAGATTTTGGGCCTCGGCAAAGAACACAAAATTATCCAGAATTAGAAAGTCAATTAAGTCAAACTTCTGAATGTATTTACAGAATTCTCTTTCTCTTCAGCTGTGTATGCAACAGAATTTTAGGCTCAGTGGTTGGACGTTTATTATCGTAATGCTTCTTGGGAGTCGACTTGACCTCTCTACTGAACCATTTGTGTACATACAGTTTTTAATCAATGATCCAGATTGTTGTTATACTCGTTGTATGTTCTGATATTTCAACCAGGTGAGTGTCAGTTCCACCAAGTCAAGTCAGGCAAGTCGTCCAATTAACTATGCAGAAAATAAATAAGAATTATACTTCCTGAGGCCCAAACACTTCCGTACTACAGGACTAAAACTATGAGGTGAGATTACTTTGTTTAATGTGGAGCAGAAACAGTGCAGTATAAATGTTTAGGTCTAAGTTAAGGACAGCTTCAATCTTACAGAAACCTCAAGCAGGATACATTGATAAAGTTCTGTGATTGTGTGTGAGTACATGTGTGTTGGATGACTGTCCAAGAGCATGCAATTACAGATGTGTGTGTATGAATATGCATGTGTGTGAGGCATTGAGGGCAGCTGTAGTGCGGGTGTATTGCACATTCGTGTACAGCTCAATCACATCATACAACACTGATCTTTTTTTCCCCAACACTCTAAATTACAGTATTGGATCACCTGTCGCTTAAACTCAGACAGTTCACAATCATTTTTCGATATGTTGCCTATTGATCACATATCTGCCAGGGACTTTATTGCATCTCTGGTTATTGCATTTCTTCATTTCATTTCTTTCCGTGATAACATTTGGCCCAACATACAGAGAGAATATTTCATGGAAAGGCTCATCAGATGGGAATCCAAATCAATTTGTCAGTTCAGGTTTGACCGACTCATTACTGGCTGTTCGATTAAAAAAAAGTGAAGTGGGTTCAGGTAACTGACAAGGCAGCTGAAGCCATTACAGAGATCTGGGATCACATCCCAGCACCGGTTGGCCATTTCCACCCAGAGGCCTCCGAAAGTCATCCATCATGAGGAATTTAATTTTGCTGCTTATAATGTGGGCTACGTGTTGTTTTGGAAGCCGCAGAAATGATCAGAATTTGGCCAGATTGGACTTTGGACGGTGCGTGCTCAGTCATTGTTATCATCAACAATTATTGTCTTTCATTGATTTGGCAGGAAGAGAGTGACTGGCCATGTTTAAAATGGAGGCGTGCTCCCTCAAACAGTGCCAACACTGGGCAAGATCAAATACTACAGCTTGTTTCCTTTGCCAAGGACGGCAATTAAAGCACATTCCACTGCAGACTCAATTCTGGTTTTAAATGTCTCCAATATTTCCTTTTAAACAATTGTGGAAACAGTTTGGATTATTAACATGTGTGTCCACTCAGCTGAACCCACAGAAGAAATAGATTGTTCAGCTTTGATGAGCGCCGTAATAAATTATCGTATTTGTCAAGAAGCGCATTCCTTTGAAATCTAACTTTTTTTAAAATTTTCCTTTGCATAGAAATTTGATTTCCGCTTCAGTATCACAATCCAGATCATTGGGCCTTTTGGTTTTTATTACCTTCATTCTGATGTTACTGAATGTTCTAAATCCATCAAAACTGACCAATTGTAAACCTTTATGAACTTTATTCTACACTGTGGCAAAATACACACAATGCAGTGAGAGAGCCAACATGTCCTCCGCCTGAGATATCTTCCCTGTGAAACATTACTGGGAAACGTCCAGGATTAATAATTGCCTAAATGATTCATTGCCTTCACTGATGGTCCCTTACAAAAACACATTTGTTCATTTCAAATGGGCCATCTCATTGAGTTTGACTCTAATGCTCGCCATGCACAGACATCACCTCCGTCATCGTCCGCCGCAAGACTGTGTAAGCGTGTTGGATATCAGAGTCAGACTGGAGGAGTTATAATCAGAAAGGAGAATTGTCATCCTAGAGAGAAACAATGTGTGAAGTATAGATATTTTCATAAACTGTTTAGAAATGAATAATCTAATGGCTTAATGTTCTCTGCACTGTCACAGTTTGATCAGAGACTCTAAGTGAAGAGATGTTCAGTTTGAGGGATATTTGTCATTTGGGCTTGTAAAACTAACGTATTGAGGTTTGGAAAGGAAACTAGTGATCTATTGTTGACCTAATCATTTTTCGATGTATCTTCATCGTTGGTACAAATATGTGGTTCTTGACAGTTTTGCACCTTATCACCTTACATGCTACCACACAACCATCCTGGCTGTATGTCCCAATGTGCTTCAGTTTTATTTGGTGACCGTGATAGGCGTTTATTAAGATGACAAATGGCTCACACCCACACCCGGCCGTAATTATCACCACCGCTGTGTTTACATTTCTACCAGCATTCTCTGCTTCACCTCAGATCTTCGTCGCGGGGCCCTTACGTATTTGATACCCAACATCACGCCGTGTTTATGATACCGCCAAAGCCTTTATTACTGTCTCAGCTATCATAACAGTTGGGGGAATTGCTGGGGGCAGAAAATTGCAGGCAGGCCTTTTAGATGGAAGCACATATGCATGGTGATAGATGTAATCCCTCACTCCCCCTCCATGCCCTGTGTTTGCCATCCGCCACACAGTCCTTAACAGCGACGGATCCCCCTTCAAGGCTGTGAACCCACACAGTGCTCCAGCCTGCCTTCATGCTTGTTGACTTCAGAGGGTTCTGATGTCATAATGAAGGGGTCTACAGCTTTGATATGGCTCCTTGGGAATTACATGCCCCCTGTATTTCAAAGGCACTGAGACGCTCAGCTGGCAGGTACAGTAGAAATTGGAGTTTTATTGCCTCTGGACGAGGGGATTACCAGACACCCCTGAGGCAGGGATGGGGCAGCCGCTGCGGCGGCGGCGGCACCGGGCCCCTCCGTTCCCTTGAACCATCGAGCCACATTTCTCACGCCATCTAATCTGAAGTCATGGCTCAAATCCTACTAATCTCTTCCAAACACAATAGGACTGAGGGTGGTAGACCATTTATTCCTCCAGCGGTTGTTTCAAATACTTAATTGATTCATTGTGTCAGGGGGTGATGACATTGTACTGTGAAATACTTGGCCATTTGCAAAAAATTAAAAGTAATACTGCCAGTGTTGTGTTAGTTATTTCCTTGTGATGACAAAATTCTCTGTAGGGGGGAAAAAATCAAGGACAGACAAGGAAGGAATGATCCTGACTAGAACAAATACTAAGACTCAACATCGTATGATCTAACCATAAACTTTCATTTAAATTTCATATTTAAATAAAAATATCCTAAAAACTACTAATTTCAAGACACTGAGACCAATTTTGTAGACTTTTGGACCTCTTGTTTTCTGTCTAGGATATTGTTGCGTTAACCATCCAGTCCATTATGTTCTGACCTGTTTCTAGTCCAATCAGCTCTATCTGAACGCCTCATTCATGCTGCATTCTAGCGCTCATGAGAAGGCGCCATTCACCAAATGGTCAAGTGATATATGAGTGCAGCAACATGCAACATGCAACATGCAACTACAAACACAAAGGTGCGGAAGATTGTAGTACTGCTTTTGTTCTTTTATTAAAAGAAATACAGATGTGTTTCAAAATTTGAAAAAAGTTGTGTTCTATGTCTATGCTCTCAACTGTTAAATTCATATAACATCAAGAATCAAGTTAACTGCTTGCTAGTTTAACTTTGTCAGCTGCAATTTCCCACACCACACAAATGCATCATTAGACAAATCAACACCAATTATCCTCAATCTAGTAATATTCTAAACAGAAACAGTTGACTCATCTTAACACAAGGAGACTCTTAAAAGCCTGTTTGTTGTTGTTGAAGAGTGTATTGCACAAGTATCTCAGGCTGACTCACACTGGCAGACGTCATATCTTTATTCTCTGAAACCACTTGCAAGACGTTCAAGCTTCAGAGGACCGATAGAAGCCAGAGTGAAGCGGCGAGAAGATGAACATGAATTAGTTTTTAGTAAAACTTGGCAGACACATGTTCAATGTCTATCTCTCTGCATAGATCTTTATTACATCAAACAGGCTGTTCGATGTCAGAACAACAGCAGGAACAAAGCCTCAGTTATTTCCTGTGATACCTTTAATGATGTAATGTATTTTGCCATCAGCTAGCGGGGAGTAGCAATCAGCGGGAATATATGGCATTCCTGAATGATTCCTGGAGCAAATCATCAGCGTACAGCCGCACTTGACAGGGGTACAAATTTATCATTTGCTTTACGATATCCCCCAAATCAGTTCAGAATGCCTTTAAAGGAGGCCGCAGGGAAGCATTGCAAAGACACATGTGAGTCGTCTGTTCACCAGCGCGCTCCCCATGGAACATAAATTCTGGACTTCCCCAGCAAGACAGGGCTGGTGGGAGCGGCCATACTTTACTAATAAAGAGCAGTTTTCCAGCTCTGATAAAGGCTCAAAGAGTAAGAGAGGACTTCTGTTAGAGTAAAAACATTTTAGCAAAAGATAGTGATTCAGCATAAGGTCTGCTATTCTAAACATTCAGCGTGTGCTCGGTCTTTCCAGGGAAAAATGTTCCGCCGCACAGGAAGTCTTGCTTTTTATATTCCTGGCAGCAGCCACAGCAGTTTGTTTAGGAATCTGTGCGCCGATTGTTGAGCTGTAAAAAAAGGAAATGGACATTTTCGGTCATTCTCGGTCCAAGTTTGTCCTGAGCCAACAGCACGGTCATCTACTTCTCTGAATGCATTTTCAAAATATTTATTTTATATTTTATTACATGCAGTAAGTGAGTAATGAGCCTAATAAGCCCCATTAAATAAAGCTGTCTACTCTTCTTTGGGCTCTTTGGACTGGATTTGTTTTTCATATAGGTTATTTTAGGACAAGTAAATGATCTTGAATAAATAAATAGAACAACATTTGCAACAAGCTACTTTTTTGTACTAGTAAAGTCTCAACCAACTGTACAAAAAAATAAAGATTTTGATGGAATGTGAAGGATTTAGGTTGAAAATGTAAGAGGGTATGAGCATGAGTGACAACAGCAGAGTCTAAAGGATTAATAGTGATTAAAAAACATACTATATTTACTCTAAATCCCTGCTCTTATTTTGAAGGCCGTACTGCACATAAATAATAAGTTCAACTGTTTCCAAAATTCCCAGATTGATTATTTCATCTATCAGATCCGGATGAGCTCCTTAACTTTGACATAATGTGTAGATTTGCAGTAAACACGACACACAGAATGGACACAACCTACAGAAACACAAACCTCCCCAAAGGAAAATCCACTTCAGTGTAGGACAACAAAACTTGTATAACAACTATTAAACAATGCTTGTTTGTGAACAATCAAGATAATAAACGAGGGTACACAGAACCACGCAAGAGACTCTGATCCAAATGTGTTTTTAATCTCTTTTATTAAACAATAAATCAGTGCTGCGCTGTTTTATTTACCGCCTACACAAAGCCTCAAACAGCTGACAAGAGAAATTTGCATACTTGCAGAGATATTTTTTGGAGGGGAAGATGACAACATAACTAAATGTAGTTCTCATCTTCCCAGCAATAACAACATTACATGATGGATAGGCCATCTACACTGGCAATTACCGAATGTCTCTCCCCCACATGCTGCTCAAACAACACAGTGTCAGATGACAATTTGATTCGGTGAGATTAGAGGAGGATTGCAGGAATTACAGGACATTATTATGCTTCTCTGCCTGAGAGAACTCACTCCACGTGTAACGTTTGAAAAGCTTTGACAGATGCACCAAGAACAGCGAGACACAGAGAATGTCTTAAATAGAAAAATGTGTGTGTGTGTGTGTGTGTGTGTGTGTGTGTGTGTGTGTGTGTGTGTGTGTGTGTGTGTGTGTACGCTAACCTGAATTTACTCAGTAGTCTTGAGTAAGATAGATACAACTCAGTCTCTAGGTTCATGTACTGTATTTCAACCATTAGTGACAAAACCTTACATTTCCGATCTCTAAGTATATGGAGCTCCATGCATTCAGGTACATATAGAGGTAAAAAAAAAAAGAAGTATATCTTATATATGTCCACATGTGGGGAAGCAAAATTATGTCAAAATGATACTCAAGTTTATTTTTTACTTTCCACTCCGTTGCATAATTATAACATTTTTCCTCTCCATGAACTTGTGTGTGTTTTGTTTTTGTTCAGGACATCATTTCATTCATGGCTACAGTTTTGAATGGTTTCAATTTATATTTTTCACTGGTTTCTTATTCCTGTCACAGAAAGAAAAGCGCAGGATGAGAATGTCACCAAGGGATTGCTGCAACATTTGATCTACGAGGCGAGGAGAAGCTAAGTAATTGATGAAATCCTGATCGAAGCGATAAGCAGGTTTGGCAGATGTCTGAAAATAAACATATCCTGAAAAGACGATCCAAACCTCGAGAGGGAAGAAGGAGCTAATGAGCAAAAATAAAAACAGATCTCAAACAGATGCTCTGTTAGGAAGACACGCGACCGCAGCTATTTTGAATTCATTATTTATTTTGTCATTTTCCCCCTCAAGCCAGGAAATGTGGATTTCGCTTAGCTGTCATCAAGCGTGGAGCTGCTGATAGTGGATTTGCAGCGGGTTTAAGATGAGTGTCTGCTCAGGCTCCGGCTATTCCGGCAAAGGTTTGTTGTCTCATGGAAACCCCATCACTGGGTCATAAGTGTTTTGATGTGGCTCACCCCGTAGGTTCTGACAAGTTTGACATCCAGAATGAAGGGCTTTTGCTGTGGTGTAATTTATTGGTCCTTTTTTGCGGAGAGCGGACAGAAAATGTCTTGAGCCCGAATTCAAAAGCCTCTAATCAGTGCGAGCAATGCATCAAAAGTGAAAAAGTACACACGAGACCTGCAATGTGGGGAAGAGTGCGAGGGAGAGATGGAAAGAGTAACCTAGAGACAGATCTATGGCTATTCACCCCATAACTTACTGAAGTACAAATACAGTTGTGTTAAAGATGCAGGCCTGAATAGCACCATGACAGTGTGAAGCACCTCTGACGGTTTAGTAAAGATGCTAGAAAGCTTTTGAATAACTTTGAGTTTGCTCTATCGTGTGAAAATAGTTCCTTAGATATTAAACTGTTATGGCTTTAAATTAATCACAATTCATCGCTATGGACAAAAAACAGAGCAAACACGCACGAGTAGATCAAAGGCAAACACTCGGTCTTCATTTGGCGTGCTGAAGCTTCCAGCGGCAGCGTCCATGGAATGGCGAGCACTCCCAACAAGGTGTCCCGGCAAAGAACCAGAGCCTGTGGTGAAAGACGCATCTCACGCTCAGACTTCACTTGCTCTCAGGCTAACCATCAACTCACCATTTATCTTCCCGCAGACATTAAAGTTTGCTCTCAGCCGTATTAATGAATGCCAGTTGTTCCTGTGCTTCACAATCAGGAACTTTGTATTTGGCTTAGGATCAATCAGATGTAAAAGGAGGAGCTAATTATGTGCTCGAGCTGATCGGACTCTTTCTTTGCACATTATATTCATTATATCAACAGATGCATGCACCTTTAAACAGTTATCACTTTGTTCTTATTTGATGAAGGGTCAAGCACGCAGTGTGTGTGTGTGTGTGTGTGTGTGTGTGTGTGTGTGTGTATGTGTGAGCCCCAAACACCTCATGAAGGCTGATGTTGATGATATGTAGCAGATACTTAACAATGGTGTAGCAAAATCCTGTTGACTAAATACCATTTTGATGAAAACTTTGGATTTTTGGAACTTTTATGGTGATGTTTGCAGCATAAAGGTCAAAAGGGGAAGGATTGAAGTTGAGTTTGAGGCAACACAAAGCTGCCACTGAGAAGCTTCTCACAAAAATGAATTCCATGTCAGAAGCAATAGTTTAATACCCTTGTGTCCTTTAACCTGCAGGTACCCTTGTGCAAGGCATGTCACCTAAGCTCAAAGTAATAAACAATCAGTACATTTACATGCACTTGAGACAAAAATGTAACTGTGCCATGGACACACACTGAATCAATAGGAGTGTGTGTCCTCTGCATATTGCATAAGTCAAGGTTAAATATGTGTCTAAATGGGAAAATTACAGCTCAGTAACAAGCACAGTTGGAAATGTGCTGATTCAACAATAATCCAGAAAAGGCCTGAAGTGCAGACATGCCAGCGAGAGGTTAAGTGGCTCTTTCACTCCGTGTCGTTTAAAAAAGGCTTTAATGGCGAGCCCACAATAACAACACTAACACTGTCACAGACACTTGCCTCTTTTACAGTGCCGGTCTCAGATTGATGCGTCGTCATGGCAACGCTGACCCTTAACGTCTCGTTGCAACCTGAGCCAAGCTCCAGATTTATGGGTGTTTTCAGCTTGTTACAGCAGATTTATCTTCACAATAAAAAAGAACAACAATCTGCAGAAATCATTAAGGGGAGTCTGTTGGAAAGTCACAGAGGTGCGCCAGGAGCGGCTGAAATATAATGGAGATATGATAAAGTACCAACACTTGGGAAGTTCAGAAAACCCCTCTTGAAAAGTGCTTTTACTTGTGTCCCGGCATGACGGAATATCTTCCAGTTTTTCTATTTGCAGTGACAAATGGCTCCGACAAGAAAACCTCTGATTGTGAAAAACGTCTCCCTTTTTTTTCTGCTGCACTTTCTTTAAATGAATCGCATGCTTCTTGTTTTGCATTGTGCAGCCACGCTCCTTTTATGGGACTATACTGGTTCTTATCAGTTTGAGGAAAATGGTATGAGCGAATCTTTGGCTCTTTCAAGCTCCTTCAGAAAATTCCACTGATTGAATTCTGGGAACAGCAGTTTATAGTTTTATAATTCAGTGTAAAAGAATTAGCATCCTCATTTTCTCTCACACAATCACTCTTGCGTTTCTCTCTCTATGTGACAAGGCAAAGATATTCAAATCCAAATGGCTCATCTGGCTCCTTGTGATCATGCTGAAGATGTTTGCCAGGTCTTCAGATGGATGTCTGCGAAGAATGGTCTGCAGTTCAAAACCCAAGCCATTAGCATACCAAGTCCCTGAAGACAGATGACAGAAGGAAAGCGGTGACGAGATGTTGGAGAGACGGATAGAGAAAATTGTCTGGAGTGGGCGGTGATGGCTGAGCTCTGGTATTTTAAGCAGGACATCTTCATTCCCTCCTGCCGACGTGAGTGATCCTCTTCCATTCGCCACGGTGGGAAGCTGCGTGACCCCGCGGGGCCAGTCCAGCTGACTGGCCGATCCCGGGGGCAGCCAGCAGTGCATCCCTTAAGCAGGCTTGACCGACCCGCAGTCACACACTCTGCGGTCAAGCCCTGGGCAGAGGGATTTGAGATGTGACAGCATAATCAATTTCCATGATTCATGATCAGCCCAAAAGGAGGGCGCGCTGAGCGACTGGGCAGCTGAAAGAGGAGAGCAAAAGGGGAATGCTGACAACAGAGTTAGGTCCACAGCCATGTATGGCAATAGAGGCTCTGCTCCTGACTGTGTCGCCCCGGGTTTCTTAGATCTTCGCGAGAACATAAAAATAATTTGATACTTTATTGATCCCTGTGGAGAAATGCTCTTTTTTTCTTAGTACTCTCCAGAGGAATGTCAGCTTGCAGGGTCAGTTACAGAACAGAGGAGCACCCGGCAGCTCAGATTCGTTAAGATTGTTTTGCGGGTTAGGGTTAGGGTTAGGGTTAGGGTTAGTATTGGCTGTATTAAAGTGCAGCCTTCTTAAATAGTGGGGACCTGCATTGCTCTGCATTACCTGCAATTATAAGTTGCAAGAAAAGTGCTAATAAATATACACATGGTTGAAGTCGATGTTGTTGCGAGTTGATTAGGAAATCATTTGCAAAACTGATATGGAAACAGACATTGCATGTAATGTTTTATTTCCTGGGTGGCTTTGATGGATGTTTACAGAGACATAGTGCAATTTGTGATGACCCAACCTGAGATTGTCTTGAATTTGATTCTAGTAAAGTTGTAATACAATACAAGTTAAGCTATACTAGACGGAAAACAACAGCACAATGCAAGAACTTATCCAGAGCTGCAAGAGGATCTGCCAAACCACAGCAACTGTTACGTTCCAAATGCAAACCACTCAAGTGAAGGGAGCTGTGCAGTAGTGGCGCATTTTGTTTTCTGACCAGATGGACAACGGCCCATAGTTACTTTACTCAACTCTGTTATCAACACTTCATATGGGACATGATTCCTTTTTGGCTGACTGAATATAAACGTGATTTCACCGTAAACTTAGCTGATAGCCATTTCACCCATTATAGATGTTGTTAATATCAGATATGTCATGCAAAACTGGAATGGAAACATAGCTACTGATTGACTGTAGAGGATTCAATGGCAAAGCAAATCTTTCAGATCAAATTCGGCGATGATGAACTTTGACACATAAAATTTACACGTTCACTTCTGAGCAGGCAAGTGACCTACAAAAGAAGCTATTCCTGTCTTTCATAGTCTAATAGATTCACTTACAAATGGAACACTTGATCATGTGAGTGAAGCTAAAGTCATCCAAGTAAATTAATAGCAGCCTCAAGGCAAACTCAGGAACATTGTTTGTTAGTGTCTGTTATCATACAAATGGAGTCCAAACAGCCATATTAGAACTAACACTGTTATCAGGAATATGTGAAACTAAAAAATCAAAAGCTAGTGCTCACATTTTGAAAATATAGCAACCTATGAGGCTTTTTAATAGACTCTAAACTAATTAACACTATACTCTATGTTAGGCCTATGTGCTCTCCTTTAAAGACATTTTTGCTATAGGAAAGTGAGTTAACAACATTTTTCTTTCTGTCTGTTTGTCTGCCAAGGAAATGCTGCTGATAAACGCAAACTAACTGGATGCACATAAAAATGACAAAAAAAAGAACACAGTCTCGGTTGGACTAAGTTTTTATTCCACGTGTGTTAGAGCCAGACATCTGAGTAAAGGACATAGTTGTGGTGAACCGTGTCATCCTTGTAAAACTGTGGGTTTATATTTTTTGCTCAGGGAAACTGTTAGATTCCTGTCAGACTAACTGAAGTGTGGAAAGGAGCTGGAAAGAAGCGGATAAATCCTGACAAACACATCAATTCTCAAGTGCGGGAAATGCTGGAAATCTGCAAACACTGCTCATTACTTTCACCTGGCGATTTCATTTAAAAAGCATTTTCATCTGTCACTCATATTTGATCCAAAATAAACAAGGCAATACTTACAAACATGTAAGATGAGGAATTATGTCATCTAATGCAACACTTTGTACTATTGTGCTGTTTTGTATTCAACATCCACAGTTCACTAATAACTCAAAGCCTCACATCTGCAGCCGCTGTGAATGATGGTAACAGCTGAAGATGCCTCACATATGAGACTTTATCACTGCGCTGTAACTTCACACTCTTAAATGCTGTTGTGCAGACAGGAAATTGAAAGCATATTTATTCTGATAGATACCATCCCTTTGTCAGGCCAGTGTTGTAAAAATACCCCAATTATCAGACACAGAAATAAAACAAAGACAATTGAATCAGAAAATGAATTATGAAGCCAGGAATTGATACTTGATTGCAAAGCTTCATCATGCTTTGAATTATTTATTGGTTGGTTGTTAAATTGTTATATGCCAAAACCATTTAAAATAAAAAATAATTCAAATAAATAGAAATTTAATTAAAACTTATTTTTTCATTGTGAGTTAGTATATGCAAATAATTCTAAAATGGTTTCTTCATGCTTTTTCATACATTTTTATTTTTAGAGGTCCTTCTTTGTCTTTCATGTTTGACTAACAGAAACATGAAGGTCCTTTGGCTCCACCCACTGATGTTTACCTCCACCAAAAGCATATTTATGCCTCCGGAACAGCCCTGCCTTCAATGCATTTGTATTCTCTGCAACCCTGCCTTCAGACAAACAGTCAAAAATACATCTTTTCGGATTACAGCCAAATAGTTAAACTGTCAGAAAGCCAAACATTAAGTCATAAATAAGAGCCTGGTTAGTCAGCTTTGCTTCGTGTTGAGCTCCTTCCTCATTTGTTTGTCCAGCTCTCAAGGTCATGGTCTTTCGCCCATTAGCGCACCACGGCTGCCCTGTGTGCTATACACGGAAAGGGTTGGTGGTGATGTGGGGGTGGGAGAGTGTGGGGAGGGTGAGGGGGGGGGGGGGCGGTGCAGAGGGTCTTACAACGTCAGAGTTGATATGTCTGTCTCTCAGAGGACAGCGGGAGATTGGCCTCTCCTGCCCAGACGGCCGCTGACCCCTGTGGAGACAGCCCAGCGTCAAGTTGCTGCCGGGTCCCTTTGAAAACACCCCGGCCCTGCTTGAGTGATTGGCCATATGGGCGGCAGTGCCATCCAGGAGCCCCCACTGTGCCAGGCATGAGGTGTGGGAGGCATGCGTGGGAGGCATGGCAGCCTCCCCCAACGCCCCTATTCCAGTCATACTGTCTCTAGTTTATCTACAGTATCTCCTGACACAACTCCATGTTCCAATTTGCAGTCGCTCCCGCCTCAGATAACACACACACACACTCCAAACGCGTGCGTTCGTGCTTTCTGAGTGAGTTTGTGTCTTCATAGGATGTTCTTTACTTCAAGCTGCAGCCGGATCATCGATATACTGTACTTAACAAAACATGATAATGATACAGGCCAGAATCCAATTCAGCTAAAAACAAAAATGCTTTTGCTATTGAGATAGTTGTGGAAGTTGTTAGTTAGTAAAAACCACAAATATATGTTGAAATACACCTGTAGCCTATAGATTATTTATATGGTCAAATTTAACATATCTGGCAACGTTTGAGCCCACACACATATTTCTGTAACAAGCCAATACTGGCCAATAAAATCAACACTGCCAACACATCAGCCACACTCTACTTCAATCAGCACGTGTCCTAACTATATTTATAGCAGCCTGGAAATTATAATTAGAAAAGACTTTCAGATCTAATATGAAACTGAGTTTGGTGTAAGGTGCACAAACATATTTTGTAATCTGTGTATCAGTTTGATAAATAAAGGCATTTGGCACATGTTTGATTAAAAAAAAATGTAAAGAAAACAGGAGTGTGCTGCTCTTTTCCGGTTATTATTTCCCCCCCGAGCTTGTGAAATGCATAAATGAGCTGCGTGAGCGGTCCAATCCATCCGGAGAGTTAAAAAGTGGAGACAGATGTAACAGGCAGAGCATATGTTACGTCACGCAAGCAGCTTTGAAACTGCAAATTGGAATGAATGACACACAAATGCACTGAAAGCATCCGTCCTGTATATAGACATTTGCTTGGAAATATGATTATACATGTACAGCTACTCAGTGTAAACACCCCAAAAAAGCTTCTGCATGTACAAATATCAGAACGTATTGATCTGACATTTACGTCATTGTAATTACAACCAACCATTTGCATTTGTGTTTATGCTTCTCTATTGGTGTGACTGTCTCTGAATGGTCATACATTTGATAGACGGTGTCCCTGTCCATCTCAGTTGGTCAAAAACATTTCCATCTCTCAAAATTGCATCTATACATGGATCACATAGATCGCTACACAAGGTCAAAACAACAATTGTGATATGTGACATTTTAATCACGTCTGGTGATGAGCTGATATCTGAAATACAGACATGTGACATAGGTACATTATGTGAGGTAAATGCTCCATTTTCAGCTATCAGTCAGTAATAGTATTATTTATATTGATGAATCCACCATGTCAGTGTGTTTCTTCCATGATCTTAGATAAAATAGGCTGAAATACCTGCTTCCACAATCTCACCATAGTCCTCTGAACAATGGGTTTCATGGAGATGTTGATCCAAAATTCAATTAGAAAAGCTTTATGGTCATGCGAAAATACTGTAATAATGAGCAAAAGTATCATTTTGCATTTGGCATAAAGGAAAAGGTTGTGGTAATGAATGAGCTCTTACAGAACATGAAAGTTAAATTAAACTGGCATCATAATGACAGCAGCAGGCAACATTTAGACCACTCTTTTATAGTGTTTAAAATTGTACGATCAGGTCTTTAATTATAGTAAAAGAAACTTGGCTAAATCAAGGTTGTGATCGGAACACACAAGCTCCATCACAAAGGAGCCACAGCTATTTGATCTTCACGTCCCCCTGTGAAACCTTTGCTGTTCTAATAGGGCTTTAATTCATCACCTGAACCTTCCCGCATGTCAATGTTGGGCCGATTGCCTATACAACATGAGGTTCCAGGTAATATCCAGTTTTTTCCCTATCCAGCCTTTTTCAATAACACCATCACATAATAATCAAGTTCAACATTTGATCGCTGTAACGCTCTGTATCTTCATATCATCATCATTTACAGCACCAGACACATAGTTTGTTTGGCAGTTCATTGGATGAAACAATGAATGAATAATGAAGTAACACAGCAAATGATCTACTATTGCCACAGCCGCTTTGACGTCGTCCGTGAGTTTGACGCCCGCAGGTTTCTTGCCTCTTCAAACTTCAAAGCTCCACACCTGCAGCACATCAAGTGCATATCTACACAAATTGAAGCATCATGACTTTGAAAACATAAGCCTGCAGGCGGGCCCAGCGGCGGTGGTGAAGTATAGGTACCAGCTGAAGAATGAAATGTGTTAGTCTCCTCTTAAGTGGGATTTTTATTGATTTATTTAGAGCTGATAACAAGCGTCGTAAAGTCACCCTTCTTGCTGCGTCAGACCGGTTTCAAACGCTCAAAGCCGCTGCTTCTGCTTTAGCAGCAATGGAAACGTTTCACCAGGGTTGTAAATCTGCTTGCCAGAAACTTTCTTTGATTTCTTTTTTTCCCACCTCCCGCTCCACATACATCACCACTGTTTCTTTTCTTTTTAATGCCACTGTGTAAAGTTTCAAAGATGTATTTTGCTGTAACAGGCTAGAGCGGGTGGAAATGAGTTACACTAATTTCACATTTACAGGTGCAAATTTGTTCACGTTGTGTTTCAGTGAGATGTTGCGGCCGTGCTGTTGTCTCAATGAAAGGCCAGGATTCCCCTCGGAGTTGAAGCGTTTCCACTCCATATGCTTTGTTTCACATGGCTCTGTTTTTTTGTTTTTTTTCAGCAGGACATCTGGTCTTGGCCTGAGTCACTCCCGGGTCAAACAGTACTTTCACTTAACATCAACAAAAGGGGGATTTTTTGAGGCGTGCAGTGCAAGGAACATTTCAAAATATAAAACGGTGTGATAACAGATATGTATAGGCTAATAATCCCATATGTTATCAGGTCTCCAACTGGGATAAGTCTTCTCTCCAGGCTTCCAGTATGAGGTCCTCTAAATGTTACAGTAAGGCATTTTTTTTTTAAATCTACCGTTTAAATAATATATATCCTGCTCATAAATCTAAATGAATGTTAACAAGTGCACCACATACCCTTTAAAAGACTAAATGATGACCTATTATCCCTCTAACAGAAACAAAAATAGTAGTTTTATTGTAAGAGCTCTTGAGGTTTGATTTTATGAATCCTACTGATGGAAGAGGCATGCAACTCCTAAAGTAATAATGTATTTATAAGTCATATTCCTTAATTAAAAATCCTGTGAATGTGCAGCATCCTCATATCCCCACTTTAGGAATGTGTGGAATGATGCATTCAAGTTTTTCTATCTGAAAGTTTTAAAACATGAGCTAAATATGTAATACTTTCAAAAGCAATAAGGTAATGTAATAGCTGTGTTAAAGTGAAAGGTTGCACAAAATTGCGATCAGCAAATGTACAACTCTCCTCTCCCTCCATGACAAACATAATGTTACAGTTGTTCTACTAATGTCTGATTCTGGTGATGTTTATATGGAGGAAAGTCTGAGAACGCTCCAGTGGGCCTAAAGATCACATACAATACATGTTTGCTCGGCCAGCTGCGGCCCGACGAAGGCAACAGTAACATGAAACACTTAACAGCAGCTTGACAAAGGTCATAAATGAAGTCAAGGTGTTAAACAGGTGTGGGGAAAGTATATAGAGAGAAGGGGGGATGAAACATGAAGGGAGGGATTAAGGGAAGAGGGAATGAAGAGGAGGGTGAGGAGCCTTTACAGACATTTCACCGGACAAACGTCGACCTCTCACTCGTAGTAGACCCGTGTTGTAATAAATTGCTGGTCGTTAAGACTCTGGACACTTCTTGGCACCAGCTTCAAAAGAACTCAGAGGTTCTGCCTGTTAGCTGCAGATTTGGCATGAAGGACAGACAGGTTGTGATCCAAATCCTGTTTTACACTACACAAAATACCACCGAAGAAACAAACCAAACTGTTAACTGCTAATTTCCTTGTCAGAAGTTTGGGGGAGGAAGAATATGTAAACAAGCAGAAAATATAATCTTAAATATGATCAAACCTTTAAAGATTTGGTTTTAGCCTCAACTGAGCAGTAATAAGAGCAACATTGCCCATTATTTGTCTCTATAACCCAAAAAATTAAACATGTGACACTCAAATGTGGAAGAAATTTTGGGAATCATGTCTCATTTTCTGGATTTTTTAACTCGGATATAAAAAAAAACTGGAGCTCTTGTCTGCCTGTGTATTTTTTTACAGTGCACGTCTCCACATCTGGCTGGCAGCAACTTGGCTGAAATTGAGACTTTGTGTCTCCTGAAGTTTTCTTGTGACATCTTTATGAACACTTACTGTTACCCAGCGCCCAGCGGTGTTCCAGCCACATCCCTCTCAACACACGACCCTGAAGGCTGCTTCTAGGCTGCTTAGCTAAATACTTTGGAATCTAAGTTTTCTCATATTAAGTAAATGCTAATGTGTTAGGTGAAAATGAATTAAAGCGATATGCCAGCGAATTTGCAAAATGTCCTGATAGGTCAGCCGTCCATTACAAAATGCAGATGTTTCAGGGCAAAATCTCATTGGAAAACCCCTTCTGAGGCAACAGTGAACATGTCTGTATTTAACTAATCAAACTATTGCCTCTTCTCATGTTTATTTTATTTTTCCCTTACATGTTAAGGGTTTTTTGGAGCTTTCCCTTGTCTTGGGGCTGGGTTAGGAATTGTACATTGTTGTTGGCCAGTAAAAGCCCTTTGATCATTGTGTGAGCTATTTATCGACACGTAATCTTGAACTTCACTTTAATTGAATCTATAATATAAATTGAATCCTGCAAACCCCTGATGTAATAAGTGAATGCAAAATAAAACTGAATGCAAATTTCCCAATTGCCAATTTTTCAGAAACTAGTTTTGAATGTCATTTTGTAGTGCAAACACCCCATTTCCAAATCTATAGCAGTAGCTGGTAATGTGAAACATTTGCAGCGTCTTCCGATCCCAGCTCTCTGCACAACATGCTGCTAAGTGGAACCTTGCAAACTTGCTCCACTTCTCAGGCGCTGGTGGAATCCATCCATCTTTAGAGAGCTGTGAAAGGGGGAGTAGCAGAGGACCCCGCGAACAAACCTGCACACCTTGTCTGCATTACCTCAGCGAGGGTCTTTTATGTTGCTCTCCTATCGATGAATTTATCTCGCCTTCATCGATTTATTGGTTGGCCTGGATGTGCACCCCGCTTCCCCCCAAAACCTCCCTTCCCTTAAAGTTCTCTTTCCAGTCAAAGGAGAAGTTGGGAAGAAGAAGAAGGGAATGGTTTGCAGTTCCCTCTACACTCTGACCTGTGCAGCCACCTCCGCTGTCACAGTCTCTCTACAATGGCCCCGGCATGGAAACAGTGCTTATTGTAGCCACAGAACAGGTGCAGAGTGGAAACAGCGAGCCAAAGATGGTACATAAATTACACAGCAGGCCAAATCACACAGCGCTGTTGCCGTGTTAATCTGCCAGGAGCTTTGACCGCTGAGACCAAGGCTTATGAATTCACTCTGGGACAAAAAAAAACATCTTCCTTGCACTCATTTGCCACCAACGGCTGTAACTAACTAACTGACTGCACAACAGAGCTGAGACCCTGATCCACACACAATGTTTTTGTTATAAGCGTTGAATCTGGTGCTTGTGCAGTGTGAAACACAGAATGATTTCTAAACTCTGCAGCTCTATGGAGATTTCATACCTTTCTAGCTCAGCCCACGAATGCCTGACATACCTGCCTTTTATTAGTCCACATGGACCCCTGACATAAAACTGTAGGGACACACAGACGGATTGGTGGAGACCAAGACGTCGAATCTCTCACTTTGTATCAGAAGAGAATCAGAATTGGAATAGAACCTGCGTAGCTCAGTTTGTAGCGTGTCCGATTTTGGGTCAGAAGGTTCCTGGTTTCCTGTTTGCTGCCCTACACACACACACACACACACACACACACACACACACACACGCGCGCGCACGATCTCCCTGGCTTGCTCTTGCTCTTGCTGTTGCTGTGTTGTATTTGTGTCTCCTTGTTGGTGTGTGTTGTGAGACAGTGTTGGCACTTCTTGGTTGTGTTCCATAGTTTTCATGGTGACAGCACAGTGGCAGTTGATGAGCAGGTCAGCTGTGTAACATCCTGTCTCTGATGTAACGTGTTTACAAGTTTGTTATGGTTCCCTGGCAACCCTACGATCAGTTTTGAAAACACCACAGAGATTCTGCTGATGTGGCTGAGTAGTTGTTTACATTCAGAAATGCAAAAAGGTGTACCTGTCTATCGTTGCCTAAGGGGCAATGGCCTCCAACAAAGCCACCTCGCCTTCTGCAGAACTTCCTTCTATTGGTGGTCCCAACAGCAGACAGGAAATGTCAGCGACATACGTACAGGGGGTTGTGCTTGGCTGTGGGGTGACAGGAAAGCTCGGGGGGGTTGATGTGTGACAGACAGGCTGGTTGTCACAGGCTACAGGATCTGGGGTCTGGACTCCCAACGGCGTTCCTCGTGGCCATATCCACGCGGCCTGTCAGTATGGGACAATGGACTTGTCCCCGGCACAACACAGATCCTCTTCCAGAGGTCTGTGCGAGTCCTTGGGGCGTGGTGCCATATCGCCCCGGGCACACAGAGCACCTGACAGTCCAACACACAGATAGGCTGTCTGGGCCAGGAGGCTGCACACATGCAGGCGTACTGGAGCATTTACACATCCACACATGCAAATAAACAAATCCATTTGCACACACACACACACTTTCAGTATTTTCAGATCACCTCAACATGTTATTTTTTTGTATTCATTTTGAATCAGTATGTTTCTTCTGTGTCATTTCTGCAGTAGAATCTGCAGCCAAGAGACATGACTGGAACGACAAGTATGTATGTATGTCAGAAAGAGAAAAAAGAGCACAGAGGAATAAAGAGAGAGATTAGCGGAGAGAGGGAGAGAGGGAGAGAGAGAGAGAGAGAGAGAGAGAGAGAGAGGCAGGGGGCAGCTGGGGGCATTCCCTTTGGCTTTGACAGGAGAAATAAATCATCTCAATTATGGGCGAGCCCAAGTAAATGAGGACAGGTCACCCTTATCATTCCAAGTTCAAGGTGTTTCCTGCTCATCTGAGCCAGCCGGGCCTTTGCCAACAGGCTCACGCTGGGTAACGAACATCTAAATGTGCCCTCGACGCTCGTGAAACGCTTGGCAGGAGGTGAACGCTCCACATCCCAGCCAGCACGTGATTGAGGTCCATACAGCGGTCTGCAGCTCTCCATCTATGCTTCCTGCATCATGTTGTGAAATGATGACCTAAGTGAGTCAATAGTATCAGTTCAAAGTGTTTCCTAAAACTGGTTTAATATTAGTCGCTCCTCCTGCCCATGAAAAGCCTGCTGGGATGCTTGGATAAAGGTAGGAACCCTAGATACATTACATTTGCTTGGGAATGTATTTGTATATTGCATCTGAGTCAGAAAAGTAATCAAGAAATCAACTACTAAAGCCAGGAGTTACATCACACTGCAGCTATGTGGTAAAACATTAATGCTCATAAACATTAACACGACGCTATGTGATTTTGTAATACTGTCAAGGTTAATAATAATAATAACTAATTCAATATATTTAAACGTTGCAAACTGATACTTGATTAAAAGCTGCACAGAAAAGCGTTTCCATGTTTATTTACTTAGATAGGTCAGTAATGAATAGTAAAGAATATATAGTTAAATAGTAAAAAGAGCGAGAGAAGGAGCGAGAGAGAAAGCTACAGAGAGATTGTCCAGTATCTGCCTGTGTGTGTTCCACTGTGCGTGTTTAAGTGTTTCTGCCTGTGTGTGTGTGTATGTGGGAGGTGATCTGGTTCTTTGCCAAACCCAGAAACTATTTCAATGCTCTCAGAGTAAATCCACTCTTTCTTGGACTCCCCCAGTGCCAGACTGTGTGCAGCCTCAACACCACTAACACGCACTCACCTCCTCTTTAATCCTTTGTTTCTTCACCTCTTTCTCGCCTTCTTTCACCGCCACATCTGACTATTTCGCTTTCATCCCTTTTCATTCTTGTTGTTCCCCCCCTTTTTTTTCCTCTCATGGGTGCGAGTAAGGGAGCGCAGGACAGGGGGAAATTGGTGTAATGAATTTAGGGCGCTCATGCTTGCTGAGGCGAGCCTCCCTTGGCTGCTCGTAGCCATTAATCTTCCGCACTCTGTCAGAGCAAAATGTGCCCACAATAGGCAAAGGGGGAGCTCAAATTGACTACCAATTACGCGCCTGTGAATAAAGGATATGGAGAGAGGAGGGAGGGCACAATATGGTTCAGCAGTAACGTTTATTTTAACCCTGCGAGCGTCACAGGAGCGTTAAGGCCTGGAGATGGAGAGTGTCTGTGTGTGTGTGTGTGGAGGTGAGCGTGTGTGAAAGTGAGTGTGAGTATGTGTGTCCGCTCAAGGGTGAAGACTCTTTCTTGGTTCCCTGCTCGTTTATCCGAGGACCAAGTGGTTCACGCCACCACAGGGCGTAATGACTCTCATGGCTGGTAATCATCCACCTCTCTACTTTTAAACTCATCCCACAGGCCTACTGATTCTACTTTCTAGCTTTTTAGATCATTTAACATTTAGAACTACAACTAATAATTATTTTTCTTCAGACAAATCCAGTAATTATTCGGGTGGATTAATGGAAAACTAGATACTGTACATACAAAAATCTGATGTCAGAAAAACTCAAAGATGTCCATTTACAGTAAAACAAATGCTTATCTTTGAGACTTTGTATTTATTTATTGTTTATTGATGAATGGCTTAAATGATTACAAAACAAAGATTGACGTTAGATAGTGAAAAGGTAAATCAGAATTAGCACTAATTGTTTCTCACACGATTTTTGCAACATAGCACCTGAATAGTCTTAAGGTTAATCTATATTTTTAATAGGTGCAGATATTTTTGATTTACTCATTTATTAAATACATAAGCTATAATCCACAGTACACGTACCTCATTACATATGCTGATGTTGTTATGTTACCTACATAGGTTTGGTGCTTACTTATTACGGTGCTTGTTTCACACTTGTGACACATTGTTTATATATGAGAGCAGCACTAGCACAGGGGCTAAGAAAATGTTTTTACGGTCCTGAAGTCTTGCTTAACACTTAAGGAAGAGTGAACGCAGGCTTTAAAGACGCCTGCGATCTGAATCAAGTTGAGCCAAGATATGTAATGTGGGCATACTTCTTTAGGGAAATTCTATTGTTACAGTGATTGCGGCCCTGATGGTTGTGATTATTTGAGGGCTGTGTTTATTGTATTACCCACAAGAACATGACAAGGACTAATAAGTTCCTTAATTGTATCTGATTTCATTCAAGCCTAATTTTGCTATCGGAGACATGGGCCAGTTTGGTTGGAAACCAACTCCCATTTAATAAGATCATTACACGAAGGGTGTGCTCAACATGTGGCTGAGCAAAACTTTGACTAAACGCTGGAAGATAAATCAAAAGCCTTAATGAAGTCTGACTTTTAGGATTAGGGAATTTAGGCCTGAGTCGCTCTGAAGTTATGCACAGTTAATAATGCAGAGGAAAAACTTTCACAGCTAAAATAATAGTTTTCAATGCAGCTTGGAGCTCGCTGTGTTTTTTGAATTTTTACAAGGGACATTAACTATATTAAAAAAATAGCTGGAATGAAGCTAAGTGTGTGCAAAGCATGTGTGGAATGTAGCGACTTCCACCTGAATATGCAGTGAGAGAGAACAATCCTGCCCCGACATAGTTTCCTGTTGAGTGGATATGAACTGTTATTTATTGTCTTAGATAATTTTTCCTGCTGTATTCCCGTTTTCAAGATGCTTGGCTCTTTTTTTTTTTAGTTATAGTTATACATCATTATTATTATCATATTATAAAATAGTGATATTATGCTGACAGCTCCTGAATTTCTCATAACAAATCAAAAGCTGAAGGGGTTGCGTAACTTGTTTAAAAATCCATTACTGATAAAGATACAAACTAAAAAGACAGATATACAAAACGTGGAATGGATCTGTGTTTTTTAATGGTAAAAATAATATCTTAATTTGCATTTGGTGTGATGTGTCTCTGTGATGCTTTGCACTTTATTTCCAAGAGGTCAACTGTCATTCAAATTGTATGATATGATATAATTTGTGTTTTTGAATGTATTCATCTGGGTTGCTGGTACAATCCCTGACTGATGGGGCGTAACTCTGTGCAGCAAAAGTGGATGCAATTCAATCATTTTGCTTGGAAATAAATGCAAAATGAGCGTTTATTTTTGATTTGAAAAAAGCAAATAGTGTGTTTTAGAAGCTGCTCGACTTTAGGACTGAAATTTTCCGATTGAAATTGTGCATTAGTGTAAGATTCATTTTTATCATTTTTTTTTACCTTTTGCAATTCAATTTGTCAAACTATTATATTATGTCAACCCAACTGAATGGAATCAGGGGCAGGATCTGAAACTGAATGATACATTGAAACTTCTAGTTCCAGATTAAATCATGATATCACGAAAAAAATGTTACCGTGTTATTCCCAAATTGTCAACATATAGAAACCTGGTTGCATTGTGCTGTATCAGTCTGTGTCTGCAGCGTGGCACACTATGTCCGGGCCTGTCGGGGGGGGCAGATGGACGATGTTGTTGTGGGTGGGATGAAAGAGGCTCGAAGGAGGTGCAGGAGGTGCCAACTGCTCAGGGGTCATGGAAGGGTTGTGCTCCTTGCTTGAAAGAGCGAGAGAGGCAGGACAGCTCAAGAAATAACAGGAATGTTCCAAAAGAATCTTAACACCCCTGTCACACTCACACACACACACACACACACACACAGAGCCAACACAAACATTATTAACAAAGCAAACACTCCAACTGACAAGACGAGCTGAGTGTCCCTGAGAAAACTTCTGTCATTGCGTTGCTGTGCTGCTGAGTGAATCGGTTACACAGAAAGCAAGAGCGGCAACTAGAGAAAGTGTTTTTGAACGTATTTATCTGAGTTGCTGGTTCAATCCCAGACTGGTGAGGTGTAAATGTGTGAGGTGAATGACTCCATCAGCACTGTTTCTTCTACAAATGTAATTGATATCAAATATTACAAAGCAGCGTTAAAGATACTAGAGATTTCAGATGGGCCAACTGGGAGCACAGACGTGCTGTTTTGATTCTTGTCCTATTGTGTAGCTCGCATCAAATGCATCAAGATCAGATCTTTGTCATACAGATCCACATCGGTTTTTCAAATAAATTATGGTGATTCCTACCTTCCATTTTCTCCGTAATGTCTCTTTAAATATTAGCAACAAACTAATGATAGCAACAAACTAATAAACAAACATACAAGAGTAGAAGTGCAGGAAGTACAGGAAGCAAAGTCCTTTATGAGTTTACTCCAGTGATAGTGCACACTCCCAGAATGCATTGCTTGGAGGACATTGTCTATTCTAATCATCAAAATCACACTGCATGATGGTTTGTTAAGTGCACATAAATTGGCCTCTTCAAGCCAACACACTCACAAACTACATCATTGCACAGTTTGTGGAAGTATTCCTAAGGTTTCGCTTCAGTGGTAATGGCACAGCGACAATTATAGGCCCTTAATGTCTTCAGGCTGCAGTATACTTCCTCTAACACAGCGGTCTGAGGGGTTAAAGGATCACGGGGGGGCTTGCACCTGCTTTTCACGCAGCGATTTGGCCGGCGAGTGGCGAGAAAGTGACTGTGATTATAAAGCATGGCGTTACACAAGCGATGCCCTGGATGAAAGTACAGAAACATGGAACCCTAACCTGAATATATCAGCAGGAGGGTTACGATCAATACCACTGAGAGCTCAAACCAAAATATACTTAAGCATGTGTTGATATTTGTGGCTTGCAGTAATAAATTCACGGTCTCTCCTCTGTTATGGAATGAAAACTCCTAAGCCCAGCGGATTTTTCCAGACACTTCTCTCCTCAATCGTTCCAGCTACTTTCTCAGCTGCTTAGCAATAGCAGAGGAGAGAGCTCGGAAACCAAAAAGTCAAATAAGCAGAAGTGTTATTCCAGAGCTGGTGCAGTGACAGACCACCAGGCTTTTGCTAGATCTCTTGCTTTTGGCACAATGATCAGACACTGGAAAATATCCATGTCCAAGCCACAAGTGAACCTTAAAACTAATACATGCAGGCCGAACTGTCATTAGGCTCACTTTCATTATGACTGATAGTGTTTGGTGAAGTCACATCTGTACATTCCTGTATATAAGAACCTATGAAATTAACAATAAAATCCATTTCATACATCTTACCATCTACACACACACTGCCTCTGTTGCTCTGCTAACATATCCTCCAGAGACCCTGCGTCCTTATATGTGGACATTACATTTGTCCTTCCCTACACCGTATACATCATGGTGCTTAACTTAAACCTGTTGTCCTCAAGTCTGGACATTTTTCGCTGTGCCTTAGTTACCTGCTAGAAAATATAGCATACAGGAAGAAATGTGTATGCTCTGTGTGTTTATATATAGTACACATAAGATCACACTCAAGTAGTAGGAACGTACAGTATAAACAACATAGGTGCCGCTCAACTCCAAACCTTTCTCATCAACCACACGGCGGCCCGATTAAACCCTACACACTCCTGCAGCCAGGATGTGGAACACAATACCGCGACTGCTGAGATAAAGTGTGACCGCTGTGTCGCTGCGCCCTCTCACACTGACATAAGGAGAGGGAGACATCAATCTTTCACTAATTCCTTCAAGTGTGAAAGGGTCCTTGTGGTGTCAGCCAAAGGGGAAAGATGGTCCTGGCCGGCGGTATTGAATGAGGGGACGGCAGAGGGGAGGATGGGAGGAGAGGGTCCTCCCCGCCACCGAGACCTTTCCTTCTGGACCCCCCGCCAAACTCCCGGACGGCAGACCAGATGGCGGCAGCATTAGCCCAACAATGGCTATCTAATTAGGGGTACAATAGAGGGGGTGTCCTGATGGACGGCACGCAAGCAAGGGAGGGTAGAGAAAGACGGTGAACAGCCAGGCAGGCCGCTTGAGACCAGAGCGAGTCAATAGTGTACCTACGACCCCCATACACCCCCCCCCCCCCCCCCCACACACTCCCTTAACACACACTCCCTCACACCCCCCTGGCAGTAATATAGGGGCTATGACTTTATTACCCCTCATTAACACAAATTAGACCACTTGAGCCTCCCTGAATGGCGATGACAAATTGAATTAAGTGTTTGGAAACAAGTCAGACCCCACCCCTGGCCAGGCTGCGGCCATATTGCATTAACATTCATTGGGGTGTGTGAGAGTGGGGGGCTATAAAAAAAGAAAGAGAGAAAACACACTGCTATTATTTAGGGGTAGGTGGAGTTTTGGAGGGGCTGTGAATGGTTAAATTCCTTTAGAAATGATATGGATCCTCTTGGCTGTGGCGAGTTAAGTCAGGCAAGTTAAGTGAGGTATAAAACAGAAGGTAACAGATGGTGCGGACGGAGAGCTCAGCCAGGAGGCACCACAGAGGTTTGATTTGTAGAATCATCCGCATTTATTAATGTGACGAATCCAGCAACATGTCTAGTTTTGATAAATAAGAACGCTGGCTTCTGAACACAGCAGCATCTAATGAATATAATGATTTCAGACAATAATATCTAAATATGTAACAGTGTTAACTGTGTCTGCTGGAATTTTCATGAGAGTTAATTTTAAGACAGATATTATAAAATAAAGTGTCAGCCACAATCACCATGCATAAGCTTTTTACATTTCACCGCTGATATTAATGTTGCGTTTCAGATTTTGGATGTTAGCAAATGAATCTACGCAAAAGTGCTTTGGTCATTTTATCTATAATGTGGCGTGTTCAATGCAAGGCAAATTAAGCATCTCATTAGTTCATGCTTTATTTATGTTTTTGGATGTTTATCATATTTAGGGCGATATTCATGTGAAACAGCTCTAACAGGCCCAAGCAAACAATATGAGCAAATACATACAGTGTATAACAGGGCTAAAAATAACGAACCACACTGTATAAATGTACCATTCCAAATAAAGTTTTTAAATTTTGAATGTTGTGTGTTGGAAATAACAGAGTTCAGGTATTAATCCAAAGCAAATATCAATCAGTGAAGGAAAACAAGTAGGGAAGATACAGCTTGGCCATAAATGAGTTTAAAAGAAAACTATAGGTGATTTCTGTTAACGGTTTGCCTAAGTAAAGGTTGTGAATGCCAATTAGCATTACTATTGTCTTCTATTAATGCCTCAGAGCTTTTTACGTCTGATTAGCAGGGAAAGTGTGTAGGAAACAAAATCAGCAAATATCATGAAGAGGTAGTACAAGTGCAAAATGTAATCTTTTTTCAAGATATACCTTTATTTCCTCCAACTAACCCCTCACCTTAAGCATTTATTTACAGTAAATTAAGTTAATTGTGTTCCTTGAAATTGGATACTTTCTCCCCTAAACGTCCACATCCAATCTTTCAAAGAAACAAAGAAGATAAGAGGGTAAGGAGAAAGGAAAGTAAAATGGATAGATTGAAAGTGAATAAACCTCAGCTTTGTGCAGTTTGAAGAGATGTTAGGTGTTAGTGATGGGATTCAGTATAGGTGAGCACAGAGGCGTCAACGTCTCATCAATGTGCAACATGTACAGTAACGCTGCTAATCAGCCTTATAATTGTGTGTATATGCGTGTATTTGCATATACAATTTCCGAATTTTCTATGTCCAGAAAACCCAAATATTACACCAGCAGGTCACTGTGGCGAATCTGTGGAAGTTAACCAAACACAGTAATTATGTCATCTTATCTACTCTCATCAACACTTTCCTGAGCCTTGTTTTGACATACAGAGGTTCCGTTTGGAACGTTCTGACCTGAAGATTGTTGAACACTGACATCTTGTGGCAGAAAATGATATGAGCATTACGGTTTGGATTATTTGTGTAAAACAAACAATGCAGGCTATATTAACTCATACAGATTAAAAAGTTTCAATAGATGCATATGCAATCATTATAATAATACACATTCAAATGAGTTCAGGTGATTAATGATTGAGTCTGTTTTTCAGTCATAATATAGTACATTTTCCCATTTGCCCTAAGGTAGAGCGGTTGCAAAAACATTTACAAGGAGCGAGACTTCAGTCCGAATTCCATTATCACCACCATGGAAAGAACGAAATATCAGTTAAATTGAGACAAATTTATACATGATAAATACATTTTTGGAGGTAAAGGTAAGCATTTATAGTGTATATTTGACACCATGTGCTCAGAACTCATCCTGCCTGAACTCATCCCTGACAGTGCAGCACCCATTCTCCACCTGGCCATTCATGGAGAGGGAATGTCTCTCTGAAATGCCTCTCAGAAGGTTTCCTCCCTTTTTTCTCATACATTGAGGGTTCTTTCAGGGAGTGTGTCCTTGTTTTCTTAGTGAGCTGTTGTTCTGGGCCTGTAAAGCCCTTTGAGACGTTGTAGCTGATATTGGGCTATACAAATGCATTTGGTTCAGTTTGGAGTCAAATTATTCTATACAGTATGTGACACAGTGCATATCTTTGCACAAAGACAAGACAGTAGCAAATACAAGATCAGATACAAAATCAAAACATCCAACTATAATAAAGACCGGTAAGTACACTAATGGACGCACAACACCCACATATTGTGAAAAGAGCTGAAGTCACAGTGTGGAGTTATGTGCATGGTCATTTTATGTATGTTAATGTTATTAACAGTATGTCACTTGTCCTCTCTGCATATGGGACATGCAGGCATGACAAGTGGGAACATCCATCAAAAAACAAATTTGATGTAAATAGTGTTTACTATATTGTTAAAAGATACATATGAACATAGTTGTTGAGGCTAATATGTGTGTGTGAGTGTGTGTAATAAAAACGTGTTATATTATCTACTACTGTTTCACTGTGATCTGCAATTCTAACATTGAACTTCACAGCTTTTCATCTTCTCAGCATTAATTGAGGGTCAGAGGTCGTACACATGTACAAAGTAAGTCCCACGAGGAACAACAAAACATTGATTCAAATTACTTTGTTTAGGTCTGGGAAATTATGTTGAAAGTTTTGGCGTGTAACATTATAAAAAAGTAAAAGTAAAGGTTTACTAAGGTATAAGTATTGAAACCTTTGGATCTGAGATGGATTTTCCTGCCTCTAAAGTTTAGAGGCATGCATATTTGTATGATTTCATCTTAGTTTAGAGTCTAAACTAAGATGAAATCATACAAATATGCAGTTAATTTACAATTTAATACCTGCAAAGCCAAACATGGCCTTGGGTTGGATGTTTGTGTTTACACATGTTTTCATTAAGACTTGCGATGTTGAAAGAAGCCTTCATTTATTTAGTTTCAAGTCTAAGAGAGTTTTTCTTCCTGTGAATGTAACTGGACTCTTTCTGTTTTCAATATCTGTGTGAAAACAAGCAACCACTAGCACGTTTAAGCTAATGTCGCCAACTAAAGGAGCACTCCTTGATCCGCTGTACTCCAGCTGGTTTTACTGCTGTGTGTGTGGTCGATGACATCAGTGGTGAACTACATAAGCTGATATAAAAACAACAACAAAAGCAACAACAACTCTTTATGAGGCTAAAATCTTTGCTGCTCTGCTCTGAATTGTGTGAAATGTGTCAGCTAACAATATGGTTAGGTTGTGTAACATCAGCATTATTAGTGAATCATAAATTAATTATCAATTATTAGCAATGCAAAATGTATGCGTGTAGTTTCTAGAGATATTTGTAATTCATTTACCTAAAGCGAAAAAACATTTTTCTTAAACAAAACGTTTCCACCTCACCACCAGGGGTTGCTATTGCTCCCAGAAAATGTATTTACTAGTAGCCTCGGAATAAATCACAATACTTTAAAATCAGTGGAAAATATAGCCATTGTCTTTGAATTACACAGTGTGTTTTTGTTAAGCAGTTACACAGTTTTGTGTCATTTAGAACTCAAAGACACTAGAAACAAAACAAAAATAACAAATACAGCAGGGAGTAAACATCTATTTATAGATAAATTGATTCAATTTCTGACTGCAGGAAGACAGGGAACACACTCCCTTTTCACTTACTCCAATGAGTGAAACCAGACACACAGACGCACAAGTAAACACATCACTAATGCGCTGAATCTGTTTGCAAGCTGCCTTCAGATGTTAGATTTGGCAGTGAAAACAAAAGACAGCTCGATTTCTTCATCCTGTCAATGTGATGCTGCAAACATCTGTTACATTTCAAACAAATAACAACTGCTGCTTTTACTTAACAGCCATAAAGCCCAGGCTGGTGTTGTTCAGTTCAGCTTGTTCAATACAATCCTCGGACAATTTCACTTTAGCCTACAGATAACCATTTATATCACATCAGTACTAAAGAGTCAAAACATGTTGCCTCACTTCCTCCTGTTCCTCAACAAGAAGCTTTATTCAGCTAAGAGTGACAGACAGACGGATGCAGCAGGGTTTTTACAAAGCTCAGGTTTTCATGTCATGGTGTTTTTATTTCATGCTTATGCATGGTGATTGGGGCTGACACTTTATTTTATAATATCTGTCTTAAAATTAACTCTCATGGAGATTCCAGCAGACACATTTAACAATGTTACATATTTAGATATTATTGTCTGAAATCATTGTATTCATTAGATGCTGCTGTGTTCAGAAGCCAGCGTTCTTATTTTTTAAAACTAGACATGTTGCTGGATTTGTCACATTTATAAATGCGGATGATTCTACAAATCAAACCTCTGTGGTGCCTCCTGGCTGAGCTCTCCGTCCGCACCATCTGTTACCTTTTGTGTTATACCTCACTTAACTTGCCTGAAACTACATCTTCTTCTATTAACCACTAGATGGTGCCAGAGATATAGAACATAGCCACCATACCCCTAAAAATGCCTCCCCAAACACACCCGCGCGCGCACGCACGCACGCACGCACACACACACACACACACACACACACACACACACACACACACACACACACACACACACACACACACTTCTGTTTTCATAACACAACATTGTTTTTATCCACCCATCATTATTGTTTCAGTGTATCCTGGTTTGAATTGATGCATTTGAGCATTAACAGTGAAGTTGAATTATTCTCCCTCCATTCCTTATTTGTGCACAGTGGCTGTGTGTCAGTTTTCCATGATAGCAGCAGTTCTGTAGGAGTTTTAGAGCCTTACTTGTAGTTTTGACCTATTGAGTCCCATTCATTTTGACTGGGGGCTTCAGAAGTTGTGTTGTGCTTTGAGCTGTTAAGATAAAGTACAAACAACGTAAAAAAAAACTACTGAATTCATCCTTTAGCTTTCAGGGAAGTTCTACTCAGATGAAGTGCCTGTTGTAGCCTGCAGGTGGTGCTGTTGTACTATATTCCTTGGCTGCCGTACAGTTGAAGATCTCTTATTTGCCTTGATGAAAACCCTCGTGTTGCCAGGCCTGGTATCCACCTGGAAGTGGTACAAAAGCACAGTTATGCAGGAAGCTTCTGCAATTTCCTCCCTCTTGCGTCACAAACACATTACTGTGCCTCTCGTTCAAAACCACAACCACATGGGAGCCCCGGTGCAGTGCTGGAATTTTCCCACCGACAAAAACAAATTAACTGCGCAAAACTTGAAACTCGGCGAATCAGTCGGCCCGAGGTGTTGCTGTGTGAGCCCCGTCAATGAATGAGTCTCTTCTCAGCAGCACCTGTCCTGTGCTTTCAGGAACATTTGAAGTACAGTATGAGTCAAACCCCAAAATGCCCTTTTTACTTTTACTGCATGACATTTGAATGTTCATTGAGCATACAACAAACACAGGAAGTCAAGAAGTTTGACCTTTATTCCATCTTAAAATTTCACATTCAAAGAACATCATCTTATACTGTAAATAATTGGTGATGATTTATCTTATTCTGGCTTAAAAATGGATGGGATGGTTGACTTGTGGTTGGTAATGATGGTTGATGACATGCTGTTTTCCTGGCTTGTTCTTAGTTTGCTCTCATTCATGTGGGGCTTGTGACGGCTCTGATTTTGCTCCAAACCACCAAACCCTCCCCTGACTCTAGTCTAAGTAATCCTATAAACTACTTGTTGATTAATGTTAGAAGTCTGAGGCAGTCGCACATAAACAAACAGTCAAATTGTACAAATGCTCAGTATCCTCGTTCAGTGATTATTGCAGTAGTGAAATGAGCAGGCCTATTTTTGTTCACTGTCAAGTTCCATTTGAAACTTTAAACATTGACCTCTGTGTCCTCCAATACAGAAACCAGACTCTTCTGAATTATTTTGTTACAACATGGGGTTATGTTATGGGCAATTCTTTAAAAAGAGTAAACAAAATCAGATTGGCAAAGCAAAAAGCTTGAAATGAAATTATTTCTAAGCCAAACATGGACTGAAAACTTCACTGATTGTTTCGTAAAATTACATTATATTTATTCCAAGCTTTGAAATGCAACAATTTCAAGCAAAATGAAGCAGCCAATTAAGGCACTGTCTAGTTCAGCTTACTATTCAAGCAAAGCCCAAGCTAGCCTGCTGCTGTTTGCTCTGAAGTTTCCACCTACAGAGAAATAAATCGTGTAAGTTAACAACATATTTATCCGTTTCACTGAGAAACAATATCGAGTGGGAAGAGAAAGACGCCCCTCTGGCTGCTTTAATCCACTGCATTATTAAATAAGAAAAGATAGAAAACAGATCAATTTACCACTTGGGTGGTGATCAATGTAGCAACACCATCACAAAAAACAACCCTGGGCCATTTTTAATGAACATTGCGTCTACTAGAATTAAAAAGATATGAATGAAGACAAATTACAGAGCCAGGAAGAGCTTGTTTGAGTCGGAGAATTCGGTCAACAAGTATAACAAAAGCAGTGTTTTTTTCAGTTGGTTGAGAACATTGCTCAATTAATAGTAGCAAAATAAAGGCAGTGAAGAATTAAAGGGCAAGTTCACTTTTCTGTATAAAATGTGAACAGCTTGATATTTAATAGATGCAATACACTACACAACAAAAACAAAGACTTCTACTTCTTTGTGGATTAAAAGGGTTTGTAAATGGCTTATAATTATTGGTCTAGATTCAAATTTGGCAACTCCCGGTGACAAGTGACATTTTAGTAAAGGTAGGTAAAGCTTCTTATTCCACGCGCATAATTCAAATTAACACCTGTTTCTGAATTGGATAATTGCATATTTGGTGCTGAGAAGAAGATTGGGTCTTGTGAAGAATATGAAGGATTATAAGTGAGGGAAGGAATAAAACATGACACCTTGTGCTCAGTGAAATGTTTTCTACAGTCATTTATCTCAGAGAACTTCAACTACTGTATTTTCCATCATGTGAAGAAATGTCAGTCATTAAATCATGTTATCCCTTAAAAAGAAGTTCTAGAAATCTGACTTTAGAAGACAGAATTCCATTTTTCTCCCAATCTAGGTGAAACGTTCAGTGGATTTATTTCTTTTGATGATGAATGGCACAAAATTACCAATAAGCCGTCTAATATGAGAGCTGAAGAAGGTATCCTCTTTACCCCCCCACCCCCATGGAATGACTTTCATGCTTGGCTGCTGCCCAATTTTATCTCCAGGAGTTGCTAGGCGACAGGAACATCCTTATTACGAGTTTATTCTGGGAAATGATAAGAGCAATAAATGAATTCTCCAGATGTGTGACTTATTATCTGCCTCCAGCTTTGTTATTCAGTGTTTTGCAATTTTTCTATTTTGTCTTGGTTACTATTCCAACATAGCATGAGGAACATACCATTTCTGTTTAATATGTCAGATTGGTCCAGCAGAGGTAAACGCAGCTAATAGGATCTGTCTGGAAGTGCACCTTATAATCATCTGCACTACTATAGGGCCACGATAACAAATGAATCCTCCAAGTTTCTTTAGCAGGAAAGACAAACCACTGATGCTACAGTGCATTAGTGAAATCTTAATAACTTGCCAACGGGGATCTAGTTGCCTCTCATTCTTAGTGATGACCAAGAATTAGAATCAGCACAGATACAGTGACTGATAACACTGCCCTTTAATTATAAATATTCCTCTTACGGGTGACGTATGACAGAACTGTCCTGTACTCTGGCTTTTACACATTTACACTATGCACACAGATCTGTTGAAAGCAAATACTGTATACTGCACAACAAAACACCAGCTGAGCCCTATTATGATAAGTCTGTGTATTGTTATAAGCCATGGATGTACATGTGTGTGTCTATTGGAAGTTACAGACTGCAGGCAATGTTGTTATCTCACTGGTGCTCCCAACTCCAAGCTCATTTTTACAAGCTGACAAACCTGTTGTCCACATGAGACGGCACGGTTTTGAAAGAATATTATAAGAGAACATATATGAATAATATAAATTATACAATTTCCTTACTTTGGAAAGGATTTGAAAGAATATATCATGTTCCATATAGCAGGTTTACTGAGATCTAAGGATAACTTTACTGAGTTAAAGCCAGTATTTCCACTCTTTTATCTCATGAACTAATTATTTATTGTGGATAGGTGGGACTTAGTTAAGGAAGAGTTTACTCAATTATTTTGTGACAGATCTGGATTGGGATCAAAGGTGTTTATATTAACTTCTTAACAATGCAAGGAAGGTATTTTGTAGGCAATGTGTGGAGCCTGCATGTTCTCTCCGTGTCTGCGTGGGTTTCCTGCAGGTACTCTGGTTTCCTCCCACGTCCACAGACGAGCAGCTTAGGTGAACCGTGAAACTCTAAATTGCTTGCAGATGTGAATGGGAGTATGAGTGAGTCTGTCTCTGTGCGTTAGCCCTGTGAGTTATGCAGGATGTATCCTACCTCTCATCCAGTGACCCTGAATAGGATGAGTGTGTTTAGAGAATGGATGGATGAATGTATCCTGTGATGGACTATCAACAGGTGCAGTTTGGCCCAGATCCAGATACTGATGCAGATCTTATAGATGAAAAGATATATTCATATGGTGTTGCAGCCCCTCGACAAGCTCAAATGCAACTACAACAATCAGGTAACATGTAATGTGATGCACCGCAACATATAGATTTGATACCATTGTACAAACACTTTGCACAACCCTTTGATTGCAAAATAATGTTGGTACAAAATCTGGCCAATAAACACATCATTATACAATACACCACTACTATATGGCCTCAAATGACCATGGACTTGAATCAACACAAAGAGACGCTTAACAGCATTAGGATTTATTGCAGAGCTGTAGCGTTGGATTATATTCGATTTCACAGGTATATTTCATAAACAGGTAGCACAGTGTGTATGAAAGCTCCCTGCTGCTTTACCTTATTTTTCTCAGCTGTCTACGAATACACCAAAACTAAATATTTTAGAGATTAATGGAAATATCTTGAGCTAGTGGAATGAACCCACAGAGAGAATTTAATTACTTGTTATAAAAGACTGAATTGGCTGGTTGGCTGAATAAATATTCAAACTATTTAATGCTGCTTTTTGTGTGCAGATCCACTTATGGATACGCACCAGTGGCTCGGAGGATTATTTTAGCTGACAGTACATCTGCAGCAGTGAAACAGCCACTGAGAAACAAGCTGATCACGCTGTGAAAGAAATTTAATAACCTGACCGCCTCACTTAAACAGCAACCAGTTTTGGTTTTAAAAAATCCTTTGTGAAATTTCAATTACAGCCTCAAAAACCCGTAATCTGCTTTCTGAGGGGCGAGCGCATGGTCAGTACAGCAGTGCTGACAGAGGGTTCAATATAGCAGCATTCATCAATAGAATTCCTTCCACACCAGCAGATCTGAATAACACAAAATACATGAAGTGTCACAAAATCAGCATTGATGCTGTTTTAATGCCTTGTATTTCCAGATATGGCGGAGTTTTGGATTATAAGAAAATTCATGCAAATATTCAACTCCCTAATCTCCTATTTCTATAGTAATGCTTGCAGAAAATCCCTAACCAGGCAGTGTAATATGAGAGCTAAAGGAGGTATCCTCTTTACATCACTCCATGCTATGACTTTCATGCTTGACTGCTGCCCAATTTTATCTCTAGGAGTTGCTAGGCGACAGGAACATCCTTATTACGAGTGTATTCTGGGAGATGATGAGACCAATAAATGAATTCTCCAGATGTGTGACTTATTATCTCCCCCCAACATTGTTTTTATATGGGTCAATGAAAAAGTGGAATAGTATGCAAATGGCCCATTATGTCATTTAGTCGACTCATTTCACTGTTTGCCCTGTGCTGCCTGGAGTCACCATGTGTCTGCTTCGACATTGTGACTGACTGTTTCAGCTCCCCCACACAAAACATGCTGGGATGAGTATTTTACAGTATTTGATAGCTTTAATACAGTATTTATATTCAAGGATATTTCATCTCATCAGGAAATTCAAGAACATTTCAAAAACACTGAACCAACCAAACAACAACAATGATACTATACATGTGCCATTAATGTTCATTAAGTGTTAACAACAAGTCATAAACTGCTAAATAACCCCAGATATCACAGAAAATACCTAATTACAAGTTAAAATCCTACACTCGTTCAACTTAATGAACAATTAATGAGTATCAGCAGTAAAACGTATTAAAGACTCCAAAGTAAGTACTGTACTGACAAGGTTAACGGATAATTCTTTTCATGCTTTCAAGTCAGTTAAACAATAGCATGCTCCATCACAGGTTCTCAACCTTCTTACTCTCTTTCAGATTCTTCAGATAACATCTATGATGCATCGTGTAGTATACATCATGAGCTAAAAACCCTTTTACTTAATGGTTTATCGATTAATATTCTTGAAGAGCACTTTAACTAATAACTATAGCTATCACTTGCATGTATTTGTGTAAAAATTACAAAATTGCACTCATTGGGGCCATTATAGCTTGTATTGTTGTCATTCCTCTCTCTGTAGTTCTTGGTTCCCTTGTCAAAGAGCTCTGTTTGCTCCTGAGCCTATTGTCTTTGTTTTAAACAACTTTGAATGAATGTTAGAAGGAACGTTTACAAATATAAGGGTATATGACAAAGGATCTCTGACAATAACCACAGCAGTTTAGAAGGGCAACATTCTGTGGGAAAGCACCACGATTAGAGCAGCATGAATGGATGGCACCTCTAAGTCGCATCAACAGCAAAGACTAACTACTGCTGCAGTGCATTAGCTAAGTCCTAATCACTTTGCCGGGGGGGATTCAGTTGCTGCTCAGTCTTGGTGATAACTAGTCAGAGACACTCTAAATGAATAACACTGCCCTAAAGCTAAAATACTTCCCTCAATCATCTCTGCACTTTATATAAACGTCACTGCTGATGTATGTTAATGGCAGAACTTTGCCTTATTATATGTTAAAACCAACCTGTCCTGTATTTCTCTGCCCACAAAGCTCTGCAGAGAAGTTAGCAGTGTACAGATTGTAAAGTATATTGCGTACAAACCCGCCAGCTAAGCCATATTATATGATCATGAAAGATACATATCTCATAAAGGGTGAAACTAACTAGATTATATGAGCCCTGTCTGCAGAGCGGCTAATGGAGGCAGCGGTGTAGAGGGAATAAGACCTGTTAGCTGACTGTGTTTGCCTGAAATGCTAGCCCGCCAGGCTTCTTCATCACTGTTCCCACAGAGATAAATCCCTGTTGCACTTAGTAGTCATCCATTTTTAATGTTGGAGTCTCAGCTGGAGAAATGCATGAGGACAGAGGGGAGGAGAGAGAGAGAGAGAGAGAGAGAGAGAGAGAGAGAGAGAGAGAGAGAGAGAGAGAGAGAGAGAGAGAGAGAGAGAGAACGAGAGAGAGAGAGAGATTAGGTGTGGGTGACACTAGTCACTGTTGTTCTGTCTGTTTTGTCTCTTTGTGTCAGCATTGGTGGTATAGTGGTGAGCATAGCTGCCTTCCAAGCAGTTGACCCGGGTTCGATTCCCGGCCAATGCAATATCTTATCACTTTCCCTTGGTTTTAATCGAACAATGAGGATTCCATCTCCAATTCTGAAGATTTTGGACAGACATGTTGCGATCAGGGCCATTGGATCTTGAAAACTACTCACAGGGGTGAAGTAAAATGTGCTTCTCTAACCAAACCATGGAGATGTAAACACTTCAGGTAGTCCTAAATTATGTTCTCTACCAGGAGGGCGCTTCCTACTTCTTCCATATTTGCAACAGACTGAACTGTCTGCCTTGTTCTTGCTACCATTTGCTGCATCTTGGGTCCTGGGGAAGGGTTAAACATGGGGGTGGAGTTACATGTGGAGCACTGCATTAGACTAGCCGCACTGACTGTTCATCTAAACCAGGGCAGGAATACAGGGTTTGGGTCAGGCTAAGTGCTATGTGGCAAACAACAATGCAGCCATATGTGCAAAACTGAAAGATAATTACAGCATTTGAGGGATTGCTGCTGATCAACACATACTTGTTGCCTCAGCTGGGGAAGTGTGGTGGGATTAAACTCCAAACTCACATTTTCTCTACAATTATTTACATTTTCATGCTTTCAGGTCAGGTCAGATTGAGTTTACATTCTGCTCTACAGCTTGAGTAAATTAACCAAAGATTTAAAGGGAATATAGTGGAGTAGATGAACAGAAAGCAAAAAATGGAAATACTCAAGTAAAGTGCAAAAAAGGTGCACTATATTTGAATAGTTCTGTTATGTTCCATTTCAGTAGCGTCTACCTCCTAATCAACACATCTAAGTGTTTGGTTTTATTTTGCTGGTGTGACTGATACAGCACACAATAAAACCATTCATGAATTCACTCGTCATGATTTTAGTATTTTAATTCTTTTTCCCTCATTGGGACTCCACAATCAGTCCAAGCTGTCCCTGTAAGTCATAAGCACTCACAGCTGCTTGCAGCCCCGAGTCTTCCCAAAAACAAGGAGCAGCGAGGCTTCCTGCCCGTTTTGGAGCCCCTTAATATATCTGCAGCAGCCATTCCACAGATGGCAGGCGGAGAGCGCTGGGAGGGCCAGCTATTCAATCCACTTCAGTGCAAACATGATCTGTTTGGATGGCGAGGCATAAGCCAAGACATTCTTGTGTGGGCAGACCTCCCTAAACAAGAGGCAAGAACAACCATGGCACTGTGTTTGTCCTTCAGAAGCAAATCTTAAGGATGGGAGAACAGCAGTGTGTCAAGTCCAGTTTGTACAACAGCTAAAGATTCTTTTCCTCTGATGAATGTGACATTGTACGCATTAGGAGCATGTATCTGTTTGTTTGTTGGTAGAGTTACTTTTAAAGTAACAAACTGATTTTAAAATCACTTTGTGGAACACTAGGGTAGATCCTGTTTGATTGGGCATTTTTCAGTGGTTTTGTGAATTTCTCTAAAAGTAACACATCAGCCTCAGTGTAGAGAATCATACATACTTCTCCCATGATAGCTTATCAATACTTTCAATCTGAATCAAGACTAATACATGTACATGTGCTTGGACAGGAGCTTTAGTAACAGATAAGGATGTAAACATATAACAGCCATCAGTGTGCAGTAGAGAAGTTGCAGGTATATTATAAGGTAATCATATATGATAATGTTCTGTGTATTTGAGTTATTTCCTTATGATTGGCCAGTGTTTTAAGGATATAAAATAAATTGTGTCTAGGGTTGCGTGACCTGGTGGAGGTATAAGTTCTGACACGTGCCTGCAAGCTGATCAATGAGTTTATCAGTCAGTTCAGTGTTGTTTTTGGTCAATTTTCCTACTTTAATATTGCTTAAAGTCAGTGTTTCAGGGGGAAATCTCTAAAGCGGTGAGTAAACAAGTCTGTTCATAGTGTTTACTGTATATATTCAAGTCAGTCAGTCAGTCAACTGAAGAACAAAACCACATAGCTCCAAATATTTGATAAGATTTTATTTCTCTAGTGAAATCATATGTTGTTATTCTGCACAGCAGCATACAGGAAATTGTGGTAAAATATAAATAACAAAGTTCAACAGTGTTTCTTTTTCTCTTATTCATTTAATCAAAAACCTCTGTTAAAAGTGGCAAATTGTCAACCTTTCTCAATATCCGCTCTCTTGCACACTCTCAAGAATGTAACAATGAACAACTAACCTTTAAAAAGTACGAGTTTAATCATTATTTACAGACAATCACCTTTTGGTGAACAATGCTTATAGCTTCTTGGAAATTCACTTCCATCATGTTAAATGCAACAAAAGGAAAATACAATTATGTTATACAAAGATCAAAAATACTATCAAAACCCTTATTATAAATGGCAGCACTATATCAATAAACTGCTGTTGACATTTTACATGTTAAGTACAAAATCCTGTTGAGGTAGCGCCCTCTGAAGTCACTTGTAATGTTAAAATACTGAATAAACATCACTTTTATATATAATACAGCAAATCTCTCTTCTTTCTTCAATGCAATTGTATTCCTTTGGTAAACAAAACTGTCAGAAATGTGCAGTCCTGCAAGTGACATTTTCAATCATACATTCACAACATGTTTGCATCTTATTTTGGATTCTTCGGAAAAAGAAATGGTGGGATAATAAGCTGTTGTGTACTAACATTCATTTGCTTGTTTTCCCCCTCAGAGGGAAGGTGAAGAGACTCACTCCACTTCATATTGCAGAGCACAGACCTGCCCTGGAGAACCTCTGGCTGTTACACTGTCAGGGCAAACCAAAGAGAGAAAGAAAAGACCTGACAGAGAAAAGAAATCCAGTGTGTCGCCCTTATTTGGGAATGTAAACAAAAAAAATGCATGCTACTATCTCTCATTAGTCTTCTTGGAAAGTCAGATGATAAGGTTCTCATCACATAAAGATTGGAAAGAGGTTTGGCTTGGCAACAATTGATTATAATCTCCCCCAGAGAATCTGAGCCCTACACAGAGGCTACATTGTTTTCTTTCTTCCGTCCACATAGATTGAATGTCAACTTTTAGAGCAAGTAGGAAAATATGTTGTGGAGTTTTTAGTTCAAGCAGACGGGACCAAAGAGTTCCTCCTCCAGTCAGACGCACACCAGTTCTCAATAATGACACATTCTTGAGCTTCTTTAATGGCAAACATAACTTTGGTTTTCTAAGACGAGAAAGAAAAACAGCGAGCTTAGCTCACCATACAAAAATACTCGGTAGAAATATGACATTCATACCCTTTACCAATGTCAGTGTGTTTCCCTACGTGACCAAAATACTTTTATAACGTATGCACACTTTGTGATTATTGATACATAGGTGTATTTATATGCACACGCTCAAATGACTACAGACTAGATGGAAAGAAATAAATCCAATGTATAAAGCATAAAATTATTCTATGTGGATAAAGGAACTATAAAAATATAAGAGATCTTGGAGGAAAACAAATAAAAGATAAAATCAATATCTGTTTATGAAATTGGGATAAAGGCTAGAGCCGAAATCAAAACAGTCATCTGAAAATTGTTCAGTGCAATTCAATCGACTTTACAGTCTGGTCTGTTTAGAATATTTTCATCCTCTTACCACCCACAGCCCTCCCTCCCTTTAATGGTCGCTGGGTTGGTTGGTCTTTAGACAGTGGACAGTATTTTATCGTGTGGGCATTGTCCCCGTTGGCACTGCAAAGGGGACAAGTGTAAGCCCTCAGAATCGGGCACACAACCCTTCCATCTGGGGTCTTCAGGACGTGGGAACCGTACACCTCCTCGGGCGCTCCGTTATTTCGGCAGAAGACGCAGATTTTGGGCTCCTGCTTGTTCCTGGACGCGGGTTTGCGCATCTTCCTCTCCATGCCGAACAGATCGAACCCGGCGAAACTTCCACCGAAAGCGGCTTCCCTCTCCGGCAGCTGGACGCCAAGGTGGCTTTGGAAAGGGCTCAGTATCGAGAAACGCTCTTTCAAGTCCAGGATGGAGGTCGGCGGGGGGCTCCCGGAGGGGCAGCAGCAGCAGTCCAGGTGTCCGCTCTCTCCGCCGGCCGCGATTACGCACGAGCACGCGGGGGAATCGTCCAAACCCAGGGTCGCCTTCAGCGACTCGGTGATGGAGTTTGGATTCTGGGGCATGCTGAGTTTATTATTCTTCGTCACCAGCGTGGTCAGCCCGAGATAGTCGTTCCAGAAATTAAAAGTGTAGTCGTACGGGTTGCGCGCGTTCAAATAGTTATGGTTGAGAAAATCCATGGCCACTTCTGGTCGTTTTGTCGTCTCGGAAAGGTAAAACAACCAGCGTAAATCCGTAACGTGTTTGCAGCCAGAGTTGGTTTCCAGGAATGGTTCATGTACGGCGGTGTGGTCTACAATGTTCCTGTTATGCTTAAGCGCTGTGCCAACAGGCTCTCTGGTTATAAGGAGCAGGAGGGCGGGGCGCGCTGCCTTCACAACCAAGTTTCTCATCAGGTTGAGAGAAAGCTCTCTTTCTTCAAAGCTGCGTTTAGACACACTGCACCGCCTCAACATCAATCAACCTCTCGGCGATTACAGATTCGGGCATTTTTATTTAAGAGGTTGATCATATGTAATCGATTTAAGCAACTTTGCATTAAAAAAAATAACCCTCCAGTGTTTAATTACATTATTTAATCTCGAGCAAGAATCAATTACCCAAAGACAGCGCGCTTCTTCCGTCTCCTTCAGTATTAAAACGTTACAATTCTGCATGTTTTGCGAATCAATATTGTTAATCGTCGCGGCTGGAAGACCATCAGCGCCAGCTCAGGCGCGTTCACGCACCTTAACCCTTTGTGTGCCGAACGCTGAGGCCCTTTGTTTCGTAACAGCCTCCTCACAGCAGCCAGCCTCTCACTGTCCTGTGGGATCTGATCTGTGCTGATGCATCCTATTATGTTAAAATAAATCAATATAAGGCAAACCCCACCATGTCCTGATGTTTCCATTGTTTACTCGTGGCTGGATCAGGCTACATGGCTCCATTAACTGGATTCAATTCAGTGAAAATGTTGGTTGTAAATGAATGCAGAAACACACCCCTCTTTACAGTATTTGAATGTGTGCTGTAAGACAGTATCTGTGGTCGTATCTGGCATTAACTGCTGCATGAAAACAGTTTAATGTAGTGAAATTAAATTATCTATGCACTTGGTCTCAGGAATATATACATTAATGTGTATGTGGACATAATGCAATCCATTCAAAATTACAACCAGACCATTGAGCAGAAAAGGTCAACTTTGAAAATGCATATAGAGCCTGAAATTGTACAATGAACAAAAGGCAAAAACAACCCTGTTTTGTTGTCAGATACAGTCAGTACTACTGGCATTCAAATCGTGTATCTGACAATACAGTGGAAACGCCACACCTCCAAATCAGGATGGAAATACAACATGCAGTGGAGACAGTGTCTTTCAACAGGGGGCAGCACAGTGCAATTACAGGTCAAGCCTTAAAAAATGCATTTTGAAATCCTCATCATCTGAATAAATAAGAACCCCCAAAAGCAAAACCTAATTATGGCCAATAGCTGGAAGATGAAAGCCATCCATGCAGATCCAGTAGCCAGATGTCCTGTGCATGTTTTGACTCCCTCTGTCTCAGCAAGAGAGATTTAGTCAGTGATATCAGGACTGTAATGTTTGTGAAGCAACCTTTTGGATGAGGCTGAACCATTGTGCAGTGCCCTGCACATTATTTAATAATGCAATAAGAGAGTTATGCTAATGCAGCATTGTTTGACACACAAAACCAATGATGAAAAAATAACACACACAAAGCAATACTCTAATTTGAATATATTATTTTTTATTGTATTTATTCAGTGGTGCCATTGTGACCTGCAACCGAACCTGTGGGCTGCGATTGCCGTCTGGGTTTGATCTGATTCGTTTCATATGTTGTTTTCATTCCAAAAAGAGGAATTTGTATTAATGTCTGGCCCAATCTGACAAAAAGCACAACGTTTCCTCCTAAAAAGCCCTCAGAGTTTCAGAGAAAGCTTAAATTTTTTACAATTATCTTCATTCTAACTGACACACACGATCAATATTCGCCTCACATCAATACAAATCCTCTATTCCTTTGTGCTAAAAGAATATTTCACATCCACTTAAACGACATCATTCATCATTATCTACTGTCAACATCCAGTAAGTTTTAGTCTGTATTTCTCTTACTGTGAATGGAGTACAGGCTTTAATGATGTCAGGTCAGGTCACTGATCAACACTGAAATGTTGGAACATCTTATTTAAAGAATGAAGACATGAAGATGCTGCTCAACACTGATTTAGTGACAGTATAACCACACTGTCACTGCTGCTGTGTGGGGATGCACAAATGTGTAACTGTGAACCTGGACTCGGAGCCTGACGTGTATCTTAGACCTGAGCCCGACTTAACCTGAGCAATCGGATAGAGACGACTTACATAAAAAGTCATTTTGAGATTGTCCATTCAATTTAGATCAGTCAGCAGGTACTGTCGGCTTTTTTCATCCACTTTTCATTTGCCTTGTTTTACTTAACAGACTAGCAGCGATTAAATGCCTATTTTCATTATTATGACAAAGTATTGGATTGTGATGTAAATTTACAGTAGCTCAAATTCATCTGGTCAAAGCATTAAAGGATTATGACTTTAACAGTTACAGATACAGATGGCAAGCTTCTCTACACACCCCATACCTGATGCTAAGACATGTCTTGGTGTTCTCAGGTTTCTGTCTGGGAGAGTTTGGTTAACAAGTGATCACATTTTCCATTTGTTATCATGCACATAAATGGATTTCTTCTATGATGAGCAATACGTTGAATCTTTTGCCTCCAGCGTTGGGCACAATTTGTTTTAATTATGCAAGAACCTGTCTGTATGTGTATGAAAGTAAAATGCGCCTGGGCACTAACACTGTCAATATAACCTGTGATCCAGATTCTTTTTCTTGCTGTAAGACCCACAGGGGAGCATGAGGCGACCTCTGTGAGCAGAGTGTTCACTGGCCTCTGATCCTGTGATGAAGTGGGTTGCTCAGGAATGTGGAAGCGGCCTCTTGAAACAACGATAACACAAGTGACTGGTGTTCTAATTAAAACTTCCAGGGGGAGGCTGCAGGAGCTCACTGACTTGGAAGGTTCACATCTATTTTTAAGGGATCTAATAAGAACGCACCACCTTAGGAGACAGAGTGATAAAAAGCGGAACAAAAGCGCGGTTCGATGAACTGCAGTGTTTTAGAAGCAATTTCTCTCTGTTCTGTGTCCTCAGCAAGTTAGTTTGAAATAGTATTGACTGCTGATTTTCCGTCGAGTGTTCTCTTTCGCTTGGTGCAAAATATGAATTTTATGATGAAGCATTAATAATGGATGTAATCGCCTATTCTTTTTTGCAAGCTTGGGCAGATTGTGTGAACAGATTCCTGTGTTGGTGCAGTGTAACTGAAATATTCATGGACACATTATTGCTTAATTTTGTTGTGACTAAGAGGGATTAATACTCATCCATTAACTAAAGCTAATTCTGTGGCCGCCCCGAGGTAGCGGGAGTGTATTGGACAAGGAAGTGAGATTAGCAGCGGAATGATGCATAACATCAGCAGGATGGCTGTGGCTGTAAATCGATTAGGGAATCACAATGACTAAGTGATTGTTGTCTAAGTGTTTTTGCTTGACAACGGAAAACACAGATCATTAGGAAAAGATCTTTGCTGACAGTGGAAACACTTTTTTTAATGATCACATCTGCGAGCACATGGAGATCATTAGAAATATGGGAATTACATCTAAAATTTTTGCTGTTTGCGCTCTTCATATATTATAATGCAAATCTATTCTCGTGTGCCTTTTGCTGAAGTTAGGAGTATGATAATGTATGATTTATACCATCTTGGGGTGCTAATCTTCCACTGGTACTCAGGCTGCATGCTTCATGATTTATGATCATCAACCCGATCTGTGGTATGATCCAGAACTTGTTTTCTTTTTGGCTGGGGGTCAAAACAGAAAAAGGATTTGTTGCTTGATTCGATACATAAATGATCAAACTTTTTTTCCCCATCGTAACTTCTAGTGCAGATAGTCATGATTTAAACACTCGTCGACCTCTGCAGCTCTGCTAAGATTTAAAATTTAAAATGTTAGTTCATTGTTTTAGTTTTGCAAGCTGTCAATTAAATGTATAGTTGCCACTCTACCAGTTTAGTTGATTATCCACGCTTTTTCTACCCACAAAGCCACGGTAATACTCCATCCATGTCCCCCCCCCCCCCTTCCCATCTTCATGTTTACAGAGCTACATATTGATCACTGCAACAATACATAATGGGTTTGCAGGAATTGCTGAAAAATCCATTTCACTTCATCGACTGCTATAATGAAGATGAATGCTGAATCACTCCAGAAGGAAAATGGCTTGTGTGCTCTCACAGATTGCAAATTTCATGCCATTTCTTTTTTTTTTGGGCGGGGGGGCAGAAGAAAAAAACCACATTCTTTGTTTGGAGCCTCAGACCCATAAATTATGTGTTTTCAATCACATCCATTAGAGCGGTGTTTGTGATTATGCAAATTAGAAAACATGCAGGAAATTTAATCAGAACGCAAATTTGATTTCGTGTGAAAGATTGCTGGAGGGTGGGGGTTTGATCATGTAATAGTGGACAAGCAAATGATGTTCAATATTTGTTTTTCGCTGTGGGTCCCCACTCAGACACGCTGCAGCTTTTATAAGCTTAAGGTTTGCATTGGTTGGGAGGCTTGAAGTTAACAGTGCAGCACGGGGTTTGATTATCATCCCCAGAGACCCTGAATAGAAACTACAGTTAATGGAAAGCATTTCCATATCAGCGGCGAAACACAGCAGCTTGTGTTTATGCATTTTTATTATTGTTGCGTCCCCTTGAACCAAACGTCTAAGTGCTTGGTTTTCTTTTGTTTCCCAGATGAACAGCAAGGAAATGGGCTCTTTATAATTGCACATAAACTCAGAAGATGCCATTGTGCCGTTGTGTGTGCCACAGTAGATAACCGATGATTAAAGCGAACATTACTCCAGAGGCACGGCAGAACCTAAACTAATAAAGCATGTCAGTCAATAAAGGAGGTCGGCCCGCTTATCAAACTCAGAGATGTTGAATAGGCAAATACTATATCTGCTCTTGGTTGACCCACAGATTCAAGGACACCACTCTACCTTGGGGGAAAAAAGTTGCCCGTCATGAAGGAAAAAATTCAGTTTATTAGCACAACTGATGAACATACACTTAATGTTTGCACTTGAACAATACACTTAAGTTTCTCTCTCAGCATGTTGCGAGGTGTGAAAGCTACAGGTATATGGTTGAAATATTTGTTGAAAATCTTCAGTTTCTCAAACACCCTAGGCTCTATAAAATGACAATGTTTTTGTTCTTCTTCTCTTGATCTCTTGTTCAACATAAATCTAGACAGATTCACATTCCACATTCCACCTACTCCAGAGGACTTACTATAAAAAAGATTAAGTTTGAGGCTCTATTTGATTTTTTCGATTTCAGGAAGCTGACTCACTCCGAAATGAAATATCATAGCTACATGTGGCCAGTGAGCTCAGAAGGTAAGACCGTGGTCACGGGTCCAATCCCCGTACCGGCTAGGATTTTGGCACTGTATGTCCTGTTAACTTCTGAAATACCAAGGTGCTAATGTGCAGTTAAACTCTGGACACATTCACATTACACAATCTATCAAGTCCAGAGGGCTTTACTAAGAATGAGAGTAAGTTAGTCAGCGAAATTGAGGCTCAAGTTTGACTTTTGGATTTCACGAAGCTGACTCACTTCTGATCTCACTCTGTCCCCATTCTAACTTGAGCTCAACAACTAGCCTGGATCTAAGTAGCCGACTGTATTTTGGTACTTAGTTGTCCTGTTAACATACTTATGTGGTATTGTGCAGTATAAATTTAGACACATTCAGTTTACACAATCCACCTAGTCCAGAGGCTTTTACTATGAACCAGAGTAAGTAATTCAACTAAACTGAGGCGGACTCACTTCTTATCTCACTCTGTCACCATTCTAACTGAAGCTCCACAGCGAGCCTGGTCTGGAGCAGCATAGGTTATGGCCTAACAGAACAGGACCCAAATCCCTAAATCAAATTTTTGAAAACTATGAAATGTTACATGTGCATGTGGCCGGTTAGCTCAGATGGTTAGAGCGTGGTGCTAATAACGCCAAGGTCACGGGTTCAATCCCCGTACGGGCCAGGATTGTGGCAATGTATGTCCAGTTAGCTTTCCAAAATACCAAGGTGCTATTGTGCAGTTAAACTCAAAACACATTCACATTGCACGACCCATCTTGTCCAGAGGGCTTTACTGAGAAGGCGAGTAAGCTAATCAGCAAAATTGAGGTTCAAGTTTGACTTTTGGATAAACTCTACAGCTAGTTTGGATCTGAGCAGTGGTGCTTATAACGCCAAGGTGACAGGTTCGATCCCCGTACGGGCACACACATATTGTATGTTGGTACTTAGTTGTCCTGTTAACATACTTATGTACCAATGTGCTATTGTGTAGTATAAATCTAGACATATTCAGATTACACGATCCACCTAGTCCAGAGGCTTTTACTATGAACCAGAGTAAGTAAGTCTACTAAACTGAGGCTGACCACTTCTTATCTCACTCTGTCACCATTCTAACTGAAGCACCACAGCGAGCCTGGTCTGGAGCAGCACAGGTTGAAGTGGGGTCAGGTACAGGTCCAACAGAACAGGACCCAAATCCCTGAATAGAAATTAAAAAAAATTGTGAAATATTATATGTACATGTGGCCGGTTAGCTCAGATGGTTAGAGCGTGGTGCTAATAACACCAAGGTCACGGGTTCAATCCCCGTACGGGCCAGGATTTTGGCAATGTATGTCCAGTTAGCTTTCCAAAATACCAAGGTGCTATTGTGCAGTTAAACTCAAGTCACATTCACATTGCACGACCCATCTAGTCCAGAGGGCTTTAGTGAGAACGAGGGTAAGCTGATCAGCGAAATTGAGGTTCAAGTTTGACTTTTCGATGAGCTCCACAGCTAGTCTGGATCTGAGCAGTGGTGCTTATAACGCCAAGGTGACAGGTTCAATCCCCGTACGGGGACACATATGTATGTTGGTACTTAGTTGTCCTGTTAACATACTTATGTACCAATGTGCTATTGTGCAGTATAAATCTAGACACATTCAGATTACTCGATCCACCTAGTCCAGAGGCTTTTACTATGAACCAGAGTAAGTTAGTCTACTAAAATGAGGCTGACTCCCCTCTTATCTCACTCTGTCACTATTCTAACTTAAGCTGCACAGCGAGCCTGGTCTAGAGCAGCATAGGTTGAAGTGGGGTTGGGTACAGGCCCAACAGAACAGGACTCAAATCCCTAAATCAAATTAAAAAAAATTGTGAAATGTTATAAGGACAGGTGGCCGGTTAACTCAGATGGTTAGAGCGTGGTGCTAATAACGCCAAGGTCACGGGTTCAATCCCCGTACGGGCCAGGATTTTGGCTATGATTGTTCAGTTAGCTTTCCAAAATACCAAGGCGCTATTGTGCAGTTACACTCAAGACATGTTCAGATTACACAATCCACCTAGTCCAGGTGCTTTTACTATGAACCAGAGTAAGTCAGTCTACTAAACTGAGGCTGACTCACCTCTTATCTCACTCTGTCACTATTCTAACTTAAGCTCCACAGCAAGCCTGGTCTGGAGCAGCATAGGTTCAAGTGGGGTCAGGTACATGCCCAGATTCCCTAAATCAAATTTAAAAAAATTGTGAAATATTATATGTACATGTGGCCGGTTAGCTCAGATGGTTAGAGCGTGGTGCTAATAACGCCAAGGTCACGGGTTCAATCCCTGTACGGGCCAGGATTTTGGCAATGTATGTCCAGTTAGCTTTCAAAAATACCAAGGTGCTATTGTGCAGTTAAACTGAAGATATACTCACATTGCACGACCAATCTAGTCCAGAGGGCTTTACTGAGAACGAGAGTAAGCTAATCAGCGAAATTGAGGTTCAAGTTTGACTTTTGGATAAGCTCCACAGCTAGTCTGGATCTGAGCAGTGGTGCTTATAACGCCAAGGTGACAGGTTCAATCCCCGTACGGGGACACATATGTATGTTGGTACTTAGTTGTCCTGTTAACATACTTATGTACCAATGTGGTATTGTGCAGTATAAATCTAGACACATTCAGATTACACAATCCACCTAGTCCAGAGGCTTTTCACAAATTGTGAAATACTATATGCACATGTGGCCGGTTAGCTCAGATGGTTAGAGCGTGGTGCTAATAACGCCAAGGTCACGGGTTCAATCCCTGTACGGGCCAGGATTTTGGCAATGTATGTCCAGTTAGCTTTCCAAAATACCAAGGTGCTATTGTGCAGTATAAATCTAGACACATTCAGATTACACAATCCACCTAGTCCAGAGGCTTTTCACAAATTGTGAAATATTATAGGCACATGTGGCCGGTTAGCTCAGATGGTTAGAGCGTGGTGCTAATAACGCCAAGGTCACGGGTTCAATCCCCGTACGGGCCAGGATTTTGGCAATGAATGTCCAGTTAGCTTTCCAAAATACCAAGGTGCTATTGTGCAGTTAAACTCAAGACACATTTAGATTACACAATCAACCTAGTCCTGAGGCTTTTACTATGAACCAGAGTAACTTAGTAAACTAAACTGAGGCTGACTCACTTCGTATCTCACTCGGTCACCATTCTAACTTAAGCTCCACAGCGAGCCTGGTCTGGAGCAGCATAGATTGAAGTGGGGTCAGGTACAGGCCCAACAGAACAGGACCCAAATCCCTAAATCAAATTTTTCAAAATTTTGAAATATTATATCTACACGTGGCCGGTTAGCTCAGATGGTTAGAGCGTGGTGCTAATAACGCCAAGGTCACGGGTTCAATACCCATACGGGCCAGGATTTTGGCAATGTATGTCCAGTTAGCTTTCCAAACTACCAAGGTGCTATTGTGCAGTTAAACTGAAGATATACTCACATTGCACAACCCATCTAGTCCAGAGGGCTTTACTGAGAACGAGAGTAAGCTAATCAGCGAAATTGAGGTTCAAGTTTGACTTTTGGATAAGCTCCACAGCTAGTCTGGATCTGAGCAGTGGTGCTTATAACGCCAAGGTGACAGGTTCAATCCCCGTACGGGGACACACATACTGCATGTTGGTACTAAGTTGTCCTGTTAACATACTTATGTACCAATTCAGATTACACAATCAACCTAGTCCAGAGGCTTTAACTATGAACCAGAGTAAGTCAGTCAACTAAACTGTGGCTATCTCACTCTGTCACCATTCTCACTGAAGCTCCACAGCGAGCCTGGTCTGGAGCAGCATAGGTTGAAGTGTGGGCAGGTACAGGCCCAAAAGAACAGGACCCACATCCCTAAATCCAACTTTTAGAAATTGTGAATTACGCATTCATGTGGCCGGTTAGCTCAGATGGTTAGAGCGTGGTGCTAATAACGCCAAGGTCACGGGTTCAATCCCCGTACGGGCCAGGATTTTGGCAATGATTGTCCAGTTAGCTTTCCAAAATACCAAAGTGCTATTGTGCAGTTAAACTCAAGACACATTCACATTGCACGATCCATCTAGTCCAGAGGCCTGTACTTTAAAGCGAGATTAAGGTTTTAGTTAGCTGAATTTATGTTCGAGGTTGATTTTTTGATGTTGCGAAGCTGAATCACTTCTGATCTCATTGTCACAACAGAACTGTGTATATAACTATAACTAAGGTTTCAATTATAAATCTACCAAAAGAAAATTAGTTTTACCACATACTGTGATCTGTATCTGTTTATATGCTTCAAGATAATATGTAGAGTTCAATGACATTTCTTTGCCAGTTTTCTGTTTAGCCTCAATTTGTTCAATTGCTTTTCAATAATTTTTCTCTGTGATGTGTGTTCTGGTGTTCTCACATGTTTAAAGTGTAGTTTGACCTCTTGTCACTGTCTCCGTCAGTGCGTCAAAACTAGACGAATTCTTCACTGTCCTCGGCTCCTCTGCTGTTCAATCTTCCTCTGCCTTCTTTTACACCTCTAAAGATCAATATTTTGCATTGTTACATTTACTGTTACTTGAACCCATCTCAGATTTTTTGTGCTCTGGATTATTCTTCCCAAATAAAATATAATGGAAGGTGGAGATTTGACTTGTTCCAGGGAGGTAAGATAAGATAAGACAATACTTTATTCGTCCCACAACGGGGAAATTCACATTACAGCAACAAAGCTGTGTGCAAAGCAATAAAAGGCATTAAGATAAAAATAAAATTAGGTGGTCAAGAACCAGTCTCTCCACGGTCTTCATCAGCTGCAATGTCAGCACCACCGGCATGTAGCCATTGAAGTCCTTGGGGTGACGTTTCTTAGGCACAGGTAGTGAGCGGATGTCTTCCACAGTTCAGGTACCTTCCCTTGTTCCTAGAAACCAGAGATGGTTTCAAGGCACCTTCAGACTCTGCTCACGTTTTTCTAATGCAGCTGGCCCTCCATCTTCTTTTAAGTGTTCTTACCCTGCCTGATCTTCCACCTCAGTACCCTCTGCACAGTCCTCAACTCCTCCCTGTTACCTGACCAAAAAAGCTCTTGTCCTTAAACAGGGCCTTTATGTCAGGGGTAATCCAAGGTTTGCTTGTAAAGAAGCACCATAATGTCTTGGTTGGTACGATGATCTCCACACAGAAGTTTATATAGTCAGTAATGCAGCCAGTGAGACTGTCAATGCCTTCCCCATTAGAGTCCCTGAGCTCTTCCTACACAGTTGTCGAAACATCCTTCAGTGCCTTTTCAGCCTCTGCAGACCATTTCATCACCCTGCGTGTGACCACAGGTTGCCTGCGTACACGATGTGTGTACACAGGAGATGAACCAGGTTGTGGTCAGGTCTTCCCAGGGGAGGAAGAGGTGATGAGTTATATGCCCCCTTGGTGTTGGCATACAGCAAGTCCAGTATTTTGTTGTCTCTGGTGCAGCATGTAACATACTGGGTGCATGTGGGCAGAGTTGAGGCATGAGAGGCATGGTTGAAGTCCCCTGAGATAAGGGCATTCTCGGGTGTTGAGTCTGCAGCCTGCTTACGGTGGAGTGAATCGCTTCACAGGCCACCTCAGCAAGGGAAACACATGCAGCTATAGCAACATGCAAGAATTCCCTCGGCAGATAATACGGCTGCATGCTAACAGCTCAATGTCTGATCTGCATCGTTGCTCCTTGATAGTGGTGTGCCCTGGGTTACACCATCCATCATTTACAAATAGTGCTGGCCCCCTCCTTTTTGCTTTTAAAGTATTGAACTGATTAAAAGTATAACAGCAGCCTTACATTGAGCATTACTGCCCAATTGAGCAGGCTGTCAAAGACTAAATGGGCTATATGGTTTGAAAGCAAGACTGGTTAAGTAGTCTATTAAACCCTTATAGTCAGGGGTATGTCAAGGAGCTTGTTCAGGTTTCAAAGTTAAAGCATAGGTGCGCATTTCCAAATATAATCGTTAATCTATTTAATTTAACTTCTTGTGACCTGAAGTTCTTTCGCCTACCTATGTTGAATGCAGTTATTGGAAGTCGCTTTGGATAAAAGTAGACGTAATGTAATGTGCAGGATGACAATTCCATGTGAACATATTTACACTTTTGAAATCCGTTTTGCCTTACAGCAACCAACAAAAGCAAAAAGAGTTTAGTTTGAAGTTTATTATACATGTTCCACGGCACGACATTTGACCCATATCCCTACATGTAATTTGTCGGCACCAACATGTCACCATACATGCAGTCCTCTTCCAGAGCAAGGTTGTACTGGCTGGCACTTTCCCCTTTGTAGGCACTGGTCACAATCCTGAGCCAGCCCTTCTCACCCTAAGGGATAAAGAGAGTTCTACTAATGTCCACACCCAATAGCAGTTGAGCAATGCCAGTGGCATGTATTTAGTATGGACTCACCCATGGCTCGCCCCAGGAGTTGCGCACGATCCAGTATTCAGTGCCATTCTCTTGTCCCCAGCCTGCCACAGACACAATGTGGTTGAGTTGGGGATTTGCCACAAACTCAGAGTACAGACCCCCAGTGTACTCAACCAGGGTCTCTGTAGCCATGATAGCACAGCTGGAGAGAGGGAGAAGGGTGAGAATATTAATGGGCTGGGAGCTGCGCAAATACATCACGTATCAATGAAGTCAAGTATATTCGCTCAGGTGCCAGCTGAGATATCATTCACTGTAATGTTTACACCCATGGAGGGTCTTCCCATTAGCAATACTGATTGTATAGATCAGGACTGCTGTGGCACACCTTAGGTGAAACATTTAGACAAACCTAATGGGTCCTCTGGTGTAGATTTCCGCCTTCATCGCTTCTCGTCCACTAATGGCTCCATAATCACCCACTTTCCACATGGTGAAGTTCTGCACAATTGCGCACTTTCCAAAAGTTGTGCAGGTCCCACAGGCATTGAATGGTTTGCATTCTGAAGAGAAAACCCACACTTTGAAAGCTCATCTCAAATTGTGATAATGCAATACTGTAATAGGCTGCGTCAGTGCTGAAATCTCACTCTGGTCAATCGCCTGGTAGTTGTTGCAAGTCTCATCGGGCACGCCATTCATATGGGCGTATTCCCACACTGCCCCATGGTCTCCGCCATGACAGGTGCCAGCCTTAGCACAGTCTACAACATGTTGGACTGACAGAAAAGCAGATGGCCACTTCCCCTTCCGCTTGATGTTGATACGATCTGTGAATGCACAGTGGAAAGGCATGACAAGAAGTTAATTAAACAGCTGAAATCATAGAAAATACAGGAACATTGGCATTGCAGATCTCAATTTTAACTGCACCTTGGGTTTAGTTTGGCATAATGAGCATATGGAGGAATCCCATCTGTATATGCTGGATAAGTAGCTTTATGTATACTTGGGTATGCTGATATCACACAAGCCTACAGACTCCAGGGCACTCAAACATGTGCAAGTCTTATTTTGCATATACAAGAAAAGTCATCCAACTTACTTTACAGTAAAGCAGCTTAAATTGTTGTGAAGCATATGGCTCAAATAGGCTTCCCAACATCAGTCAAGTGGCTCAAAATCTGAGAATCTACATTTGATTGGAGGCATTTCTGCACCAAATTCCATTAAATGTAATTTTGTAGTACCTCTACAGGGGCAAGGGTGCGATGAAGGACAGCAGAGTGGCGAGCCCTTGCTCCAAAATGAGAAAAGACTTAGTAGGGAATGCTTACCTGCCATTGCACTGGTGCTACCATGAGCCCAGCATGAGCCGCAGTACTGAGGAATGTGTTGGTTGCGGGTTGTGCTGACATAGTTCACACCGTCCACGTTCCTCCAGTCCCAGGATTTGGGCAGTTCAATAAGGTTCAGGATTTCATGAGGACGAGGAGCAGTTCTGTTGAAGACAGATTTTAAATGGTGTTAACTGGTTTGCATTTACTGGCTGTGTAGGAAAAAAGAGGACAGTAAATTAAAAAAGCAAAGTCTTCCCATCAGGTCACTTACTTCACGCCAAAGTCAGGTTTCCTCTTCACAGGTTGGTAACACGCGGGCTGATTACTGAGGGAGTGTGCGACTGAAACCAAACAGGCCATGAGCAGAAACATTACCTCGGCCATACTGAACCAGAGAGAAAACACACTGCACAAGCTGCTCTGTTGAGGCCTAAATACCCAACACACACACACACACCTGTGTCATTAACAACCAATCAGGCCAATCAGGTCTTAATGTTTCACTGGCTGTAGCATTGAGATTTCCTTAACCTCCATTATGGTACAATGGAGACGATAAAGAACTAAAAGGCTCAATATTTTTGGTTTCATTTTATTTGTGTTAATGAACTTTATTATGAACAAGATCTGAATGTACAGGAACATAATGTCAGGGGATCTGACCATACATATAAATTGAATGTTAAACATCACAATTGTTTTATGATTCTGCAAATCCAAAATTTAAAAAGCTTTTCTGTACTTTGAGTATAAAGTAGTAGTTTTAATGTATTTCAAATATCAGAAAAGAAAGTTCATTTACGTTAATGGAGTTTTGGCTAATAACAAAACTCAGGTTTACTATACAATTCAGTTTCTCTTTGTTGAAACGCAGACATAAAAAGATACAAATTAATTCTCAGAGTCTATATTTTGAGAATTAAGAGCTGCAGAATTTTGCCAGAAAGTACAAGAGAGGGGTACGAACCGAATAGTAAATGTACTAAATGTCACCTTCGAAATATTCTCAAATATGCTCCAAATATTCCTTTTCTTCAGATTTGACATGACATTATTCCAATTAGAAAGTACACTTGGTACAGAGGCTTTTCAAAGGCCATGTTCATCACACCGCCTTAGTGCAAGTTAAAAGTGCATGTATTCTGTTACACTGCAGTTGGAATTCAGGAAAAAGAGGCAAGATCATGTTTTAAGTTGATAAGATTTTATTGTTGATATTACTATTAATGTTAATAATTACTAATCTTATCAAAACATTGTCAGGAAATTCCTGGAACAGGTTCATTTGTTTAAGAAACAATAAAATATACCAGCCAAAATCAAACTTGGTATTATTCAGGGGATATTGATATTTTAGATTCATAATGACTTGTGATCAGAAGATGCCTGTGTTAAAGATTGTTGATAAAAACGATCAAATCTGATGCATTTGGTTTGATCCTTGACAAATGACGCCTCATTTACATATATCAAAGCAATTCAGTGGTGCATTCACTGGCTCTCATCCCAAAGACTCCAACAGCTCCACTGTAATCGCACAAACAGAGCCTGATCCTTATTGACTGTCTGCCATCCTCTCCCATCTGCAGGAATAGAAAGTCATATTTAATGCCTTGATTAAAATCTAATCCCTCCATGTGAGTCGGAGATGAAAGTAATTTTCGTGTAATGGAGACTATTAATATTTAGATATAGAAAGGAAACCAGATCTCAGATTTGCAATCAGCTTGAGGACAGCAAATGAGAGCTGAGGCTGCCAGTGAACTGGAAACCCGAGCCCGCAATGCAAATAAGGTTGACACGTTTCCAATTAACATTTCCATTCTTCTTCTTTCTCCAGTCATTAAGAAAGAGATCACTCACCATTGGGTGCAATTATGACGTCCTTGGTAGTTCTACTCCCCCACATGTCCCTGATGGTTATATACAGTATACCTCTGTTGTCAGGTTGATCTGCAGTGTTTCTCCCTGACAGCAGTGGTATAAAATGGCTTGGAGGGGATCTGAAAATATCACGATCTGAGCTATTTTCATCTCAGTCGCTTGTGACAAACATGGTTTCCTGGAACTTTTTTTCAGAGAAAGCCTCAGCTGTTGTGTATGGTGATTTGCTTAGTTTTCCTCTTTTATGTTTGGTTCGCCTGTCTTGCTGCATAAGTGTACATCAACAAACATTTGAAGCTTCACACCTGAAACTGAGCAGATGACTCACTCACTGGCATGTTACACAACCATCAATGTGGTATGTGTATGATGAGCATCGTTAGCTGCCTTCATGAGTGTGTCCCCATCCTCATTTATGTCGACAGCATCATTAGTGCTCTCCTAACCCTGGTGATTGATTTGTGTGTGAGCGTGTGTACATTTTGTTGATTGTAGTGTTGTCTGTGTGGGTGTATGACTCATGCGTGTGCCCTTGATTGAGTGTGTGAATGTATATTTGGTGTATGTGTGTGTGTGCATGATAATATCAGTGTCAGCTGATCCGTGTGGTTAGTTAAATGTCTCTGGTATTTCATAAAGGAGTTAATGGGTGATAATAGACAAAATATTACATGTCAAAGTACGAGCAGCATATTACTTCATTGATCAAAATTATCTTGAAAATGCTTTTACTCAGAAAGTAGCAAACCGATTTCGCCAAACACACAATGACGTGACATTGCGTGGTAATTATTCACAGAATTCTTTTTGACCTAAAGCAGTCACATTTTCTAGTTGAGGGGACTTCAAAGGTACCACTCTGATCGCTTGCCTATCCCTGGGAACCACCTGTCTTCCCAGACTAAATCCCTCAGCCTGGAACTTCACTGTCGGTGGGGGGTTGTCAGCCAGCAAGCCATTTCACATTCAATTAGCCTCATCAATGTTAGAGAGTCTTTGGCAATGTGCGACTTGTTCAACACATTTCAGTCATCACAGTCGTAAATGTTTTTTTAAAGAGAAAGCAATGGAGTAAGGTCAGAGGACTAGAACAGTGGAATGGCCCTCAGCATATCCCAGTGATATTCAGCAGGTGTGTCATAAAGCCTATAATGCAGCAGCCCCCCTGCTGCAGAAGAATTTGGGGGGGATCAGGGAGGTGGAAGACAGGGAGCTGAAGGATGAGGCACTGATGTCAAATCTAATGAATATATTCAGAGACACTGCAAAACTGACAGTGAGTTCCGGAAGTTGAGGAGAAAGGACAACCTCTTCTTAGTGGATAGTGCTCCAAAAACAAGTCAGTTACATTTTTAATAACACAGTATGCAGTAAAATGATTTCAATTTGAAGAAATTCACATTATGACAATTTTCTAGAAAACTTTGTATTGGAAACAAGCTGAAATAATCTCACAGGATTGGTCAATTACTTTCACTTGTTTCAAGAAAAATAGACTCAATAAGAGACTAAATGTTTTTATTTGCATTTAGAATAGCTGTATGGGATAATAATATGTAATCCAATCTCCTTTTCAGACTGTAGTCAGCTCCAGCTAAAAAATATAGGCCGAATGGCTGCAGTAAGACAAATATAGACTTATCATCGTGCAGTCTAATAATCTATTACAAGTGGAGTTTTTTTCCTTCTTCGATCTTGGAACAAGATCTTGAGATTTTCCTGAATTATAGTATTTGCAGTATACTTCCTCATTGTTCACGGATGCCTCACATGGGGCCACACTAAGCAAGGAGCAGAAAATCACAAAGGGTTGGTGTTGTGTTTCATTTCACCACAACTCCCTTGATTATGCTCATTCATAGCATAAAAGGAAATGTTTTTCGGGGTGAAATTCAGAAGCAAAGCATACATTACAATGAATGTACCGGCTCACATTTTCCAATTAGGTTCTCTAAATGTTTAATAAGCTCAATTGTTGTGCAAAATGAAAATCTGCCACTGTGTGCTTCTGTAATTCACTCTTCCTTTACCTTACAGAGGAAAAGCTTTGTACAAAGCATGGATTCCTTTTGTAACCATTTTAATGGCTAATACCTCTTGGTCAAGAGGTGGTCTCTGAATGGACTAATTCTGCAGGATAAGCCCTCTGTGGTGGTGATCCAGCCAGCCAAACAAATGTGACCTTACGGTGCCAAATCTGTGCATGTACCACTATACATTAACTCCATTGGGGGGAGAGTTCAGTCAAGGGATTAGTGGAAAAACAAGCATCCAGCCATACACCCAACCATTAGAGGTTCTCTTTTCTGACTTTGAAAGACTTGTTTAACAAAAATCATTCCACAGAAAGGGGGAAACTGATGGTGGAGGAAACTCAAAGCTCAGCAGGTCTATAGACAAGAGAGCTAAGTAAACTCATAATGTGCTCGGTTTGTCTTCCAGGAAAACTGAAAACACATCCTACAACAGTAGGATGTGTTTTCAGTCTCCAAGGGACGTAGAGAGTGCTGGGAGATAAAACCACGCAGAGGTGAGCATGCTAGACCTGCCTTACATAAAGCAGGCTTCATGTGACCTTTTGATCCCAGCAAGGATCAGTTCTGCAGGAGTGCACATTCAAACTAACAGTAAAGAGGACACGTTCGACTGGTTTAAGAAGCAAACTGCAGCTCTAAGTTACATGTTATTGTTGTTTTTGAGATGAAAGTAATTGGCGTTGAGCTATGCCAATGAAATATACAGTGATGGCTGATTGTGGGGCGGGGGGGCACTTTCAGGAAGAGCCGGGCATCAGACCAGGAAACTTTCAAACCCTGGATGACCCTGGATGAATAAATTAACTTCAATGAAATTCTTTACTAGTTTAAAGGTCATATAGTGATTTGTTATGGCTACAGTTTCATTGCATACTCAATAAATCTTACTGTGTCATTTTTGCTTAACTCCATATTTTTTACCCGATACTTGATACCAAATCATTTTTGCATGTTTCTTAAGTACAAAATGCATCTGCAACAGCTTTATACACTTTTCCTGCATTTTGGTCATGTCTGTTTTTCAAAGATCAGCACAAGGACAGACAGCATACCAAATCTTTCTTTTCCATGATAATTGTTATCAAGATGCCACAGTAGATTACTCCTCTTTTTCAAATTGAGTCCCAATTCAAGCAGGGGCTATCACACCATGTTGAGTGGTCTTGACAGAAGCAATTTCCTAGTTCTAATCGAAAGATTTCTTCATTGCTACAATCTGCTAAATACGAGAAGAGAGCAGTGCCAGATGTGTCCCAGCACAGAAACACTCAAGTGCATTTGTGTTCATGTTCTGTGCTTCTGTTTGTTGGCATTGTTCAAAATTAATGCTGGCAAGAATGTATACCCAGTGGTTTGTTAATATCCATATAACATATAAGATTTATTATGATCATCTCATTTTTTTGTTGATTAATTTACTAGCCTTGAGGCAAAAATGTACTTCATATGATATGGAAAGCATTGTAAAAATATGTTACATTGAACAATGTTTTGTCCAGTCGTGTGTAGTTCTATAAAAGCACATCTGCTCACAGTGTATGAATATGCTAATATGTCCCTGCCCACTTAAACAACCACCACACATAAATACACCATGCAACTTTACTGAGAAGTCTTTTCCCTGTATGTGTGAGCAGAAGGTTTCAGGTCACAGCTGCTATGTAGTTTACATGTATTTGCATATAAAATGTTATTGGTTTCAGTTACGCTATGATGTCACAAATCTTGCATGTTCTCTATGTGTCGAGTGACAAACTCTGCACATATATCAACATGATCACTTAGAGTGATACCCCGGCGATTTTACACATTTTAATGGTTTTTGGGAAAGTTACATCCAAAGTAGGTCACTGCCATTTTTGCCTCATTCCAAAACTTGGAGAATAATACTGTTTATATCACTTTCATAAGGAAACATTGACATGACGTTCTGTATTCTGTTGCTCTGCTGAAATACAGTCATCAAAACTGTTGAAACAGAGGTTACAGTTTTGACAGAAGTCTTGAAAAAAAAGCACTTTTCAGTCTAATTCCGACCATTTTAAGAGAAAACTTGAGGTCTTTTCAGCATGAATGGAATCGAGGACAATAACACATTGAGAATAAAACTAATTTTGTTTCATCCAAAGAAATAAAGGATGGAACCTGTCCAATGACTGATATGCTACAAGTTTATATTGGTGCATGCTGAGCCTAAGCTTCTACACTGCGTTTTTACATCCCTCACATAGAGGTCAAAGGTCAGTAATGGTAATGTTGATTTTATTTATTTTTCTTCCACATCTGATGTCTTAATCCAATTTCTTCCTTGTCCTTAAATATTGAATAACATTGACATTTACATAGGCAACCTCCATCCATCACAGTGATGGATGATCATGATGAATTCAACGAGGCTACAGTGTAACACAAGACAGATATTGTGATAGTATAGTTTTGAAATATTACACAACCTTTAGATAAAACCGTTCTCTCATTTTTCAATACATTAAATGCTGTAGGAGCTCTCACAATAAATCATTTGAGTAACTGCATTACTTTGCATTGTCATAATAGTCTTTAATAGGAAAAGGGCCTCAGTGTGATGCATTCTGTTTGGCCCATCTGTTATTTATGCCTGTAATGAAAGGCAGGTGGTCAGCTATTAATGTGTCCCGGCTTTGGACCACCATACATCTCAGCCCACTCATTCTCCACACAGCGATCAAAAGCTACTTGAACGCTAAATATACGGGCTCATACATATGCATGATGCAACTAAACAGTCTCCGCTGACACCCATTAGTCGTACAGTCACACTGAGGAGGCCTATTTGGAGAATTTGCATGTGGACATTAGCAGATTAATCACGAGTGACAGTCGAGGGAAAGCTGCGGTCAGAAACCACACGGGAGCTAAGCTGGACTATGACCTACATGTACCTGCTAGATTGCTGGCCTGGTTACTTTATGAGCTTCAAATGATTAAAATGACCCAGTTTCCTGTGTGATGTGTGTGGGGGGGGATACAAAAAAAAAGCAAAGCACACTTTTAGTGTCGTGATGTGTGAAACGCTACAGGTACCACTTTGTGTCTCGGTGATTTGAGGTTGTCTCTCTCTGAAGGCAATGTTCAATCTGAATGTTTTGTATGACAGAAAAGGGTCTTTGTAGTGTATTTGCTGCAATGCAACCCTAACCCCTGAGAGTTCACAAACTAAATAAGTTCCTGTTTTTACTTCATAGTATTCCTGAAATCTCAACTGAATTTGACACAGAATATCAAAATACCCTGTTTAGTTTTCTTGCTTCATTGTTTTGGAGACGCCACACAGTAGAAGACGGAGTATTTGGAGCATAATTCACAATTGTGTTGATGTCATGCAGCAATGCAGTGACACAACCTTGAATTCTTAAGATGTTGACAACATAGGATTCAAAGCCTTTGTTGTGGTACACAAACATCCGTCAGAGGCTGCTCCAGCGGCACAATTAACCTTACTGGTTGTGTAAAAACTAAATGGGCGGAGCCTAAACTCTGGCATTTTATGAGTAAAAGTCAGTGCACTTGCGGAGCCTGAATCCACATTACAGACAGAGACCACTTCATTAATGCATTCCTGAAATCACAACCATAGTACTAGCAATCAGCAGGTTTATTAATTATTGTAGATAACTATAATCTAGTATATATTAAGGATTCATTTGTGAAACACACATAACAGAGGTTTGAACTCAGCTCACAAAATCATTGTGTATTAGAATATAAATAAATCTAAATAATAAAACAAAATTTTGGGAAACCGCAGCAAAATCATTGATTTTGAAGTCCCGGTGAGACTGAAGTGTATGTAAAACCACTGTATCAATCCTTATAATGTGAACATAGGACAGCTTCAACATTAGTCATTTCCAAAGGACTTCTTCCTTTCTGTTTCCTTTCTCACTGCACAAAGCATCTAAATAATACAGGAAGAACATGTGTTCACTGTGTGTTGATATAGTAAAGTTACCAGGAAAGTATTTTTTATTGGCTTACACATCCATATTGCATAATGTCTAGGAGTGTGTGCATTTAGTGTAAATAAACACAATGTATTACAGATGGTGTGTGCCAGCCAGTGAGCGGAGTGCGCCGCATCATTCATTCATATCTGAGGCTGTCAGTGAAAATAATTTATCAGTGCCTATTTACAGTACAGATGGACTCTGGCTTCGGTGTCCAATTTACCTGTTGCTGTGAGAGTCCCCAAGTGAGCGAGGCTAAAATTAGACGCTGCGTATCACCCAGCACCATGGATATCAATCATGCATCTGTCACGGAAAGAGAGTGAGAGAGGGGGCGGATAGAGGGAGATAGAGGCAGAGAGAGTGATGAAGACTTTGCTGCTACAGTGTTACTCCTTGACTGAGGCCACATACTGAATACTGATACTGCACTGTATGACTTGTTTATATATACTGTATACATAGTGACAATCAACTACAGATAATTGGATTAAGTCATCATAATATGAATAACTTTACAGATACTCAGAAAGCCAAGGAAAACCAATGTGTTAATTAGCTGCTGCATATGTAAGAGACATAATTGCTGCTTTTTCTCTGGTGTCAAAGCAAAATCGACATGTCCAATCAACGACTTTAACGTGACGACATCTGTGTCTTTCTCCGTCTCTCAGTGGGGTGTGTGTGTGTTTGGGGTGGAGGGTAGAGAATCAAGGTGAAGAGACTGAGAGGAGGCTCAGAAATGTGCAAGAGATCAGATCAAAACACCCAGATTTCATTTCATTTTACCATCAGGCTGACAGAAGTCTTCATTATTACATGATGGTGTGTTTTATGTAGTGTAGTTAGGCCTCTTTCAGGTCTGAGTGAGTCCAGCGTGTATGGCTGATGGAACATGTACAACACATTAAATCTGGCACTGTGTTTTATGAATTACCCCCAATTACTTTTTAAAATACTATTGCACACAGTAAAGATTCATCATGACATCATCGTCACGTTATTAAATTACCATTATTTCAGACAGTCAAAGGTTTAATCCCCTGTAAAACTAACTACCTAAGTAATTTGCTTGACCATACAGGCCCAGCGCTGTCTCCTGCAAATTACAGCTTGTATAACTAAAATGCATTCTCTATTACTTTTCTTATGAATCACAATAGTTAATTTTGTCTCCCCCTTGTTGCAGCACTGCTGTGCACACTGAGTGAAGCAGGCTCCTTATGGCCTCTCTTTTAAAAAGCATGCTCTGCTTTTACTGGCCAGTTGCATTGGGACTGAGAACGCAACAGAGTTTGAAGGCCAAACACTCCCTCACCTCTTGTGGGGGTGTTTAACCAGGTGTTTAGGCAGGGAAGTCCAAATGTGTGACATGTTGGTGTGAACATGTTACAGAAGTAAAGGACCAATGAAAACAGAAGTTTTAGGGTATTTGGGGCCTATGGGTTTGGCAGATGTATTCTTATAGGCATTAGGTTTTGCACGCCAATTTTCAGCTTTCATCCAAGATATCCAAGTTTTCACCTTGTGGCAATTAAAGCAAAGCCACAGTTGAGTGCCTAAAGAAAACACTCTAAAATTTAAGAAAAGATTATGGTTATGGTTAGATGAAAAATAGATTGAGACTTCATGGAGAGGCTCAACGTGAAACCTGGTCTAATTTTCTCTTCAACTAATCATATTTTGAATAAAGCTTGCAGAAAAATACTTACAATACAATATTTAAAGGTGTGAGATTTCTGAATGACAGCCTCTCTTTTATCAGGAACTTAAGTTTTTGAACTTATTCCAAACATTCCTTTTCATTGAGAGGTGATATTGTACGTGACAGCTTATGTTATAGTGAAATTTGTTATCATAGCCAATGCATTTGACAAAGTAATTTGAGGAACTGGAATACATTGAATGGTTCGTATGAATCATCTCTGGAAAAAATTGAGATGGAAGCGAAGGTCATCATGCGAAATGGTTATGTCGCATCCTTCATATGACTCAAAAACTGTCTAGTCTGTGAAATGGGTTAATATCCAAACCAATAGTGTGTAGTGATCTCAGAGCTTATGAGTTCAGGCTGCATTCATTCTTCTCCTGCCCTCATGTATTATTTTCACATCTATTCCTTTTATTTGATTTGACTCGCCAATCAGAGTGTGATGAGAGTGGTTGAAACCTCAGTGAAATTGGTTTGTGTCTGCATGCTGTGAAATACAGGGCCAACATTTTCTCTTTAAGCTGTATTCCACTCACAATGCCACTGTAATACAAATGTATTTTCTGTTTAAAGATTTGTTTGGAATTTGATTTTGTCAATTTTAAAACTACAAAAGCATTTTTTATGTCCTTGACAGTTTTAGTTTCTTACAGGTCGCTATAGAACTAATAAAAAAAGCCATTTGAATTTTCTCAAATTCTGTAATTCCCTTTATTAAAAAAAATTCACATTAGTCCATCTGAGGTCTATAAAGAATAAAAAACAAGCATTCATGCTCAGGGAGACCCTGAAGGCATCAGTATTCTAGTCACCTGCTGCACAACATAAAGAGCATAGCAGGCTGTAGACAAAGACACCCCTATACAACACAGCCCACCAGTGCATATGGGCTCATACACACTAACACAATCAATGGTGCACACGCACGCACACACACACACACACACACACACACACAGACAGAGATGAGAGAGAGAGAGAGAGAGAGAGCGAGAGAGAGAGAGAGAGAGAGAGAGAGAACAAAAGCACCTTTTAGAATCAAGCACTTTTTGTAATCAAAGGTGATGACGGTGACGTAAGATTTCTAAAAATGAGCGTAAACATTTGGCTTCATATAAGCCATACTGGATGATATACATCTGTTGTGGAAATCTTGCCATTTAGCCAAGACTGTAAACATTAAATGAGGTAGTGAAATGCAATGGAAAGGCATTTTCATGGAACTATATTATAGACCAAACGTGAAAGACTATATCAAGCATCAAATAAAAATCAAGAATGTTAAATAATTATAGAATTAAGTGTCATTTCTAGTGTGGCTTGCTGCTTTAACATAACAGTATCTGACCGTACATTTTGTAACAATGAGGCTCTTTACATTTGTGACACTGTGACATTTTGAAGAGGGGAAGATTACAACAACTTCAAAAGACAAAAGTTACAGGTTCTGAAAATAAGATTTTCGTTTAGCTCATTTCAGGAGTTAATGTCTTACAGTAATGTGCCAATCATGGAATCCATTTGTCACTTGTCAGCTCGAGATGAAAAACAGAATGAATGATCTAATATGACAAATCTAAACCAATTATGTTGAATCGTCACAGTGTGCTCCCAAAACAGCTTAACTGAGATTAATGGCCGGCGATCAGACAAGCTGCACCTACAGCAGTTTCTTGGTTTGGCTGGAGGGGTGGAGGCAGAGCAACAGATTATTCCAGTTTGACAAAGGGTGAGCAGATGTGAAAACATGGCTGCAAGTCTATCAGCAGGGTGCAATATGAGCACCTTACCTGGATTCTCCAGGTAATGGAGAGGTGACAGGTGAGGAGGGGAGGGATAATGGGAAGGGTGTTAGAGAACACGATTACATTTCAGGATCTCTTTGATGTCCAGAGTAAAAATCTACTCCCCTCAAAACACAAGGGCATATTTGCAGGGCAGCATTTGGGAATTGTATGAAAGGGGGTTTCCCCCTGAGCGCTGACAATAACAACTACAGGTCAAATCATGCCCCAAACTTAAACCTGTCTGGTTAAAAACAGGAATCAGCAATGTCCTGACATTTTATTTGGATGAGTCACATTTATGTTTTTAAATTTTAACAAAATTACACTGGATTTAAGGAAATTCATTTATACATTTGTTTGCTGTTTTGGCAGAAATTGCAGTCCTGTTCGTAGACATTAACACACAAAATAAGATCAGTAAAGAGTAAATTTCAAGCATGATTAACTTGTATTTCTTTGAAGTGTCATTATAGCGTGTTGTTATAGTTGGATTCAATTTTACCAACACCATTTGCCCTGGATTCCCCAGTATTTATCTAATTTCTAGGCAATGATTTTTAAATTATACTTTTTATTTGGCACTGTCAGGTTTTGCAGGCTTGTAGCGGTGACAGGTGGTAGTTAACATTTCAAAGTGTAAGCCTTGAGAATTCCTATGCTATCAGGTTTTTTGAAGTTGAGCAGGAGAGCAAAAAACATGATGACTGCCAGGGACAAAGGGTTCACCTGACTGCTAGGTAGGGCTGTGGTGGAGAGGAGAGAAAGAGAACCTCATAGATAGAATAATTTCTGAGCTGTCACATGGTACGTTAGGGTGCAAAAACAGCTCACCGTGTTATCACAAGGGCATTTTGTCATTGACACATCCACCACTGCTGGATTTATGGCAGATGAGCCGAGAGCACACTATTACCATTGATAATTGATGGCCTGTAGGTGTGTGGGTGCATGTGGGTGCAAATGGGATGGTGTGTGTATGTGCATATGCATTGGTATTTTCATGCATTTATAAGGCTTATCTGGGAGGGTGGAATGTATTTGTGGATGTGTGCATGCACAGCATGAAATACTCAACTAGAAATAAGGCTTAATTTAGCCATAACAAAACACTATCTGACCTTGAAGGATAAAGAATGTAAGCCTGCCAATTAGCTGAGAAATATTTCTTGCGTTCACCATGTTTGAAGTCAAACGCATTAGGCACATGCAAACAAAAATGAATCATATGACAATAGAGTATGGAACAATATTCCTAAATAGTGTCCCAACGTGTTTACATGCACTTCAGATTTAAGGTGTTTTTTTTTACATTATGTATACCTTAATGCTTTTGAAATTGCCACACATTTAAGTTATTGTAAAGTGATTTATCAAGGCATGTAAACATCTTAATTATAGTATGCCGCCTCTGCGGAAAATTTTCACAACAGGCAGAATCACCTCATACTGCGATCAGACAACACGTCATGTATTATCAGAGAATGGCAGACTACTATACTATGCACAGATTCCGTACATGTATATGGCTTAATGATATGTTTTGCCCTTCACTGCAGTAAGGAGAAAAACAGGGAGTGATAGTCATTTCTACAGATTTCTTGAAACTAAATGTCAGAAAACTGTCTTAGAAACAGGTTGAAATGATGTCACTGTACTTGCAGATTCTCACGTTTTTAGAAAATTTGACATTCAGGGTTGAGTCATAGACAAAATGATTTGGTGAGAATCTGATTCTGTTCTGATATTGAAGTAATCAAAGCCATGTTGTGTCTGTACAACAGATGTTTGTGATTGTAGGTCTGCCATTTAATCTTCAAAGAAAACAAATCAAATACCTTGAAGAGAATCTAGTAATATTGTGCAGAAGGTGGTTAAAGATTACTATCCCTGGATAAGAAAAACATGAATCATTATAAAACAAAATGGAAACTTTCTTGAATTCCTGTTTTTGTGCTGCATGTTCATGCATGTTCAGGCCCCCCCCGCTCCCATCCACCAACACTCTCCCTCACTACCAGCACCACCCCATCACCTACCACCACTCCTCCCCCTCCCTGTCCCCGCCTGTCACTGCTATGGGCCTCTGATTGGGGGCCCTGGGCTCAGTCGCCACGGCAACTGCACCAAAGCAAACAAAGGGGTGGAACAGAGCCGAGGGAATACTGTGACACAAAGGGAGCTACGGAGCAGAGTGGAAGATTTCAGGATAGACACACAAAGACAAGCACGAGCATCGCGGAATTGTGAACTGAGTGTAAACGCCGCTAGTGCTTCCTGTTAACAACACTGAAATCCAGTTTACTGCTTTTCATTTTGATTGCCGTTATGGACGTCTCTAGATTTCAAATTAATCACCTCCCCCCTCGGATTTGCTTTATTATCGTATGCAAATGACAACGTTGGAGATGTCATTAGTTAAATTGCACAATTTTCTGTGATTTTCCATGCAGTGTGTAATGGAGTCAGTCCAAAGTCATTTCAAATTATTCTGTACTTATTGCTCCGCACTTTGTCAATCAAACTGCAAATACTGAGTCTAAACAGATAACGCTTTAATACTTTTTAAATCCCATTACATCACCAGTAGAATATTAGCAGCACAAGCCAAACGCACCATCTTTAACAATAGCAACAAAACAAAAGCTGTTTCTTGAGATTGTCTAATAAACATTAATCCGATTATGGCAAATTAAACTTCCAAATCCCAAGCATCATATAAAAATCCATTATGAAGGCTGAGATAGATGTTTTATGTAGAACCTCATTTGAACCAATCAATATTTCCTCAACCGCTGAACTGTGTCATTGCCTGATGAGGAATAAAGCAGACATGGGGACATCCAGGAAGTCATTGTGATAAAGCCAGGGATTACATTTTTTTAGGAGCCTGTGGTTGGTCCACTCCACTGAGACTCATTAAGAATGGCCTTGACATTAAGGACCCTCCCTCTTTCAACCTGTTTGTGGCCATGATGCTGAGATCAAACAGAGTGCGATAGGTGAGGGCACTTTCAACTGCCTAAAGCTGGTCATTCATCCTTTTTAAAGACAGGAAATCAGACTAAATGGAGGCTCGGCTCCTCCTCCTCCAAGCTAAAGAGGCTTCAGAAGAAGAAGAGTTTTTGCAGCAAAGAATTTCAAGTGGCAATGGCCCTTTGAAGGGGAGTGGAGAACCAATAAAAACCAGGATTACTTGTGTCAAAGAAACACACCTGCATTTCATACATTGTCGGGGTCTTTTCCTAATCAGTAACTTCAAACCTGGTGAATTTTTCAAAGGAAATTTAACTCAGAACAGCTTTTTTTTGTACGATTTCCCCATGTTTTTACTTGTCGAGTATGCACTTCCTAGTCTCTCTGCCTCTGTGGTACAGAACCCACAGGGGAAATAAAGGACTTTTGTTTGACTTGCTGACACATATCTGACTCCCTTCATTCAGGAAGTCAGTGTACTAGGGTTTAAGAATTACAACTACTGAAACAATTTGTGTTTTTAATAATTCTGCAGTGGACTTAAAACGTTTTCTTTGTTATTATTTTCTTTGCCAGCTTGCTACGCAGCTATGAATTCATCAAATTCTCAATGTTCAATACAGTTATGCTTGGTTCACATCTTTTGTTGTACATCACACAGAGAATGCAACTTGGATTGTCAATCTATCGATACCCAAAGCACAATTATTTGTTGAGTTTAATCTTGATGGTATCAGGGCAGTCATGCCCATCCTGCTGAGGATGCCAGTACTCATAGCACACAGAAAAAATGCCCGCCTATGTTTACAAAATGTCCTTCCCACACCAAGCTCCCTTAGCAAACAGCAGAACCAAATTGCACTATCTTTGTCCCTGTGTTTACAAAATCACGGGCATGGACACCAATGATGGGTGTGAGGCAGCGTGATAGCTACCAAACAAGTTGCTACCTACGTTAGCTAGCTGCTAGTGTGTTTGGTATCCTGTTGATAGTAGCTAGCTAGCATAAATTGAATGTCCAGTGACCTAATTCTTATTATTTTTCTGAAGCATGTAGCACATATTGGATTACTGGATATGTTTTGTGAACATGTAAACAGCTAAAACTATGGAATCAGGCATTCTCTCTTTTCTCACTGTATGATAAAAAACAAATGTGATATCTGCCAAAACATCAACTAAACACGTACAGATCAGACTCCCCTTGGCATTCCAACTCATTCCAACTTTATAGAATGCAAAACTATTCTTTTCTGTCTGCATATGATTATGCGCAATGATCGTCAAAGCGTTCATCCAAATAATCATCGCCACACATGCACAAGCTGCAACAAGTGTGTTTAGATCCATCACATCAATTTTAAAGATTGCTTCAGAGAGCAATGGCTTGTATGATTAGTTCTGTCTCATTTGTGTCCCTTGTTTGTTTACCCCCCTCTTGGAAATGAAGCCCTCATTTGCACAAGAGGTTTCCGGTTCACACAGGTATTGGACAGGAGCCACTTCAAAGAAAAAAATGCTAGGAAATATGTAAACAGGCCAAAGTGCCAACATTGGGCATTACGACCTGGAATGTGAATTTAGCCTAAGATTTCTGCTTTGTTGTATCTCATTTCCATTTTGACAGAACACATAGGTGAGCCAGTAAAACATATATTTTTTGTTTTGTTTGTTTTCTTATTGTAAAGGGTAAAAGACAACTTTACATTAAGTCAAAATGTAAGATGTGATTATTCACAGTATTTACTTGCTTCCTATTTTCAATTCCCTCATGTCCTACATTCAGAGGGGTTATCTAAATGCTAATGTCTCAGTGTATCAAACCGAAAGTGCCGTCTGCTCCACAAACAGAGCTCCCCTTTTGTTATCACAAAGACGAGGAAATAAAAGAACTCTGAGTTTTATTGAAGGGTTTAGACCATGAAATACACGTTTCCCTCAATCCCATGTTCCATTTCTGGAATGTTCAGTGGAATTGGCACAAAGCACATGTCATTTAGATTTGTGATAGGGAAAGTCTGGTGCTTGCACTCTTGATCGCCATGTTGAAATGTTCAATTTGTGTCATGAGCTTGCTAGTATCCCTGTGCTGTCGTGGATTAGACTTCACAGATAGCATTGTATCCTCTATCACAAGGACAGCTGATGTGTGATATAAAGTGAGGGAGTGTGTGCATCTATAAGGGATATTGACGTATATATCTAATTTTTTACTCAGCATTATTGGGCATATGCTAATTTTCTTTCCACCTTTGGCCTTTGTTCCATCTCTGTTCCTTTCCTTTCCGTCTTCCTCTCTCCTCTCCTCTCCTTTCCAATCGTCACGGCTCAATCTGAGGATGGCCGAGCCTGTAAATCACCTGGCTACAGATAAATACCCCCGAGGAATTTGTGGCGCTTCTGAAGTCAGCAAGGCAAGCGAGTGAAGGCCCTCCCCTGTGCCCCCCCCCCCCCCCCCCCCCCCACCTCCTCCTCCTCAGGTTGTATAACATTTCTCTCATGGAATCTGACCTTCAGGGCATTCCATTTTCATTGAGTGTTAGCAACAGCAGCGCTAGACCCTTAGCCTTATGTTCTCAGTCTTAGTCTGAACCTGCAGCAAAAAGTTAACTGTGATCCTTCCTGACTGGTCATGTACACAAGAAAAGGTTGGTTTGCATTGTTTATTGATTCACATCTAAACTGTGTACTTTTAAAAGCTACACCTGAATCAAGCGAGTGATGTTACAGCAAACACAATCATCTCAGACTGTTTGTATCTTGATTTTGTGGCCACCAGGGGGCAGAAAACAAATCATCTGTCCTAAAAATCAGTGTTGCCAAGTTCCATTTTAAGCAAATTTGGTCTTGTTTTTATTTTGATTATTTACATTCATAGTTGCGGGTTGCGTTCACTTGTGGCTTGTTTTCACAATTAGGTTGTCTCCTCTGTCTATGTCCCTCATGTTTTCGTAAACCTGGTTGAATAGCCAACTAGCCATTAATAAAAGACTACAGTTACAGCGGTGATTTCACGATTGATGAGGATAGTGAATATTCTTGGATTAATGGAAAGCTGCTTAGAATTAACAGGAAAAAGTATCAGGTACAAGTAAGTATAAATCGCATGAATCTTTTCTATTTAAAATATATTAGATATGTTGCAAAGCTCAAGTTATATGAGTCATATACATTCAAATCCTATACACAATTATGACAAAATAAACAGTCGATTATTAATAACAAACACCTGCAAATCCAAAGCAATTACATAGTCTGTATAAGACAAATTATGGCTGTGACCTTGTTTCATGACTTTTCATCTCCTAAATAGCTTAAAATAGTCAGTATCAGAATAAGAACAATAACCTTTCAACATCTATAAAGCTGCAGCACTATTTTGTTATTGTCACTGTTTGATGTATTACTATACCACTGCTTCATAATCTCAGTATAAAAATGTAGGTGTATTCGATTTGAGTCATTATATGTAGTTTACTGAGATGTTTGGTTTGTGAACAGTTCATTAAGCCTCATTAGCTCTGTACAACATTGTAACAACTAGTGCTCCACAATGAGAAGGCAGCAAAGGTGCTCTCCTGTTTCCAGGTGCTAAAGCACCCAGAGAAGCAGTGGGAGTGGCCTGTTTCCTCAGAGCCCAAACCAAATGGTTAGACGCCTCCTTCAACATCTCCCTGAGTCCACAGTGTCCTGAGCTGCCACAACAATAACTAAAGCTAAAAACAGCGGTCCTTCAATGCAAAAGGCCCTGAGTTTTGCCTTCAAGGCACTGATCAATTCTGAGCCAGTGTGTTGAATCACCGGCTCTTCAGTCAGACTTTTGAGTGTCTGCTGCTTCACATTAAAGCTATCCAGGCGCAACCGTCTCGCTCAACTGTTTAGCATCGTGGTGGGAGTAAAGACCTTGATCTGAAGGGGAACTTGTTGTCCTGCCGCTGTGACATCTTCTAGCAATAGCTTTTATCTGGATCACCTGTTTTGTTACACTGACTACTTGAAGGTGACCAAGGCCAATATGAGAAGCCACTTCAGTGGGACCCTTGAAATGTGGATGTCAATGACTGGATGCTAGAATCTTTCAAGGGAATGTTTCTCAAAAGGAGGTCTCTAGCAGGAATATCTCATCTCCCTACAAAATGATGAGGAGACACGAGCAACGTTTCGCACATCTGGTTAAAATGTGATATGGGCCCTTCACGCTCAAACTCTGCACCTTGCTTTCTCCACCTCCTGTGTCTTTGAGCAGAGCTTCAGCCAAGTCATTTACATGCGATCAAAGTATCAAAAATCTGATCGCCTGGGGTTGGCCAAGGCTCAAATTAGCATCCCTCTGTCTCTGACATAAAGAAGTTGGCAGCAAATCACTAGGCACAGGATTCACACTAATGTGCCAACACTTTGAATCCTCTTTTCTTTCATGTTGGCAGGCATTGAATAGTTGTTCCCCAAATATGATATTAGTTCGATGTTGTTGTTTTCTTTATCAAATTTCCTAAGAATATTAATTGAAGTTTGAGGTTAAAAAAAACATTTTCAAAGCAATTCCTTTATGTTGTCTGTGTGTTTTTACAATGGAGGTCTATTTGTAGGAACATGGGCCTTATTTGGCAATAAATGCCTCTCATAATAAAAAGTTATCCAAAACTTATTAAATATTGTCCATTGTGACAGAGAACGTGGACAGGTGAGGTTTCTGGACAGTTGGGCCACTTGTGCTCTATTGGCTACGCACAAGTGCTACACCTGAAATCACTGAAAATGAAGAGGCTTGAGAGGGATATAAACTGGACTGTGTGGTTGGACTATGCTTTTAAATATTGTATTTTGCTGTTGCAGACTGCAAAGGGTTTTTAGTCTAACACAGGACACTGCTTGGTATTTTATTTTTCTATTTAGGATTGTTGATTGTCGGCTTGTTAACATTTGGTTTCTCCCTCTGAGTGTACCGTGGGCTGTGGAGCCAGCCTAACTCTTAATTATTGTATGTACTGGAAGGAGGTAAATGTTATCCTTGTTTGCAAGCAAGGTGTTTGTGTTCTGAGCATTACTTTAATCACTGTTTATATTGTAGGACTTGGCCCCTGCTGTTTTGCCTGGGGCATTTTATTTTTAAAATAGTCTAGACTACTACTTTTACCATCCATTAGTGGGTTTTTTTTTTTTATTTTAGATGCGCAATTCACTGTATTATTTATTTATTTTAGATCACTTGGGCGTCGCCAGTAAATCCTAGAGGGCTTGAGCAGTTGCGACCTTCCTTCTCCTTGCTCCTGGTGGTGGACCTGAATGCATGTTTTTTATATTTTGTTTTTTACATTTATTTGAATACTACGTTTCTATTATCAATCAGCATATCAAATTTCAACCAGAACCAGTGGTTCGAATGCTGTCGGAATGAGCTATAATCTCCGAGGTTGTCTTTATTAGAAGTACTTTCTTTTAAATTACCTGAACTGCGGGTGTGCTACTTAATGTGAGCAAATGCCCCCTAAAACTGAAGCGATGTGGCAATAAAAAATGTTGTATTCCTGGTGGTTATTTGCAGTGGATTTAGTAAGTATGTTCCAGAAGCCTAAGTTGTGTTATTGCTGCTGTATTGGCTTGTAGTGATGTGTCGTTTGCGAACGAGGCGGCTCTAAGAGCCGAAGAGAATGACGGGATCCGGCTCCCAATCAGGAGCCGTTCACTCCTTCTTTTTTTTCTGTTAAAGGCGCACGTGATTGGTCAAGATGTGTGGCAGGGCGATGTGAAGCGCACCCCCCTAGGGTGGGCCAGATGGGGCCACTGAAAGTCTTGGGGTGGCTGACGAAAAACAAAACATACTATGGGGGCTGTCAATGATTTTCACCGGCAAGTGTGCGATAGAGTGGGGAGGGAGAGGTATGACATTACATGCCATTACAGTCTCTTAACTTCCGCAGTGGGCCTCATCAACAAGGCCGATTGTTCTGATTGTATGGTCTTCCATTGACCATACAATAAGATGGACGGATGCCGGCGCACTTGGCGGTGCCGGCGGCACACTCGGCAGCATACTCGGCCGCGGCACACTCGGCGGTGCCGGCGCAACACACTCGGCGGAAGTACTAACTTCTGCCAGTTGCTGCTCAGAAAATTAATTCAAAATTGCTCGGTGCACAGACTCAGCCCACCATTTAAAAATAAACTTAAATACTGAGCAAAGCATCTTGACTGAAGGCTAGAACTTATTGATGTAGACACAAACTCGAAGGCTGTTACCAATTTTTTAAACAAGAACCCTGTGAACTATTCCGGCCAAACCAAAGTTATTATGTGGCACTGACAAGATGTCTCCATTTTGAGCGTGCTGAACTGCAGAATGTGATTAGGTGTGACACCGATGTCAACCTAAATGGTGAGGCTGCTGTGACAAAAAAAGGAAGTAACTGTCAGTGGCAACTTAAATACTACTTAAAAACTATGCAATCTTTGCCAAATCTTCATGCCTTAGATTCATGAAGAATGTAGTCGTATATGCAAATATTTCTACACCTTATTTATACTGCTGAACAAAATATACATAGATTCATACTAGATAAGATGCAGACTCAGGAGTCACTTGGTATACAATCAGCCTACACAGGATAAATGCAAGGCCAAAGCACTGCGCCCTGCACAAGGAACAGGTGCAACCAGGATTGCTTTAATTACACTGTGGCCACAAGATAATTATATTGCTCCCTAGTGTTATAAGTAGTGGCCTTGCTTTATTTTTTTTACTCTAACACAGGTTGTCTCCTCTTCTCTTGCACTCTAAAAAGTAATTCAGGGGACCTTTTACCACCAATTAATTAGATGCATGGTTGCAAGATAAAAATTCTAATTTATTGATTTAGATCAATTTTTTAAGTTGCAAACATTATTTTGATGAGTTGTGTTTACATAATAATGTTGGTAATTACATCAACTTAATATTGTGTGTAATTTAGACTCAAATTTCTGCGTTAATTGATTCAAAACAAAATTCAAGTTGTAGTAACTTAATGAAATTGGCTTGGTAACTTAATTTTTCTCCACCTTGAGTTCAAGTCCCCTCCCCCCCACGTAACATGCCTGGAGATTCAGACAGTTAAGACTGTGTGTTAGAGGACCTGTAGCTGAAGAAATAAGTAACAAAGGAAATTTTCAAGGTGACTATAATTTCATTTACAAATAAATTCTACTAAAGCAATGTATTTGGGCATATTCTCAATTGTAATATGACCAATAGTGGACCCATGCACAGACGTTAGGCTACACCTGCTAATACAGTTGATGGAATATGTTGTACTACTATATGTAGCTAACGCTAGTCATATTTAGCAGTGTAATTTGGCCATCCAACCCTTTATTTTAGCATAACAGTGAAGAATGATAAAGTTTCATTTGACAAATCTGCTCAGCTAGAGAGGGCTTTTCATTTGTGCTGTGGGGAGGAAAATCATGATTAATTGCTTATTTGTGTAACTGTCAACTACATTGTGTAATCTAAATTCATTTGCTCATTTCATCCAATGTTGCTTTTATGTCTATGTTAGGTGAGATATTTGTATTGTAAATTGGACTTTGGTTACTATTGTGATACAACTTACAGTTTGGAAAAACTAGTTGATGCAACTAAATTTTTTGAGTAATCAACTTTAAAACTTGTGTTAATGCTACCAATTATTAAGTAAGCGGTAATTAAAATACGTTTGATTGTAGCGGAAATGCTAATTCCCCTAACTCAATGTAGTTTGTTGGTTAAACATAATTTCATTAGAAGTTGTAGTAACTCAAAAAGATTGATGCAAACTGTTGCGTTAATTTTTTTTGTTGAGCCAATGCTTTTGTTTTTAGAGTGTGGGTGTTAATTCTCTAATGCATCATTACAACTATCTCATTTAAATTGATGTTAAAATCTAAGCAGTTAATAACGGGTTTACATTTTTAATTAATTCAAATTGAAAGAGGCAGATGCTGTACCTCCATACGCTTGGAATAGTGACTGAGTGACCTTTTAAGTGTAAGTTGTGCCTTGTCATGAAGTCATACCATAGAGTTAAATGCCACACAAACAGTATAACTTACTAGTATATGGACTTGGAATATGGCAGTATTTTAAATTGAACATGGATAGATAGATATAGATGTATAGTGTTATATATACGCTGCAGGGGTGTTTACTGGAACATAGCTCAGTGCTGTAACATTTCAGGACATGTCACATCGAGGTGTAGGGGTTCGTTATATCTCATTACAATGCTACTGTCATGCTGTTTCTGAGATGCAAGGGTATTGTTTTCCCATTTTTGCATATTATTCCACAATGCAATTCTTGTATATCTGCCAAACTATGAGAAAGCACATTATTATCACAACTCCATGAACAATCCTCTCATTGATGCATGCCTATAATACTGCTGAGGCTGCAAGTTTTACTCCGAAAAGAATCCCTGCTGTGTGGGCATATTTTAACCCCACACAATGTTTAAGTCATAAGACAGATCTTCAGTTCAGACTAGTTGTGCAGGCGTCTTTCTCTCTTTGTGTCTCTCTCTGTCTCTCCCTTGTTTCTTTGCTTTTTCTCCTTCTGTCCATACAGCATTCTTGCTCTCTCTTTCCTCCCTCTGCCTCCCTCTCGCACTCCTCTACAGTTAAGTGAAAGGAATCAAACATTCTACAAACAAAGAAACTTAAATGTGCACCAAATGTGTACCAAATCACTCACACTTACACACACAATATTCCTCTGAGGCATAGCTCAATGAGGAATAATGTCAGTGGTTGATTTGATTAAATTAGTAGAGCTAAAGCCATTTTTAAGGGTCCCTGGATCAGTTTCCAGAAACATCTGAACATCATTGGAATAGATGAGAAAGATGTTTCTGTTTCTCCAACAGTGTCTTCCTTTCTCAAAGGTGAATGTGCCAAACTGGAGCTCTATGTTAGTCTCTTAACGATTGGCAGTTCAACCATGACCTTTACTCTGTAAAATTACTATTTTGTTATTTTTGATTTACCAATCCAATTGTATCAGAAAGCACACATGTGCTTGGAGTGTTTTTTAAACGTGCTTCTCTAGTACAGCAGCAGTGCATATTGTCCATCCTTCACTGATCTGCACCCTGCCATTAAGATCTGTGAGGCAACAGTAGTGGGGGGAGGCAGTAGTCGAGTGGGTAGGGCTTCCGCTTAAGAACCGGAGGGTTGCCGGTTCGAGTCCCTGCCGAGGTGCCCCTGAGCAAGGCACCGAACCCTCAATTGCTCCCCCCTCTGCGAAGGGTGGTAATATAATGTAATGTAAGTCGCTTTGGATAAAAGCGTCTGCCAAATGATCGTAATGTAATGCAACAATTAGCCATCAAGCAAGCACACCTATAAGTCGTAAAGGAGAGCGGTGGGGAAATATGCTGTGCTGTTTTATTTGTGGAAGAGGACTGGGAAACACCCTGCTAGCTTTACACGAAAGCTTCACATGCTGCATGTTCAAAAAGCCTCACTTCAATTAGTTTCCTTTCCTTTTACCTTTCCTTTTACTGTAGCTATGCAGAACAACATGGTGGCAGTGGTATCGGCACAACAGGCGACTGTGGTCACATCCCCTATGGATTTACCACGTTTCTGTCCATTGTCACAGCTGTTAGCACTCTTGCCTCCCAGTAAGAAGGCCCTGGTACCTTCTGTGTGAAATTTGCTCTTTATCCTGTTTCTTTGTGGGTTTCCCATGGGTGCTCCCTGTATCCATCACTATTAAAAACATACGCTAGATTAATTAGTCCTGACAACGTTTATCTCAGATTAGGTGCTCCCACATTGCGGGTGCCCGCTGCTCCTAATTGTCAGGATGCTGAATGAATGGAACATATGTTGTATTTGTGTAATCCTTTGTCATCGTGCCCATATGATACAATGACATGTTAAGACTGCAGTGAAAACGTCCTGTAGTGTGAATGAATATTGACATACAACTCTTAACTTAACTCTTAACTTTGGTTAATGAATCACAAACAACAACACAAGTGTTGCATGAACATTTTAATATACAATCCAGAACATTTTAATAAACAATCCGGCCCAGGTGCGCTAGTTAGAAAGCTATCCTTTCATACAACAAAGAATAGCAGATCTCCCCTCCTCTCTAATTGTACCACATGCTATGCATCCTCTTAGAGCGGACATACCTCTGATGCTTAATGGAGCAGAGAAAGGCAGCCATGAATAAAGCACAGCCAGGCGGAAGGAATCGCACTCACTAGAAGGTGTTTGCATGGACCGTGCACAGGAATGTGACACAAAATGATGGATCGGAAGTTTCCAAGCTAGGCTGTTTTATGGTCTTCATCTTAATGTTAAGGTCAGTGCAATAGTCTGTTGGATTAAGAGTTTCTGCCTTGTAGGGAAAGAGAATATGCAGTTTGTATATTGATTTTGTATTAACACCATCACATATGTCGTAACACAAATTAAAAGATTTGGGACAGACAGCAGGTTTCCTTTTGAGGGTTTAGCTTTATTATCGCTTGTTATTCAGGCCTTACATGACCACCAATCCGCCACTCACCATCGGACAACTGCTGAGCCCACACATATTTAATTAAAGCTCATTAAAAGGCTGTCATGAAAGAAACGTGGCTCCTTGCCACTGCCGCTTAGATACAGGGAGTCTTTTTGGCTGAAGCTTGCGACAGGTCTTCATTTCTCTGCTCAATCCACCCCATCTAGCAGACCACTGACAGCTCCTCTTTGTTTAGGCGTTATTCAGGTTTGGATTGAAACTTGGGGGAGGGCGGGAGGAGGTCGGGCTCTCATGAGAAATGGTGGGATGCAACAATACTGCTGCTATTCCTGTTTGCTTTTCTGAAGTGTCTGCTGGATAAGGGGGCGGTCAGGTTTTCAGACATAAAAGGGATGATTCTTGCATTCAGCAGACCTGCATGATGATTTAGCCTGCAGGTTTGACTCCATCTCTTGCCTATATGTACTCACCATAAAGAATTGTCCCTGTAAAAGTATTATGGACATCTTAATAACTACCAGGTATGAGTCACTGTATCAAAAATGAACCTTCCCAAACCTGGAGATAGAAAGAAAGGAGAAAAATAAATGAAATAATGAGTCAACATACTGCGTACCCCCCCGCCCCGCCCTTTGTTATTTCACAGTTCTTACCTTCTAAACCCCTCTTCGTGCTCAACAGGCCATGACAGTGCTCACAGAGCCAATCCGAGCGTGACTCTATTGTAGCTGAATGTGTCCGGATGAGTTTTTGCTGGATTGTGTGCTGAGTTCAAATGGTTTGTGTGTCAGTGGCCCAAGAGTTCAGCTCATCCTAGAAACAGGATCCTGACAGGACCCACAGGTTCCCGTCGGGGGGAAAATAGCATTAGCCCCATTCCCACACCTGTAGTGGTCAGGAAAGTACATTTTGTCGAATACTACTCTTAATGACAATACTGGGGTACTTGAGAGTATTTGAAATTTGTAGGAAAATCAAATTTTAGATCTAAATATTGTTCATTTTACTTCACCGCATTTACACTGTTTGAATGGTTTACTTAATTTAGATCTTGTCATGTAAAAACCTTTTGGACATTATCTTAAATATTATATATATTTACAGGGGGAAAAACACTGGACAATGTCTTACTAGTATTTATATGTGAAACCTTTGACTTACATGATGATTATCATGCTGTACTCGAATGTTTAAATCCAGCTGGCTTTTGTAAACATTGCCTTACAAATAGATCGAGTAAAATGTGTTTGTTTGTCTAGCTAATCTTAATGTTAGATGATTAGAATGTTCATGTCTAATGCCCAGTGCTGTAATGTTCTTTTCATATTGTTTGTGCAATATCATTGATTTTGATCGCAAAAATCACCACCAGAAATTGTGAAAGGCTGGGGGTACAGTATAAAAGTTACTCAAATGAATGTATTTGTTTATATGTTTCTAGTGTTTGCCTGTGACATCTTACCCTAAAGGGATTTCACAAGGTGTTCCAATCATTGTAGCATTATCACAGTCCTGATATGGGAAACCAGAAAATGGCAACATGGACCCATGGAGGTATATTCAAAGGCTTACCGACCTGGTAAGTGATTGCCAAATGCACCAATAAACCCACACATTAAAAAAAATAGAATTCTGTAAAATTGCCCATGTTTTGCTCGCTGGTTTAGACATTTGGATAATATGCTTTGGCAGTAACAAGAGGCTGTAGGAATTGAATACATTTTCTTCTTACTGACCCCATTTCTGAAAACAGTAGAAAAAGCTCTTAGCACTACTGAGTCAAATGGAAAGATGTTGTTTTCTACCAGTTATGTTTTGATGCTATAATAGCTTTTGAATGTGAAAGCCACTTTTGGCATGTTTTTTTTTTACCTGTTTTCCATGGTCACTTTTAGGATTGTTTTTCCCCTAGCTGTTTTGTAACCACCTGAATCATAGTGAATACAATTACTGCCAGCACAAGTTGCACTAATCCCTAAATGATTGTTCATAATTAAATTGGCTGGCCATAAACGAGTCAACCCCAAATTAATGTTTGCATGTTTGTCTTGGGGCGTTATGTCCTTCTGTAATTAATTTTAAAGGCAAAGAAATAAATTATATAAAGATAAAGATTTATACCCTGCTGACATATATATAAGCAAATGTAATACCAATTTGAAGGTCAAGCCACATTTTCACATTTTTCTGTCCATTAGGGATCAATGATTAATTGAATTTTTAATTATGTTGCCATTCCAATTAATGTTGCCAGCATGATGATTGGCAAAAGCCCAGCATGCCTATGGTTTTATTAGCAGTGATGAAATTGTCAAACATGACATGTAATGTTTTATTCATAGTTTGTGTCTTCCACACCACTTGCCATTATATTTGTGCTGTCAGAAGCAATGACTTGTTTTGACATTTGTATCAATGAAAGAGGCAAGCTGAGGGCAGGAAATTGTGTCTTGAAAATGATAATGTACATAAAAGTCTCTCTCATACAACATGTCACAGTTTGAAATCTACATCTAGATTATTAAAAGAACAGTAATGGTGCCAGATTCTTCATATCTGTAATATTTTATTTTTTCCCCCACTGCTAATGGATTATATGTGGAGCTCTATAAAAGAAATATTTTGCATGTCTGTACATGCAAGGTTATGTGTTACATGTGATATGAACATACTTTAAAGTGCTTTGTCTTCCTCTCGTTTGTCTGAGACAAGGAAAGAGTGTGTCAGGGGTTACAAACGTGCTGCTGCATACCTATAAAGATATTTCATCTCATATTGAGCTTTAAAATTAACTTGACATGACATGGATTTGACTTCCAATGGCCTCACCACCACCACCACCACTAAGACAAATGCATATGACATATTCATCTTCATCTGAAATGGCTTGGAGACCAAATTAGAGTTTCAACATTTCACTGCACAGACCCCAAACTGTCTCTGTGTACAAAACTAAGAAATACGAAGTGCTCTTAAGACAAATTTGAAGTGTCCTCAAGATGCTGTGATGTGTTTTTATTACTTAATAGAACATGGTCTATATCCTAATGTTATTATCACCAATTCTGTTCAGTCAATGTCACAATGACCAATGTCATATACAAACATATTTCAGTTTCTGTATTTCATGTTGTTTCTATTTCATATGGCCTCAGTACATTCCCTATGCATTGGCATTAGGCTGAAAATCTGACCTTGCCCTGTGACCTTGACCTTTGGATGATTTGAAAACAAATGGAGGGAAAGGTCTACTACCTTAACTCCAGACTACAGTATACACTCACCACCACTACACAATATACAACACACTTTACAAAGACATGTTTACTACCAACGGATCTCCAAAATATGTTTGTAGTGAAGGCTTTGCAGTTCAATAAGGTTGTGTGCAGGTATGTTTTCCCCAGAAGTGTTTTAATCTGAAAATGTATAAGAATTGAACATAATTTTAAAAAGGAATTATTTTTATTCTTCAGCATTTCTTGCTTGGTGGCCAATTTGTGAACGCTTGAACAATTGCTCCGCTTTTATCTGACTTTGGACGGTGTCTCTTCCTGGCAGTCCAGCAGCCAAAACTGAATGTCAGTGCTTTGTTTACTTTAGTCCTCTTTTATTGCTGACTCTCTCAACTTAGTGCCAAACGTTGGCCCTTTGCTCCATCACTCGCCTGCTTCCTTTGCATAACATATTTCACACATTGGTGTTCCCATTATAACCCACCAAAGCCCCAGTGTCATCCCATTCAAAAGTTTAAACATACAGACCATTAAGCTTGTCTGTATTGACACAAGCTCATTTGCACAGCTACTCAGAGTGGCCTCATGGTGAGGGAGACCATCCGATGACAGAAACAGTGCAGATTTGAATTCAGCAGAATCCATTATTATCGCTATTAGCAGCTTTGTGTCCTGTTGAGGATAATGACCAATTAACCAAAAGTCACTTTGCAGAGCAGAGATTTGGTAAACAATCTTATTTTGATTATTTTAAGGCATCTCTTGATGGAAATGTCCGTCTTTGCAGTACATTTCCAGCTAAATCAGACATGGAATGACCTAAAATAATATACGAGCCTGTATTAAAATGAACCCTTAAAAAAATCATCAACTCCTACTTTTTGCAGTGAAATGGTGTGGTTGTGCAGACTACTAGGTATGGATTTGTGTTACCTTGAAAGGCCCCTCTCTACTGAGCTTGTTTACTGTAGATAAATTGAAATTCAAAACAAAGTAAAAACTCTGAAGCGAGTCTTACATCTTCTCATCCAGCTGGAGAGAGTGAACGTGAGTCACCAGAAAGGGATCTAAAGGGATTCTCTCTTATGAGTGCGAGATTACTGAAGATGCTAGGCTTACATGGATCTAATCAGTGGCAGTGTTTTCAAAGGCCACATAATCTCTGGGTGTACTTATTTGCAAGCTAACATTGTCCAAATACTTAATGGTATAAACTGTAAGACTTATTTGGCTGAAGGTTTTGTGCTGGAAGCTTATAACGACTCCTGACACAGCGTGACGCATCGTGCTAACTAAACTCTCACTGCAACTCTGGAGTTCAAGAACAAGTTCAAAATGCATTTGTTGCCACAGCCAAGTAGTTTTAACTTTGACATTTAGACTAATGATCTGCTCCATTTTAATATAAATGTTTGCGTTTGTTTGCTCTTAATAATTATATAAGCTTCAACGGTCAACAAGAAGCTCTTTCTCTTTCAGTTCAAGTAGGTAGACCCATCGTCTCATCAGCCTCTGTCAAAACATGCGGTCTCAGCAACAAATATCGTGTCATGTACATCATTTCTAATAAATGAAAAGTTGTCTTGTTCTTGAGAAAGATGCCACAGCAGTGCCACATTGTTTGTCTGACACTGGATATCTGAGTGGTGCATAGAAAAAACATTGCAAAAGCAGTCAAGGTAAACTAAATGAAAAGTGAAGGCTGGAGCTGGTGGAGAGCCTTTTTACCACCATAGACCAAGATTCTGACAATAGCGAAGACAGCCTAAGCTTGGATTTGCAGTATTTGAGAGTTACTGAATGATAACCTTCATATGACGATGTTTCTGGAATGACGTAGAATAGAGAGAGAGTAGAACACTCAAATTCAGTATATTAAATTGCCTCCTGTCAGCCTGATCCGCACTTCTCGCACTTCTTCTTTACCGCTCCGCTGTTCTCTTCCCTTTCCCTGAATGCTTCACATTCCCCAGTCGCTGCATTGCCTCGTATTATGTAGCATCAGCACAAGCAAAGGCCTGGCAGTGAATGAATAGGGTCAGTTAGATTTGAAAACTCTACCGATGAAAAGAGCCCTGGCTGCGGTTGGAGACACTGGAGCTGCTCCCGGCAGCTTCACAAAGGCCAGCTTTCACAAAAGAAAGGAGACGAGAGGGAAGGGTTAGCAGGGTTTTTCTCTCTTTTAGCTCATCTTCTACACATCCAGAGATGGTCGAGATGTAGAGTAAAAGAAAAGAAAAGAGAGAGAGAGAGTGGCGTCCTGAGACATGAGATGTAAATGCCAAGAGAAAAACAAAATATTGCGCGGCAGGGAATAATGGGGAGGGGGGGAGGATTGTTAAGAAGCAGATGAAAAGGAGAGAATAGCAGAAAAAGGAAGATGGGCGTCAAAAAATAGAGAGGTGAGTGAAACGATATAAGTAGAGAGCGAGCAGACTATGATTGGGGCAAAGACTGTGAGGGGGCGAGGTGGTGAATGATGAACAAAGATGTCAGGCAACAGAGAAGATTTGCAGTACAGACGGAGAGACAGAGAAGAGAGGGGAGTACAGCGAGCAGTGTGATGAGGCATTAGTGAGGGAATATAAGACTAAAAGAGGAGATTAGGACGGAAAGGGAGAAAACACCCTGTGTAATACCAGAGACAAACAAAATATTCTGAAATCGTGTGATCTACCAGGGGGGACTTGGAAATAACCTCAGATTTTTTATTTCTATTAAATATTAAAAATGCTCGAACTGGATATACAATGAGTGCCTGGACTCAGTAGGCTCTGGAGTTTGTCACAGTGAGAATGCCACCAAACATCGCTGATGATTATTCTGGTATCCTCTTCACATTTATCCCACTTTTTCTGCTGCAAATGATCAGTTAGTGTTCCATTTCCACTTCAATGTCTTCATGACTTTGATGTCCCCTTCCAACTTTGCACCTATCTTTTTTAAGCTTGTCCCCCCCTGTGGCCAAAGATGATGCAATGCCATTTCCTGCTAGAGGTCTATATCTCTGCTCCAAAAACTCCAAACGCTATGACACCATCTCAGCATTAGAACATCTCAAGATAATAAGATGTGGCAAAAAGCGCCAGAGATGGGGGTGAGCGAGAGACGAAAGAGAGAGAGATGACGGCAATACAGAATAAAAAGAAAAGAGATTGTGTGAGGTAGACAACAGGATGAGAAAGGGTGATGACTTAAAGGGAAAGGAGAGCGAGAGAGAGAGAGAGACAGTGAGAGGGAGAGGGGGAAAGACAGAGAGAGAGAGAGGGGGAGAGAGAGTGACGGGGGCTCCAGTGGCAGTCTGAGAAAGCCTGCTGTAAATGCCAGCTCACACAAAAGAACAGGTGTTTGGCGGTTTAAGGTTTCAGGCAGAGCGAACTGATGGGATGTTGACATTCACAAATGACAAAGGAGGGCCTGTTCAAGGACGTTATGTTGTTTTAAGGGAAAATATGCATAAAAGATTAGCACATTACGAGCCATATGATGATGACAGCTATGAAATGTTATTCGGGAATCTCTGGCTAGATCTTTATTACACTGACAAATCCTGACATATACAGGCTTTACAGAAGCTTTCAGAGAGCACACAGCTCGATCTGTATCTAGTGAGGTGGTTTTTGATTTGGCTTTATCAGCTCAAGACCGAAAGTGTTTTTAGAACCAACAAAAGTGTGCAGCTCTGAATACGAGTATCGCATTATTGGCTGTCTTAAAGGTATTGCTTTCTGTCTTGGTGATAGTTGAATAATCTCAGGTCTTGAGGGAAATCCAATACCTTGAAAGTACAGCCCCCAAGGGGAACAAATTACTGTTTTAAGTGTCACATGTTGACAGGTGAGAGGCCCGGCCTTCACAGCTCATTTATTGCATCTCTTTGTCTCATGTTATTGACCATTTGCCAGCTGAGGACAGCATGTGCTCTGGCTTTTGATGCTGATGGGACTGTAGTGTTTTTTGGGAGTCTTATCTTTACTGCATGTTAGGGTTTGGTACATTTTCAGTTTGAAAGGACAATTGTACAACTATGTCATCATTCACTTCACAAACTAGACTGGATGCTTTTAAGGCAAATGCTCTTAATTATCCTTAATCTCAAGATTCTGTTTGAAAATCTTGCTCTCGTTTTTCTCTAATTTAATTTTTATGAAAGATCATATGCACTTGGCTCCACATGTAGAACATTTCAGATTTATTTAGCAAACCAATATATATATTAAATAGAAAACCAAAACAATGCTGTGGCAAGCAATAGCTCCTTTATTAATTATGGCTCATTTGCATCCATTGTGGAACTTTAACAAGGATTTAAGTAAAGTAACTATTACACGGTGAGATCTACTATTGTACTTATAAAGCTAGAATATGTAATGACAAGTTCCAAAATGGCTTTGATATTGAAATAAAAGTGATGTGTTGTGAGGGTACGTGCGTTCTTCCTTTCACATGAAATTGCCACTTCTGCTCAGCATTAATGTAATCCAGCCAGCAACGTTAACAGAATTCAACTTTAATCATCATCCCACATGTTAGTCCTTCCCTCTCCTGCTGAAACAGACCACAGACCACAGTGCATACCGACTGAATAGTATTCAGCTTTCTCCACAGTGATATAAGTTCGAGAAAATGTTGGAATGTGTGTCTGCCATACTGCAGAGTGACATATCTTGTTTTAGAGGAAGTATTGGGTCAAGTCCTATAATGCATGTGTTTTACCACTGATAACCTACAATATGATTACTAGAGTAGTTGCAATGTGGTTTGGTAAAGCTTTCTACTCATCAGCCAGGAAGTCAGGGGTTGCCGGTTCCTAGAAATCTTATTTGCTATTCCCATTTATCTCCCTCAGATGTCTTTATTAGTCACATAAAATATGCTTTGGTCAGCCAAATCTGTCTGACAGTAACACAGTACAGTATGACTACACTGTGCATCAGGGGTTAAGTGCTTTACTCGATGGGACAACAGCATTGATTTGCCAATTTAACTTTGCACAAGCTTCTATCTTGCTCACATTTTGCTTTTAATTTTTGCAAACTCACCACCACAGGTTCCATTACTGAGGTGAATGCCAACCTCATCAATAACAAAATACTGTACATCCCTTAATGAGGGAAATGGACTGTGGGCTGAGTTTCTCCATCATGCCTTCTTTGCTTTTTGTCTTTCCCTTTCTGTTTGTCTCCATCTGCTTGCAGTGACCTTATGCAGGCGTTTTAATGTCAGTGAGTTGAAAAAGGGTAAGCAGAAAAATATGAATGTTGAAATATGACTGGTGTCATTCCACATAATGATGTATTTTGTAGATGATTGCCTATGCTAAGGTAACAGATTAGCCTGAAGTCACACAATCCATCAGAGTCAGAATCGATTTAATTGCCCTTTACAAAACCTGAGCGAAATAAAATGTCACGCATTTGGAAAATATTTCTACATTAAGGTAAAAATGCATTAAGACAATGATCACTAAAATGGTAGCCTTTCTGACAATTTAACATATTTGTAATTAAACTACTGGAACTCTTATTTGCATGTTAAGTGCTTGGTATAGAGACTGTATAGATAATACTTTAATAAATAACAATAGCAAAATATACACTATTAGGCATCTCTATATCTGTGTTATATCCAGAAATACTATACTAGAAAGTTAATGCACAAAATTCACTAACAATTAATCAGCCTTGTGGTGAAAGGAGTCCAAAACACACAGCCTCGACTTTCCTGCTGTGATAGATAATGCAGCGTAATACCATGGAGTGTGGTCTGCACTTAAGACACAATACACAAGATACATGATAGAATAGTTGATGTATTTGTGTTCAAACTGATACACCAACACATTTACAGAATTATGTGATTTTCACTTAATTTCTGTCCAACCTGGTTACATGCAGGATGTTGTAAGGAAATAAATTCAGATATTACAAAGCTTTACTGTTGGGAATATGTTTTTTGTTGAAATACTAGCACAGGGTTCCATTTAAAGGTCGTTATTCCTAACAATTGAATACCAAATATCCCCAGAATGCTGCAACTCACATTGAGAAAAGTTCAAACAGGTTGTTTTCTATTTAGTGAACTGGAGTTCGAAATCTCACTAGCATGCTCGCTTTGTTAGCTGACCTCTATCAGCTTAATGGTAGACAAATGTCAGGTCCTGTTCCACTTCCTCATATGACCATCCATTTAATCTGCAATGTAACACATTGTCAAACAACTGTCGAACACATATAATACAGTAAAAACTAAAATATTTGCTTCCTTTTGTAGCAATGTAGGGGAGCAGATGTAGAACAACTTGGAAGTACTCATGTAAAGCTCAAACTTTCACTCCAAACATAAATGGATCCAGTCTTTGGTATTGATTTGGTTTTGTGTGCAGTCCCAGTAACATTGTTGGAGTTGCTCAATGTTTGCCCAGTGGATTTCAACTCTGCAGTCTAACTTTCTACCAAATCGTGTGGCCTGGCCTAGATACACATGAAATGCAACAGCCCCGGGCTCCTATTTGTACCATTCTCTCCCCTACCCATATTTCAGGCTTATTCTCACAAGGGCAAAGGATGTCCCTCGCAGGCACAAAGCAGCAAAGTGGTGTAGACGGAGGGTACCCAGCAGAGTCGGGCTGTCAGGTGCGACAAATTAATGGCAAATCTAACCCGGCGCTGCTGCCAGGCAGGCAGGGGTGGCAGCTGTTCGACGAGAGACTCGCTCTCTCTGCTGCACACATTAATGTGGCATGGAAACTTGTTTCAGGCATCACCGACACCGTGTTTACGAGCTCTGATTTCTGCTGAAAGGTGAGGCACGGACGGAGGAGTGAACAGAGACCAGCTGTCGGTGAAGCCTGATGGATTTGAGTCAGCAAAGATGCTCTGCTTAATGATCGCTCTTCAAATGTGGCTTTCACATCACAGATGAAATTCCTGATGTTACACCATGTGTCCGAAAGGCTAAGAAAAAAACTTTGCTTCAAGACCTCCCCATTACAACAACATTGTGTGTTATTGAGTCCTACAGGAACCTGTTTGTACCACACATCAACTTGTTTCCAGAAGTAAATTCTTTCTTCATATTAGCTCAGCAATGTTCCTCCTTCTGTCTTGTTTCAAATACAATGTGTTTTACCCATGCTTTACAGTTCTGTCATCTGACAACAGCAATAGTTTCTAAAAGAATCTAATGTTCCTTTAAAATGTGTCAAATCTGCAAAATGACAAGTGACTACAGTGCAGAGCTGGGAGCAAGGACTAAACTTTGAATGGTAAGTCCTCTACACCGGCTCCCAGTTTAATGTCAGTCTATTAGTCAGATTTATTTTTTTCCAGATAAAAAACAGAAACAACATTTCCCTCCGAAGAAAAGTGGAGTAGAAAGTTGCAAAAGTACACAGGTATGTCAAATGTACCACAGTAAAAGGACTTTCCACCTCTAGGTTTCTGCACGTCGCTATGTTTTCAGCTCTGGGTTTTTCCCCAGAATCAAAGCCATAACGCTGCAGTGTTTGGTCAACCGCAATTAACGGAGACAAACCAGTCAAACAGTGGGCGCTGTCGTCATAGGTTCACTGAGGTTGTAATCGTACACGGGTGTTCACCCCTCCCCTGCCATGCCCTTCCACTGCCACTGAAATTCGTTTGTCTGATTGCTCCTGAAAGACTGCACTGACCTGAAAACAAACGTCCGAAAAAATGATCAATATCCTCCTCCGTTCCTGTAATCTAGTGGATGCAGGATGGGGAAAAGTGGCCCCCGCGTTCACACATCCAATCAAAGTCTTTAGAGAGATCAAAGGTGCCTCCGGACACTAATGCAAATCTCTGAAGATTAACGTCAGACGGAACCACGGTGGAATTTTTCAGCAGCTCTTCAGTTAAACCCTGAAACCCTCCGACAGGAAAAAGAGAAGTCGGTAGCAGCAGCAGAGTCTCACTTGAAATGATGTTTAACTTTTTCTTTCCAACAGAAGAACAAACAACCACTGCCCCTTTGTTCTGTTTCATGTTTCCAAGAATTTGCCGAACATTCATTCTGCATTTTCAGTCACTGCCTGTACTTTGTAAAGTGTTTAACTTGCTTGCTGCTTGTATTTGTAACCTTTATACTTTTAATAGTGCTAATTGTGTATATTTATGCACTTTTGTTTTGTGCAATTGCTCACATCTACAAGTTACAATGAGTAACATTGATACCGTCCTTCTCAACCCAAACGTTTTATATACCAGAACTTTATTGTATCTATGAAAAATTAATTAGGTTGTAACGAGGTCATTTTAATGACCATCTCATTGCTAATTCAGGTTTTAGAGCTTACCTGTATCAGGAGAGTTGTATCGTGGTTACAGACCTTTGAAATTTATACAGCTTTACAATATTTAGCATTCATGGATGACTTCATTTAAAGAGATGTATGCATTTCATCAGGTAATTCCCTAAAGAAAGCCCGAGGTGTTCCATAGGTCTTTCAACATTACCCGTATTTGTTTATGCATCAAAGGACTGAATGTGAATTTTGTTCTTGTATTTCATATTTGTGTTTTTTGCATCTCCTTTGGGAGCTTTTGTTTGTTTTGTCCATCGTCATTCCCTGTGCAGGTGTCTGATTTGGAGTCTTAGCAGGATGTGCTCACACTATAGACATATGTATTTTAGGAATGCGGGGGAAGGTTTCCAACAGATTATACACTAAAACAAACCTCCACCTTAGCAAGGTATTTTTTGTGTATTACTGAGTCTAAAAAATCATTGTAAATGGGGTCAGATTACTTCAACTTGTTCCCAAATCAGATCAACAAGCTGGAATAAGACAGAACACTGCGTCAGAGCCCAGAAAATGACACTTAATTCAAGAAAAAACTTGAGAGTAAAGTGTGAATTCTGCAGAGGTGTAAACATGCATGTGCGCTCTCCTCTGAAGCATAGTAAATGTGTGCACCAGCGGGTCCCCCTGTGGTGTCCTAACCGATGCAATTTCCAAAGGCTATAGGGCTTGAGGGTTGTGCACTCACTCATCCATTAAGTGAACACCCAATGGCGAGCCCGGACTCGTGCACTAGCTAAGTTACAAGTTGTGACAAGCTCAGATGGCTCCCCGACTCTCAGGCCGTGGTATTTATTAAAGTCTATTCAGCTCTGTGTCTTGCAAAAATAAACAGAGTGCCAGGCTGTGGCTGAAAGTGCTGACAGTGAGCATACTTTACAGAACAGAATGGGGATGAACTTTATAGCCCCTAGGATACGGAGCCTGCAGGGGGAAGCACTAAGCACTCTTAACTCTGCAGACAGAGCGTCAGTCTCACTGCTTTCCAGTTGACTTCAGGTGCAGTCATTTGCTGAATCAAACAGTTGCGTTGGCGAGAGCGCAACCAACTGGCGAGGGGAGGGTGCCAGAAAGGGAGGAAAGAGATGATGAGATGGAGAGAAAAAAGGGACAGAGAGAAGTGAATAGCGACAAGGGGTAATGAGGGGAAAAACTGCTGTGTGAGGAGAGTAACTGCAGTTCATTGACACGCTAAATGTCAAAGGTGAAGTAAAAAAATCACTTGTTAAGCCTGTGGCTTTCCTTTTTAAGCACACTGGTATATGGCTGTGGATTCTTTGATCAGATCTCACTGCTGCTGTTTGCTCTTCACACAGATCATGCTTTGCCACAACATACTGTAGGTGAGGCCAAGAAAATCCAGATAAGGAATACAGAAGGAATAGAGCAATTCTTTAATCTATAACAACATTTACAAATACCAAGTTGCTTAGTGCCTTTCCAATACCTTAATCCATATTAAGTTTATAAAATCTGTTTTAAAAATAGCCTTAGTTTATCTAAAGTCTGTGAGCTAAGTGAAAATGACTGAAAGTAGGAAATCCAGCCACAACAGAACACTTTCTGGACTTCCCCATGCTACACACAGGTCTTTTTAAATTAAAATTCCACTGATGATGTAGTTCTTCTCCAGGTCAGTGAACACAACATCACACAAATCATCATGCACATTTGGTCCTTGTACAGTCTGTGGACTCTTATCTTACAGGCTCTCATCTTGGTGCTACCTTTCATGACTCTGACACTTTCCCACAGTGGTAAAGCATGCCTCAATGATTTCTGGTGAACTACCAACAGAAGGGATTTGTCACCGACAGTTTTCCTGCTAAGTGACATCATTCTCCGGAATATTCTGAAAGGTCCTGGCAGCTGCTTCATATGCCTTCCTGTTAGCCATCGTAGCAGTCGTCAATCCCAAGAAAACCCTTTTTGCATTCAACAAAACTAGTAAAAGAATTGAAATCGTCATCAATCATCTTGAAATGTTGTTATTTACTGTAAATCTAAAACAGGTATGGTGGCAGCCATTAATGCTTTGCCAGCGCCACACAAATGCCAGGTCCGTGAGAAGTCCCTAGAGGCTGAGAACAAATGAAGGTTAGATATAGTTAAAGCAACAAAATCCGCCATCAGAACCTTTTGAGGACACGCTCTTGATTTAAAAAAAAACAGACTAAACTTGAAGATGATTTGACTTGTGACGGCGGAGGACATAGCAAAGCAAGCATACCACTATACACCTACAAAGAAACTCTCCAACTACAATTGATTTGTGTGTCTTTGGACCACTGAAGAAAATCGGAATGTGCAGATGAAACGCATTCGCTCCAGATTAGAGGGGTCCAAGCCTAAGTTCAACACAGGACTTTGTTGCTGTGCGGCAACAGTACGAACCAAAGCCCAAGTGTAAAGCAATTATCCAAGAAAAAGCCCTCCACTGTTTCATTTCAGGAGGTAAAACTGTGAGTCACATGCATGTTTAAAGATTTGTTTACGCTTATACCGCACTTTGCACTGTATTTGAGCTGCAAATGTTTCCATGTACACTAGGCCAAAAACAGACTCCATGCAGAGCCTCCATTATAATGGATTCAAGTGAGCACACCAGTGTGTGCACTGTGCAGACATCCATCCAGTTTCACCTTCTGATCTGCTGTCTTTGTGTGATGTGTGTGTATCACAAATCAGGGAGGAAAAATCCTGTGCGCATCTATTTTTGGATCATCTCATCTCAGCAGCAAATAACAATATTATTTTCAATCGTGAACAAGCTACAGTCTTTATTGAAGTTTCAAACTAAAACTATTAAATGTATGCACAAATATCATTCTTAAATGTAAACAGACCTCATGTAATCTGGATGTGATGGTCTCAGTAATCAGCATACACTTGATACTGGTTCAAACTGAAGTTAATCGCCACATTGCAGGGTTCTTGTATTGAACTGCATTAGAATCCACAGACCATTTTTATATAATTCTATTTCATCTAAAAAAAGAATGTATTGTAACCCAATTTGAGTATGACAGATGTTACTGGAATTATTATTATTAATAACATAACACAACACAACCAATGGGCCAGATTTAGCTGTGTACAGTACCTAACTCACATCTGCAGTCCCTGGGCAGGAAGATACATAATACACGAAGAACAATACTGTACAATACAATACAGAACATTAAAAACAAACACTAGCATTCACTAACAGTACATCACTAATGAAACAACCTCATACAAAATATACATTATATAATCCCCATGATGGAAAAGTTAATTCCATACAAGTAGTTCAGTGATCACATGATGGGCCTTTGTCTTGGCTGGTGCAATCTCTGATATTGGTGGTAATATTTTGCCTGGGACCAGCTTATAGCACAGTAAGATAAGTGCAGAAAAAGCCTTGAGTGCATAAAGAGCTTAACAGTAGCTCGACAAAGTTGATGCCTAATAAGTATAAATTCAATAGGCTTGCTTTAACACTAACGGAGAAATTTTCAAACATTTCTTAAAGTTTCTGTTAGAATCAACGATTATGCCCAGATATCTAAGTGTTTAACAATATTCATTCCCTCTGCTTTAACTAGAATGTGAGGAACTGTGTCATTTCCTTTGATAGAACAATACATGCCCACAGTTTGCTCATCTTAAGAGTAATGTTACAGTGGGTAAACCAGTTTGATACAATGTCCAATTCTCCAGTGGGTTTGGAAGCAGCTTGGGTTCTTGCATAGGTGTAAATAACTGTTATCCGCGTACACGTGGATGAAGACCTCTGGGCAAATTGAGGGAAGATCATTAATAAACAAGTTAAATTGAAGTGGCTCAAGGATAGATCCCTGTGGAGCTCCAAAGGTAGGAAAAAAAGATTAGGGGGGGGGGGGGGGGGGGGTGTTTTGCTGCAGGAGAATGAGCATCCAGAGCGCTCCGCGTGTTGTGGCATGTTGTGCTTCACGCTTGGCATCCACTGTATCCATGTACTTCCTGCTCGCTTTACTGGCTTAAGAGTCAAGAATCATGCTGTATCTGGTTCAAATACAAACAAACAGTCTAAATTAGAGGCCGAACTTGGAACTTGGCTGTTGCTTATTTCAACACTTTATTATTGAATTGCCTTTTGAGCATTAATTAAAACTTTATTTAGCAATTGAACAACTCACAACAATTTCACCAGACACTTTGACTTGCAAATAGGCTCCTTGGCTGCTGGTGAGGTTTGTAAGTGTGTGAAAATTACAGGCTGCAAGGAATAATTTACTATCGATAAAGGAACATGGGTCTTCCTCAAAGTTTTTACATTAAGTTAACTGAATATAACTGGCCAGTAATGAGAAAAGTGCTGAAATATCACAAACTCCATTACAAGTAAACTCCATGCATTCAAACTTCATTTAACTAACATTTAAAAGTTAATGTCTCAAAAATAAAATTAAAAGTGCTCATTGAGAAGTATGATTTGTTCACTGTTTGGTAGTGGTATAGATGCAGCATCTCTTTAAACAGAGTGTCCATTTAGACTGTGTAGCTCATTTGCACGCTAAGGTGCAGCGAGACCATCTGGTCACAAAATGTGGAAGGAGAGTGGACGCCCACATGGAAGAGAAAAGTATAATTTGGTCTTTCATATGCAGAGAAACAAATTCTGGCCTTACTTCAGACATTACAGTAAACTAACAACTGTTCATTTTACAAGGATTCAGGTTTAGCTGTATCTGGGCAGATAGAGGACAGAAGCTCCAGTGTAGGTCCTTCGCAGTGTGTGGGTGGCGAGGCCCTGAGGGAAGAGGATTTACACAGGGGAAACCAGAATCATCGGAATTCAATTTCAAGATCAGGGGGTGATGACCCCACTTTTAGGGAGAGCCTCGGGAGAAGGGCTTAAAGATTGGCTGCCCACAACATGCTTCCACCAGCTGCCCACACACACACACACAAACACCAAAACATCATCCTGTGGTATCTGGGGGGTTAATCACTTCCTGAGACCCTGAGCCATGGGTCTGGTTTTGGCCAAAATGGTCCTCCAGCATTCAAACCACATATATTCTCTGTCTCAATCTCTTTGTGTCTTCATACTTACAAAAAAACGCCTGCTTCAAAAGTAATCATTATATTGTAAGCCAGCAGACCCAATCAGCTGTGAGCGACGTCTACCTATGGGGTAAAAAAATAAATAAATAATACAATGTGTTGACTCTGCTACAAAAAATAGCCACAACAAAGCACTGTCTGACCTTAAAAGTACATTAATCCAGGGCATAGGTGCTTGAAAAGGACTTTTTTTGAAGAACTCCACAATTGTAATTTTGTTAGTTCCGTCAGCTGTCTTTTTTTCAAAATACTGAAGTTCACTTGTAGAAAAATGTTTAAGAAACAGGTCGAAATACGCACAGGCATCTGTTAGAGATGTGACTGAATACCTCAGTGAGACAAATTGTGTTTTTTATAGTACTGCTTGGATAAGGAAAGTAAAATCTAATTGAACTTTTTGGAGTTCCCATTTGCGCATCGTAGCCTTTTGAAATCCTTCTATCTTTCTGTCTCCTTTGTTAATGCCTCATGCCTCACTGAATGGCAACATTTTTAAATTTTATGATTCAAATTCAAAGTGGAAACCAAAAACGGAAATGGGAGTTCTTGAATAAGGAGTAGGGAATAGGGATGTGAATGCTCTACTGTATTCTTATTGCCGCATTGGCTTCTTTCTCTCTTGAACTTTTCCGCTCTCCCTAGCGACCTACCCCACTCAGGTTGGGATTACCAATGCAAGCTGTGTGGGCATGATGGGAAATGTCAATGGTAGAAAAAAGGGAAGTGTGCTTGCGGGGGCTAAGGCCAAGCCTTCTGTCGTGCATGCTGGGTGCACTGCCCTCAAGAGGTCCAGGATGACTCTGCAAAGCAACGTCCAGTCACAGTTTGAGAAACGTGCTTATAATGAACAAAGTGACCTGTGAACTGAGCGGCTTCCATTTGTGATACTGTTTAAAACTATAGGCAATATTATTTATCTAATGGGTAATGTACAGGTACCTACATATACATACTATATATTTATTCACAGCATCTATTTTACTGGATAAGGATCTGCATCTGGCAGACTGACATATATGCTTAAAGAGGGGAAACCTGTATAGAATTGCTTCATAGTTATTTATATGGTTGGACATATTTAACACCTATTTCCAGTATGTCTAGAAAAGGCGTATGGCTTTAGGCCAGGTATATTAACAGAACAAACCTAATTTTGTTTAGGCTTGTTTGGCCTTTGCGGAGGTATGAGCTCTAATGAGTGCACTTCTAGTTTGATACACGTGACATGTAAACATACAAACAATGTTTCAGTTTGTAATATGTGATGCAATCCAGTTCAGCACCACAAACTCACCATGTTCTGCTGTGAGGTTATCATACTCAGCGTTCGTTCACAGTGTGTCAGAGCAATGTTGATTCAACTCTGTGGTCATTTTGAAGGCTCTAGTTTGGGTTGTTGGTCAGGGTGTTGCATTGGATTGCATTATATCATAAGGCGTTTCCAATATGTTGTCAACCCCCTATTTAGCTGAAGTGGACAAAAAGTTGGAAACAGACACACGCACATAGACACTCACACACACCTATCATGATTTCCATCCTGAAAAGCTGCTCCCTCCATCCTCTGTTGGTCTCTTCTTCACATTTGTTAAATCATATATTATATACCATACTGTATGTTGGCGTTACTGTATTGTAATTATTACCGATTTAATGCAATAAAATCATGATTTCTTCAATACTCCACACAGAGAAAGCTTCAGTGTAGTAAATTAATAATGAGGCTCATAATGAGGAGCGGAATGCTGAAAATGTCACCTGTGCCTTTTGTGGTAAATCAACAGGCTTATACTGTGGATTCAGTCTGTGGAGTATTTTTTAGTGGGATTTCTCATTCGGCACCGCACTTCTCTCTCCTCCGTCTTCATTCTGTCAGCATCATCACCATCACCAATTGGCTGCTACCAGTGCCTGGTGAACTCAAAAGGCAATTTAATTTGGAGTACTTTGTGCAAACTGCCAGCAAAGCTTTCCTTCCTTAACGTCAGCGTTTCCTAGGTTTCTATCTCGCTCACTCAAGCGAACTACCAACAATTGAGGGAAACTTTAGTAGACTTAGCGGAAAACTAGTTTTGGCACTATCAAATGTGAAAAAGTGTCTTACTCATTCTCAAAAATAGCTCCATTCAGACAAGTAAATTACGGATAAGGGAGAAGTAACAGACACACAGAGGGAAGGAAAGATAGATTCCTGAAGGAAAGTTACAATAAAGATGACACTGGAGGGTGCATACCTCCACCAAGGCCGAGTAGTACTCCAATTCTGTCTCTATCTTTTAAGAGCAAAATTTAACAGGCTATTGACATGGTCAACTTCCTCCCCCTGTTCACAAATCACACACATTCTTTGATTGATGTCCCCAAGTTATTGACAGAAATAGTCATTGTCATTATAGCACCACCATCAGGTCAATTGTTGTTGTTTTTTATCCATAAGCAGTCAGTGCTCATGTCCACCATGTTTGGTTAAGGTTACAGTAGACAACTTCATTAAAATGAAGTTGGTACGGTAAGGGTTATTAACAAAGAACAATCGTTTGTCTGGCTTGGTCCAGACATTCTACGCGTGCGATTTTGTGACAATTGACTCACTATTGTAGGAGGAGATTATAAAATGCTTTGGAACAAATTCAAAAAAGGCTTATCATTTTATTCTGCACAAATGGACGTGACCTTTATGGGTTCATGTGCACAGACCTAAGAACTCCCTGGACAAAGAAGTATTAAGTAAAGGGAGGAAACAAGAAATAAAATAAAGGATCAGAAGCAGCGAAAGCAGAAAGAAAACAAAAAATGTGTGTGTGTGTGTGTGTGTGTGTGTGTGTGTTTGAGAGAGAGAGAGAGAAAGAGAAAGAGAAAGAGAGAGAGAGAGAGAGAGAGAGAGAGAGAGAGAGAGAGAGAGAGAGAGCTGTTATGATCTTATGCGAGATAAGATCATAACAGCTCGCTCTTGAGTGTACAACTGAAGTAACTGCATTGACATCAGTGGGGGAACTAAGTCATAACATGAATTATCACATAGAAATATTTTGGATGCTTTATTTCATTATTTGATGAAAATATACATGTACACGTTATGTGTCTGTATAATTGTATTACAGTATTTGTCAAGTCTCATGGCTGCAAACTTGTGACTCGAGCCCAAGTTAACTCATGGGACTCAAGTACACACCCCTGCCTACAAATATACTGCAGTCTACAGTGCAATACTTCCCTCTGAAATATAGTAAAAGTATAAGTCATGTGTTGGCTATGGTAAAGTTTGATTTTTTTATTTTAAAAGACACAAAGAAAAAGTCAGAAGCAGCATCTGAATCTCTGTGTTTGATGTCAAACTTCTCCATGTGTCCGTTTTTACATTGAGAGCGGTAAACAACGAAAAGCAGGTCAAAGTGTGACCACATATTAAGTTTAATCAGTTCCACTCTCTCGTATGCGCGGCCAAGGAAAGCACTTTGGCAAAACCACAAACCAACACATTGGAAAAGAGCGAATGGATTTCATTGAAAAATTCCAAACATAGGCATGTCACAGGCTGAACGGACTCAGGAGCGATTGAAGCTTATTCATTCATAAATCTTGAAAGGAGAGCGCACACACACACCATATGGAAGTGTTTTTCCTCAACCAAGTCCACATGGTAGCATTATTATCCACAGCAGCATGACAAGCTTAGAGCTGGGAGAGGCGGGCTCAGCATCTATGTGCACAACAGAAATGATTTTGTAGACACTGGTATCTGATGGGGGGGAGAAGCGCCCAGCAGCACAACTATCTCAATAGTCCCTCCACATATGGAGGCAATTATATCAAATGGTGTTCTCCGGCAATTCCCCCCAGTTGCAAGAAGAAATCACTGAAATTCTTACCCCAGTCTGTCTCCGCCGTCCATACTTCTACTATTAGCTCAGGCTTGCAGCGCTACACAGTCTTCATGTCTGTGGACTCTCGTCTTCATCATTATTTCTTTCTCTGCAGCAGTGCCCAGCCTGTGATTAAAGGCTCTCAAGGTCTTGTTTCAGATTTCAATGCAGCAATGCCTACATTGTATATCTGCCAGGCTTTGACTTTCAAACATCTTCTTCTACCTTTTTTATAACCCCTGTATTAACTTAGCACAGTGTTTTAAATAGAACCTTACCATGTTCTAATCTTTATGCTTGTGTGTTGACATCAATATAAATACTTTCCATGAAACGTACAAAACACAAACCACTGCATACATAATATTCATAAGGAGAGGAGAAACATAAAAAGGGAAAAACATAAAACATTTCAGTCCTTAAAAAGGTGACTAGTGTTTGTAATTTTAGCCCACAGATCACCTTCAGACAAATTGTGTGCATTGTTCTATGATGGTGTGTTTCTATATAGAAGTGCTTTTGGCCCGTCTTCATAATACATTGTTTGTTTCACACCAAGTAACCATAATGCATTTTGGTACTGGAACGATAGATCCTGAATCTACTCGCACAGATTGAGCAGAAATAATTCTGCAAGCTTTTGTGAAGCATCTTTACATGTTTGAGATGACTCAAACGTATTCTATAGCCTTTGTTCCCATTTCTATTCACACCACAGACTGTTTACATAGTAGAAGTAGTACTGTCACATTTCAGAATGTCCAAGTTGGAATGACAAGAACAGTCTTATATGTGCTTATATGTACGTGTTAGTGCAAATGTAGATTTCAAGCCTTTTGGGTAACAGCATGAATTGTTTAACCTGGCCTGAACCTGTAACACAACACCCACACACCATAATCCTTTGAATCCAAACCGGACTGTAGCAGCCTTACCTAATCAGTGGGGAAAGAAAATTTGATATATTTATAGTCTGTTCCATCATAATCTGTATATAAAATCAAGAATTTTCAAACAATATTTTGAAAAAGGTGACATTTTTTAACTCGTCCCAAGCGCCATCTGTGTCTGATGTCTGATGTCTGACTCAGGCCTGATCTGACAGTGAGATCGTGTCGAGCTTAAGTCTGGGTTGGTTCTGGGTCATCAACTGATGTGGACCTTTAAACCCAAATTCAGCCTCTACGTTAAAAAGACTAAGATAAATTGTAAATGTCTTCCCAAAGTAGAAAAGGTTTAGACTCTGCTATCCCTAAAGATAACATAAGAGCTCTTCAGCAGCCTATATGACCAGTTATTTTCTGAATAGAAGACTGATGGGTGACTTTGATAAATAGTACAACCTTTTCAGCCTCTTTGCTGCCGTGACCATTTTGAGCCACACAAGGCCATACAACCGTGTTCATCTGGACATTATTATTCACCCGCATCTGGGTTTAAAGAAAATCCTTTTACAAATCCAGGAATGTATCTCCAGTGGATTTCAGGCTTTGACATTTCACCAATGTGGATGTCCCTCTGGCTTAAAGGCTTGAAAAGTGCATCTTCAGTGCTTCATAGTATGTATTATTCCCCCTTATTTGCCAACTGAATCTGTATAGGCTATATATAATTCATTTTTTGTTCCCAAGCCGAGGCAAGGTCAGATCTATTTGGATAGCATTTCACCAGCAAGTAATATAAATATGTATTATTGAGGTGAGCTTAGAATTCCACGCCTCCTTTTCACTATATGGATGTGTCAATCATGTGACCGTATCAAAGACTATACAACATAGAGTTCCTGCAGAATAAGGTATGTATGTAAAACCTCTGGAACTGAGCAACATTTGTCCTTGAAACATGTTTTACCATGTACATGTGCTATTGTGCATCTGTAGATATGCACATGTGCCAGACAGATTCCTGTTTATTCATTTATTTGGCGAATAAAAAAGAAAGATTGAATTGTTGCACTAACCTCTCACCCCCACTGCAAATTAAACACGGAGGTTATGGATGAATAGCAGTTTTGGGATTTGGTTTGCATGTGATTAAAATGGAGGAATAATTGGATGCATGTTGACTCTCAGGTCACCCCAATTACTATAATAAGATGAGTATTTACATTTGGCCTTTGCTGCAGTGACATCAAACACTTTCAGCCCCTCTGGGTCTTACAAAAAAAAAAAGAACTACCTTCAGTGCTTGACACAGTCTGCAAATTATTAAATTATTCCAGATTTTGTGAAAATAAATAAATATAGATGGTAAAAAAGCCCCATCATTGTGTTTTTATTGTGTTTCTGTGCAGGATCTGAGTCCATGGCCCACTTCACATACCCTCCTAGTATAAAATAAGAAAAAAAAGCACTCCCATCGATCACTGGGTGCACATGTCAAGATTGCCCTAATAAAAACGAGGTGTAAATAATGTAGGGGGCAGATATGGCATGCAGCACCATTTGCTGTGTAGAGATATGGGCTATAAAAACACAGCAGCACCGTTTGTCTCAATCTGAGCTGCTACACTTTCCTGTTGGCCACCGTTTCTGTGGCCACCAGAATATTTTCAATGTGATTGAACAAGAGGTTTTGTTTGCCTTTTTATGCCAAAACATTCTTCATCTGTGTGTTTTTGCGCATGTTTAAGGTGCTGTCAACACTGCGAATCAACATATATCCGTCCAAAAGAAAAATACAACAGATTAAGGGAGAGTGATGACACTTTCTCAGTATTTCGTTAGTATTCAGTACAGTGTATCTTGGTGATGCAATTCTTTCCACGAGCTAAATCAGTCGCTCATTTAGGTGTATATATTCATGACTGAGGACATATGCCATCAGCGTTTACATTATTTATCTTAATCCTCTTATACATTCCTGACTTTGGTAAATATTTAGTTTTCTTATCACTGCAGAAAACAGACATGTTCAATAATTTAGTGATTTTTTTTCCTGTGTCACGAATCTGTCAGTGGGTAAGGAAAAACGCATTAAGAGTTTGGTAAAGCTAACCTCAACACACCATCTGACCTTTCAGCTATTTGTACTTAAGCCTTTTTACAAGTCAGCTGTGGCTGAAACACAACTGAACACCTAAGAAATTGCATCTTAATGCCAAAATATGCAGGTCGGAATTTGTTTGGGGTGCAAAGTTGTAAGAGTGCATTTGATTCGAGACGTGTCAATCCTTCCAAACCTTATCCACCTACACACTTTACACCATGTCTGTTAAACACAGGAATGCAATGCTTTTACTTCCGTCAATAACCAATTTAAAACACAGTTCTGTCCGGAGGGAAGAAGTTAAAGTGTTAATAGAGCCCTAACTGGATTAGTTTTCAGAACACATGACATTTACACAGGATAAGAGATTGTGGTGTAAATTACACAGATGGGAGCGTTAAGACATTGTAATCAAATCAAATCTAACTGACCAATATCACATTCAATGTCTTAAAGGGCCACAACAGCAGATCCCTATTCAGCCCACACCACTGTAGGAAGGACGGAAAAACACCACCAACTTTAATGTATGAGGAAAAGGAATAAAACTTTAGAGAGGCAATTCAAAGAGAGATTCTCTCTCCTCGAACAGCCAGGTGTGAAATATGAACCGCGGGTGGGAAATACAATAATATGGTTTCCTTCATCCACATGGCGCCTTGGTATATCTCTGAGCTCCACCAGCTGAAAACAATGGGCCATCGCCTGTAGCGGCTCTATTCAAAGACCAGTCTTATGGTCCATTAGTATCCTTATGTATCCTGACCACATTCTTCACTATAAGAATGCTCTCTGTTCCGCCAAATCCACCTAGTGTCCGGACATCATAAGTGCTGGTGAAGGCAACATGAAACAAAGTCCACATCTTACTTAAACACCCGAAACGCTCCACTACCACTTTGATGAACACTGTACTGCCCTCATGAATTTCTTCCATTCTTAAATTGAGAGTATTCACAGCCAGCCTGTCACCACTGTCACTGTGCCAGATGATTCTCCCTGTTTGAAAAGCTTGGTCACTCCATGCACCACCTCCTTCTCTGCTTTCAGTTTCACTCCTGAAACCATGATCTCTGAGTTTACTCCTCCACCTGCAAACTCGACCCCATCGCCACTAGCCTGGTTAAGACCTGCCTACCCTCCTTCTCATGTGGGTATCATAGGCACTTTAAACTACAGCAAAACACCCTGTTTCCAACCAAGAGACACAAAGAGACACAAGCTGGACCTGGGACGCACAGAGCACAATCACGTGTTTCATCGAGTGCCTCCATTCTTTTGAAAAAGACAGGAAAAATGGATGGATGGCATATCACAGGCATGAGAGTTTGCACAGATGTACTATAACCTGATGTTATTGTTACTGGTCAGAATAGAGCTTAAATCATTTTAGAGATTGAAGGTTGTTGTGACTAATAAATACTGTACTAAAACTGTATGTAATGACACTGGACTCTGGAACTGGCAGTGAATCCTAGAATCCTGTCTTTGGGTGGACCAGAGAGCTGAACCTCATTTGCATTCAAGTACAGATTCATATTTCAACAAACATTTTCTCAGATCTGGGAAAAAAACTCTCCAACAGGATTGAGTGTGAAGATTGGGGATTAGATTGAATTAATCACATTAGATCCTGTTTTTGCAGTGTGACTTGTCTTTGTGGATTTTTGTTTCAGGACTTTGATCCGCTTTCCAGTAACAACATGAAGCCCCGTGAGATATTACACTTGAGCGATGCGCAGGGCGTCTCCAACCTTTGACACAAACGTGACCTCGTAAGAGGATGAAAATGAAAGATGCTCTCAGCGACGTCTGTTCACATCTCGTTGTTTGGAAGCGGCGGGAAACCTGCTGGGATGGATGTTGTGATATGCAGAGTAGATACTTTGATACATGTCCTGCTGTCAAAATTCATACACTTCAGAACATTGTCTGCGCCGTGCTGTGTGAGTGTTTTCTCCTCAACACAATGGAGATGTCATGGAGGGGCATGTGGAGAGCTACAATCCCATTCACTGCCCCTAGAGAACACAAGAGGAAACCCCTCGCTGATAAAAAGCCATAACCCCCCTTCCTCCCAACTACTGTGAAGTGCACTCTTGTGGCTGCATATATGATGGTAATGAGAGCAGGAAGGAAGGCAATGACTTTGTAAGTGACTCGGAGCTGATATACGAGGGCCCGGTTAATTGGCGCCTTTTATGAGGTGATGCATATCATGTCACCCTGTTGCAGGAGGTCTGGCTCAGTTCCAGTCTTCCCATCCACATGATGTATTTATGACACAAAGCAATTTTCCTGATGAAATATTTATGACCGTAACTTTAGTTACTTACGATGGTTCATGTACACACGGGTCTGCAGTGTCCGGTTCCTGTGGGAGTTCAGCTTTGCAGTTCAACATTTAGCTACAAAGATGTCATTAATCACACACCATGTCATTTCAAATAATGATATGGATTTGTAATTCTAATAATTTAAAACTTTATTACCAAACTGGGATTCCCACCAGCAAGGACAGAGTGCCAACAAAGGCCAGAACAATACTGGATATTTTGAGCCCAATACCATATATATGTATATACTTAATAATATTTTTGACTATGACTCCCATCGGACCAGGGGACACCTTGGAATCTCCCAGGAAGGGCTGGAGGACGTGGCTAGTAAGAGAGACACATTAACAAAAAAAATTTCACACTATGAGGAAGGTGTCATGAAGCAACCAGGGAGACAAGCAACAGAGTGCAGCTGAGCCTAAAGAACCCACCAAAGAAGAACCCTGCACCACACATGAGCCTCATTCTCAGACTCGTTAAACCGTGATTGCTTAGAGGACTCAAACCTGCCCTTTAGTGTGCTTTATCTTGGTTTTGTATGGCAAGACCGCATCGTGCCCTTTTCATTTCAAGTAAAGCCTCGGTTTGTACCCTTTGCCTTTTTTCATCTCTTTATGTGGGTTCAACAATCTCAGTCAAATGTTACAGAAGGCTCATGAACTCCCACTTTGCCATTGTTGGAAGAAAATATGACTGGACCACCCTGAACCTGCATAAGTTGTGAAAAATGTTTGAATGGATGAAATATTCAAAGTTTTAATGAATAAAAGTACATATTTGAATATCCTCTCAGAATTTTGTGTGTCTCCAGTTTGGACATGCAACAGAAAATAGACAAGCTTGAGCAAAATCAATGTAACGTACATGGGCACTGGTACCACAATGCATCACATATCATGTTACCATCGATCTTCATCTAGACTGACATGACAGGTCACCTCAGATATAAGCTGAATTCACAGAGTTTAATGAGTGTAACCAACAAACAAAATTAGAGACAACTTTTCAGACATGTTGCTGGGTAAAGGGGAATGAAGTGACCCAGCTTAACCAAACCACCTGTTCATGCTCTTTATTTTTCTTTGCCAAAGCAAATAAATGTCACATTAAAATTCAGAGCGTCACCTGAGGAGCTGCTCTCTCGTCATTATGGGGATAAGGCAGCAGAGTAAAGAGCTGGCAGCAGCCACCATGAACTGTGTGACGGCTTTGAGTGTGTTGCTCTCCTGCTGCCTCCAGGGCCAAAGAAAACTCCCCGGTAACAGCCTGTGGATTGTACCTTCACCTGGCTGAGGGTATAACATGCACATTCATGAAAGTGAACAGCTAATACCTGAATGCTCAGACAAGGCAGCCTTTCAGCTCACTGCTTGTGTCCTCAACCTGAACACTCCCTCCTGAGGCTTCTTTAGATGAGTCATCCAAGAACATTTCAAAGAGGTCAGTTGGTCTATATAGCATAATTATACGCCACTCTGTACTGATTAGGCAACACACCATCTTGTTGTTACTAAGAACGCAACTCTATCAAACTAAGTTTGCCACTCAGTGAATGCTGTGTCTCCTTTAGCTTGACTTGTAAAAAAAAACAACTTTTATATTTATAATTGTTTTCAGTCTTGAATAAATGCAAATTCATTTGAACATGGATCATGTTAAATGATCAAAACTATCCTTTGCGTGTACAAACACTTAACTCAGAACATTACATGGAGTGCTTGCGTGCTGTCCAGAGTGCTACACACTGTGGCAAGAGTAAGCCATGTTTCCCAGGGGCCATTTTAAAGCACAGATAGCATAAGAGAAACAAGGCTTGCCCACAAATTATTCATTTTGAAAAAGATGCCTCAGAGTGTGATCCTCCAAATGCAATTTAAGCCATAAACCACCAAAAAAAACAGATAAAGCCAAAGCCCAATTTTCAATTCAATTTCTGCAGAACAGAATGTCCTCTTTACAGAGCAAAATGCTAATGTAAACAAAACATTAAAATTAATATAAAGTGCTGGACTTGGACTGCTAAAATTAAAACATTTATTCAGAAAGGCGTAAAAGTAAACAAATACAGTTTACTTTTCAGTAATTTGCATTGGGTTTTGTTGCAGTGCTATCCGATGCCCAATAAACACCATGTGAAATCAACAGCACTCATCAGGATGTCATTAAAAATGAATTAATGTGATTTTTTGCTGAATGAACATAAACAAGTCACCATGAATAGCCTACGAAAGTCACAGTAACTCATTAAACATACAGTATGCACTGGTTCCGAGCTGAGCAGAAGGTTCAGGGGAGCAGCTGCAGCAAGATACAAGTTCTGTAAACACTTCCTTGGCAGCCGTGAAGCACCAAGGTTTACCCAATATGAATATTTTAGTGAATCAAGTGCTGCTGAAAAATAATACGGAGAAATAAAGACCTCTCTTTCAGAATGTTATTTTGCTACATGCTGTGGCATACAGAAATCAATCCACAGGGAGTCAGCTAGAGAAATCATACAAACAGAAATGAAGGCAGAGTCTAATCACATATTTGAAGTGGTGGTGAACGTGTTGGCACCAAACCAAGCAGTGACAGAATTAGTGCCTTTAAATAAGAGTACTACAATGCAATAAAAATAAATACTGCATCACATGTAACCGTTCTCCAGTTCTTGGGTAGCATACTGCCCCTGTTACATGGTGCTGAATCAGCAATAACAATCCCGAAAACTTAAGTATAACAATGGGAAAAGTACAGCTTGAGAAAATGCAAACATATTTATTATTACATATATACAAATGAAGACAATTTTAATTAAACCAGCCTGCTTTTGGTGATAAATGTCCCCAATCTTTCTGAGCAGTTGAAGAATCACACACTGAATAACTTTACTGACCTCTGTCCCTCGCTATTGTCAATGTCAATGCATTGATTTGTCAAGCTGAAACAGTTGTGAGATACGATTGATGTTTACTGAACAACAGCAACATCTAATGACAACATTGTGTCAATAAATCCATCAGCCACCACTGAAATGCAGTGGAGTAAAGATATATAGGTACAAAGTATCACCATATCAGAATTCAGTTGAAAAGCACAGTTTACTGCAGGACATGTATTTAGCTACTCTGATATCTGGAAACCAGCTCAATCAAATGTATCACAAGCCGTACATAGACAAATCACTGCAGCTTCATAATTCAAATGAACTGTAAAGAAATCTGTGTGACCTTCGCACAATGAGATGTGACACAACAGAGCCGTCAATCATAGCAGCTCTGTGTGACTCCAGTCCATTGGTGGTCTTTGCCTCTTCATAGTTAAGGGGGCAACAGGCCTCTGCATGGAGCCCCAAGACGTTTGTGTCAGCCAGGCGCCAGCTGGTCGTGACTACTGTAATCTCTGCCATTGATTAAACAGGTTCCCAAGTTGCAGGGGGTACTCGCCTTCTGATGCACTGCAAAAAACAATTGTGTCTATCTGAAACCAACAGAATATACTCTAATGTAGTGGAATTTCTGAAATCATAATAATTATAGAATCTGCCAATGAGCTATAAGCACAGAACGTAGCCTGAAAATCTTCAAAACACCTAGATGGTGTTTGATATCATTCTAAAAGTAGATCTTAACACTGTCTCGAACTCCTGTTTTTGCAGTGTGTACACGACCTCAGTGGTAAACGGAGGAAGAATAACACTCTGAGATGTTTTCAGTTGTCGTCTTTTGGGGCTGTTGGTTTGAAAGGCATCGGCAGTGGCAGCCCCAGAGAGAAGCCCCCTGCTGTGCAGGTCTATAGGACAGGGGATTTGTAAAGACAGCGGCTGGATGGGAAGTATGAAAAGAGGTTTAGAGAAGTACTCGACAAAGCAAGAGAGCGAGCGGGGAGCAAACTGCTGGGAGCCTCTTTTCTCCAGAACCATTAAGGAATATTTCAAATACCTTTGAATACCTTGACTCATATTGACAGAAGATCAAAGGAAACACAAAAGCATGCACGTCTCTTGCATGTAGTCACTGTAAACCTGAAGTTACATGAAACATCTTCAAAAAGAATTGGTTGAGCATCGAGAGCAAGATGAACCCCATTTCTGGTGGTTAATTGAATCATTTTCAATGTACTATTCACTGCAACTTTACCGTATCTGATGTGAAATGCAGGTGTGTGATATCCATTTCCATATATTTTATATTGTGTTTAAAAGACAGTTTAAGACATTTTAATGGCTTTATGGTTCAGATCCTGTTATGTAGTCATGACCAAAGCCTGTGTTGTGCAGAGCTTGTGTGTTTCTATACGGCGACGTGTTGGAGATTTAACCAAACTGCAATTAACTCCTCTCACCTGCAGCTCTACGTGTACACTGCTTATTATATCTGCTTCTTATACAATTACTCTATGCAGCAGGCAAAGAAATTCAGGAAATGTCCATATTTTAAAGTAGTAGGCCAAATTTATTCTCTTATCAACGTAGTTTGTTGCATTTATTGCAGTCTGTTGCAAATCTTTGTGATTTGGACTCAGCACTTTCACTTGCTGCCCCACAGTGTATGATAGATAAAAGTGAAATGAAATTATGATCCATACTCAGAATGTTGACAAGCACTTTAAAACTTTGATTATAATGTGATCAAAGCAATTCCGACAAAGTATGCTTACTCCACTTAACAGACAAAGATTATGCAATAAATTCATTTATTCAGGCTTGTTTATGTCTTAATCAGAGTATGCCATCTCTGCGTGCATTTCCTCAATGGAAGGACTGGCATCACTCTCTCTGTGTGTTTAGCCCATCCGTGCACAACAATGAAATGGCTTGGCTGAGGGCAAAGACCATCACGTTTTAGTTCTGCTGTAAACAGGGTGGTAACGTCATGGGTTGAAATTAGGTGTAATAGCAGCAGTGGCTTGTTTTTCAAATGAGCTCAGCCTTCTTTTTATGGTATGTATTTTGGATATTCTTGCATCAGGCATCCACTTTTAAGACTTCTTTCTATCAGCTCTAACTGGACAACCACACTAGATCAGTGATTAATGCCTCTTGCAAACTGTGAAACCACGGAAATGAGTTATTTGCTCTGTCACGCTGTGTCAGATGGATACAAGCGTGCAGACGGTACAATATAAAGTTTGATGCGTGTCAGATTTGTGCCATGAATGTTTGTTGAATTGTCTGAAAATTTGCCAACGAAAGTCTTTGTTTCAAAGGCCACTTCATTGCCTGCTTGTTGGATGTGTGTCACACCGTAACGCCACATGGCTTGGATTGATGACCATGCTTCCCCAGTCTGTAGGAGCCTTAAGACAAATCAAGACTGATTACCTTGAGATGAGTCTAGCTAAGTTTAAATGGTGCTTGAAATTGCAGCTAAAATATTTTTTCATTTTATTTTTTATTAGCTTATAGCACCATTCTCACCTTCATTTCCCACCACTGAACTGTTGAAAATAATGCAAAAAGGTTAAAAGTTCATCTTCCCCGTACTGATCAACAATCCTATCAAGCCCTGCACAGATCGCACATCATATATCGCTCTGAGGCAGTAAAAACCTTACTTATTGCCCCCTTTAAAAAAAACTACATCCAGGTTCTGGTTTGATGTCCTAATTTACACTGCTATGGCACAGAATGGCCATAGAGTTTCTTCTGGAGAGCACATTGCTAAGAGCCAATACATCACACGCGCCTGCTGACTCGATATTCGAGTGATGGCAAAGGCTGATGTGCTCGGGGGGTGTGGGGGGCGTTTTCCCCCCTAAGGCTTACCTGAGCCGTCAGAGGCAGAAGACGACAGGCTTCTCCATCTAACAGCCTCTCGCTCTAATAACTGCAAGTCCCATCTCGGAGAAAGCCCACCGTGTGACTGATCAATGTCGACAGGTAGTTTCAAGGCCGCTGCTCATATTGCCCAGAACAGGGAGCAGCACATTTTCCTGAGGGCTCAGCTGTATCTGCCTGTTACATTATATAATAAACTTTATTTGTGTGCAGTTACAAAGTGCTTTACAGACAATAAACCACCGTGAATAAAGGCAGGGACTTATTGGGTAAAAACACAGATGTATGCGCTTTTCGGTGTTCGTTCAGATCTAATTTTGTGCATAACCCTCGCCGCAGCACTTTTAAAACTACAGAGGAGGCTCAATTTCCAGAAGAAAATGTATGTGAGCTCACTTCAGCTAAAATATTATGGTTATAAACAGCGGAAAGAGCTGAAAGTTCTTTAAGTATTGATTAATTGGATCATTAGAAAGGTTTGTGAATGACAAATGTCCTCTGAGAAAATTAGTTTAAAGAAAGAAAGAAAGAAAGAAAGAAAGAAAGAAAGAAAGAAAGAAAGAAAGAAAGAAAGAAAGAAAGAAAGAAGAGAAAGGAAGGACAGAAAGACGCAAAGATAAATACAGAGACAGAATGAATAACATTAACATGCTTTTATTCATAGCCAGTAGAAGCTACTGTAATTATTATTTTGACAGTATCCAGAGGATAAAATAGCCCAAAGTGTGTGTGTGTGTATGTGTGTGTGGCTGTGTGTAAGGAGTGTAAAACCTGGACACCTTTAGTCACAGAAGAAAGTCTGCTTTGCTGGATGAGCACAAATAATCTTGGTGGTAATATTCTTTTTCTGGTTTCTACTTTCCTCACTGTGAAAACAGAGGACAGACATTCCGGCTGCCAACTTCAATCCCCATCTCAACAGGCAGCGCGTCATATGGTCAGGAAAAGAAAAAAAAAACCCTACCATTGGCCAGCCACAGTTTCCATGGAAACCACACTCTCCTTTCCCTCCCGAGAAAGTGTAAACAGTGAGCGAACATGAGACGATTCATATAAATTGTTTCCTAATCTTGTTATTCCTCATTTCCATGCTGGAATGGATATTGGATTACAACAGTGGTGGGAGTGAAGGAGAGGTTTGAAGGGAAAAAGGGAGAAATTTTCATAATTTAAAATTTCATTCGAACACACACTGGTGCAATACAACGCTATTTACATTTGATTTACTGGGAATTACTCAGCATGTCATCACATACAGTATACTGGAGTTTTGTGACAATATGAGCAAAGCATAGAAAATCAACATTCTAAAGGAATAAAAAGGATTACTGAGCTACACATACCATACATTATGCAACAATGTTGTAAAACAAGTCAGTATTTGATGAAAGGTCCACATCAACAGCCAAACTACAACAAAACACAAGATATTATAACATTATCAGACTCACAAAGAATATGATAATAAAACCTTACACTAGAGATCAGCAAATAGAAGCACATCAGGCAAACCGTAATCGATTTATGTACATAAGAGTGTGCTGTCCACTCAAACTCAGTCACCAAATAATGTATCTAATTCTATTTTGAGAGTAAGTTTAGTTTGCGGTTTGACCTTCGTAGCTAGCACAGTTTGTAGCTACTACTACATAGTAGTAGTAGTATGTATGTGGTAGTACTACTGGTTTCACGGAGCTTTAGAAATTAGTTTTTGTGAATAAAGCTTGAATGATTTCATAAGTATCGAAGAGTGAGATTTTTATTGTAAACTACAAAATCAAAAATCTGCAAATAAGATTATAAAAGAGTACTTGCGTCTGCTAAAGGTGCAAATCTGTGCTAAAAATTACTTTGGGCTTAGAGTGAATCCTAATTCCAGTTTGAATCAAAGATCATGTGAAATGGATGAATGAATGGTTAGTGTGCAAGGGGACCACTGAGCTGTGGCTGCACTGGTGCACCTCTGCAGCAGGTGGCCTCTACTTTCTTGAAAATATCCATTTCTCACGATACAAAGGTGAAGGTTTCAGAATCATCCAACTCAAAGTGTGTGAGGTGAACATTTCCACACTGCCTCTCATTTTAGAACCAGGTGAAATCTTCCTTTTATCCTTTTTCTCCTCAGTCAGCCCCTTTTTTTCTGGTGTAGGCCTCCTTTGTAATGTCAAATCAATCATCTGGGTTTGTGGGAGGTTGAGGCTGAGATATGGATTCCTAACACTCCTACCTCTGTCAAGTAAGGATGACCTATATGGACCACACTAATCTCTGACTCTTTTGTTCCGCTCTCGATGACACTTTACCCACAGCCCCCACTCTTTTTTTCACACTGAAACACAAGACAGAGGGGGTTAGCCGCTTCACAGCTCTCGCATTTGCTGGTCTGCTGGATTTCAAAAGGAAGAGCTATCTGTGCGCTCCAGAAGCAAAATGTGCCCAGGTCAGAGCACTATATCATGTCCAGATATGAAAAGACTGTCAGTGGGGTAGGGGCCCATGAAATAAACACCTCTTGACCAGTGGAACCCTTTACATTCATCATGACTGCACAGTGTGCACACCAAGAAAATACATACAGTGTCAATTAGCAGAATTATGACATCATCTGGACTCACCTGGAATAAGAGGTTATGTTTTCACTTTGACCATCTGTTGGCATGATGAGGATGATGATGATGATCTCAAAAAGCTATTAATGGATTTAAATCAATTAAATGAAATTACACTTTTGCTAATGTCCCACCTGATGTTGGCACTGTAGCTACCACTTTCACATTTTGAACAGTAAATCACAGAATCAATCTTCTATGATTTACTGTTCAAAAGATTCTTTGTGTTAATACACATACATCCATATAAGCCACGCCCATTTACCTAACTAGATTTTTGTTACATTTTTGCATTTACCTTGGCAGTGGATAGAGTAGAATCCAAAGTTTGTTGGTTTGTCTCTCTGTTCTCTGGTTTTACTGTCCACAAATTGCTATAACTCTTTCATATTCCTGTCAGGCAAGTAAACAACAAATCATGTGGAGAAAATTATATGATACAACATCATAGAAAATGATGTGTCCAACTGAGTGTCTAAGCATTTAGATCTCAGTCAAACAGGATCAGACAGAATTTTCATTAATCAAGTGTTATTTTCTTTGATTCTAGTTGAGCAATCTATTTGATTTGATCTCCTTTCAAAACTCTGACGCTCATTTCTAAACAAACTGGTATCTGACAAGTTTGTTTTGACAAGCTGACTTGTTCTGCTTTTCAAAAGAATCAAAGCTATCTCGACGTCTCATTACAAGATGTTTCAAAAAGTAATGTTCCATCTACTTCCTATTCTAGTCAGCTCCAGCATAAAAACAGACTGGATACTTTACTAAGGGGATGTCATACCTTATCCTGAAAATAGTCTAATAATGTAGAGCTGAATATGCTTGATAAGATCATTTTCTTTGGATAAGAAAGAACAATATCACAATTCTTTCTTGACTTCGCTTTCCTTTTTGCAGTGTAAGCTTGCTTTGTGCTTATGCAGGTAGTGTTGTGATGCCACATACATGCTACAGTACCATTCATCATGTTTTAGTGGTGTTTGCTGCATGAAGAGGCAGAGGGTGTATTGGTGTTTCACACAACACCCAGAGTCTTACAACCCAGTGAACTAGAAAGTACATCAGCACACACACAGCACACTCACATTTCTGTTTGTTACCTGCAGCTCTGTGCTGTGGATTAGGAGAGCTATGACTAAGTTAATCCTCTGCATTACATCATGTTGTTTGTGTCGGGAGTACAGCGTCCTAGTTGATGAAGTGAATACGATCTTTAGTGTTTCTGCAGAGCAGAAAACAGTAGGGATAGTTTTTCCAATCCAATTAGCAGTTTCTCTCTAACTCCCACATCCAATTGGAACAGGCTGCTATTGTATATTAATGGCACTAAGTAATTAGTGAAGGAAGGGCAGTCCATTACAATCATCATTGTCATCATCTAATCAGGGATATTACTTGGAGAGGGAACAAGTTAACTGTTCCTCAAGGACACATATAGATCATTAATAAGATCTGGGAGGAAGGATTGTCCTCTTTGACTTCAGCGGTTCTTTCAACATGGTCCACCCAGGAATGAGGAAGTTAAATATTGGAGGCAAGTTGCTCCCTGAAGTCTTTTTAAGTTATTTTGGGTGAGATGAATGAAAAATGGCCTTGGACTTTTGACCATGCAGCCCAATTATATCTCTCATCTGCAAATTAAATAAATTCTTCCTGAAAGCAGATGAATTATGACCATAACACAGTTCTTCCCTCCTTGTCACAGGTGCATTAGGTCTGCACATTGTATGACGTTAACATCAATATTGCATGTACTATTCATACAATAGTCACATCTCAAGGAAGCCTGATAGTCCTGTTGAGTTGAGACCATAAATAAGATGTGTAAAAACATGTTTACTCTTTCACAATAACCTGATCTCAACAAGGTTTGCAATTTTTCCTTGTTACAGAAAACAGTCACAGTTTGCGGGCCGTCAGGGATGTGCTTGGTCGGTAATAAACCCCCACAGTCTTTCAGGTATTGTTTTCCTCTCCAGCTAATATATTGTCAGATACAGAAACGCTCAAATAAAAACATGCTGGGCTGAAATGAGTTTATTGTTAGCTTTCTGCTACTTTGCTTCACACAGTGGGTGTTTGTTTACACTGCAGCCTCCAGGAATATGAGAGAAAGAACCCAAGCTGGGGAATTAGGTGAGTGTCCAGTCAGCCACCAGTTAGGAAGTGGCATCACAATAATACCACTTTTCAGAACTTTCGTTTTATATTGTGAAAATAACAATGAAAATAAGGTACAAATTACTCACATGATCATAACATCAATAACATATGTATGTACATATACATAGTATGGAATTACTTTGGATTCTGGCCTTGGTGTGGCCAGAGATCAGCAATCATTCCAGTGGTGAAAACGGTTGCTGGTTCGTATTGGTGGAGGACTTTTGGCAGGGTTCTACCGCTGCATGTTCCATGTCTGGGCAGAGCTGTATGCAAGCGGGAAACTGACGACATTCACCAGGGACACTCAACATACTTCAGTTAATCCGCTGTTGTAAATCCAAATCAAGTTGTGATTTGCAAACCGCAAATTGATCAGAAATCCCCAGCTGAAGTCTTATGTCTCTGGGCTCTGGGTGTTTCTATATTTAGCAAATTACCAAGAGCTTTCAAAACATGGAAGTGAATTTAAAGTTGATGTTAATGTCTAAGTTGCTCTCCTATAGGATGTACGACTCATGAGGTGCTCCAAGTTAAAACATCCTCTTCAGTTTATTTAAGGGCTCCTTCATGTGGTGAAACCATTAAATCACTGAGCAGATCAACAGGAACTACTAGGACCACTAAAATGCACAAGCTTACCCTCGCAATCCCCCTTACTTCAGTGTGTTTATATATATTTCTGCCTTGCTTCGTCCCTCTCACAGTTAAATCCCACAGCTCCGCTCATTGATTTAGGGTTATTACCTTTGTGGCAACTGGTCTGCACAGTGAAAAGGGCCTGGGATTAATGAGGCCAGTGATAAGAGTGAAACAGAAACCTGCCTCTCAGTACTTAATAGCTCCTGAGACGGGACGCCTTCCACGGTTTGGTTTGCATAGCCCTTGGGATTTCATTACACAAAGACAAATGGATGAGCCGGGCACAGCTTAATTTTAGGAATGGGTGAGGGAGGTGGCGTGGGTTGTTGGGGGGGGACCGCAATTAGCCTAATCAGTGGGAGCTGGTCTCAAGTGGTGTGGAATCATGCTATGAGGCAAGCGAGTGCTCACAACAAAGGAAATGTTGCGTATGCCACTAAACTGAAACTGCAAAGATATCAGAGGAGGAAAGTACATTTTCAGAGCTGGGTGAGAAAGAGAGAGAGAGAGAGAGAGGGAGAGAGACTTTCTCCTTATTTTCTCAGCCACAGGTGATTTTTAGCACGAGGAGAAAAAAGAAAACCCCAGATGAGAGCTGGAGGCGTGCCAGTGTGACCAGTGGAGCTGAAAATCCTACCGGTCACGGCTAAATCTTTACCAGTATGTGGCTGATGGTTATTTCCCATCCTTCATTCACACAAAGGCTCCCACAGGAAGGTTTAGCTCAGCAAAAATTAATCACAAATATCCATAGAAAGAAGAAACCATTCTGTGATCTTATACAGTTTTTGTTTTAACGTAGTTGCAGAAAATGAGAAAATGCAAATTGTAATCTTATTTAGCCATGCCAGACAAATCAAAACCTTTAATGAAAACTCTCACGCTGCTGGTTCATTCCCTGGAGGAGGCTGTGTAGTGCTGCCATGAGAGAACGCAGATTGAGGGAGGAAGACGGCATCTCTCTTGACCTCTGACCTTTGTTAATGACCACTGCAAAAGCCAACCTGACAGGGACCTGCTGTCTGGCAAAGGTGAAAGGAAGCTCATCATTTCTGTCATGGTTAGGCTTCTTGCAGACGGTGATGGTCGTTGGAGGCGATTGTAGGAATGTTGCTTGTCGCAACTCCACACAAATAAGCTACAAACAGACACACACCCTCTTCCTATTCTTGTTGATCCTCCCGTAACATCCTCCTGGCAGCAGAAAGCCTAGCATGCTTATTGTTGAAGGGTTTCTTGCCTTATCCCTGAAATTAATGCACACACATTTGCAAAATTGCTGCCATGCACAAGATGAATTCATTTGACACACTGGTGGAGCTCGTTCTCTAGATTGATGGATGCAATAATTACAAAAGTTGTGCGGGGGCAGTGGCGTTACGTTTCATCACATCAGCAGCATGGCAACAACAACAAGCAGGAAAACGTCCCTTGAGAAGACTCTACTGGAGTACAGTGGGATTTGATGACCATCTCCATCATCTCCAAATGCTGATTTCAGGTTGTGTTCAGGTGCCGATTAGGCATGTTTAATGTTTTGGCATATTGGCACATCTCCCCTTGGTGGATATAGCAATCAATCCTCCTCATTGCCATGATGTATCCAGGCAGCTATGTGAGTAACGCAGCTAATCTCTCCTCTCTCCTCTCCTGGTACTCTCAGCATGTGTTGATTTTAGCAATTGAATAGAGAAAATTAGTTTTTTATGTGTTTTCCCCTACCGTTCTTTGATCAAACTTAATATCAAATGGAAATTCTGCATTGTGGACGAGGGATGAAAGCCTCTCTGTCATTGTTGCTGAGACGCATTGTGTTGTAATATGTTTGAGCTCAGCCTTTGAAGTCATAAGTCTGCTAATGCTTCCTGTTGGACCAGGCAGGACTTCAAGCAGTTGTTTTAATTGCTCCCTGAGAAAGAGGTGAGTGGTTAAAGCCTAACAGACTCCATGTAAAGGGATTACAGTAATCTGAATACAACATATTCACTCAGACACTGTAAGATTTTTTATATCTGCTGCTTGGCTCTTATGTCCTCTTCAGCATATGTTGAGATCTTTGGACTGTGGAAACATAATATATTACTAAAGGCAAGTGGATTATGTTGAATTAATTTAAATGTATCTGAATCTCACTTGAATAGAATAATTTTACAATGAAAACATTATGTGTGACTGGTGGAAAGGTAAAGGGGTGAACAAACTTTGGAAAGAAAGAAAGAAAGAAAGAAAGAAAGAAAGAAAGAAAGAAAGAAAGAAAGAAAGAAAGACAGAACCAACAAAAGAAAGAAAGAAAGAAAGAAAGAAAGAAAGAAAGAAAGAAAGAAAGAAAGAAAGAAAGAAATTTGAAAAGCCACTGTCAATGGAGTAAAGCACAATCTTTCTTTCTCAAATGTATATAGGAAACAAACACTCACTCAATGTTCCAGTAAATATTAAGTTATACATACATACTTACTTTAAATGGGGGGTTGTTAGTTTCTACCCCTATAAACGGCCATCATGCACTTTCAACAGCACTCAAAGTACCCTTAAGCAAGGCATGTTGTCCTCAGTTTATGATTTTCATTAACAAATGTAATTGCACTTTTGCCGTTGAGCTCACAGGCATGAATTCAAATGAAAAAAGCCTACAGGAATATATAAATACAGTATATATATATATATGTTATAGCACACCATCAACACAACACTCTCCTGCATACAAACAGGTCAAGACAGAGCCGACTGTGCTGTTATTTGTGTGCCTGCATGCAGATACAATTTGTATACTATTGGTATTTAAAACACATCGATATCACAATCAAAACATCAGCAGTGGTAAAGGATTCCACCGTAAAAGCTTTTATGGAAATACTTACAATGGCAAGCATAAAATCAATAAGGGCACACACATCCACTCACCACAGGGAGTCATTAGGACCGTCTCAATTGAATTCCCTCACATACATCAAGCGTGCTGAAACACAATGGACTCTAAATCCTGTTTTTCAATGGCTGACTTGACGTGGGTTGGCTTATTGCCACTGGGCTGACATGAATCTACTTTAACAATAAAGCTAAGAGGAGATCAAATGCAGTCCTCTCCTAATTATTTGTTATCCGCCTAGGTTAATGACCTGTGTAACATGACATTACAGCCTTGAATAGTGACGACAAGGTGCTCTCTTCATATCGTTTTTCACCCAGACAAAAGCCCAGACACCTGAGAACTGCAATAGAGCAGATTACAAGATGAATTAGTCCACCAATATGTCAGAACTTGGAAAATAGCAGAAAAGGCAAATATAAAAATTGCTTATACTATATACGTTAAGATGATGAGGGTCATTGGATTATTTTGTTATAGTTTTAATAAAATAATAAGAAATGACTTGCACTATTTAGTTCGAACATAGAGTGGGATCTTTTCACAAGTAACCTAGACTGCAAATTTATTGTTTATTCTGTATAAACTTTAAAGTATGATGATAAAGAACTTTGTCTAATGCAAACATTAGATTTTCGTATACAGGTCATTTGGAGCACAACTCAGCAGATGAAAACAATTGTGTAATGATTAAAGGCTTTTTGCTGTAGAGGCCAGAGTCAGACCACATGACCCTTATGACATAAAAGGAGTTTCTTGCTGTTGAGTAATTTGACCAATAACCTTAATAGGATGTGGAAAATTATTGCAGCCCTGTCTTGAAAAACATTGGTGGTGAACAATTTGTGGTGAACATTGATAAAGAACATACAATACAACAAGATTCAAGACAATATACAGAAAGTCATTGTTGAAAAAAATATTGCAGATACTTCATGGAAATTCAGTATTTTGTATGTGCTTGTCCACCGTCTCTTTCTGAATGACAAATAGCACAACGTGCAGAAAACGCCAGAACGGACAGTTGCATCTTGTTAGTGCCGCTCAAAACATGTGAAGTTCCCCACTGTGCCAGATATTAATTGGATAATCAATCTCTCCTAAATCGTCGTAGTCCGAGGCCTTGGTGGAGTGCTTCATCACTGCCACCGTGTCAGCAGCTCCCCTGTCCTCATTTCCTCCCTCTGGTAAGCTGCAAAGTTCAGAGAGTTACGGCGGAGGATTTATCAGTGTGAATCTCCCAGGCAGGCTCTGGAAATGGGCGGGAAAGAACAGTAAAGGCTACAGAGACGGACAGATACAAATGGGCAGCAGCAGCTTTCCAGGTGATTTATATTTCCTTACAGGATAGTTCACAGGGGGAATGCACTTCGTCCGATATCTGCTACCTTTGACCCCTCCAAGCCAAGCTTTTACAAGTTATCTCGTCAGAAACCCTGGGAGACTTTAATCCTGCCTTCTTCAGCTTTAGCTCTGCTGGCAGATGTTTATTGAAGGGGCACGTTTCCCCCGCCGACTTAGCTCCCCTGATGGAATTCAGGTGGCAGGAGCTAACAGCACATGGAAAGCCCATTAGAGACTGCATTAGAAATGACCTTTTAAGCCTTGTGTCTATGTTATATTTCATCATCTTGGACGTTACCTGCAAGTTCGCATTAGACTCGGTTTCAGCCAGAATGAATTAGAATATGTGTTGATGTCTGAATTTCTGTCAATTTAGATGAGAGGTCTGGTTGCTGTCAAAACTCCAAAGCAGACACCCACTACATTATGTTTGAGACGGTGCAAGAAAGACGCTGAGTTCTGAAGTCGTTTGTTTTACACTTGTGGAGCCTAAAGGGATTTAGTATTGGCAGGAGGAGTCACGCTTTGAGGAAAAATCCTGTTTTCAAATGTTCCAGCCGTATGTTTCTTATCCAAGGAAAATAGATAACAACAAGTCTGAGAAGTGGATTCAAGCTGTCATATTAATATCCCAAACATTTCTTCTGAGAAAACAAGATGGATTTGAGCTTTACCACACTGCCAATTTAACCCAACCTTCACCTCGTCAGGGATACTTTTAAGGTTTTACAGGAAAACAGAATATAATGCTTGTTCAACATTTTTTGCTGTTATGTCTTATTTCTTAAAAAACTGACAGCGTCTCCTCAACATATCCAGTGACTTTGCAAGCTCTGATAATGTTTTTGTAAAGTTAAAAACAAACCCTGATTTGTCGATTGACGTCCACAAATGATTCTAAATAACAAACGCTTAGACAAAGGATCTGTGTAGAATTGTGAGGAAGGAGCGGCTCTGTTTCATCACAAATCAGATTATGAGTGCCTGCACTTTCTTTTTTTGGAATTTTCTACTGAGACTCATTTGCATTTGCAGGCCCTACATAAATGTCAAACTGCTCTCTCTGGCTCATTAATAATAAAACGGAGCATCTACATCCCAAAGCTTGTGTGGCATTTTTGGCAATTAACAGACTGACTGTTGTAATTTCAAATGCTGCCCTTAGGGGTCCAATATGCATATGATAAATATTTAAATGAAAGTGCCGTCAACAATCAGCTTGGGAAAGGCAGATTTAGGCGGCAGCTATTTAGCCAGTGTCAGTCACTGCGAATCTTTAACTGGAAACCTGCTTACCCTGTGGCTAAGCAAGATTCATAAATGTGTAGATACTCAGATCAGCATATTCTAGTGCAGCATAATCACTGCAGGATAACCATGCTGTCATTTAATTGCAGTCTTTCCTGGAAAAATGTGGCTACACTTTATTAGAAATGTATCCAGGGAGAAAATGTGTCACCTTTATGAATGTGACAACCACCAGACTTAAGATAATGGCCTTTGTTTAAAGTTGGAATCCTTCATTATATCATGATTGAATCCTGTATGTGCTGTCAGAACTATTTCATTCAGTTGCATACACATGATCAGCCAGATGAATCAATTGTTAATTGCAGTTTGTTTTGTCTGTTCAGGTGGACCCAAGTGGCTAAAGATATAAAATATTTAAGTAAAGTTTCCATTCACCTCTGTTGTTCACAATTTGAAGTTTCAAATTCAAACATGGGCTAAAGCAAAACTCAGATGGAGACAGACTTTGCAAATAAGATGCAAATGATGTCGTTTCTGTGTTTAGAGAGGTATCAACACATTTTGGAATTTCGGAAACTGAGTTTTTCTCAAAATTAATCAAAGAAAATGTCAAATGCCAATTGTACAGGAAACATTGTGAATGGTAATTTATCTCTCTCTCATCGCTTCTGGTTCATGGCCTCCAGATAAAATGGTATAATAGATAGTGATGGAGCACAGTTAAAAAGAGGGCACATAACAAACAGTAAGGAGGCATAAGGTCCTAAAACATAGAAGGAAGGAGAACAGGAAAAGTAGTTAAAAAGTCATCATGCAGACAACACACTCCTGTTTACACACCCACCTGCTCTGTGATGTGTCATACCAAAGATCACCAACGAGACAAATGAGGCAAACAAAGTTATTCTACAACATCCTGCTGCTTTGTTTTTCAGAAAAGTTGAGAATATATTATATTAACAAGAAAATGTGGCTTTGCAGCTCTAAGTAAACCCCATAAGCTGCTATCAAAGTGCTCAAACAGCAGTGTGTAAGTGTGTTTATCCCTCCCTTCCAGCTGAGCTTTTCAGACTGCTGAAGTAACAATATTACATCCTGTCTGGTTGAACAACATTAGAATTTAAAACACTGACGGTGTGTTTTGTCTGACTTTCAACATACTGCAATAGCAACATAATGTCTCTGGTAGCAATCAATCCCATTTTCCTGTATTCTTGTATTAGATTATTTACCTATCATTCCATATCTAAGATGTCACACCTTAACACAACATAAATAGCGTCTGCATTATGTATGTGAGGGCTGCATGATATGTATGAAGGTGTTGTTTCCCCTGCTCCTCCTTATCGAGGCATTATTACCAGACAATGAACAAAGACCCTGCACAGACATAAAAGCCTGTACATAATGTGGTTCCATGCGATCTCATGAAGCATCCCTATTGGCTCCACTAGTATACCGTACAAAGTGTTACAGTGTGTGTGGATATTACACCTCAGACCTCTAATGTTTTGAGACGGGCCAATCAAAGCATCTGATCTAGAGTTCCAAGCCAATGTTAACATTCAGAACCTGTCACATTCTCTGACAACAAACATGGCGACCATGGCAAGGAGGAGATTTGTTAGTGCATCTAAGGACGGCATTCAAGTCGCACTCGCTGCGTGACAGGGGCTCTGTTTTTCCTTAGTATCCTCCCAAGGACACATTGATCTTTATTTGTACCTTACAAATAGGCTCTAACCATGAAAGATTACATTAAGGTGTATCTATATGAATGTTTATCACACCATTCTAGATATAACTTGGATATTAGGGCTCCACCAATACACGAACCCTCACAATGACGGCTCACACTCGTACTGTTCTCACCGTGGTGTGGAAAGGCACACCGAGCGTTTGCTTGAGACAGACGTCATTTTGCATACAGTGGGTTGTGTAATATGACTGACAGTTCCTTCCTTCACTAAGACATTAACATGGACAAGTTCCAACACCTGATTGGACAAGCGCTACTCACACGTCTCCGCTTCCAGTTTTCAATTTGAAATAACATGGCAGCTGTCCTGGAAATGTCAAATTCCTCCTCAACTTTCCACTCAAATCATTTTCTGAATAAACTTTGTGAGAGAAATATGCCATGAAGTCAAAGATGTGCCATTTTACATCCATAACACCTGGCTTAAATATTACTTGACAAGGGTTGGAGGTTTTGAAAGGTGGCAAATAATGCTCCCAACTGAAAGTTCACTTTTTGCCACGATATGTTTTTGTTTCTGTTCTGGCACCGGTCACAGGAAGTGGTCTGGTCTGCAGAATGAACACTTTCAAAATAAAGTTGGTTGTAGCCAATTTGAATTTAACATTTTAGACTGGACTGCATTCTGATATCTTACCATCTTGAATATCCAAGGTAAGATAAATGTAGGAGCAGTTTGTGTAATTGTTCGATGTAACTATGCCGAGATTATCTTTTACGTAAACATTGCATGCATACACATGATGGCCGCCCCATGTATCTGGTGTTTGTTTAAATCAACAGTGAGAGTAACAATACAAGCTGGTTAATGGTTTCATGGTCCATTCCTTTTGTGTCTGGTGCCACTGTTTGGTTTGCCTTTGTAACAAGGATAAGAATTCTCCTCAATCATTGCTATTGTTTACATTGTTGAGCAAAATTTATACATGTGGTGTTCCAGTGCTGACCATGACTGATTTATGTTTTGCACTTCAGGTTGCCCTCTACGGAATGTAGTATTTCCTCCTTCAGCTTAACATAAATCAAGTGGTTACGTGAGTGGGACCACTAGCAACTTTGTGAGTGAATACAGAGTGTGTAACAGTGGTTTCAAATCGACCACGTTCACACTGTTAATAAATTCTCCCCGGCTGTTTTTACTTGTTATCCAACCAAAATGTTGGACTGTCGCTGAAGAACAGGAGCTTCTGGTTACTCTTATGTTTGTCATCTATCCTCACGGCTTCATTCATTCACTAGCTTGAGTCTGTATTGCACCGAGTCAGTTTGTGAGTAAGTAGTATGGCGTAAAGTAAGTTTCTGTTTATTTTTTCATATTGTTCAGTGTTTCGCTCTGAGGCGTGTCAGCATGTCAGGAATAGGTATAATCTTTGTCTCACGCACAGCAGGCTTACTTTCTGACATATCAGTCTGACAAATGAAGATAATCTGCTGCAAAAGATTAATAAAGGAAAAGCATTGAAGGTGTTTGCTGAATCATTAGGATACACACACAAAGCAGGGTTTGTTTACAAGGAAACTCTACAGTGTATGTATTACAAATGAGCATTCCATACATATAACAGTTATTCTACTCTGCTTGCTTGTTGTTCATTTGATCCATATCACTGAAAATAAACATTACCAGAATGCAGATTTCCCAAATGTGACTCCGTGTAGGTTTACACAGAGTCATTGTAAATGATCAGTCTACCTGCCTGTCAACAAACAGAGATGATAACTCGTTTCTTTGCTGAGATGGAGCAAAGTGTGAGTGTAGCTTGTTATCTGGCAGCAGGATGACATCAAAATGTGGACGAAGTATGTCCAGCGTGTCTGTGAACAGATGCCTGTTGAAAAATACATGAGTATTTAGGTAGAAGGAAGATGCCGGCTCATGCTCCCCGGGGCTGCTGTTGTGTAGATATGATCCATGTTTCCTTCACCATCAGTGCAACTCTCATTGTTTACCATGTGAGCAAGACACAAAGCGCAGTATGAGGCAGTGTACGCATTGAAAGGATGGGCAAGGAAGTCAGCACCAACTGTGCAATGAATGCCATTATCTATAGCCTGCATATTGAGAGGCACCAAGGGCATCAACAAGAGCGTGTTGTGTGTTTTGCCATGCTGTGAGCTGCCTTTCAACACATTTCCAAGGGCAGCTTTGGAAATGCACTATAGGGGCCCAGAGATAGAAAACAATATTCTCAATAGGCCATTGGCTAATGTTCTTTTCTCAGTAGAGGTAGAGAGAGAGGGAGAGAGAGAGAGAGAGACTGAAACCACCATGACCTTTAAAATTCACAGAGGAGAGCTGCTCCCCTCGGGGCTCTCAAGAGTGCTACAGCCCCAGGGCAATATCGTGCAATTCCAGTGTAGTTTAACCGTGTCAAGGGAGACCTTGAGTGCGTCATTTCTGGGATTGCTCCGACAGAACTTGAGCACAATGGTGTTTTCTGTCACGAGTGTATAAAATGTTCAGGTGTTTGTCTGGATAAGTCAGATGTCTGGATGAGAGAAAAATGTTATGTGAAGTTCCACATCTTGTATGAATTTGAACAGGCCTAAACTTGAATCTATTTGAGTAGTTTTAAGGTCAGACAGCTTTGTGTGGGACTTGCAAGAAATCTTATTAACAACAATTTCCCTCACAGTGCAAAAGAGAACAGTTGTAAAATTGCGGTGTTTCAATTTTTCACAGGTGATAATGAAACAGAACACATCCACACGCTCCATCCAGACACGGCTGAACTCGCCAGAATAGGATTTCTTGCTCTAAACCACATTTCCTGGTGTTAGCAATAACATCATACATAATGAAAACAAATGTGGAAACACTACATTTATGTGTGTGCACGTCTCTGCACACAGACTCGCACGTGTGTGAATTGAATACGAATATTAACGCTCACTCTATAATCAAGGCGCCCCTCGCTCCCTTGGATACCACATTCATCAATCCATAGTTAATATTATCCTCCAGGTCTCTGCTGCCTTTTCTTGTTTTTTTTCTAACATACAATTAGCATGACCCTGAAAAGAAGAAGAATCCTCTGCATGTGATGCCGTTCAGTTCCTGCCTTTCTTGAATGCCATTTCCACCCATGAAGGAGGTGACACAATAAACGGAGCTCAGGTATTTATTTGTTCGCCTCCTGAAGGGGGAGGGGGGGTGCAGGAGTGTATGAGACGAGCCATATATATATATATTTATATATATATGTGTGTGTCTGTGTGTAGGGCTGGGTTGGGGAGTCGAGCAGAATCCCCACGGGAGTGTAGCGCAAATCCAAGGGAACAAAAACGCATCCATATTTGGCAGGGCTTTTGTCTCCCCTGACAGCTGAGTGTACTGAGGGGGGCCCACAATAATGAATTGGATTAAATGTGAAAGTAAGAAAGCAATAGCTGCTCAAAGGCCAGGGGGGTGCTGGTGGTGGTTGGGTGGGGGGGAGGGAGGAAGGTATGCTAATGTCTGTACAGTTTCAACACCGAGGCGGATGAAAGAGGCATTAAAAAGCGTTGGCTTACCCGATGAGATTAGAGATCAAATATATTTTCCTCTTTTTATGCTTATTAAAGGAGCTTTCTGAAAAGTGATTGCCTCCTAAATATTGTCAGTGCTCCCTTGCTGTCTCTTACACAAGAGTGTGTGTCAGAAAAGCCGGAGAAATTCCCTCCCTAATGAGAAAAGATGAACGTGGCACGCAGTAAATCATAAAGGTATTGTGTGTGTATATATGAAGGGTGTAAATCAGCAGTCACACACACACACACACACCCACACCCACACACACTGCTCTAAGCTGATTAAAGCCCCTGATACAAACAGCAGCCTACCATACATGGCTAATTTCAACAGCCATCTTGCTTATTCTATATTCCATTACACTGCACTCTTTCTACATGACCTTAAACCTTCCTTTTATTGCCGCACTTTAATGTATAAATCTCACGCGGAGGGAACAGCAGTCACTTTGATTTGCATTTTATTGAGCTTTAGATTGCACTGAGATAATGATGAGATGTGGGGGCAGTGTTAATGCTCTTAATGTTGACCACCACAGTGCGACTCCCCTTTTCTCCTCTCCGTGTTGCTCCTATTGGTTGTGTAATTACTTTCAGATATCTATAGCTCAGTAAAGGACAAGGCAGGGTGACCTCGCTGTGAGCCACTGACAAGGAAAGAATGAAGTATAGGAATGAAACCAATTTCCTTGCAAAACATATTAATGCCTGTGACACACTGGATGATATCCATGCAGTGCTATAAATATAGAAAAATGGTTGTTAAATCATTACATATTCTATTCATTGATGTTATTTAAGTGCTCTCATAGCTACAATAGCCACAAAGCTACGGGGGCGACAGTAGCTCAGTCCATAGGGATTCAGCTTGGGAACCGGAGGGTCGCCACTTCGAGTCCCGTATTGACCAAGTAAGCAGACTGGTAGCTGGTGAGTTGCCAGTTTGCCTCCAGAGCACTGCATAGGTGCACGTGAGCAAGGCACAGATTATACGGCTTCATGGACGCCGTATAATGGCTGCCCTGCCCTTCATTTGCATGCGATTTGCCTTGAATTGCATGCAAAATGACAAGTAATAAGTATCTTATCTCTACAATATACTGTTTATTTAGAATATAAAAGTTGACATGAATTGCAGTTTCCCAAGTTTCAATTAGGGGTCTATTTTGAAACTTTTACCTTGTTTTAACAACCTGATCCACTTCTACACTCCCTTGTTACAGTACTACTATGGACACTGAGTGAAAACTGGCAATTTTTAGGGCACCCTGCCAGGAAGCCCTTTCATTTATGATGGTCCTGCTGCATCAGGCCCGAGCCGGCAACACTCTCTGAATGTAAAACATGGATGAGGTGGTGTGTGTCAAGCCATGTGTGTGAGGTTGGTCATTTTAATGCCTTGACATGATGACCTCATCATGTTACGGAAGTCAAGGATCAATCAAAAGCGCCACTCTCAGCACAGTTGGGGACCTATGGGTTTGTTTGAGTGGATGTATTCCTATCGGTGTCGATCTAAACCTTTTTCAACACACACTCACGTTACTATATAAATGAAGGAACTGAGAAAGAGCAGAATAGGCCACCGCTTAATGAAGAATAACACTTTAAAAGTACATCATTAGCATCTTGTTTCAGAGCACATTTTACATCTAAATGCTATAATCATGCAGTCTGTGTTTATCATCATAAGGTGGATTTATCTGCCTCATTATAAGCCCATTCACTACTCTGCAGAAGGGCTGCTTATGTATACCAATACGTTTTACACAATAAAACGTTTTTTAAACTAAAAGATGAAACTCCACAGCATTTATATGCTTGACTGGTGTAGTACATAAGATGTGGAAACAGATCCTCCAGCACCTTCCTCTGTTTGTTCCACTGCTATCGCTGCAACTCAGCAGCTGTCAGTATGATGATTTAAGACGTGTCCCATATCTGTAGTGTGAATGCTTGTTTTTACATGTCGTCCCCCATTGGACAGAAGAGACACATTCTTTATTCAATCCCGGAGTTAGTGGCAGTCTTTTCTGTCATTTATCAGAGTGAGCTGTTTTGCTTGACAGTATGCAAATGAGAAACACAATTTAGCCAGCAGATAGCAAATCTTTTCAGAGTTACAGGCTGTTAATATTGGTACAAAGACGCCACTCCCTGACTCAAAGTCCTTTAACTAAATAATAACTTGTATTGCTATGGAACTTGAGTTTGAGATGCTTTTTTTCAGACAGTCAGGGAAGGTTGAGTTAAGGTGGCGTAACTGGTGTGCTAACGACATTGACTGCAAACTGTGATAATATTTATCTCCAATTTATACCAGCTCTTTGGTGGGCGAGTCCCATTTTCCAGATTGTTTGTGCAGATGGGCAAGGACAAATAATATAAAGAACCAATACAATAATATAAAACATCACGTCAAGGCAATTAAATCTTTCAGTTGTTTTTCTGTATCTATTGGGAAATCATCAAATGTCCCAGCAGGTAGTGACAGGAACACATGGGCGTGGGGGTGAAATGTGAGTCTTGTTTTCAGGAGATTTGCTGAAGGAAACACTCTTCTCTTTGTGTGTGTATCCTGAGATTGACAAGATGCACAGCAGAACTCATATAAAAACACCCAGCTCCCCCATAATCACCGAACCGCGAAACAATCACGCTGATCAAAGTAAATTACAGCTTTATGTTTGCTGTGAGGCCTCATTTTGATCTATGGAAATGACTTTTATGAGAATAACAGATAATAGATTCCTCTGAATGGAGCCACTCTGTGAGCAACATCAATGACTGGCATCAGCAAACCAAACTGCTCATATCCTTTATTGCGATCCATCACATGATACATCAGTCATGTGTCGGGGAATTTCAAATGCGTGATTTCATTACTGAGTGGAGTGAGATGTCATCCTGCAAAATCCTCTCTTAAATCTCCTCTGACACCACACTGTGATTGAAAGGCGTCTCTTAACCTAAAACTGTTTCTTTCAATGTTGCCTCATTACTAATTTAACCTTTTTAATACTTTTTATTTATCTATATTGCACTTCACTTTGCACCGTTTACTTATGTGTCATTCTCACTTATTTTTAAGGCTTTTTCTAAAATAAAAGGTGTATGAATTATTGTCTTTAATCTCTAACTCGATTGGCTCCTATTGTTGCTTACTTATTTTGAATTCATTCTGTAACGTACTTTGTAATGTAAGCTCTGATAAGTGGTTTTTAAATACATTATTGTGTATAAATTAAAAATATCATCATCATCATAATTATGTTGTTTACTTCAGTGTTTGTTGGAGACTTTGACTGCAGAATCCACCACAGTTTTGTTTTCAGATATCAAGAAACAGGTAGAAAATCAGCAGGTTTGTCAAGATCCACAACAGTTTCTAGACCTGTTTCTAATCAGAGTGACCTAAGACCAATCACCTATAATCGAATGTTTATGATGCAGCCCTTGAATCATCACTATGACTGCATTAGAAAAAGAAAATATGGTTGAACCATCTTAAAACTAGTGGCAATACTGTCAGTACAAGTGCATATTTACAACAAACACATGTACACAAAGTCCTACGTAGACCTTCTCGTTTTCTGAATAAAACCCTGAAACCAAACAAATGATAGTCCCCTTTGTCTGAAAGTGGCTCTTCAATGGATCAATGTCAGACGAGGCTCCTCATTCACACCAATGTTAGCTCTCTGTAGCTGCATCGCTGCCAATTACCCAGCGTGAGTGATGGGCGTGGTGGGTTTGGGCATAAGACGGGGTCACCGGTGCTGGGTCTCAATTAACCACACAGCTACATATGGGACCTGCCATGGCCCTTATCTCGTATTTATAGAATAACACAGAGACAAACACGGAGCGCTGTCGAGAGGCGAGACCCCTGAGGTCAGCTGTTGTTTCTGTTATAGTTGCAGCTGCTTCCAAGAGACTGAGAGAGAAAAAAGAAAAGTTGACAGAAAAGTTGACTAGGGAAATGTTAGGAAGGAATGTCTTCTGTTTGCTGTGGCTGAAGCTGTTGTACAGAATGTTTGCTTGTTGGACTTTTTTTAAATTTAGACTGCAGCAACACCTTCACTTGTGTTTTTGGCCTTCATCCAAGCGGGGAAAGTTAACTTTGCTGTTCATCCATTTCCTGCACTGATCAGATTGAGCCTTTCCCAGCAAGCACTAAGCAAGAGATTAGGTACAAATCTATAGCTTCATTCAGGGTTGGAACCTTTAATGTGCCCACCTTCATCAGGCTCTGATACAACTGATCCAAAGCTCAACACCAATTTCAAACACAGTCTGGTGTTTGGTTATTGATCCAATCTGCTGCATTTTTTTTGCTCAGATTAAAGATGTTGACATGTTAGACTCCATCTTCTTTGTTATCTCCATTCAAGTTCAGGATTATTTGGCCTAGTATGTAACTAAAGCCAGCAACAACTCATTCAATAATTTACACAACAGCAAACAACCACAGCAACAAAAATACCTTAGTGGCTTTCTTAAGATAATTTTACATTTCACCAAAAGAGAATTCTGTCAATGTGTCTTTTTCTCCATTTGAAAAACATTTACAGCATCTACATCAGACAGGTATTTTAGTATTATTTGCGTTCCCTTTTTTTGGCGTTCTCTTCCATGAAGTCACTACTACCGCTTCTTCAGAACTAATCTGTGAATAACATGGCAGTGTCTCATCCAGCATTGCCAGATTTCCTAGTATATTTTCAACACTCCCATCACAAGCTGAATCTCCTCACTCACCCATGAGGTTGTGGTTGAGCAGACCACAGAGTCAGCACAGGAAGCTTTGTAAGCTGTCTCTATCCGAGCAGCAGTGCTTTTGGTTCCTCCCAGTGGAAAAGCGGTAGAAATCATCTTTTTATCTGACTATAATGAACATATAAGCTTTTTTATTGTTTACATTTGCGGTCAGACTGACGTGACCTGCAGCAGGAACAGTATGAGATGCTGAGCCACACAGTGACATGCAATCTTTTTTGCAATAAACAACAGATGCCAACTCCTAATATCACAACAAAAGATGGCAGCTTTTCCTCTGAATAATCTCTCTCCTGCACACCGACCACAATATAATGAGCTCCGACAGATTAAAAATTGCTAATAGCCATGGCATTTTTGTCTTGCTTCATTATGGAGATTTAATACAGACAGAGAAGCTTCCAAATCACATTTTATGACAAGAGAAATGCAATCAAAGCTTGCATTAAGAGGTTCGTTAGGTGACTCTCAAGGCTTTGTGCGATTTGATTTGCAACTTAAACCTGAAATCTAACAGTGCAAAACACACGGCGTGCATGCAGATTGGTCTAATTATCGTAGCTTCTGTCTTGCCGAATGTCCACATTTTATAATGGTGTCTGCAGTTGACAAGAATAGCTACATAACATATGATAATGTGTTGCAATGTGAATAATACGAAAAACAAGGTCGAGACCTATATTCTGCATGTGACGGGGAGGGTGTGGCATGATTCTAAATGCTGTGTGAATACTAAAAGAGCCAGAGCACAATAACCTCCTGATTGGGTTCATATAGTTGCCTTTTTTTACCCTGTAACATACTCTTACAATGCCTTTCAAGAGCTATACAAAGGAGAATACACAAGGGGTCCTTGAATACTTACAGGGCCCAAGCAGGGAAATCGTTACTGCTCCAGCCACAGCTTGTTATGTTCAAAGGTCAGTTTGTATCTCAGGAAAGATATATTTTTTAACATTTGTGGCAGAAAGGTTAAGCTTACAAAAGAAACCGTGACCTGTGTTGGGAATTTTTAGTTTTTTTTAAATGCAAGCGTTTCATCAGGTTGAATTAAAAAATGGCACTTCACTAATTATTGAATCATAGGGTCAATTATTTTCTTTGGATTTCGATTCAGTTGATAGAAGTCATTCAAGGTTGTCTGATGTTCAAATGTGCTCAATGCATCTTTGTCATTACTAATAGAAATTAGTTTTTTTGTTCCGTTGTTACAAAAGATCTTTATACTTGCCACACAGTGATCGTGATGCTCTTGCCTCCTGGAAACACAAGTAACAAACGATGCTTGTCAATGCTCAACATGCTTGGTAACGTTACATCTAAAAGGTTTTGTTCTGATTTTTTTGCAGTAGTTTTGCAAGAGAGACACATTTTAAACCGCTATGTTGTGTTAAAAAGGATTCAATAGGTGCTTTCTTCAAGGTTATAAAAACTAAAACTAATAGCATGATTGAAAACGCTGCAAGGTCCTGAAAACGCAATGCTGTTTCATTTATTATCTCTGGGGTTAGTGAATAAAGAGGTTTTTATGAGTATTAAATAAACTGAATTCATGGCTGGTTGCCTTATTTCATCCATTTTCACTGTGGTTCTGCTGTGGTTCATATACACTACAGTTTGTGTTGCCGTGGGGTGATATAACCATAGAAATGGGAGGGTGGCAGGTCAGTTGATTGATATCCTGCGTGGTCCTTTCCAAGGGGAATAAGTAAAGGTCCACTCCGCCCTGCTAGTGTTATCTGATCTTTAAAAAAGTCTCAAGGTTTCTGTTTGATCTCACATACTCCTGCTTTCTCATTTTTCAAGACCAATTTTTAAGCAGCTACACCTGGCATTATACAACAGGAGATGAGCTAATGCTGGTCTAACATGTTGGCCCATGATGTCTCTCAGACTGAGGTCAAAGGTCTATTCCTGAGGATGTACACAACCAATGCTACAAATGAACAAAGGTACAAAAGGCAGCCATTATCTTAATGACAAGTATAAACCTGCCCCGCTGACAAAATCTGAGCTCATGCAACTATAAACTGATGTATTCCAAACCTGAAATGCTTTATTCACATCCAAGCATCCAAGCAAGTCCCATTAGTTTTATTCTTCGGAGAACAAAAAATGTGGTGCGTGTTGAATATATATAAAGTTTCTAAAGGAATGACTTCACATTCCACTTTCGGCATCTGATGGTAAATGCACACTGGGGCTTTCAAAGTGCAAAACTTCCTCATATATTGATATTAGTCACGGTACATTGTGGAAAACATTTTCCTTCAAAGTATACAAGTGCGCAATTGTATCCACTTCGAGTGAATCGAATGGGAACATGAGATACTAAAGCAGGATGACCTTCTTCCTCCCCGCAGCACAGGGGAGAGAGAAAATAGACGAAAAAGTGTTCAGCTCTAAACTGGCCTTGACAGGGCTGACTTTGAAAAGGAAGAAAAAGCACTTGCTTGATGAAAAGCAGTGTGTGTGTGTGAGAGAGAGAGAAAAATGGAGAACTGGGTGTTTCCATTATATTTTAAACCTGTGTATGAACTAAAATGTGGAAAATGTTACACTCAGCAGAAGAGAAAGATGGAAGGCATTCTTGCATTTTTCGGAAAACCACAATGAAAATGGAAAGTAGAAAATCCCAAAGCAGCAAATCTACCGCAATACCATGATGCTGACAGGACACAACCAACAACATTTGATGCTCGCCGTTTAGAGAGCCAAAATCAAGGATAATGTACCTTTGATGTATAATAATAGTAGGAAAGAGAAGCGTTAATGGTATGAAATGTGCTACAGTCCAGCTGCACTCTGGAAAATCACACAAATCAGAAATGGGCAGCTGCAGCACAAACAGATTTAACCACTATCTGATTTATGACCTCTGTGTCCTAATGCCACCTTTACATCATATACTCGTTTGTTTTCCTATCAAGGAAATGCAATATATGGAGTAAAAACAGAAAAAATTGTGTTGAAGGTGCATTTTTTGCTTTTAGCTCCCATCCACTGCAGAAAATCATCCTTATAAAAATGATAATGGAGCTTTCACGAGTTTGTGTTCCTCTACATTTTGGTAACCTTGAAAAATCTGTTATTTTATGTCAGGAACATGAAAAACTATGTGCTCATCACAAAGCACCACTTTCAAAATCATCTTCGCCCACACACACACCTGGACTCCCATTCCTAAACAAAGCAGTGCCATTACTTGAGATTCTATCAGTTGTGCTGCTGTTGTGACCCAAACCAATTCTACCTCTTAATGAAAAGTCCATTTGGATGATGGGATGTTTTTTGCCTTCTGTTCTCATATAATAAGGGTCCACATGGGGGGATTAAAAAGAAGGACTCAAGTCTCAAATAAGCCACAAGAGGCCAAGCAGATGCCTGAGATCTGAAACTAACAGCAGCCTGAATCGCAAAAAAAGAAATATGAAATCTAGATTTAAAGAGGATGGAGGAAGAAGAGTGAACCCCAGATGTGCATTCGTGCATTAGGGATTATTACAGATGGTATCAATGGGAGTGTGTTGGTCAGGGATGGAAGAACAATAGCATTTGAATTCCTGGTAATGCGTGGCAACAACCAACTAGCATGGAGGCGGCGTGGCTCACATCATGCTTATTCTGCTGCGAGGCTTAATATATCTATGGCTACTTCAGCAGTAATAGACTCATGGGAAATAAAGTCTGCAGCTCCATAACCGTTTCTGCTCCACCCATGGCAGTTTGTCGGAATTACTCTCCACTTTGAAATAAGGTCATTATGGCCTGTTCTATAGAGACAAGGGGTATGTGTGCATGTGTGGGGGGTGTTCATGTGCATGCCAAAATTGCCTTTGCCTACTCAACATAGTAAATATTAAATAACTACCCCCCCTTAGGGAACTTTGTCAGATTTAGTGAAATTAAGAGTCCTTTCATTTTGCAATATGGTCACCGATAAATTGAGCCTTGTGGCTATTTTGGAGTGTGAAACTGGAAGGAGACTATTATAATGCATGTATATATCAGCGGTGGATGAAGATACTAAAAGTAGAGGCACTACACATTGCTTCCAAAATTCTACTCAAATAAAAGGTCTTCATATGTCCACTCTGCTCCTCAGAACCAAGACAACTAGCCAACACAGAACCTGACCTACATAGGGTCCAGATTATATTCAGTCTAAATGGTTCACATCTGTGCTGTTGCCTCAGGTCTTTGGTATCAATATGTGTGATACCTAAGTGGATCAGAGCAGTCAGGGCTTTTTGAAATGAGATAGAGAGCGTGAAGTCAAGTGCAGCAGGAGATGAGGCTTTGGTGGAACATCATGCTGCTGCCATTGTTTGCATTCTCTCTTTATCTAGGTCCATTTTGGTCAAGCACATATAAGCTTGCATCTTCATCTTGTTTTCTTTTTAAAACTACGCATGTTGGGCTCAGTGTAAATGGCTCAACCTCAAGCATTAAACATCAAAAATGAAGATAGTCTTTATGAGGAATGGTTTCTATCGGCTGTATGTCTTCAGCTTATAATAGAAGAAACTAGGTTTTTCACCCAATAGTGTGGAAAACCTGTGTATCTGAAATTTGGAAGAAATTAGGAAATGCAAAGAAATAAATTAAACCATTAAAAGAAAACCACCAGTTTGGATACATATGAACTCATCAGATGCATTATCATTAGTGTAACATAATATTTCTGCAGGCCCTTTCATTTGTCCTCCTCTCCTCTCCTCCTGCCAGGCTTCTTTTCTCTAGTGGTGGCTATTCATACCTTATTTCCCTCATAACTTATGAATCAATGAATCCACATTTCTCCACCGACCATTTTGTGTGTATTTTGTGCCGAAATCAATGCACCCTTAGTGGGCTTTGAAAGGTTGATGATGCAGAAACACAATTGATCCATTAATAAAACAGCCGAGTCTAATCCATACTGAACAAGCGGCTGTACATTGGGCTACACCCACACACATATACAGACGTAAAATCTATATTTCAGCACTGTCGGACCAAATGCTTGAATAATATATAAAAGGTCAATGATAATAAGATGTCCTGTCAATGTATGTTTATTGAAGTAATGGCACCTGTTCTATCTCCTCACTAAGAACATTCCCTCTTCATCCCTCCCTCCCTCTCTCTCCTTTTGTTGCTCGATAAAAAGACAGAATCACTATAAAGATCGTGCACGCACAACAACTGCACTGGAGTTTTTGTCAATAGGAATAAGAAGTTGAAGCATATTTGCAGTCACACAGAGTTTTCGCCCGTGTATCGAATGTTCCCTCGGCACCATGTTAGTGCTTGTAATGTCTGCAATATGAGACACAGCATGTTTCACTTCTCCAGGAAAATAAAAATCTCAAAGCGTAGGAGGTCTCTCTTCAACCTGGAGCAGGGAAAGTACACTGAGAGAGGCTTCAGCCCTCTTAAGACACTGCATAGTGGGAGGTCTATTTTCTCTCAATCTTCCCTCTCTGCTTGTCATGTGTGTTCCAGTGTGTATGCGCATATCTGTGTGTGTGTCTGTGTGTATAGGCCAAAGCTCGGGTTTGAGGTGGGTGGTAGAGTCACTTCAGATTGTCAGATCTTTCCACAGATTAAAGGAGGGCACTCAAGCGTTTTCATTTTTCAATAGCGAACACTCAGAATGATGAGAGAGACTATTAAAGGAACAGGTCACCAAGACCTTCTGGATTGGAAAATGGCTCTGCTGAACTTTGTCTTATCATGTCTTGTCTTGGCAAGTGAATTAGCTCCGCTCACAATAAGAAGAGCAACAGGTCAAAACCTGATGTATTCACCCAATTTTACTACACTTTTGAGTTACTGGTACATGACTGTGGTTTCTAGTTACTATAACGATTCAAAGAAACTGATAATAATGTGTGTTGTAAGATGAAAAGCTTGTAAAAACAGAGAATACTTTTATTACCCTGTAACCATGACAATCCACGAAACTGGATATACTTCAGGTTTTGTGTAAACTCCGGTCCGGCTGATCCCTAAAGGTTTGGTGATTCCTCAGGCCTGCTGCTTAAGTTCTAACATGTCACCTAAAGAACCTTTCTGAAAAATCTTGCATTTCCATTTTGCTGTTTCCACCTATGCTGTTGGGGGAAAATGTCTCCAGGTATAGGAATTGCACATTTTAAAGCATTTATTCAGCACTACATAGCACACACAGCAACTTATGATAAACCTATATAACTTGAGATAACAAGTTATTTATCTCGCTCCTTCTCTGTATTCGTACACAGATGTGCGGAAAATTGGATGTTTCGAGTAAATCTGTTGTGAAATCAGCATGACTCATAAACACTCCTGTTGACAGAGAAGTCATTTAAGAATGTGCACTGTTTCCTCTCAAGCATTGAAGGAGCCAAGTCTCCTCCTCCTCCTTCTCCTTTTCGTCCTGCTTCATCAGCTGGAGTGGGCCGAGCATAAGAGAAAAAAGCCTCTTGATGCTCTCTCCAGAGACCAGGGGACTTCTATTTTTGGCACACTAACACAGCCTGCGACCCCTCCACCACCACAACCATCCTGTCTGTCTCTCTCTCTCTCTCTCTCTCTCTCTCACACACACACACACACACACACATTCACTCTGTTCACTTCGGGGTCACGTAACAATGCAGTGTCCTCACGTATGACTGCAGTCACTTCAAAACTTGCTTCTCCAATGTGGCATCTCTCTTTTGTTGAGTTTTACTCTCACTGCTTTTGAAAATATACCATGGTTTTAAGTTACGTAATCCTCGTTGTTGCTCTAGTTGCTTGAGGGCATAGAGGGGTGATGTAATCATCAGCAAAAAAGCATGCAAAACGGAGTTTAAATCTAGACATTGGGGTTGTTGTTTTTTTTATCTATTGTATTTTGTGTGTTTTTTGCAAGTTGTAGCATTCTTAATATGTTTGGTGTTCACCCACAAAGTCCACAGGCCGTTTAATGGACCCTTTTAATGTATCCATGTTGCTATTTTCTCTACAGCACACAGATGGAAGTTTATATGCCACAATAAAAGCTGAACATATCTTCTGTATTTCAAAATAGCACGTATTCAATCCCTCAGCTACATCAGTTTATGGGCCGACATCACAGATGCTGCAAACTGATGTGAAACGATCCTGGAAGTTACTACAGGATGGAAATCCATGATAAATACAGATGTGTCAGGGCAAAATTTGCTGGAAAACAGTAACTGCCCTCATGTAGAGTCGCTTTTAGAGGCTATGTGAGATGTTGCATTGTGATCGCTGGATCTATAAGGATCTTTCCTGTTGACAACAATGCTATATGTCACCAGAATGCCACAAATTAGAAGAATGACCTGAACATCTTGACATTTTGTATAATTGGTGTAGTATCACTTTAAATTGTCAGCACCTGACAACCTATATAGATTTTGAAACATTGAGCTGAGTCATCAGGTCTTTGCTTTCAGTACTACTACTACGTCTTTATTCTGCCAAAATATAAGCAGTAACCTGGTTTACCAAAATATGTAAGAAAAGCAGTTGTAGTCCATTAAAGTGAAACATACACAATGTCTATAAAGAATGCTTGACTCCAGTCAAAAACACTGGCATCAATAACTCATCAGCAAAGTGATGCTAATGTAATGTACCCATGTTTATGCTGCCTGTCTTTGACATTGTAGTCTATTTGAAACATTTATATTGTAGAGTCATATTTTACTCTATTCAAGGTCAGACCATTCAAACTTTATGTTAGTTACTGTTTGTGACTAGGAATGAAAAAACAAGATTTTTACAAATTCGGACAAAATTGACATAAACAGATGTAACTGGCTGACTGACTGACTGGGCAGCTCTTTAATACGTCCTTTGTATTAGCGCCTATCCATGAATGCTTCGACTGATTATCAGGTCGACGCCTACAATCGCCCAAACACTGATCTCTGTGGTTGAGGAAATGATGTAAAACGTGCAACGTGACACAAACACAGCGCAATCACAAAACAGGTCACAGCAGCTCACACTGGCTACATATAATTTACTACAGCTCCATGGTGTCACTACAGTCAGACACAATGAAAAAAAGATGAGCTCAACATTCTCTGCATAACTTTGACACTCATGAGCACTGAAAAAGTTTGCATCTCAGTAGTGAATTTATCCTGTTGAATAGGCTGTCAGGCGTTCCCAGCAATGTGATGTGGGCTATGTGGGCTGTTTGGCTATGAAGGCTGGGCCTTTGTGCTGGGAGCCCGAGGGCAGCGGAGCGTGGCTCTTTTTAGGGTTTGATTTATAATTGAAAGCTGTGTTTACATCCGCTCTCCGGCCTCCAAAGCACAGAGTGCACTTCATAGCCAGAAGGAGGAGGGAATCCAGAAAATTGGAACCCATTAAAATTGGAATTTTGGAGTGGACTGGAGGAAGGGGTGAAAGTTGGGCGGGCCGTAGAGCAATGGTGTTTACATTTGGTGGTACAGCAGTTTGTAAACTAGAGCTGCTCTGAGAGGAGGGCAAGGAAATCTTAAATCACATCTTGACAGCTGAGAAATTGACCACCTCTTGGCTCCCGCATATTGAGAGGAAGTTTGTGGATAATCTATGTGGAGATGGCGGTGGAAGTAAATGCGCAATCATTACAGTTGGTGTCTGATGTGTAATCGCAGATGCACACAGGCCACTTGGGGGCATGGTGAGTACAGCTGACATCCTCATATCTCGCTGCAGACTGTTGACAGCATCCAACTGTCCAATGGTAAAGAGCATGACAGGTTAACACGAACACATGTTAGTGTCTCATTTAACTCATAGTTCCAGAATGTGTGATCAGTAAGAAATCAATGACGCTTTTTTCCAGATTTTTTCTTTATTTCCATCTCTATTGAAGATATACAGCAAAGTTAAGGGGGACATATTCAGATCTCCATCTCCTCATTTTCCTGTTGGGGTTAATTTTTGAACCCTTGGAAAGCATTGTTGTGTAAAAAGCACATATATCCGCTTCTAATCTCTCTTACTGAGCACCAGCATGCACATTGAGTGAAAGCGAGCTGTTTCAAGGTACTGTCTCTTTAAATGTGCCTTCTATGCACCCTCCATTCTGATTGGCTGACCGTATGCTCGTCATACACTCCCTCACCAGCCCACTGCTTTGTGGATGTGTCTCATTAGGTAAATGTGTATCATGTTATGGATGTAAAGAACGACACAACAATCAATGCAGTCTTAACCTGTGGGTTTGTCTTAAGTTAAGCAGATTTGACAATGTCCAGTACACTCTTACAATGTTACACCAAAATGAGGGGAAAATAACAAATCCCCCTTTAAGTAAATTGATTTTGTCTTATACCCGTTAATTTGCTTGACTGCATGCTGGTATGGAAACTTGGAAGAGCTACTTGCAAATTCAACAAACTCTACAGACTAAAGTTGGAAAGCAGACTACAATTTAAATAATTCATGCCTAAATACAAATTGGACTATATACTATACTTCAATGTTTATGGCAGCAAACACATTTTTCAGTGAATGCATTAGTTTTTCCAAATGTTACATATCTTAATTAGCAATTATTGATATTGATCTATGAACTGAAAATAGCAGATGTACTTGTATTCATCTTTCCTCTGTGAAGTTTGTGTATGGAGCAGGAAGCCCATATAACGGCAGTGTAAACCATATGTTTGATGCTGGCAGTAGTCTGTGTTGAGCTAATACATAATGAACGCTTCCAGGAGCTTACAGAATTGTAAACATGCTCTAGTGTTTATCCAGTCTGCGTCAAAAGTCCAATTCATCAATCGCCTCATCTGTCGTTGTGTAAACACTGATTCATGTATGAGAAAATAAAGTATTTATGTACCTCATCACAATCTGCCATCACTGTTTCTCAGCTCCAGGGCTGCTTCTGTACATATAGATGGGTTTTTCACTCGCTGTCTCTTCTCATTCACATTTTTCATCTTTGTCTGCATATAACCTCACCTCAGTGTCTAATTTATAGCACTAAACAAATCTCTCTCTCTCCCTCTCCTTCCCTCATTCTCGCTCTCTCTCGCTCTCTCTCTCTCTCTCTCTCTCTCTCTCTGTGTTTGTGTATGCCAACATTCATCATTCTGCTGTATAACACCTGAGACCTCTACAGTTTGAACCCACCCCGAAACTTCACTCCTTGTTTCAGTGGTATTGCAAACACATTTTCTGTTAAGATTCTTCTGTTCCTACTCTAATAAAGGTAGAGGGCTACACCTACTGGACAGTAGTGTGCATTACAGCCACAAATGTTATAGAATTGTAAAGGGAGTTTACCAAAGAAACCTGACAATATTTGGATCGTATTAATTTGTTTCTCATAATGTAAGAAAGCTCCCGAAAGTTGTGGTTTAATATGTCAGAATCTTGGAGCCAAACTCTTTGGAGCTTCTTTTATTTTAAATTATGTATAATGTTAGTGATGGGGATTAGCTAGATACAAGTAGTGATTTAACTACTGAACTACTTATCCCAGTTGGTTAATAGTAGCTCAGCTATTTTCAAAACAATGTGTGTGTATGTATGTATGTATGTATGTATGTATGTATGTATGTATGTATGTATGTATGTATGTATGTATGTATGTATGTATGTATGTATACTTGTATGTAGAGCAATTTAATCCTGAAAATGTTGCCCCCTCACTCAGATTATTCTCTGAAAAAAGCAAAGGGCACCACCCAGTGGTAATTTGGAGTAATTCAAATCTGTTGTGGTAAATTCTTCTCACAGTTGTTAATCCTAATAATTCCTTAACGACAACAATAACATGTTTTGATTAAATTTAATTGATAAAAATGTTTTAGTTTAAGACCAGAAGGCTTCAGACAAATAGACTTTCTTCTATGTATTCACGCAATAAAGAAATACATTTAATACATAAAAATACAAAAACATACATTTAATGAAATAAGTAACACTGTTGGCTGATGAAGATGACTCAGCAGGAAGCACACTTTTGGTATCTTTACTAACATGCTCTTCTGCCCTCCTTTTGGTAGAAGAGCTCAGTCATAAACTGAAGCTCATTCCTGATGCAGAAGCAGTCGCTCCTCATTCTGATGTGGTCCAGAGTTTCTCTGTGAGCTCTGTGGCTCCTGTTGATCAGGAGGACGGAGCAGCCAGAGGGGCAGAGCAGATCCTCTCTCTCCAGGGCCCATAGATCAGGAAGGTAATGCTGAGGGTCATGATCCATCAGCACCAGATTGAGGCCCACGCTTGACTCGGTGTCATCTTCAGATTTGAGAAGAGGGTGTAGAGAGCTGATGGCTTCAGCCGAGCTGCAGGATAACACCTGGAACTGCCAAACATCAGAACAGGGAGGAATACTGATGGTTAGATGCTGCTCTGGATTCCCTTAATATTTACAAATCAAGCATCCCAGACCTCCAGCTGCTTATTGTCATGTTGATGGCTATGGAATCATTATTAATGCTACTGGGGTGGATTTGTCTCAGCAATTTTAAAAATCTGTACGTGTGATGTCTTTATTCTGTAACACAACAAACATTGCTCCCCTTTCTTTATTGTATATTTGATTTCATGAGCATTACTTTCTGCTGACTTTCATAACCAGGATTTCATTTTGATATAAAAGTTTCTTTGTTGTTAGCATCTACTGTCATTTTCTGTCATTGGTTACAACCTCTAACTCAACAAAGGTTCGGCTTCATAACAATGAACAGAAATAAGAAAAGGTTTATCAGAAAAGAAAATTTAAGTTTGGGAGAAGCATGTTGTATTGTAAGTACTGTAAGTGTTGTTTCTTTTGTGTACCTGTGAGTGTTTAAAACCTGCCACCAGTATGACTTCCTCCCCAAAATCAGCTGTGATGGGGTCCAGCTCCACTGTGATCAGTTTGCCAGCGGGGGGCAGCAGACGTAGGACACGGACAGAGCTGTAGCCGCAGTGCGTCCCCAGCTCCAAGACCCGGGATGGACGGACGCGCCTTAACACCTCATCCAACGCCTCACCTGGGACAAGGACAGGAACAAGGAGAATCGAATCATGGAGATTCATCCTGGGTTTTAAGAGGGCCAATCTAACTCTAAGATAAGGGCCGCTTGGGAGGTTGAGCTTGGACTCCAACTTGAAACGGATTGGTGGGAGGAAGTCAATTGCAAACTGCACACTGTCTCGTCCTGTGCTCCTCGCCCTCTCATCCAGTTTAAGGTTTTAAACAGGGTCCACTTCTCCAAACCAAGACTATCTGAAATGTATACAGTGGTAGAGGAAAAATGTGATAGATGTTTGAACCCACAATGCAATCTGAGCCACATGTTATTATTCTGCCCCAGGTTACACAATTATTGGTCTGGATACTCTAACACAAGGTCCACCATATTGGGAACTCCGATTCAACCTTTTCCTCATATTGCCATCTTTGGAACTCCACTCAACTCACGTCAACTAGACACTGCGCAAACAGAAATGATCAGTTTCACCTCTCTGCTTGCTAGACGGCGCCTGCTTTTACAGTGGAAATCCCTCATCCCTCCGTCTATCTCACAATGGCTGAAGGACATGATGTTTCTTCTTAAACTCGAGAAAATAAAATACACAATGAGGAGATACACCGATATTTCTTCCTAACCTTACAGGCCATGCCAGACCAATGACTTTTTGTTTTTCCCCCTGTGTCTTCCCCCATTTTTTTTCATTTGTTGTGTTGTTCTCTTACCACAGCCCATAATGCGTTTTGCAGCTGCCTGTATGGTGGTATGATGTCATCCTGTAAAAACTGTACCTAAGAGATCATGGAACTAGCAACGGTGATGTCATCTAAAACTCTGTGGGTACATTATTATCGTGTCATTTCGACAAAACCTTTGCTGGCTGTGGCGAGCTGCTGTCGCTGTTTATCATCCCTTTGTCTTAATCCACATGAACAGCACACAGCCTGGATCTCTTTATGGTGTTAGTTCTGTTCTTTCTCTCTGTCTTTGCTTTACTCCCCCCTGTATGTCTAAATGTAATCCACAGATGGCAATGTGTTACACACATGGACCCATGTAAGAGAACAGTGACAATCTGGCTTCACTATTATTACTCTGGTTATTCATAAGCAATAAAATTATTATTCACCACCTGTACAACCCGACTGTATAAGGCACCAGCGCAAGTCACTGTTCCTTCGTCTCCTTATGCATCTATTCCACATGTGTATGAGATTTCCTAGGTATTTCTTTCCTTTTTCTCTTTTCTTTTCTCCCCCTCTATGTGTATAAATAACAATCTCTAAAATGTCTCATAACTGCATGCTCACTGACATGTCTAATGCGTTCTTCCATAAAAATAATCAACAAAAACAAAGATACTCCATCCTTAAAAAGACAACATTTTGCCTTTTAAAGACAATTATTTACATGTACACTGACCTATTTGTGGGCCAATGCAGACAGAACCGTGCGTTTCAGCATAAAGGTCAAAGGTCTCCAAGACACTTTCAGCGTTGCCATGGGTACATTGGGAGAAGACAAACTTGTGGTTGCTCTTTACACAAACTCTCCGTCGCACCAGCCTCAGCGCCCAGGTCACTGCTCGATGACACAGCGCTGAGAGTTTGAGGCGGTAACAGGCAGATACCATGAGGACGGCAGGAATAAGAGGCACTGATGCCACCACCAGCCACATTTCAAGAGTTCTGGGGGCGACGTTAACAAGGCTTCAAACCTGTGGATGACAGGGAGATGCTGAGTGGCAACTTTTAAAGCAACTGTGGCAAACCAGGTGCAATGGTGGGAACAGACTAAATTCAACAAAGTCAAGTTTTAGCATTTTTGTTTGTTGTTATTGTTTCTGAATAGTTGATCTATACATTTATCACATGTATATGTTGTTATGTTATTTTGATGATTTTGACCATGCCACAACAAGGGTGGTTGCATTTCCGTGGGTGTGTTAAAACGTATTTGTGGTTAATCATCAGTTTGTGAGTCGACTGCATGTTGCTGTAGATGTGCCCTCCATTCAGGGCAATAAACAACCGGTTTCTGATGATAATACAATGAGAGTTCAAAAATCAAAAAAGGTGTGTCAGTGTTTCTGTTAAGTTGTAGGTTTACATGTGATTAGTCTTGAGCTTGCAAAGAGATTGACTTGACTCTTATTCATTTATAGGCACAGTCTTTATGTTGACACAATGTTTCTGTTTGGATCACAGTATGAATGATTGTATTGAGTTCTAGTCTGAACTTTAATACAGATGAAAGGTTTCAAACAAAGAGAGTGAAGCGATATCTTTAGACAGGAGTAAGAATCCTACTTACTTGCCAAACTACCCTGTTGCTGTGTGCGTCCTGTCAGACACAGATGGGATCCTCACTCAAGAGAGTCAAGGAGCTCTGAAAATACAACACATCTACTGAAGAACAAGCACTGATTCTTTGAAAGTTGTAGGTATTTTCAAACCATGTAGTGTTTTTGTTCTCCGGGTTACTACTCACTCAGCTCACACCGGCGTGATCTATGAGGAATCAGACACCTGAGTGAAAGAAGAGAGGTTAGGAAGTGACATGTCCACACAGGAACACTTTGTGTTCCTGTTTGGAAAGCTCCTCCTCCCACGCTTCACAAAGTACCTTGATTCTCCCACAAGAGGCCAGCAAAGACACAGTCATGTCACCCTGTGGATTTATGGACATCAGTATAGCTCAGCAGGTCCTGAAGTATTGATGATGTATTGCCATAACCAAACCTCATGGCATTGTTAAGGCAGTGTAAACATTAACTTTACTGGTTTTGTATAGATTAACAATTCACCTCTGTATGTTGAAACTTAGTCTCAGACGCTACACTGTTTATTATAAGCATATACCAGCACACTTGAACCACAGCTCCTGTATAGAACATTCTTTATTTGTGACATTTAGACAAACCTGGTCTGGCCATATAACTTCCCTGAAGGAAATGAGAAGGCTGAATAAAACAATATTAGTCCAAAGATCAATAAAATATGACTGCAATGTCCATAAATAGTTGACAAATATTATTCAATGATGTTTGACACCATTGTTGAATCAGGACATCATAAAGGAAATGATATGTGAGACAGTGGATTGGAGAGGAGACCGTCAAAGGGATTGATCACAACAAAATGAGTATTAAGACCATCCCTAAAAATACTCCGACCAGAACTCTGAGCGCACAGTCCTAGTGTCCTATTTTAGTCCCAGTGTTGCCATCATTATTAATCCATGTTCAAACTAATTGGTTTAAACAGCTTTTATTGGTTTAACTAGTTTTAAGGTCCGTCCAACAAAAATGGCAATGACACAAAAACATTTTTTTAACCAGATTGGCAAAGATAAAAGAGATTTGACCAATGACCAATGATGAGTTTTATTCACCTTTGCTCTAAATCAGTGAACTCTCTAATTTGTCCCACATAGTTAAAGTGGGTGTGAGATCCCCTGTGTGTTTCTGCCCTCATTGGCTGGAAGATGATCAGTGCTGTTCTGTGTATTTTTGGCCATTGGTACGTTTCACACTGCGGCGTGAGTCCTCAGCTCCGTCAAGTTAACCAGGAGCAACTAGATTAGGAAAGGAAGCAAAGAGATGCTGCTTCAGAAATAAGAGCATAAACATATCCAAGCGCATTTGGACAAATAATGAATTACTGAGCAGTTTCAGAAGAGAGACAGAGAAAAAAACGAGATGTTGACTTGGAACTGTGGAATGTTTAAAATGGTTTCTACCACATGTATCTGACAGATGTACGGTAGGTACTTGACATGTTGCTGATTAAAATTTTAAATTCAATAGGTCACTCAAAAAGTCATAGCTGCAAAATTACAATTTACTACCTGTCTCAGCGATCTCCTACAGCAGGGTAAATCATACTGTATGTGCACTTTTATGATTTCTTTAAAATGTCTGTGTCGCTGTAGCTTTTAATTCGGAATATACAACCGGAAGCTTTCTGCTTTACGGCGGTGAATTGACGCAGGTTGTCAGCACGCAGCCTCCACCGGGAGCAACACTGTGGAGCAGCAACTGGTCCGCTTATCTCTTCGGTGCCGCTGCGACACTGAAACCGAGTGAGGAAAGCGGAGTGACTGGCACAGTTTACGGCTCGTTTTTGGTGGAATAACGCGGCGCAGAGTTGTTTGTACGCATTTCCTAGGGCTTTGATACTTGGGAGAGCAGCGCGTCTTCGCCAAATGGCAAGTCCGGTTGCAGACATAGGACAGTCTCATCAGCATCACCCGGTGCCCGAGTCGGCCGCACACTCTGCGTTTCTAGAGGCGCAGAAATGGATAGAGGTGAGTCAGTGAACGCCACACGCCACACACTTTCTGTTTCAACAATCAACTCGTTGTTTCCTCTTTATGCGGGGAATTACGTTTGTTTATCTGCAACCTGATCTGCGTGTAAGACTTGTGTGATTTTATTGCTTAGTCACCTGTTGAAAGGTGACTCAAATCGCTTAATTTACATTAAATCTGTGTAGTATTTCAATATATGAAGTTCTTCATACATGGTGGTTAATCTGTAGTTAATAAACTTAATGGCATGTTTCATCTTCTGTGATGTAACTACACAGTCCCGCAGAGAATTTTGGCAAAGTCTCGTAGTAACACATGCATCAGTTACAGCTATGTTAATATGCACAGATGTCCATTATAACCTCTATATATGATCATTATTCTGCAGGATATTCATGATATAGTGGTGGTGATAAATGTTGTAGTTGTTGCTCGGGGTCATTATACAGTAGCCTTGACTGCTGTGGGGCCTGTTGCATGTTTGGCTGAAAACAATGAATGCATCATGTGGAATGGATTTCTGCCTCATTGCCCTGCTTGGTGAACAATAATCACACAAACAAGGTTTTGTTTGGGAAGAATTTCAATCTCGGCACTCGTTGGCTCCCTGTTGTATTTGACTGTGTTATCCTGTAGTGAGCCATTCCTCCTCTCAGCCTTAAAGCACTGATGGAGCGGCTGCTGGTCAGTTTGCTTTCTGGTGGAAGGCAACCGCAGCTTTACACTGTCACCCAGTTTACATAAAGGCTTTAAATCTGAATGCATTGTTGCATCGAATCTGGGATGAAGCTTGGAGCTTTTGGGCCGACTCCTCCACAAGAGAGGACGCCCACGTGCCAACCGGGAGCCGTTTATGTCCCAAAATCTGTAAAAAATCATCCACTACTTAACTAATTAACTGAATTAATTGGACACAAGGCTTTTGGGCACTACACTTATAACCTTCAAAACTTTTTTGGGAGTTTGTTGTCTCTTGAGCGACACTGTTAATGTGTTTTGTTAATGATTATAGCTTGCGACCTCTATTTAAGCAACACTGTCTTGTCTCTTGACTCATGCATGGTAAATGCTATAATCAATTTGTAAGTGTTGTGTTTGAGTGATTGAGGGACAGTTTGATACTGTGGATAATGATAATGTGCCTCCATCTTCATACAAGGATATAATGATCCAGCCTGTCATGTGTGCTTATCTCCAGAAGTGCCCTTGTGCACTTTAGTTCACTGATTGTACCAAAACATCGGGTCAAATCTCTGGTAAGAGATACACACTTAAGGATGGAACTGTGATGAAGAGAGCACACGTGATGGATCATGATTGATGTCATATGTATAGAATGACATATCAATAGAATGTAGGATACTGGCTTACCAAAACCATATACTTGCTTTCCTTCATATTTGATCTCAAGCTGCCACATTGCATTTGCATTGGTGTCACTTTCTCAGCCCACCCTTTATTCAGACATGTGCCAAAGTGTGATTTGACTCAGGCCAAAACATGTGTATAATATGAGATTCTAGAGTGTAGAGTCATGTAATTTTAAACACAGGTGTCTAGTTTGAGAGTATTATTTTTATGCCCAAACACCAGTTGTGTGAGTGAGTGCTTGTAATGAACATGTTGTTCAAACTAACGTGACGGTGTGACATCTGAAAGTGGTATTAAAATTGACAAGTCCTCTTCAAGAGTGTCAGGCGGCGTTACAGGCCTACTTAGCAGCACCAAACTCCTCAGAGGCCCTTATCATATCTTAAAAAAGTCACTACTGACCTAGAATCTCGCCCTCAGTTCAGGGCCGTGAGCTGAAAAGGTGGGAGGGAGGGAACCTATATCTCTCCTGTGTTGTTGTTCCTCCATCACCCTTCCCCCTTGGGGACTGACCTCATTACCCGTACACACCTGCTGACGGTCTGTCGGTCACCTCTGGGAACCGCAGATCGGTTGCAGGTTTCTGAATGAGCTCAGCCACACAAAGCTTCAGTCAGCAACGGCTGAGGTTTGACTGCTTCTGTCCGTCTGCCGTGCTGTGTACCCTATGTTGCCATGCCGGTTGTGCTGTATGTTGTCGGGGTTTGAGCCTCAGGGTGTTAGCAGGTATGTCTTTGTTTTGAGTGTGACATATCTTTTGGTGAAGATGAGGTCAAGTGCAAATACTGCCTAGAGGTTTGCAATGGTGTAGTTCAAATTTGGGTGGGAATGGTTGTTGTATGTCATCATCATGTCTCACCCCCCGCCCCCTTCCATGTTTTCAGTCACTTTCCATAGTGAACTCTTGAACAAGAAGAACGAGTTAATACTTGTTTGTTTGTGATGTTTCCAAGGAGTCTTGGTGGCAGAAGACTGTGACCACTGAGAAGCGTTCCCACAGTTTGAGAGAAGCTTGTGCGCCTGTCCTCACTGTCCCCAAATGTCCCCAATGTCCCCACTGTCCCCACTTTATTTCAATTTACAGCAGAGAATACAGTGGCAGTCCATGCAAAAGGTCACACAGGAAAATAGTCAGATACTTGACATGCAGAGTCATGTTTTATGACCCTCTGGTGCAGTTTCAGTGTTTACAATAATGAATGCACAGTGTGCACAGAACATGTCAACATGTTTTTGGCTGGCTGTAGTTATTTGACATGATTTACAGTGACCACTCTAAAATTGTTAGTCTTAGTTCCTTTGTAAAAAGTGCAAAAGCAATCCTGCACCATTGAAATCTCTGATCTTGAAGAATAGCACGTTACCTGGACTTTTCAGTGTCAATGGCACGTTGGTTTAAATGTAGCCACAAGTGATCAATGATGGACTCTACTGTGTGAAAGCCCATTAAAGTAGCTCTCATTCTACAATGCAACTCACAAGTCAACTCTGTATTTGTCTCTATGCGTACCAAGCTCAGACAAATGGCACCACAAAGACCAATTGCAGGACTCAACACCCTGATGAAGCATTCACACCTGCACTCATTACCTCCTAGCCTGCCACTTCCTGTCACACCCTCTTGTCAGTAACAGTATTAATGAGGGTGTTTAGGCCCCTGTGAACTTCATAAGGGACTGAATGGGCCTTTGATGAGGGCGTCAACCTATAGTTTACAGAGTTGATTGATATGTTCCATATAGCCACAGGGCATATGCATGGTCCCCAACTTAATGAAATGATTTCAGCCTCTGCCCAACTCTCCCTCACACACACACACACACACACACACACACACACACACACACACACACACACACACACCATCCTCATCTTAATGGTGCAATTTCTTCTTTTTTTAATGGTTGAGGTTTATATTACTGACTGCAAATTCATAAAGCATACATTTGGGGGATCATCATTTTTCGCAACTCACCGTTTCCTACTTGTCATGATTAAAGGTAGTGGGAGTAGTTTCCTAATTTCCATGTCAGGTAAGATTTTGATCAAACACAAGGTCATTCAAATATTAAGATGTGTTTCTTTTGACGTGATAAATGTCACTGGTATGAAATCCGTGTGGTGGTTTAAACTATTAACACGACTTAATGATCTGTTAATCTAATATCCAAGACCACACAGTTGATTAATCAGTGTATTTAAATATAAAGTTTGATCTGACCTTGCACACATTTTAGCGGCGCTGTGCCTCAGGCATTTATGAAGCTCTTAGTCTTGCTGCCACGGTGACCACACCCCCACTGTGTGACAGGCATCACAGGCACAAACACAGACACGATTGTCCCATATCACTTCCTCCCATAAGGGCAGCGAGCTCGAAAGTAAAGATTTAGGTGTCCTTTGCTGATTTGATGTCCTTTTTGCTTTGACACCAGAGGAAGCGGCGTAAAGTGTCACATCTCACACTCAATATTCATTTAGCCCTTACAGCTACATGTTGATAATGATCCAACACTTTGGTAATTAACATATGAATCAGCTTCAAATGTGCCCCTTATTTAGTGCAACACTGAATAGTTTACTTTTTTTAAATTAGCCCCAGGGTCACAGGAAAACATCCAACTGATGCATTAGACCAAACCGAACCTAAAATTATGTGGTCCAAAGAGTATAAACATAATTAAGCTGATAGAATTGCCTTGTGCTTGTACCAAAAAGTGTTTCGCAACCCAAGCTGGTGTTTTTTGTGTTCAGTGTGATGCCAAGAATACACTGTAACAAGTTTGATCCCAACAGCACTGACTTGTTTGGGCTAATACTCATGTTTAAGTCCATCAGGTCTGTGCGTGTGTAACACATAAGATGCACAACATTGTGATTCCGTCTCTGCTTATGCTACAGAGATGCGACAACTATGTTATTTACGTTCACCCTGGACTCTGTCTCGACATGTTCAGTGTCTCTCTTTATGGATACATGTTGCCTGAGATTCTGTTCCTGTCTCTCTCTCACCTACAACCCCCCCACCCCCACCCACCCTTCCACTAGTCGAAGTCATGGCATGTTTAGGGGGAAATAATACAATGTGCCATTGTAACATGCCTGAAAGGGAAAGTGATATCATCTAGATGTCAATGGTTGATATCGTTCCAGTGATCACATTGTATACATAGCAGACAAACCACAAGGCTCACAGGGGCTGTAGATCTGACCACCGTTCTTTGTTTACTTTTTTTATAGCTCTTATCATGGTTCAGGCGCATAATATACAGTAGCTTTATTTTGGAGACAATAATACATAACAAGGCCTGTTGTGCACAAAGAAAGGCACCATTAACACAATGCAATGGGGCAATGGAAAACATGCAATAGTCAGTATGCTACAGATAAGATAAGATCAGATAATAGGATAATATAAAATTTTAATAGTCCACACAAGGGGAAATTAGCCTACCCTTCTTGAAATGCACTTAATATGCCATAACTCTTCATGGTTTATTGCTCATTCAGCCAGTGCCAAGCAGTGATGTTTGCACAGTGACTACTGAATCTGTAGTGAAATATTGACTAATGGAGCTACCTAACCTGACTGGAATGACACATATCAGTTCAAAATGGCTAGACTAGACTAGACTAGACTAGACTAGACTAGACTTGGGTGGGACTAAACATGATGACAGTGTAGTGTTTGCTGTGGGAAGGTATGATGAGATAATCCAAGAAAATAGCAGCGGTGATAAAAAGTTAAACATTCAGAAGATATAAACATGCCAGAAGTTTCTATTGTGTGGCCTTGCAGATCTGAGCGTGGATGATATACGAGTATGGAAGTATGATGTCACTGCCTCTCTCTTTTGGACGAGATGGGTCGTTTGTTTAGTTTTAAGTAAGATAATATTTTAATGGCAGTAATATTCCCAATTCCCATTCGAATTTTCAGTTATGCTACAAATCTGAAAATTCTTCGAAAAAAAACAAAAATTGATATTGTAGTTGGATTTGCAAGTGTGATCATATGCATCAGAGTACTTTTTTCCATGCTTTTTCGCAAAATGTACAGTTTGTGTCTTTGTTAATGCTTTCCTATTTGGTTTGAAATGGTGTCAGTTTAGCATTTAGTGAGACAGTCCATTAAAGTCCAGAGGTTAATCCTACAGATGTAGAGTAGAGTAGAGTATGTCTAGTGTATAGTATGTCCATTACCAGCCATCTGTCCCACCTTGGTGTAAATAAGAGCTTTATCTCAGAAATACAAAATCGAAATGTGCTATGTTAGTGTCCAATCCTTTACCCAGAATCCTCCTTTGGGCTTTTGGGTGTGATGGCAGCAATCGCATCTTTCAAAAAGCAACACAACACACCTTCTATGTTTTTTCCTATACGCTGTTGTGGAAAACCCCCTGTCAAATCTGTAGTCGCTGTGTCTGTAGTCACTCTGTCTGTAGTAGCTATTGAAACCTTCCATGACTTCATCCCCAGTTTGGGGGCATTGTCATTCTTTCCTACACGGTGGACAGATGTGTTATGATAGTGCTGAGCTTTCTTGTCAGTTTTGCTCCAAAGTAAATGAGATGTGCTGCTGAAAGTACGAATCATGGAAGAATTTTGTAATTTTAAGCAGGAAGTGTCCGTCAGAGAGGTTCTGTGGAGATTGAGGATGTCCTCTTCATCACTCACCTTAACGCTCTATTGAGCTGCGAATCCACCAAACCCCTCCCTGTCTCACGGTGCCATTTGACGGCTAAGCTTAGAATCCATTATTAAATGTTTTATACCAGGATGAGATCTAGGATGATGCATGGATATGAATCTCTAATCTTTTGCTTGTGGTTAACCAAGCTCAATTTTAAGTGGTTTACCCTGAGTATATAAACTTCTACTGCCATTGAAATTGGATGATGATGATGATGCAGTTCCCTCCCAGCCCCTTCTGTCCTTGTTAATAAATCAGTCCTGCTCAGCTTCAGTCACTCACGCAAATGAGAAACCTTGAAAGTAAGACGCTAATCACCACCGCTTTAGCTATGATCTTCTTAATCGCAGAAGAAACCGTCTGTTCTCTCGTGGGGTAGCAGGGAAAAGAGTTGGCATGTTGACACAATAGTATTAGTGGACCAGCAAGCTCTGAGATTAGATGTTGCAAAGAAGCATATTGATGGTGCTGTAAATTTTAATGATTGTTATTTTTGTGATACAGCAACAGCATACACTCAAGTGTCTGGAACTTGGTGATCGGTCAACCGAGGAGTTTGCAGGTTTACATAATTTGTTAAGAGGAAAACATGGAAAACAATCCTTATAGAAGACAATGATCCAGCTGTCAGAAAGTGCCTGTCCGCTTCACTTGGTGGGCTTCAGTGGTGCTGCACTTTGGGGTGGCTAGGGTCAGGGGTAATAGGCAGGACTGGGGTGAGGGGGTGAAGCTAGAGGAAAGCTCCTGAAGGGCTTGAATGTTGCTGTGTCTCAAGCACAGAAGAAAACTGCAGATACTCAAATTTATTCTCTTAAAATATGAACTTTTTCTGAAAAAAATAACCTAATTCTATCAATATGTATACCTTTTTCTCAAGATAGTATGACTAAATTCTCAAATTCTCTTGCATAATTGACAGGGTGTTACTTTTGCCTGAGTTTTTATGTCCCTATTTTCAAATCCAACTTTAAATGTCACATAATGTGTGTTTGACTGCAGATTTGTGGTACCTTGTATTATTGCATATTAATATTATAAGGACCATATGATTTTCTCTCTCCATTTGAGTTATCTCATTATGTGCCACTGTGACTGATTATGGGTTGGACTGGCCTGGACATAGAAATCTATTTGCACTTCTCTCTGATGATATGATTGAAATATTTTTTCACTCAGATCTTTGCACATTCCAAGCTGTGCCCATGTGAACAGAAATAGCAGGTGTGTGTTTTTTTTAGTGCCTGTTTCATGTACGTCTGTGACAAGGGGAGCATATTCCTCTTGTGACACTGTCAGGTGTGTGCTTAAGGGAGAGAATCTTCAAGGAGGAAAGAACACTCACTCTGCAGTGCGACACACACACACATACATACGTAATAAGGACCATAGTAAAGGAGCTACAGCAGGCAGCATGCCAAGGCTGCACAGCCACTCTGCAGAGACTGTGCTTCTCACCACACCAAAGAGCAGACCTACAGCTCGCTCAATAAATATGCTATACATTTCAATGATTTGTGGCTGTGTGTTGATGTTGAAATTCCATGATTCATGATATTTTTCCCCCATCCTGATGCTGAATCTTTAAATAACAATGCCTCTGGATACAGCATCAGCCCCGTGCAAGCTGGTGCAAACAAGGCCTCCATGAACATTACATGTAACCATTTATACATGTTTAACCTACATTTTAGATTCACATTTTAGATTCATTTATACAGTACACTGCATAAAACAATGGAGGCCTGTATGGCGATCAAAGCTCATCAAAAGTGTGCCTTTAAAATTTGTCCTTGTCCTTAAATTCTTACCACAAGCTGAAAAATTACAGTAGCAGAACTCCGTCTTAGTAATCCTGTGTAAAAACTTCACCTAAAATATTTATCTAAAAATGGGCAGTGGACAGGGAACATGCAGTTCTAGCTGCTATCTGATTATTATTATCACACCAGCCACTGGTAATTGTTCAAAATGATTCAAAGCCCACTTCTCTCATCTTTGCCCTGAGCTAGAGAGCTCGCCTCCTCTGCCCTGTAATCTGCCATCATGCTATTGATTGCCCTTGTTCATAGCCAATGTAGGTCATTTTGCGAGCTTGTCATTTAACTCAAATCTATTGATTGCTTTGTGGGCTTTTGATCGAGTAGGTCACAGGTTCAAGTCTGTAGACCATCTGGGTGTAACACACATCCCTTTCAATAATTTTTCAAGGAACACTGTCTGGATCCTGCAGCAGTGACCAGCAGAAGAAGCCTGGTTTGTAGTTGTAAAAATTTATTTAGACATGAACGTGTATGAAAGTGCTGCAAATGCATACAAAGTGAGTGTTGAGATGCAAGAGATGAGATGAAGAGTCACACTAAAAGGCCAAAAATTAAGCAATGACTTCTTTTGAAGATCTGTCAGATTCGGCAGTTCAGTAGAGCTTAACACGGGAGGTCGACAGTACATAATGAAGTGGAAGTGAAATCATTTTGGATGATTCAATGATTTCTATTGATATATGTAAATATTGATTTTGTTTTACCAGTTCAGATGAAACAGAAACTAATGAAACACAAATGTCACGCCTGGTCGGCCTCTGATGCAAATTTGTTGATCAAAACATTATACAGTATGTGTTGCGAGTCAGTTCAAACAGCATTCTTGGTTTGCAGGTGCGGGCCTGGTTCAAGCTCTGAAATACAATGTATACTGCAGGATCACATTCAAGAGCCCTGCCTGAATATGGGTCATCATCTCAAAGACATTGACCCAGGATGACATGGATGTAATCTCCAGCTAAATAAAGTTCTGGACTGCTATAGTTTTCAATGATAAGCCAGAATTTGTTGTGTGGTTACAAGATTTCTTGAGTTAAAGCGTAACACATCAGACATTCTTCACATTCCTCCTGCATCCTGGGTTATTTGGATCTGTTCTTAGCGGGCATATGGGTCTCTGTGATGGATAGGGCAGAGACTGATGTTCCTCCTTCGTCCAGGGGATGTGTCTAATTGGGCCATGCAGGCTGAGCTGGTTTCCTAGTTTTCAGAGTTGGGGCACCAGGGAGCTGGACTCTTTCTGACTGTCGAGGGAGCTGGTGCAGCACTGAGTGAGACAGACAGACTCTGAGACTGTGATACAGGAAAAGACACTTCTACCATTTTCTTCATGGATCTAAATACTTTGCTTTGCTCCATTGTACTCAATATTTGAAGACATGGTGTTATGGTAGTTTCGCTTCCTTGCTAAACTGAGACTTTGGTCAGGTTTAGACTTGAGGTTACATGTGCATAACTTCCGCCCACACATGCCACACAAGCAGTATTGCTCAGCGTACTTTTCCAATCATTTAGAATTAATTACTATATACACCAGAGGGAAAAGCAAGGGCAAACATAAACCAGAATAAAACTGCTTTCTCCATATTATGAACAAAGATTGGGACAATGAAGGACATCAGCATCTTAGTCATGTAACAAAGACAAGTAAAATGGTGGCCCTGGCGACAATGGGCCAATAATGAATCCCTTTATGCTGAGTCTGCTTTTTCTGCAGAGCGTGCACAACCAATGCTTCAAGTTGAACACAGCCATCTTGCATATGCTTAGTTCATGTGACGGACAAACTTGGCCTTACGTTTGAATAAACTCATTATTTCGCTCGGTTGCTGTCACAAAGATGTCAAAGTTGGGTCTTTTGTGCTTGAATGACGACTCTGGATACGCTGAACTAAACAAAGACTGTAGTCATAGCATGTTCAAAATCACTCTATACACCAGTGTCTGTTGAATAAATGTAGTACATCGCCATGCAGCCATTCTTCTCATTGAGTAGGAAGTGTTGAAATGAGAAATTAGATGTTTCATTCCTCTAGTCTATTTTAGTGTTACACCTCCGGGAAGCTTCAAACAAAAAGTCACAGTTGTTAGGGATTTAACACATCCTGTAAAACCAAACTGTTCATCTCTTTATTAAGAGCCCTGCTCTACAATGAGCTCAGTTTAAATAATTAGCGTTTTCTAGATTGTTGTTACTAATGCTGGTAAATTTTCAACATGGCCCAAAGAAAAATGTTATGTTTTGCTAATTTGATTATCCCACTCTTAAATTACACCCTGCAGAGTTCATGTTAAAAGCAGAGATTAGGGGCAAGGTTCTATCTGTAGAGGCCTTAGATGTGATAAACGTGATGTGAAATTCCTTCAACTAATAATCAGTGACTTTTCGTCCCAGAGTTGCTACTGTTTATGAAGAAATGGTCATTGATCAGTGGATAGACCCTAACACTCCAATTATGAAAACTTGTATTTGTTTTCTTTTAGTGAAACTAATTTAAGACTTTTCTAGATCCAAATGACAATGGCCTCAAGCAGGTGTAGGAATGAACCTCAACTGTCTTGTCTTATTTTTGATAGAAAGATATTTTCAGACTCAATCCAAGAACAAATGACATTATTCTGATCAATGTTAGAGATTTGTTTTTTTGCAGAGAACCAAATGACCAGCAAACAGGAATGGTAGCTTATTGAACTGAGTGGGATGACTTTCATTGTCTCAAATACACACACATGACTCTATGCCCACTCAGCCCAACATTCCTAAATCCCTCATTCCCTGTTTCTTTTACATACACAGACACGCACATACACAGCTCCCCAGCTGGTCGCCCCCAGCAACAATGCGTGCTGTCACCGCATTCTGGAACGTGACACAATCATCCCTCAGCTGACTGGGATTTGTCTGGACCGGGCTGCATGATGCAGCATCAGTATCATTAATGTCATTCTGCAAAGACAGGCACAAGTCTGCCATATTACACAGCTTCTAGTCTAAACTTCAAATTAACTTCCAGGAGCTTATATTTTGAATCAGTATATTTTTTTGGGGGGTAAATGGCTTTTTGGTTAACTATCTTACTTCTAACAGATGATTGTAATTTTTCATTAATGACTGCTTTTCCAACAGTACAGAAAATGGTAACTCTCTGCTTGAATGTGATCAAACCTTGAAATGACACTGAAAACACACTTGCATCTGTTTTAACCAAAACCAGTTTTGCGTTACCTTGAAGAAGAACCACCCTGTTTTAGATGGGATTTAAACAGGAGAGTTAAAGGGAAGATGCACAAACACAGGCTTGGGTCCTGCCCTTATGCATCTCTGACTCTTACTTAGTATTCAGCTAAAACCATTAGTGTTATTAGCATGAGAATGTGTGTCTGCTTTCTTTCTTTTTCTCACAGTTTTGAGCTGCCTTTTCTGTTAGAATCAATGAATGAACAGAAGCTAAATCAATTAAAGAAGTTTAGAGGGAAAACCAGACAGACGACATCTGTTCTTTCAGTTCTTTCTGGGAATCAAGTGTATTAATTATTTGCGTGGCTAGAAACATGTTAAAACATTGAACAAATCTGTGTACAGTTGAAAATGTATAGAAACCGTGTGTACCTGCCTGGACTTGATTTGAGATTCTCACTCTCCTTGTTTGTGTTTTCAATCCCTGTGTTTGAGAGACTCGGGATTTACTGGATGCCTTGTACAGTTTTACAGACTGAATCCTTTACATAAGACTAGCTATGATGAACACCCAACATCAATATAAACTTGTCAAACTTGCCAATACTGAGCATGGAGATCCCCCCACGTTTTAAAAGGAGAGGTTGAAACCACCTTCCTATAATAATAGAGTCTGCAGATGTTTAGTAATGAAACGGGGTTCTTGTTACTATTCTGACATTGCCTGTTGCCCCTATAATTACTGCATAAACACATACTGTGTAGGTTTGAGAGTAGGGGGTCGTCTGTGCAGTGAAGGGGAGTTTTTGAATAATTGACTGTCCCTCCTTTCTGTCTTTCTTTATTTGCTCATTCTTCTGTCAAGAAAGGAAATACAGATATGGACTGTAAATTTTACGACTATCTGAACAGAGAGATAAAACTTGGAATTTACTGCAGGTTCATCGCAGTCATCCTGTTGGCATGATGTCTGGAAGTCGAGTGCAATCACTGGACCAAAATAATTACACGTTGCAGCCATTTGCAGTCATTTCTTTCACTCTTATTGCATGGCTGATGTCGCTTGACAAAACACTTGACAAAAGTGAGGACGCGCAATCAAACCTTCAAGCAAATGAGGAATACGAATGGCAGGCATTGTCTATTTTTTGAGTAACGGTATAAAGAAGTAGCAGAAGTGGATGTGCAAACGTGCCATTTTCACCTAGCAAAGGTCCACGATAGTTTAAACAGACACGAAACCAGCTATTATGGTGTATTAAACATTAAACCCAGCCTGAAGTACCAGGAGCAAGAGGGCATAAATTGAGAAATCTTGTTTGTTGTTATACTTTGTCCATGGCTTAATTTTTGCAATTGGAAAATTTCCAAATATGTTTTCTACTGTTTGAGTAATGGGACTAGTTGGTGTAGTTTTTCATTGAAAGACCTTGAGAGACCTCAAAATACGTCAATTGACATCAAATGCAGCCATGGTAACTACAGCAAGCAGGGGATAATTGGAGCAGAAAATGTTAAGGAAAACCAAACCAAACCTTACAAACACAACTACAGAAATTGCCTGAATACATCTAATAAAAGTAGTTTTAGGTTTTTAGGTTTTCAGTGGTATAAGCCCAGCCTAAAGCCCTGGTAGCCAGTTCTAAAACATACTATCAGGCCCTGAATTGTTCATAGCATCGTGGCTACGGCCTGGTTCAGACACTGTCAGGGTGAAGGACTCATATTACTGCTGAGGTCACCAACACTGACAATCCAAGCATTCACTGTGCAGCCAGAGATGAAAGCATCGGCTCAGTAGGATATGCTTGACTTGTACAGTAGGAAGCCTGTTCTTCATGACGGCAGCAGGCAGGGGTCTCCTCAGGCTGCTTTCACGCCTGCACTGTGGCAAGGTTGCTATTCACACAGGCTGTTTGTTAAACACTGTCAAGACTTTAATTATCAGAATCAAATTTGATTGACATCCCATTCCAATAATATCATGATGTTTATACATGTTGTAAAAATAAACTGTACAAGGAAGCGTTTTAGATCACTAAGGAGGATCCAGTATCGGTTGATTTAAACAAACACTCAGTGTGCACTTTATTAGGAACATGAATACATTATACTGCAATCCAATACAACAGCTCTCCAAAAATGCAGTTTTCTTGTGGGAGAGAAATTGAGATAAGGTCTGATTCCTGTGAGGTGAGTCAGTAACTTTAAGTCTTGCATATTACTAAATCAACTGTCAAGGTTACTACTGCTTTGTTTGAATTACTACAATGTAACAATGATTACATTTCTATAAGATATATAAGTGCTCTTTCCACAGGTTGTTGGAAGGTAGCACAGATGATACATGATTTCCTAATCAAAATAATCACTGAGTTTGATCAGTGATTCTTCTATATACCGTACGCTGGGTTAACAGTTCATTTACAGCAAGTCCCTCTAGTTAAGAGTGTCAACTAAATACCTACATTGGAATGGCTTATCTTACAGTGCTGCTCTCTTGAACGCTGTAATCGCCATCAGCTTGCTGGTTGCAGGGGATAAACTTTAATCCTGACTAATCTAGCCAGCTGCACCTCCCTCTTTTGGCAGAGAGCATGACAGCTCCCCTGGGTGGCCCGAATCCAGGACCTACAGTCCGTATGTGATCATGATCTTTAAAACTTAGATCATGATGCTATTATGGCAAAACGTGTTATTGTTGACATGACATGTATTCATCTTACTGTGGTTGGAATCGCCACAAATCGAAGTATGCTCAATCTGAGGAACAGACCTAGATTACTTCACACCGGAAGCCTTGTTGCTTCTGTGACTTTGGTGATCTGACCTTGACACTTAAGATTGTTGTATTGTTGACAAGCTACAATCTACTTTAGCCCTATTGGTAATCACCCCACCCATTGTAGTTTAACACACAATCTTGGGCACCCGTAGATTTTTGTGTAATTTTGGTTTTATTGTTCATTTTGTGATGATTTTAATGGTTTGGTTTAGTTTAAAACAATATTTAGTGTCTTTGCAGAATGTTACTTGTATGTGGCACTTTTGAACAACAGTAGTACTTTTTTTAAATTCAGATTTTCAGTGGAACGGTTACCCAGGCAGGGAGCCAACATAGAGTCGATAATTATTCAAATTTCTACACATACAGTATCTTCAGTAGACTAGAAACAGTGAACTGTAATCATACACAACAGAGAACCAAGAGTCTGTGTTTCTTTCCAAAAACAATTACTACATTTCTACCTGCCTATTACCAATTACAACATGCAATTTTAACTATTACAAAATTATGGAAAAGGGAAGCAACTAATCAGCCTGGCTGGAACATTGACTCGCTCCCCTCTGGAATGCCGCACAAACCAAGACTCCTTATGGAAACCTTTTATTTTATTTTATATGTATTAAAGTTTAAGGGGGATTGTTGAAAGTCATTCTTGGACATCATGGTTTTGCGTTGAGAGAATAGATAGATAGGTTGAGGCCAAATTGATTCAACTATTAAATTAAATTAATGCACTTGATCACAAAGTCCTGAAATATGCTGGACAGTATAGACTGGTGGTAATAATCATCTATCGTCATCTGCTGTTATTAACATTGTATGTAGCACAGGATAAAGTTTCCAGTATAATTGCAGAAGCCAAACTCATGAGCAATAATTAGATCAAGACCGCTTTCTTTGTGTGGTTAAATGAATGTAACTCATACTGCTGCTCAACCGCAATCACCGTGTTCTCCATTGTTTTGTCCGTCAGAGTTCAAAGCCTCATTTGCATTTCTTTGTACAGTACAGTATGCATACACACACCTATAGATGATTGTTCGTATGCTTAATCATATAATTGATTATTTAAAACAACCAATCACCTTACGGAATGCGAGCAAGGTCCAAGTCTCTATTAATCCTCTTTTCTTGATCTAACTCGTAATAGCTGTTGGGAAACTAGTGTGACTTTGTCCAAGAAATTCTCCCTCAGGGACCGATTCCATCAATGATATTTACCCTTAAAGTCCACCTCAAACTGCTTACATTGTTTGTAGACTTCAGCACCAGACCTCTTTGAGTGATGTGCAGGTAGGATTGGAATGTAGCCATTGTTAATGCTAGATTTGATACTTGTTGCCATTCAAACACACAGTTTCAATAAAATATAGTGTAGATCACTGCTGCACCAACAACTACAACACTCAGTTCTACATTTTTGTCCTCTCTTTTTGAGGAATGTGACATTAAAAGGAGAAATCCTGACGTACATCTCCTGGATTAACGCTTTGTGAAGTTGGGCAGTTAATTCTGCTTCTCTTTATTTCCATGGACGATACCGTGTCCGTCATGAGTCTCTTTCTTGAAGTTCCCCAACCCCTGGGGAGAGGCACAATAGCAGGATTTCTGTGCATTTGGGGTTAGGGAAACCTGGCTCCAGTTCTTCCTTTATTTTAATGGAAGCTCACTGCTAACTTGGTCTGACAGACGCCCATGTTCCCAGGGGCGACAGAGGGGCTAAGCCTTGGGAAACTGTCAGGGAACAGAGATTCCATTACATTGCACTTATACATGTAAGGTTTTGAGAACTTTATTTTCGAAGGAGGGACATTTCCGAGCTAGTCCAGTCCTGTTCTGTCACCAAGCAATGGAATTAATCCATTTGCACTAACACAACTGTATCTCACTGACTGAGGTCACGTCAGTATTCAAAACACACAAATTGGCATGAAATGTTGTTTTATTTACAGAAATTAACTATGGAAATTAAGACAACCTTCAAACTGTAGGTAGTTATTATCTATTTGAAGCTTTCTATTCATCTTAGGTATTCCGATGATTGAACTACAGGAGACCTCTTAGTGCATATTTATCTTCATAATACTAGTAACCTGATTTAATATTATGTGATTATGTTGAAACAGTAATGGAAACTGTAATACACTTTTCAATTGTTTCGAAAGCGGATGTTTCGACATGATATCTGCAGTAGCCATAGAAAATCTAAAATATCCAGCACGTGAATGAGCAGAAGCTATTGTAAAGGCGCTGATTGACCCCATTGTGCTGTGGTGTTGACACAGTGTGTCAGTGAAGCCTCTGATTAGTTCAGCCTTGCTGAGCACAAAACTTTGTAATGAGGAGAGGGTAGGGCAAGTCTGAACGTGAGGACTGAAGTGAACAGAATACTATCACATTGAAAGTTTTGAGAGGTTTTTGTTTGTTTTGGCAGGTTTACAGTAACTGAATGTCACCGCACAGATGAATCTGACTGTTATAGCCCTTCTTGTATTTTCCAAGATACAAGTACTGTTGCCTGGATACTGTACTGAGCATACGCTTCACAAGGAGCCTGCGCCAAAGCTGACATTGCTCATTCTACAAGAAAATAACACATGTGTTACATTAGTTAATCAATAAATCTCATATACTGTTTAGGCCTGTTACCATGGCAGGATGGAGACATCCAGTGATTTGCAACAATGCTTGCAGCAAGACTTAAGTCTATTATCATCTAGTATCACCAAGATTACATAGGCATGCACATATCAGGCACGTCAGAGTCTCAGTATTGTCACCTGCAATTTTCAGTGTTGATTCCTACACTCATTCTGTCACAAAACAGAAAGACAGAAGGAGAATTGATGTGAATCATGGGCATTTAAGCAAGTTTTGCTTTGCTGAATCAGAACATGTACCGTTACATTTTAACCCTACAAACAACGTGTTCAATTAATTTTGGCCGCGGTACCTCCAACTTAGTTGTGTGGTGGCTGACTTTATACATCCCCAAAGGTAGCAGTGAATGTCAAGAGCACAGGGAATTGAAAGAAGAAAGATGTCTATGCCAGCAGGCTGGTGACAGCTTAAGTGTCTGACACTGGCCCTCAGTGTGTCCAGCGGCTTGCAGATGCCCTCGGGAGGCGGTAACAGGCAGGATATTAGAGACTAGCGGAGGCCCCTGGAAAAGCCCTGCTTATGTAGCTTGATTCAGAGGGAGGGGGTCGACTCTAAGGCGCTTTGTGTTTTATTTCACAACCCTGGTCGGTAAAATTGTATGAATGGGATAAGTCCATTTATGAAAGATGACAAGCTAGACTCGAGCTTTGACCTTTATCACAAACTGAGATATTACCAGAGTTCTGAGCCATCCTGTAACAGAAAGGTCAAATCTTTACCTTAACAGGCTCATTTCTGATACTCAACTGAAACCCAGCATTTCCAGTCTGGTCTTACAGAAGAGAAGGTTTCCACGCCTTGAACCATCTTTCCCGGCGCACTCTTTCATTGATTCATCCACACTTTCTCTTCCTGTGTCTAATTTCACTGTACCGAAAATATTCTAGGGAAGCTGGGTTAGTAGAATGGGGATTTGTAACTGCACACCCAAGGTAATGGTTAAATTGAAGAGGGAGCATTCCTGTCACAAAGGATTGAGAGCAGTGTAGGGGTCCTTGGAGTGTGTATGGGTGGGAGGTTTGTGGGTTCACCCACACTCATCCCCACAGCCAACGTGGGCCAATACAATGAAGGCCCTGTGTGGATATCCCTGTACAGCTCTAACTGGTCTCCCTGGTCTTCTATGGGGACTTTGTTAGTGAGATTGCAGTGTTTCCCTTCACCACACTTCTTTCTCAGTAGCTTTTACCTGGTGGCATACCTGTACTGCTGCCAGGCTACAGGGTCATCAAAACTCTTAACATAAAAAGGTCATGTTTGACAATGATGCTGTACAAACAGTGTATCCCGGGTAAGGATACTTGGTTATCTTACAGTCATCACTCGCCATCACTAGCTTAATGATGTTATTCTCCCCCAAAATGTTACAGGGACATTTTTGATATTGCTGAGTGTGATTGCTGACAAAAGCCCTGAATTAGGACTGGATTGGGCACATTGGAACTCGCAATTAGTTTGGGCGTTATCGCTTAAAAAAAACATTTTGCTATTTTCACATCATATGGCGATATTCAATATGTAGTATCTGTATTATCTATTGCTATTATTTTTATTGAAATGCTGTAGTTTAAGAGTTTGATTTTAAAGTCATGACTGTGGTAAAATCAAGTAGATTATTTTTGTCTGATCAATAAATGAAATATAAATTGCCTTGCGTAGTATTTGACTGTGCAGTACAGAGTAGAATGCAGTCTTTGTGCTGAATTGCTTGCCGTTGTTTGAGATGATGGAACAGATAAGTGGCGCTGCTTTGGTTGCCATGTCGAATAGCTTGTGCCTGTGTGCTGTGGCCCCAATTTTATCAATGATGTTTAAAAGGTGAAATGTATGTTATTGTAAATAGAAGACGAAGACTCGCTCCAGCCAATCAAATGAGAGTGTATACATACCTGTAATGTGATCTTGAGAGCACATTTACATTGCATGGGCAGATATCAGTCTGCATAATACCAATTGTCAGACTAAGGTACAGTATAATCATGAAAATGCATCAAATAGTCTGAAAAACTTGTAAATGGACATAGACATTTTAAGTTGCAGACTAATCTTGTTGGATATGAGTGATCTCATGAGAGAAACACTGCACTTTTGGAGAGAGGAGGGAACAGAGGGGTATGAGCATGTGAGGGGCTGGGTAATAAGTGAGATGGATATGCTTCAGATGTGACATGTAACTCTATAAATGGACAATTACTGACCACAGCTCAAGTAAACATCTTGGTTTGGTCCAGGGTGTGACTACTGTGTGGCTATATGTAAATGCCGCCACTGTCATTTGGTTCTAATTTTATTTAATATTCTCAGAAGTTAGTATACCTGATTCTAGAAATACATGTTGGACAATATATAGTTAGTATTTGTAGTGGAGGAAGAACTTTCATGCTGGAATTCTACATACATCTACGGGAGCCAAACTCAGAGTGTGTAATCTATAGCCTTGGAGCTAAATAGGTACCATGAAATCAACCTTAACCTGCCTCTCACCCCTCACCCTATTTGACCCCTGACCCCGGTCATTTCCTGGTTCCCTTTTTCCTCTCCTTTATCCTCACAACTCTGCCAAACCATCCTTGGACCACATACTATTTCCTTCCCCCCTCATGTGGGCTCTGGGCCCTGCCAAGAGAATGGCGGGAGAAAAACATCGGAGAGGACAGGGGGGGGTGGGGGTGGAAGTGAGAAGCACCAATGGGGGCCAGGAGCAGGGTTAATCCACAACCCAAACATTGTTCCATCGTCTAATCAGGGTGGAAATGGGACGGACTGGCTGGAATACTAACATTTAGCTCAGGGCTAGGACGTTTTAGTCGCAGGAAGTTTGGCTTGTTTAATCAAAAGAGCATATCAAGGAGGCATGAAGAAGGAGGCCAGGCGTCAGTGTTCAGATGGTTTGAGCTCTTAATAAAACAAGTTTGGAAGAAAGGAGTCTCCTCTGTCTGAACGTATGTGTGCGTTATTTTTAGACTTTAAAAGATTTTCAGACTTATCCCTCCCAGCATAGTAGTGGAAATGACAGTGAATGACATTTGAATTACTTAGCATGATATCATGGAGGTGGTTTGGTTTGTTTGTGGTTGTGGTTGTGGTTGTGGTTGTTGGGGCGCAATCTATTGATCTAGAACCTGGGAGGGTTGCATGTGGTGCAAGTTAACTGTGGTCAAGATTGTTTCATGTCAGACACTGGTTAGATATTAGTTACTTACAACAATTAAATGCACATGTCAGTGAACACAACTGACCACTTTTTGATTCGACACAGCAGATGAAGTGGATGCTGCGAAATGTTCATCAACATATCAAACCTGACAAATGTTGAAGGTTGGCATGAATGCCGGTGTGAAGTGAAGTGTTCATCACTCTCTAAATACACACACACAAACATATTTTCTCATGTCAACATCATGTGGATTTGATCTGACCCCCTGGCGCAGCAAATCTCCCAGCAGCCCAGACATCCTCTTCATGAACCTTGCATACATTGCTTGCCAAAATTCTGTAATTGATTCTTGACTTTTATTCCATCTTGGCCCCACAGTTGCACAACAAATCTTCCTCATAGATCATAAGTGTTTTGCACCTGCATCGGTACATCCTGGCTCTTCGTCTTCGCATTGAATGCTGCATCTGTGTTTTGTTTGAACAGAGCAGAGTCTGTAGGCAGAAATACTCAAGCTTGACATGAAACGGCTGTCCGTCTTTCTGGAGACATTTCAAAGTTGACCTTTTTATTTTGTTTTAAGCTTCCTCAAACAATGCCTTTATGTTCTTATTGGCGTTAGGCCATGCTACTTTTCATCTTTCATGTGAAAGGAAATAGGAAAAAAAACGTTTTCCACGAGAAACCCTAGAAAATTGCAAAGGGTCAGAAAGGGTCGTTTGAAAGCCATAGAGGCCCAGTGAAAGATAATCAAACTTGAACCTTCAGACAAATTGTAGAATATCCACCATAACAAAGGACAAAGAGTTTCGGTTGTAAAGTTTTCTATAGAGCAGAATCTTCAACAGCACTGCATGATTCTCTATTGACATCATGTGCTTAGCTCCCCTTGACATCCACGACACTGTGTACTTAAAGTTTGATGGATGTCAGAAATGGTAGGAATGCACCTTTGTGAGGATCTTCAGAGGTGATTCACGACATGCTTGGATGACATGCAACACCAGCAAATTAGCAGTGGCTTGTTGGTTAGGGTGCACTCCTTTACCGAAGAAGCCTAAAAGAGACAGAAGAACAAAGGATCCAAAGAAGCAGGCTTGTGATTTGACCCTTGAACTTTTGTGGCATTGATGCATTGTAGATGTCTATGTATCACGTAGCTTCCCTCCCGCGCTGCGTTTGATGCATGGCTCCCGTTGATGTGAAAGATAGAAGCCGAGCCAAAAGTCTGGAAAACTTCTCGCACTCTGTGTTCCTCCACTTGTCTTTTGGAATTACTGTCACAGAGCTCTGAGAGGAACATGACAGGTTTTGTGTGTGTGTGTGTGTGTGTGTGTGTGTGTGTGTGAGCGTGCGTGCGTGTTTTCTGTGCACATGTCTTGCTAATCATGAGCAGGTGGCAGAGAAGAAACAATTGTTCGCTGTGTGGCTTGCAGCCATGTTGGTCCTCCAGTACTGATAAGGAGAGGTAGTTGATGGGTGAACTGGATAAAAAAAAGCTTATATCATGATCTGTGTTTCAACTTCACTTTCAGTGTTTCATCAACATGGGGTACATGGACTGGATTAGGAATGAGAGCGGGCTCTTCCTCTCATGTCTATTTCAAAACTCAAAGACAGCTTTTATCCTCAAGGCTGCCAGCCTCCATGTGGGGTTTTCACCTCATGTGATAGGGTGAAAAAACGTTGTCTGCTTGCATAAACTAATAAAGACGTTGGTTTAATTGAGTTTTAAAGTTGGTGTTACCATGGTGCTGTTATGTGAAACTATATTATTTGGCATTGTGGCTTTAACATCTCCACTGCCCATCTAGTTGAAGCTCACCGTATGACGTACTTTGGTAACTTAGACTATTCATTCAATCATGGCCGAAACAAAATCTTTGTGTTTAGGGTATGAATGTCATTTAATATTTTCAATTTATGTTTTGACCCTCATATTGTTCCTTTCTAATATTCAGCCTTTACTAAGTTGATATTTGTTTATTTCTATTCAGTGTAATTTGAGTCAGCAGAGGAGAAATGTAATGAAAAGAGGCTGGAGGGCCCATTATAACATTGATCCATACTCATACAGTGTATAAGTATGCGTTCTAAGACAGTCACGGTCTGTAACTGCGTTAGAGCCTGTAGGTCCGGCTGCCAGGTGGTCTCCAGACTTGTGAACACCAGCAGCAGACAGATGCTCCATCTCCAACTCGCCAGTTCTGCTGCACAGTGAGCCGATCCCCGGAGACAAAGGTGTGACATGGAAAGCAGTGGCGGTGTGGAGGAATGTCTCCCTGTGGGTAACTGCAGCTGACAGGGCAGCGCTCCACAGGGGGGCCCTTACTTTATTGTTTCCACTTAGACTGACCATGCCATTTGAATGCAACTGTGCCGTGTGTGGTATGTTCAACACCTGCATTATATTCTGTTTCTGCTAAAAGTTAAATATCAGGTGTGATATACCTGAATACTGTACTTCATTTGTTAACTGTACTATGGTAATACAGCTTCACAGATGGAAATACTTGCTGATAGCTGGATTTAAATCACAGCTACTTCGCAGGTTCACATGATTCACTTTCTTTCTCCTTTCCTACTTTCTTACCCTTTGCTTTCACTTCCTCCTTCCCTTCTTGCAGTGCCTCCTTCTTATTACCTTCATTGCTTTCTTATTTTCTTAACTCTCTTAACCTCTCTTTCCTGTCAATTTTTTCCCTATTTTCTACCTTTTGTTAAGTAAAAAAAAATGTTTTTGTCCAATCTCTCGAATTTATTATTATTATTATTATTATTATTATTGACCACCAGATTTTTTTTCCATTATTCACAATCTGTACTTTTTTGGAAATGTTTCAACAAAAAGTGTTTGCTTTCAAAGAGCCTCAAGGCAAATGCGTAATGCAGGACTGACTAAAGCTTGTTAAGAGGATTTCTCCATCTGTCCTGATGTTGTGTTTAGTCACAGAACAGTACAACTTGCTTCCAGTTGAGAGTATGAGCCTACAGCTATTTGTTCGACTGTAAATGTGCTGTAGCTTCTGTGCAGATGACACCAGTGCTTGTTGCTGAGTAGGAGCAATTGATGACTAATCAGGGGTTATGTAAGGTTTCCCACGCCAGATGACTCTCACAGTGTCCACTGTGTGCCTGGGAAGATTTGTGCTTTTCTAACTAAAAGCAGAGCTCAGTTGTTTTCACACGTTATGAAGTCCAAACTGTCATACAGCATATCAGAGACTCCAGCATATACAGTATTAAGCAGGTCATATAGTAGTTTGTAGTTGTGTGACCAGGTATAAAGATAAATAAGAGTTCAGTTTAACTGATCGTGCTTGCATGATTTTGCCTTCTTATTTGCATCTTCCTTTCCCCCCCCATCTTTGCCCGCTCCATAACAATAAATCAACATAATCCATCGTGCTGCCTTCAGAGTGTGGTTGGCACATGTGAACTGGTAAACTTAAGATAATACGGCACAAAGATCTTGCGTAATTTTCTTCTCCCACGCATATTTTCCTTCATGTTGCACTTCTGCTGGAAAAGCATGTGATATAGTTTGACGCTGAATGCTTTTTGAGTTCATTATTCTTGTACAGTGAGTTCCGGGTGGTCTGTCAAGATGGTAGCCATTACAAGTGAGGTTTAGTCTATGAAACATGGTCATCTATCATAACAGATTGAGCTTAAATAGGCTGCTGTCATCAATCCGACCTAAAAATATTCTCCCAAAAGCCACAGTTGGGCTCGGGGATTGGGACTGACGCGGCCCAGTGCCCATTCCACTGTGTAATACCTTTACGATTATGCTCCATTAACTGTCATTACCTATGATGATTCCCATTGTATAATAGGCTTTTGTTCATTGTATCTGGCCTGAGAGGCGACTTCACTGTGGTTTCAGCTTAGTTCAATAGATTTGAGTCTTTTTCAACTCCCACCGGGTGTTTGCAGTTGGTCTCATGTACGTAAACACATGCCCACATCAGATGGCTCCACTGATGTGTGTGTGTGCGTGTGATATATCTGCGGGTTAATAAAATAAAATAAAATCGTCAAAGCTCAGATACATTCATATTTGGACAGTTTGCGTGTACTTGTGTGATCATCGATCTGGCTCTTCCTTCAGTGTAAACCCATCTGTATCTGCTGCTGGCCGTCTCTAGATCTGTCTGACGTGGTGATTGGCTGGATCTGCAACTGATTGTGGTGATTTAGCGGTGATCCTCCATCCAGGCCTTCAGAACCACGATCCAATCTTAGACCAAATCTTATACAACCTCTGCCAACTCAGGGAAACCTCATGATGCTTGCTAAAATTAGACACAGGGAAAAAAGATACAAGCTATTCTGTTTTCCAGGCCCACATTGGCCCCAGATGCTTGAAGCACCTCTTCTTACTTTCTGGAGGGGAGAGTTGGGTTTCTTCTCGTACTGCGTCAGTTAAATGTTGTGTTATTACATTCCCAATCAAAATGTGTCTTTAAATCACATTTTGAAGCCTCTTCTGAATTGTACGGGCTGTTCAATGTTGAGGTTTCGTCAGAATACAGTATTTTCTTGTGACTTTGTGTTGATTCAATGTAAGTGAATACTCCAGCTGTGAAACATCCGAATCCAAGGACAAAGGACAAAGAAATTGACTCCATGTGGCCTTGGACCTGACAGAAGGGTCCAAGCTTTCCCCAATAATCCTCCTGCCTGCCGGCCCACTGCTAATGCCATACATATTGAAAATAACCCCTAATGCTGCATGCTACATACTGTTGGTTTACATCCTGACGTATTGCAGTTGGGCAGATTTGAAATGAGTGAGTTTATTTTGTCTCTGAACTCCACAGCGCCCCAAAATCCCCCGTTTCCCTTTCCCTCCCTCCTCTCGCTCCAATCCCATCCACCAACATACCAACACACCAAGCGCAGAGCAAACAGTCCGTAGTCACAATAGTGGAGCCCCATGGTGGTGGCAGGGGTGGCAGCCTGTGAAAAGGTCTTGATGATTGATAGCTGGCAGATAGCTATTTTAACCTTTGGCTGAACTTGTTAAAGCCCCATGAGCTGAGAGACCCCCAGCCAGAGGCCCCTCATACGAAGTGTCAGATGTTAGTAATTTTAATACAATTGTTTGTCTGTGGAAATTTTTTTTCCAACATATTCTGCTCCCCTGAAGCCAAAGACAATGTTTTTAACTGGTTTATCATGCTAAAACCTTGGCAGCGCTTCTGTGCCAGAGCCAGGTTTTGTCTTGTCATGAAACAGTCGATTCCTGCAAGAGTGATACAAATTGACTGGTTTTTATTGGCCAGTCTCTTGCATGAAGGCTCAGAGGAATACTAAGTAAAAAAAAACACAGCATCTCCAGCCCCCCTGTGATGACTCTGCTCAGGCTGAATGAATAACAGGTAATAGTACGAACAATAGTACGAACAACATACTGTTGTTTACGCGGACTCACTCAGAACCAGAAGCACCCACAGATTAAATGATCTTGCCAAGACGAACCTTGGTAATTCCCCTTTGCAAGATGATTATTGGCTGAAGATCAGTTGATATTTTTACATATTCCTTTGAACTTTGATTCCATCACAATTACGCAACACTTAAGAGGAAGCATTTGACCACAAAGCAGACATGTAACAATAAAGCAACTGTGTGGGCTGGAAGCACATGTCTCCTGTTTATGTTCACAAACCTTCGAGCTATGAGCTGTCAACTCTTTGACAGGGCAGTCATACATCGCCCCAGACTCTTTCATACAGTTGTGTTTTACTTCCGAGAGACCGTAACTCACCTGTGCCGATATGTTTAATCATTGGGCGTTCATTTACGACGGGAAGTCATAGAACGGAAGGCCTGAGAGATTATCACAGTGATGCTACAGATCTATTTTCACTGGATGGCCCTCAAGGTAGAGAGGATGGTGAAAGAACTGGACCCCTTCCAGCCTTGAGGAGTGAATGTTTTTTTGACTGCTGTGGTAACAGGATGTTGAGGTACAGACTGTTTTATTTGAATTTATTGTGGTTTTATAGCTGTGCTGGATTGAAGCTTTGAGGAGGCTCGTCCTTTCACAGTGATGTTTATATCTGGGAACATCATTGCGACATCTCATGAGAGATTTCGAGAGCATTTTCTTTTTTATATCTCATATTTGCTCAAAAGAAAAAAAGGATGCACAAATGCTCACCCTGGGAAAAATGGGATTTGGCAAACACTTTGCTTTTGCTTTTTGGAAGCTCATTCATGTTTTGGTAAACTAACACAGACTTCCTTTCCTCATGCATAACAAAGTGACAGAGATTGCTGTTTTGGATATGAATCCATTAGAGTGACTTCTGTCTGAACATTAAGGGAGTTCAAGGGGAAGGAAGTCAATAGGAGGGAGAAACTGACCAGCATCGTGTGATTGTTTGTGAAACAATGTGGGCAGCATTCCACTGAAAACAACCAAGTCTACACATTCCTCTGTTTGAGTCCCTCTCTATGACCCCGCTGTGGTTTTCAGATCCAGACGTTTCCAGCATTTCAGGATGCATTTTTGTCTATGCACATGTTTGTCTTCTATTTGGCAATATAGACATAGATTAGATAAATACAGTGCACTGACTTGTACCCATGACATTGACTTTGACTTTGACCATAAGAGGTAAGTCTCTATGATTTGACTTTAGAAATGTGTAATGGTTTAATCTACCTTCTTAAATATGATGTTATGTTTGATAGAACAATCACAATAACAAACACAATTAGTTACTCTCCCTGGCCCCTCCCAAGTCATTCTGCACATACATATATAATGTAAGGTATAAGTCAACAAACCTCCATATGATGTATTGTTATGGTGTATATTAAGGGTCTACCTTTAAATACCTAGTTATTTTGATACCAATTGTTATTATATGTCTTTTAAAACATTAACAACTAGCTGTTTCTTCTGGTCAGACGGGACTTCCATGTGCTCTTCGGCTCTGGGTGACTCTTATGGCAGCAGCACATGTTCATGAACTAAAACCTGTAGTGACTCTGTTGTGCCTGCCAAAGTTCTCAGTTGATGAGAAAAACAAATCTTTCCCATTATCTGCAGGCCAGAGTTTGTTATAGCTTGAACAGAGTTGTGTAATTGATGTTAATGTGCATACACCCCAAAGGACAGTATATTATGGATCAAACAATAACGACACCAGATGTTCATCTGGGGGTTGGTGTCCCACAGAGGGTCATGAAATTATATTTGTGATTTATTAGGGGTGCATTTTTTTCTAATGCTTAAATTGTTTGAACTTCTTTCCTCCTTAAGGCAGACAGCCACTGTACACGTTTGGCCTGATTTTTAATTCTGATTTGGGAAACAGTGTTAGTGTCAGTGTTAGGCTGAAGTTCAGAGGGACTTCTTACTTCTTGTCATGTTGAAAATTTGGGTTGGCTCGCCTACAGTTTAGGAAGTCTCACAATCTGATTTCCTTCAATTAATAGTTAAGCTACCTGAATTTACAGTACATCCCAATTTGTGTATATTTCAAAAAATAGAATGAATGAAATGAATAGAATAAATCTTAATAGGAGGTTTTCGTTAGACAATGTTTTTTTAGTGCTCACACTGAACACTAATATAATGTCTATAAGTCAAGCCATATTGTTTTCTTTATGAAAACAAACAAAACAAAGTAATAATACTTTGCAACTTGTTGAGTTTTTGGAAAAAGCGGTATGATACTTAAATGTGTTCTCGCCATTAAAGCCATTGAGGCCGTAGACGGGAACAGAGTCCTCGTGCTTAGAGCCCTGTTCCCCTTAATGTCCTCTCAATGTCTTAAGAAGCAAGACACAAAAAACTCAAACTGCTTCATGAGAATCAATCATATTGAAGCAGCGTAGTGCAGGCAAGCAGTACTACATTCATCTGACACATTTACTGAGTAGCTCTTAAATCAAGGTCATCTACTCAGATTTTTTCAGCTGCAGATATAAAAGGATCTAGGCCATTGAGTCTTACCAGCAGTTCTCTAGCATTCAAAAGTGGAATTGTTATGTTATTTACAGCAAATATCTGGGGATGTCATTCCCTCATGTACAAGACCACCAAATGTTTTAGTCATTTAAAAATCGGGAAATTTCATTTGATTTTATTGAGTTTATAAAAGTTGTAAATGTTATTTACTCACGTTGGGCTCAACAATCTCACACGGACCCTGTAATGCATGTCTCACCCTAACAAAGCATGGCTCACATTAAAATGATGCAGAGTGACACAGAGCTCATGGCTTCTCTTCGCTTTCAGAGTAAGCAAGAGTTTGCAGATCATTGAGTTTTGGTGCTGGTTAGTCCATACTGAAAACTGGACTCAACTGGCCGGGTAATGAGCTGAGATCACTCATTAGAACACACATTAGAAACTCATCTGCTGAAGTTAGAGGATGCTGCACAGCTCATTTCATGCTTCGTCATTTATTTGAAGGATTTTACTTTCACCTGTGTGTGTGTGTGTGTGTGTGTGTGTGTGTGTGTGTGTGTGTGTGTGTGTGTGTGCGGGATCGCTTCTGACTTTTAAACATGAATTAACAATTTCTTCTTCTTTTTCAATTCTGATGCGCAGACGTTACCGAGCGCTTCATTAGCAAAGGATGTGGTTTGGTGGAGTGTGTGTTTGTGTTATGAGGCGCCCTGTCAGACCTCACTGTCACTCACAGTTGTCTCTCAACACTTTTCCCTGTCATCACCAGGCACACAAAGCCTGGTTGACAAGTGCTGCGGCACAACTGAATAGTGGCAGTGAATCGCTAAATGTCAGCATACGGGATGAATCTGTGCCACTTTCTCTCCGCGTGTCTGCGTGACTTTCTCTCTGTGACTGACTGAGACTGAGTGCCTCCCAGCAAACAGCAGCGTGGGTAAACCCCCGCTGCTGCAGAAATGAGGCCTCCTGTCGGCTTACCACTGACATACAGCAGTCCATTTCTTTTGTAACCGGTCCAGGTTCCCCCAACGAGCCAAAAAGCTGACAGAAACACACACAGCCCAGCCAGATGCTCGACAACCACACACTTTTTTTAGCCACAGCTGTACAAATAAATGTAACAGAATCTCTCAGGAAATTTAATCTTGTAATTGTTTTGTCTTCCAGGCCAGTAGTCTGAAGGGGTCCACTTTTTAAAATGGTCGAATGTCTAAATATGTTGGTGAGCTTCAATGTTTTTATGTATGGATTCTAGTCATGTAAAGAGTGTATAATTTTACTATTACTGGTATTTGGAAATGCTTTTACCGAGGCTCATTTGAGTTGACAATAAAACCTAAAAACTGGAAAGACCAGGACCCCAATGTTTCTTTGGACAGAATATTTGGTTTCAGTGCTTTTTGTTTCACAGAATCTGCTGCTTTTGAATCTGTCCAGTGATTCTCTAAATGATTTTACACTATTTTCAGATCACTCATGTCCTCACTCATGGCATCGTTTTCTTGTAGGATACAGAATGCTGTCAATATTTAGTGTTGATTGACCAGACCTATGGATGGACCGTTATATGAGGATCTCTATGCTATAAGTTGAACAATGCAATGATGCAAATTTCTGATAATCTCTTTCCTTTACATACATAACATACAAACACTTTCTGAGGCAGCTGTAAACATATTTATATCAAACTTGTTGTTGTTGTTGTGTGTGTGTGTGTGTGTGTGTGTGTGTGTGTGTGTGTGTGTGTGTGTGGCTGCTGGGGTGGGGGTGGATTGGGTCTTTGTGTGGGATCTCCTCCCTTTTAGTTTTGCTTTTCTGTTTCTTCCCCTGTGTCTCCCCCCTCTATCTCTCTCATCACAGCCTATGATGCGTTCCAAAGCTGCATGCACTGTTGTATGATGCCATGTTGTAAAAGACTTGTACCTACAACACTGATGTCATCAAAAACACTACAACTACATCATTGTGTATTACAACATAATCTTTGCTGGCTGTGGCTATGTGCAGTTGCTCTGTTTGTCACCCCATTGTCCCCCAGTTTACCTATATGGTTTAAAAAAAAACAATCTTAAAAATGTCCCGTTACTGTATGGTCATTGTCATGTCAAATGCTTTACTCCAATTTTTTTTTTACGTTAAACTAAAGTTATAACTTCCAGTTGAATTGCATTTAGAGGTATTTCAACATTTTTTGCACAGGGATCTGGGTAAGTGAACTCCAAAAATCTGGAGAATGCTCCAACTTAGAAAAGAAAGAATGTCAGTGACCTAGTTCACATGGCAAAAACCTGAAAATCATGAGATTTTGTATCACCTTCTATTCATTATCACATTATTATTCTTGAAACACGCACATTCTTCACGTGTGTCACAAATGAAACCTAACAAAGGACACACTGATACGTGTTGCCATGTGTTCAGCAAAGCACACAATGCACGCATGCCTGCTGACGGAGTCATGCAAATACATGCAAACTGGCCTCTCAAAGGAACTGAGCATCTACTACCCCATAAATCCCCTGTCACAACATATTACCCCGCCACAGCCTTTTGGTGGGGATGATTGCAGCTTATGTCAAGCTTGTTAGCGGTTAGTGCTGTTGACCAGAGAGGGACGTGATATATGTCCGGGTCCTTTTTGTGCAGCTCCCCATACCATTATCAGGATTTACTGTGAAGAAAAGATGTGAAAGGAGCGTGGATAAAGGCGGATAAAGGTTGTTATGCTTGTTTCTTGGTATCCAAATGGACTTAGTGTGTCCGGACTTTAGATCAATAGATTGACGTGATCGTTTGATGTGCAACTGTTTGGCTCGCTGCCATCTTTATTGGGTTTTCACAGTTTTATTGCTTATTCCCGGGTGTAAACACATTTAATGTGTGTTTGTGAGTGTTTGTGTTGTTTTCTCTTGTGTTTAATAAGGACTTGTGCTACTTGTAATTTTCTATCTAAAGTGCTTCTAGTGTGAAGTTTTTTTATTTGTTGTGGCTTGATCAGCTGTATCTTAATGAGAAATCTTTTTCTGCACTGTTTGATTGCAAATGTCTCTTATGTTTCTCATATTTTACCACCCAAACCAACCTTCCTTGTTTCTCCCATCTCTAGTCTGTCACAGGACGGTGCTTTGGTGACAAGGACTTCAGAGGAGGTTTGGAGAATGGGATACTGCTATGCGAGTAAGTTCAAACTTCAGTCATTTCCTATTTGCTACTTCTAAAAAAAGCAATGCAAGTTACAATTTGTGTCAAAATAAATCCCCAAACTGTAATCCTGCATTTACATCACCGGGCACATGTGACCCAGTTTGCTTGCTTGTGGCACATATAAGCAATGATTTGTAAACAGCAAAAAGCGCATGGAATAATGTACCAGATCAATTTTGGGCCACATACATTTGAGGATATAAATCTGACAAATGTGGCACATCTGCACATGCACGTAAACACACAGATCAGAACTTCCTCGCCACTCTAACCTACACTTCTGCGTATATATATTGCATAGCATAGCAGAAACAAGTGCTATTGTCAATGCCGCACAACAGAAAATAATAACTTTGATTATTTTGTTATTTATACAGCGGTTTGTGAACCTTCACCTTACCTCCATTTTGTTCTGACATTCAGTTTGAACTGTGTAGACACACAAAAAAGGAATTTGTGAAAAAGAACATGGGAAAATGAACTTTTCAAAAAGTTTGGAATCATAATATGCTGACTGGTAAAAATATTCTGATAATCATGTGATTATAGAGTAATTGTGTATGTTTGGCAACAACAGGGAATAACACAGGCAGTCGTGTTGGTTTCCTTTGGGTAAGAGTACTGGTGACCTAGTTTGCAGGAAAAGTGACATCCTGTTAGTGTCCTGGAGTGCGACGCTGCAGCCCCGTCTGCTTGTTCATTACGAGCCGCCGTGATGAAAGGAGACAAGCTGGAAACACTTACATACTTGCAGTTTCTTTCTCCCGTTTCTATCCCTCTGTGCCACATTCAGTCACCCAAGCCCAGTGTTTACACCATTCTTCACATGAATACTGACAGAATCAATTTAACAGCATCCCCACGGGTTGTGGAATTTTTGGAATATGGCTGAATAAAGAGGCTCCACTCCAGGCAAGGGACCAAGGAACTTTGACAAATTGTCTTTGACGGATGTGGGATATCTGGATGTGTTTTGTTTTACAGGTTCATTGCGTTAAGTTAGATATCGGCACAGCTGTGGGGGAAACGGGTCTGATTAACACATTTGGAAAACAACTCTGACAAACCAAGGATGGAATACATTTGTCTAGGGAATTCTCCTATTGACTTAGGGAAAAGTCACAGATTTTAACATCAGTGCCATTGTGGGAATGCTCTGTAGAATCCCCTTAGATGTAAATAATAAACAATAATTTGAAATCCACTCTAAACAGGAAGACTTGCAGTGTGTAAGTGCAAACAATGTTTAAATTTGATAATCAAGGACATTTAATTACACACACCTACAGTTGCAGGGCTCAAATGTCTTTTGTTTTGCTCTGGCAAACTTCCAACTATCCTAAAACTACTGAAAAGTCTTCTTAAACAATGCAGTGAATCTCATTAATTCTGAAACCAAATCACTCTGCAAACTCTCCCTCTTTTTCCTGATGTTCAAGGATGTTCAAGGAAATGTGTTTTTACTGCTTTATTGATATTTTCTTATGTGTATTTGTGTTTTTGCCTGAGTTGAAGAATCCAGGAAAACGCTCTTGTCCTCCCACTTTCTCGTAATGCTCAAATTTGTATTATGGGAAAATACACATGAAATCTTTCCTTCCCTGTTGTAAGACTTATTGGCCTGCACTGGTGTGTTTTTCTGCTCCCTGAAGATTAACAGCTGAAAGGAAAAAAAAAAAGATATTTATTGTAAAAGTGCATGCATGGAGCAGTGTTTTTCATTCTAATAATTTACTTATAGTGGGAAAACCTTCTACCTCATACATGTACTGTGTACAAGGAGAAAGGGAATGTCCCTCTCTGAACATTGTTGAAAGTAGTTTGAAGGAATATACTTATAAAGCTAATGACTAATCAAAGTAGAAATGGAGGCAGGGTGAGGGAAAGTAGCCTCATCAGAGAAGTAAATTGCAGCACTTCATGACCAAATCACTGTTGGAATGCCACAAACATCACAAGCTGGCGACATCCAATACTGACAGAGTATCCGAGGTTGGATTCTTCTCTTACAGGAGTTGAATACAGGGCTTCCTATGATGAAAACACACACAAAAGATGAAACTGGAGACTGAGGGAGAGAGAGAGAGAGAGCACAGACAGACAGAAAGAGAGATGAGAGGGGGAAACAGGGACTCACTGTGAAACTGTGGTAATGGCAGTAAAGTTCCCAAAAAAATGTGCGATTGCAGTCACAGCTCACAATTAACACAAACCTTTTCCATGTTTTCTTCTGGTTTTAATGACAAGGAAATAGTATAGCTCCCAGTGGTACCAGGAGCTGCACTCTGAGCTGACTCCCACCTGTGATTTAGGATCACCGTGGTCACTATGGGACCTGAAATGTGTCTCGCCCCCTTCTGTTGACTGCAGTTTTGTCACATATAATGAGGTGTGACTCGTGTATCTATTTACTGTAACTTGTTGTGCTCTCCTGCCTGTGTTCCGTTGTCAGGTTACTGAGCTGTATTAAACCTGGCCTGGTGAAGAAAATCAACAGACTTCCGACACCAATCGCTGGCCTGGTGAGTCGTCTGTCCTCCCTTACAAACATAACTTTTTGCTTCGCTTACACTTTTCCTACACCGACTGCCAAATGACTCATGCACAAGGGAAACTTCACTGGTTATGTATGCCAAATGTTTTAATTGGCATTTGTATGTCTGTGTCTCAGCAGGATCTCTCGAAGGAGTTTTGATTGAAGAGATTGCAGTGAAAATGTATAGATAGGTGGGATTTGGGTGAAGGAAGAGTCTCAGAGATTTTGAGGAATGGACAGGTTGAGGTCTGCTCAGCTCAGTGGGACACAGCCGTGCTTCACTGAAAGGTTTGAGCAAGTATGTAGATAGTCTTGTGTGATGAAGTAAGAGGAGCGTCTGGAATTTCAATAAAGAGATTTCAACCACGAGGGGAGTCTCCCAAAGTTAACGAGTCACTGATAAATGGACTTTATGGATCACACCGTGTGACTGGAGGACATCCCTTCTTGTGTATGAGCAGCAGAGACTAGACTTTGAATCATGATACATGTAAGGTTGCTTATCTTACACACTGTAAGAAAAACCAAAAAGTGGTAAGTTTGAACATTTTTTAAAAGGTAAATTGTATCGGTGTAAGAGGAGATGGAGGCAGTGTGTGTGTGAGTGTGTGTGTGTGTGTGTGTGTGTGTGTGTGTGTGTGTGTGGTGTGTGTGTGTGTGTGTGGGTGTGTGTGTGTGTGTGTGTGTGGGTGTGGGTGTGGGTGTGGGTGTGTGTGTGTGCTCAGCTTCAGCTACAAACACTCTACTCTATAAACATACAGTCAGTTCATCTGCAGTAATTTGTCTGCTGTTGTGCTTCAGTCTCACCAACAGTATGCATTTTTGTGTTCTTTATGTGTGTAAGACTTGTGAATAGGCCCAAACACATCTATCTTAATGGAGGAATTCAGGCGTCTTTATCCTATGATGGACAGATCCGGATATTGATCCAGATCTGGTGTATTCATATATTTGCTCAGACAGTAGTCACACATTTGGGCACTGTAGATTAAAAACACTCAACCGATGATGACACCATTGTGGATATTGATCCTGAAGATGATTATGTGTATAATAATTAATATGATATTGCAATGATAAGCTGCTGTTTAAAGTTCTAGGTATGAATTATCGGCATCTTTTGCTGAAAGCTCAATTTCAGTCCTCACCCATGGTCAAGGTGTGCCATCACCACCCATGTGTGACGCTGCAGCCCTAGCAGCTCACTCACTGGGCAGTAAGTCAGTGTTAGTGTGAGAGACCATCTGTGGACTTAAGTCTCCTAACTTATTGTGTCAGCTGGATACCTGAAGTGAAATACCAGCAGGAGCACCTATAGCTGTGGAATCATTTAGAGTCTGAGAGAGAGAGAGTATGTTCAGAGTGACCTCGCTGTCTTACCATTGTATATCCTTGACGAAATGAAATTAGAATGAGTCACTAAAGCCATCAAAGAGCATTTTTGTTTTATTGTTGACGTTGTTATATTTATTTGTCTACTGGGAGAAAGTGCTTCCTGGTCCTGAGAACTGAGCTGAATGTTGTACATTGTTGCCCCTGGTATTATCAGAAGCTTACGCTGAGCTTTTGCTTTCAATAAGAGCCTGTGAATTCAAGAAAGCTGAACACTGATAGGTTTCACTTGAGTACAGTGCCATACAGTGGAGCCCTTTCATTACCCCCTAAGACCCTGATCTGGATGAAGTGGCCTTTCAGAACCAGGATTCAGGTGTAAACAGGAGCATACTGAAAGTGGATAGCATTGGAGTTCCTCTTAAATCTACTCCTGTTTCTCATTGCTCTCTGACTCTCTCTGTAATGCGTTTAATTTAAAGTTGATTTTATACTTTGGGTATTTAGATGATTGTCTTTTACAGAGCAACTGAAACAGCAATTGGCAAGGTGACATGCCTTGCCTTTAATGTGTCACTGTGCCGTAAGTTTGGCATTCAGTGTTTGTCACGTGCATCGCAAGACCAGAACGGCTTTCTTTAAATGTTTAATTCAAGGATAAGATAAGATAAGATAAGTCCAAGGTCCTTTGCTCAGTCAAAACATGTTCTTCCAATGATTTCAGTTCCAAGGTGGCTAACCAACAAGTATCAGGCTCTAAAGCCTTACATCAATTAGTGTGTCATCACACTAACAGCAATGTCATCGAACAAACTTATAACAATTAATGACATCTAACCTGTAACACAGTTACAGCAAGCATCACAGTTATTCATTGCTAAATTTTCAGAATGATGTTGGCCTTGAAAATCTGAACTACTAATCCTCTATCCAGCACAAATTGTGAGCTGATGAGTGTCGTTGTCCGTTCACAATTTGCATAGAGTGAACATCTAATTTACTAAGGTTGCTAAGTTGCTTACTAAGATTTTACAGGGAGGCAGGTCAACTTTGGCTGCTAAAAAACTAATTTGGGTGTTGATCACAAACAATATAAATGCAACAGGAGTCACCAAAACAACTAGGAAATACAGTAAAGATAAGATGACATAAAAAGACTTGTTTTCAGCACCAGGGACAGTGAAAAACAAAATTCGCACATTAATACAGCTAGGCTAATTTGCACCTGCTTTTTGGCAGCAGAGACATTTCAGGCAGAATTAGTGTTAATATAGTAATTTAGTCAATTCAGTGGAATATGTAATTTGCTACACTTACACTATCCCCACCTGTTATTTGTATGATCCTCCCTTAAATGCATATATGCATGAAAGAGAGAAGTGCACCCTGCGCTGACTTAAACAGATCATTGTGGTACATGTTATTTCCCAGAAGCACAACATTATTGACAGCATATTGTTTACTTGTATACTTATACTGTAGGGGGCGCCGCTCGTTTCCTCTCTTTTTGTTAAAACCTGTTTGTCAGCCAATCACTGGTTTCTATTCTCCTGGTACAGCATCATTATAAATCGCTTCTTTTAATTCAAAGGGGGCGGCGAAACAAAGTTTGCTGCTGCTGTGGGATTCAGCTCAGCCATTTTTGTCAAGGTTTACAATTATATTTCAGTGTTTTCAAAAATCTCTGTTCCAACCCCGCCCACATATTTTAGCTATCAACTGTGGCGAGCATCTTTTGTAAAGATCTGTTTTCAGGGCCGGGAATCGCAGCTGCCGTGTGGGTGTGAGGCTAAAATGGACAGAAAGCAGTGTGTTTTCAGATCTATCCACATGGGCATGGCCTCAGAGGAGAGAACGTAAGGAGAGCTGGGTGTTATTTGGATCACAATACAACCGACAAGGAAGTTTGGGTTGGGCCAGAAATGTTTTTTCTTATCTCGTGGCGTCACTAATGGCTACCAGTGAGCCTTCTGTGGCTTTTTACAAGGCACGGGTAATTACGCTGCCACATTCTTAACAGGTCTGTTTTTATCCACCATACAAGCACTGTGACAAACACAATAGATGATCCTGTTTCAGCTTGGGAGGCCAGGAGCTACTGTACTCACTCCGTCTTGCTTATGTTTCAACCATGTAATCAATGCACAAATATAAATATTCAGTTTCTGTTACTTTTTTGTTCTCGTTATTGTTTTTTTTCTATTTCCTCTTTTTCTCTCCTTTTGTTGCGTCTTCCTACAGTCCTTGTGGTGTTCTATTGCTGTCATTTTTTTCTATTCATTCTTTCTGGATTTTGTTAAAGCAACATGATTAATTGACACATCTGCACTCGGTGAAGGTCTCATCTTTTACATCCCTTTGAGGGCCATCATATATCTGTCAGATCCCATTTCCAATCTTTCACTTGAGAATTTACACTGTGAAGAATTGCACCTTAAATCTTTCAGTGTTGTGTTTAGTAGCCAAATCTTGAGCTCTTTTCTTTAAATTGTTGCGTAAAGACAAAATAGGGAGAAAACTGCCTGGCGTGTTCCATCAATATTCATACGGACCACAAATGGACACAGTAGCGCAACAACTTTAAGGTCATGACCTCTGTAACCAAAAGAATGAGACTGTGGTCACATGCAGTTGAAATGTCCCAGGGTGAGGACTCTGTGACCTGAATCCAGAGAAGTGAGTGGATGGATTGAATCTGTCAGAATTTGTGATATTGATAGAGGTTTTAATTTTTCATTGTTTGTCTCAACATGTCTGGTATCTCCAGTGAATGTTGGATCACACAACTGGATTTTAAAAAGTACCCTGATTGGTCAAAGGGGGAGCAACAGTTTCAGATTAAAACAAAATGACCTCTGCAGTTCAGCAACATCTCCTAAAGACATGATACTTTACAAGACGGTCATTACACAATTCTAATATTCTTGTTTTGTAACTTCCTTTGCACTTGTTTTCCTCCCCTGGCTGTGATTATAGAGGTGAGATACACATAAACAAGGGTTTTGCTGTTATCTGGCCCATCGTAATAAAACACAGGCGACTCCCCCTTCCTCTTCCTGTTTGGGGGCTAATGGGAAAACGAGTCTCGGAGGAGTTTGGGCTGTTTTGTAATTAGAGCAGCTACCTCAGTGCTTTGGCAGCCGGGCCTGCGCGGCGGCTCAATGTTGGTATGAACAGGTTGGTTGTTTTGCGGTCTGCTCCCTGTGGTTTCTGGGTAGACTGGTACGCTCAGATTTGACAGGGTGTAAACAGAAACGCAGGTTGAATAGTAATAATTCACATGCTTTGCATACAAACTTTACAAGGTGTTGTTTTCATCATGTTTAGGATAACACGTTTGTTTTGTGTTGAGTGACGTACAAAAACTGCTGTTAAAACCTTGCAGATCCAGCTTTGGGGATATTCAGTTCTTGAACCACATTTGACACCATTTAGAGTCTGAGAGAGAGAGAGTATGTTAACAACCACTTTTTTTTTTTCACCTATTAGTCATGTAAAGGATAACGTGAAGGGGTAACTAAAATTAATTACCATTATATTCATCTTAAATAGATTTATTACAAGCTTCCACTGAGAAAAATAGTCCCATTGCCATTACTCAGCGCTAGCCCGAGCAGCTGCGCCGCTACATAAACAATGGCAGCAGCTAGTCAATCCTGCTAGCTACAACATCTAACATATTAGTTAAAGTTAAATTGCATATCCCCATTAATTGTGCAATGCGACACAGGGAATAGGGAATCTTTTGCGATGTTGACGTCTTGTCACTTTTCAGTTTGAATACCCAACACGTCTTCTTGTTGGTTAACGAAGAGGGCAATGCTACATTGGAACTAGCTAGACATGCTGACACGCTGCTAGCAGCTCTTGGTATAGCGAACAAGGACCAGCAGATAACACTTAGAATTGAATGTCTGTGCATAAACTCATACACACATTAATAAGTATCTGTATGTTATAGACTCTATAATGATTTTGCTGAGCCAGAGCAGCACTTGTTTGAATGAATAGCAGTGCAAATCTATAAAATGCACATTTCCTGTAGTTTCTCATTCACATGTTCATCCTAGTTGTGCCTCATTTCCAGGCGTTATCCTCGGCTGGGAGAAGCAGAATTAGGAACATATCTCGTTGACACCCCAGTGGCTTGTGTCCCTCGACCTTAGCAGCTTCCCTCTGGACATGGTCACGGCCCAGAACGTGGGTGTGAATTGTCCCTCTTCCCTGAGAAACCCTGGTGGTGTGATTGTCGTAGGCAGATATCGATTACATTGAGCAGTGAGGGGAGTGTTTAAGAAAACTCTAAAATCCTTTCTTCTATCCCTCTCCCTCTCCCTCTCCCTCTCTCTGCCTCTCTCGCATACACACGCAGCTGATTAAAGTCATATGGACAGTTGGAAACATTGAATTTGGAAACGTGGCTCAGTTGGGGTTTTCCTCCTTTAAAGCCCTGATTTTATTCATCCGTATCCACTGTTAAATCCAAATATTCTTCTACTAAAATGTCTTTGCAGCCACCATGTAGTATATGACCCGTGATGGTTCCAGTCCTGCTGTACTCTAAATGATTTAACACCATCTAATAAAGACAAATGTCAGCGTTTCCACACAGCTGAGGACTTTTGCCTGAATAGATTTTTCTTGTTTTTTGGAGCTTTGGGGTGAAGTCGAGCGGCCGCCTCCCAATCCTTTTGCAAACACATTCAGCTGTCAGTCATTTCTTTGCAGTTGACGCCCCATTTCCTGTGACCTGCACACTAAGTCTCTCTCACACACACACACACACACACACACACACACACACACACACACACACACTCAACACATACACACAGAACACCCACTAAAATATCCTGTGTGGACAACACAAGTTCCCTGTGAATGAGATTGTGTAATCCTGTGTTGCCATGTTGTTGATTGTTATGTTTGTGATTATGTTGTTGGGCTGCACTGAATAGCTGCTTGAACCCAGCAGGCCTCCTATCCTATACCTCCAACTCCATAGATCAGATTTTGGACACAATTTGTACTTATTTGTGGTGATGTCATTGCCTTAGAACCAAATGACAGAGACAGTGACCATAATATTTCCATATCCAGGCCTGGGAGGAGGATTTCCCCTCTCACGTTGGCCCGATCTGTCCTTTCCACATTTTTTCATAGATGAGTTATGCAGGATTTGCAATTTGGGTTTCCGAGGGTTCACACTGCACATTTATAGGTCGTGCTTGGTCAGGTGCAAAGGGTCTTATCAGCAACATACAAGGATATTTTTAGACAATGCCTTTATGTGCTGTACTGGGAGTTGTGTATGTCAAGAGTTGATTGTTTAGACTTGATCCCAATCTTATGAACAGCTTAATATTCGTCTAAGTCATTTTAATGGTGAAGTCTAGCCGGTGCTAACCACACATTGATGAGTCCTTCTTATCACATTTTATAACTCTAAACCTGAGCATTTGCATTGTAAATATCAGACAGAACTGACTTCCGTATTGAAAAAGTGCTTATCTAATAACCTTTATAAATGCACGGAAGATTAAGTGAGCGCAACTTGTTATTTTTTACGACCATGCACCATCAATAACTGGGAGCAGTCCAATACACTTGCTGTCTTCCACTGTTGTGTAGCAGCTCCTCTACAAGCACTTACACATGAAGTGTGCTTGCTCATGGGCACCTGAACAGTGGAAAGTTCTGTATATGTGCATTACAAATTTCTCAAGGTTTTTAACTCATTAAATCCAGCCTAAGGGTTTCTTAAGTGTGGTCTGGGGACCCTTGAGTGTTGTCAAGCAAAATAAGGAACAATTTAGCTGTAGTATTAGGTTACTCCTTATACATTTTCATCATGTGGGAAGAAGGCACAGATGAGAAGCCTCACTCTTCCCACAATTGCCTACCAAAATCTTCTGAAGTTGAGCTCCCTTTATGGATTTCTTTACGAGGGCTCTCGGCGTGTAAATGGGTGGATTTGGGATCCACTGCCTTAGTTCTCCCGAGGAATTCCCAGAAATGATTAAATTGCAGCCACTTTCACATTATTTTGAAGTGAGATGATGTCGCCTCTTTACATGATCTTGGTCAGCAGTCTGTGTACGCCGCTGTAGGTGTGTCCTCCTCGGTGAATTGTCGAGGAGGTGATTGCTATGTCCTCTGTGTGTTCGCGTGTGTGTTTGTGTGCGCGTGAACGCGTGGGTGGGGTTGCCTCGCCAGGAGCGCAGAGATGGCTCTGTACCAAATATACAGGAAGCCAGAGGGAGGGTGGGGGCTGGTTTACCACAAATGGAAAAGGATCGTGAGAACAAGTGTTTCTGTGTGTGTGTGTGTGTGTGTGTGTGTGTGTGTGCGTTTGTCTCAATATGTGTATGCTCATACAAACTACTGTGTACATGTAAATAAGACTCAATTTGACCTGTACTCGAGACAGATACAGTATAGTGAAGGCAGATATATTTGTCAGTGGTCATGTTTGACATTCATACAAAACTTCTCTGTTGTTATTTGAGCATGTGTGTGTGTGTGAGAGAGAGGGAGAGAGAGAGAGAGAGAGAGAGAGAGAGAGAGACTCTAGTAAGAGCTTTCAACTATCAGGGTGTAGAGGAAATAGTGACACCCAGAGATAGAGAGAGGGAGAGAGAGAGAGGAAGAGAGAGCAAGAGAGAGAGAGAGAGAGGGGGGGGGGAGAGAGGGAGAGAGAGAGAGAGAGACCTAACCTGGGAACTAGACGGGAGCTCAGCTCAAGTTGCATCCAACAAAGAGTTTGTTGGAGAGTGGAATACACAGAGAGAGAGAGATAGGCGAAGAAGAAGCATAGACAAAGTGAATAGGAGAAAGAGACGGAGGAAGGAGGGGAGAAGGAGGCTTTTGGGAAAAGCAGGTGAAGGAGAGAAGATAAGAGGGAAAATAGTTGAGGGAAGCAAGAGCTGAAGAGTGAAAGCGGGAGTAATTTGAGAGAGGAAACATACGGAAGCCAAGCAAAACCTGGTGGTTTCAAGTTTCTGTTCGAGCAGGCATCCCTGATCCTGATTTTAATGCTGCGCAGTGGCAGGTTTGTGTGTGTGTGTATGTGTGTGTGTGTATGTGTGTGTGTATGTACTGTATGTGTGCATGTAACTGAGTGAGTGAGAGAGTGAGAGAGATACAGAGATATTCATTGATTTGAGTGTTTATGCTGATAAAAGTGTGTGTGTTTGACAGAGAGAGGAAAGTGTTTGTGGGTGTTTTAACTGCACTAAAAGGAAGTTGGCTTTGCTATGCTTTATTTGATTGCAAGTACTTTTCTCTAATTGTTTAATTATTACATATTATTATATTGTATGTATTATCATATATATAATTGTAATTATCTAAGATGCATGTGTGTGTGAGCAACAGAGAGAGACTAACTGAGAGATTTACTGACCCTTGCGTTGAGTGGATGTGACCCCACTCTGCCGACTGTCACTGCCATAGTGCTTGGTGTTATGCTGCAGAGCATTGTTGACAGTTTGTGTGTCTTCTGCAGGATAACCTGAGTGTGTTCCTGCGAGGCTGTGAGGAGCTCGGACTGAAGGGCTCTCAGCTGTTTGACCCTGGTGACCTGCAGGACACGTCAACACGGCCCAACACTAAGTAAGATGCATGATTCATTGTTGCCTTAACACTGAAAAGGTGTGTGTGTGTGTGTTTGTGTGTATGTCTTTCTGCCTCGCCAAGTTTTGTTGTAAAACACAATGTCCACGACAAAATGAGACCTACAGTATGTCACTGATAAGAAAAATGCGTAAATCTAAGGTTTTTAAAAGGTGCTGAGGTGTAAGCACAGCAACTTAACCCTTTACACTCTGGCATTGTCACTGGTGACTTGACTCTGCATAAATCTGGTTATGCGGAGCTCATTCTGGCACGCAGCAACAGGAGAACCCGGGCTTTAAGGCAGAATTCTGCTATAATTTTGTACTGAGCTTGCAAAAGTTGCAAAAGAATAAAAGCATTTGTCATGAAAATTTATAATACAAGTTCATACTTGAGGTGCACACAGAAAGCTGCATTTAGGTGTTTTGAGCAACTCAAGCCTTACTCATAAAGTTAGAGTGAGTCATTGCTGCAGCGGTCCTTCTGACATTGTACATGGACGGCAGGTGACCAAATGCAGGTTGAACCACAGGCTGATGAATTGAGCCCTCTTTTGGCTGCGGGTGAGTGAATGGTCCGACATAACTCAGAAACTCGAGAGAATTTTTAAAAAAGGAAGCATTGTGTCTAGCGTTAAGTTCTTTTGAGGCACATCCAACACTGAAATGATTCTCCCTTGTAGTGGTGCAGTTTTATGTCGTTATACTGACCAGTTTATCCAGACGTCCAGGAGCATTTTGCTGCACTACAGGCTCAGGACAGATTTACTTCCAGCTTCCCCTCAGATCATATGTCATTGCCCTCATTTGATATACCAGCAAAATCATCGTCGCCCTCTGGTGGTTTCAATTTTAGGATAGATTTGATGAGAAACCTGAAGCACTCTTTCACTGTAAAAGCCAGAAAGCACAGGAACCTGATGTTTCCAGATTTTTCTCTTGGCATATAAATGAGTGAGTGATGTGACAGAAAATAATATTGCGGCATGTTTTTCCTCCTCCGAAGCGTGAAATGAGAAAACAAACTGAGTGACTGAGGGAGAAATGTGATCTTTCTTTGTTGTGACATTGTTGGCAACATTCCTCTCAGGCATGGTGTCATCTGGCTACTGTAATTATACCAAAGTAAAACCATTTGACACTATACGTAAACACACAACAGACTAGCTGTGCAGAACCTCTCAAGTGAAATGAGCAAAAATAAACTGTTGTAGTCAATAAACTTAAATCCGACAGTGAAAGCTTTTATTTTGTAGTTATCATAGTGTAGTGTATTTTAAATTAACTATTGTTTACGCATGTTTAATATTGGATTTGTGTGTCTTTGTGTGTAAGTCTTTGGGAGTGTTGAGCGGCCTGTGTGTGTAAGTGGCCCATCTGTCAGTCACTATAGTCGACAATCATCCGCTTTACTGTCAGTACAAACAACTAAATAAGACTGAATGGAAGTGTGTGTGAGCTGGTGTCAATAAAGCAACAATACTAGCTCTGTTAGGCACAACCAGTCCTTGTCCAAATACAACAGTTTACACTACTCGTTGAACTGCAACTCGTGCTTTGTTGCTTAGTAACAAACGGATGTACGTCTATTTATGTACGTGTGTTTATGTGTGGGTGTGTCAGTGTGGGTATGACATGTGCTGTCCTCATGCTGCACTGGCAACAGCCTTTCACTCAGTGAAGGAGAGATGGAGAGAGAAAGAGGAGAGAGGGATAATCTGAGCTTCTCTCAAACTTTATATCGTCAAATGCAGTCTGGAAGCTAAAGGCATTACTCGTCTGTACAGCATCGCCCTCTGTGGTGGTGAGTTCAGACAGCAGGGCATCCAAAGCAGTGGCTGTACAAGCATCAGATTTATTTTGGAAGCCTGAAATATCCTCTAATACTACTTCCTTTTACCTTTTCATATACAAAGCATATTCGATGGAAAACAGCCGACTTTTCTATGTTACACTGTTTATCATCAGATAAGCTGAAGTGGCTACTCTAAGACTGACTGACTCTGACTCTGACTAATGTTAGCAGCCACAATAGACACACACACACCCTCATAGCTAGTGAGATTGTTATCAGGACAGTTTATCTGAGGAGCTTCCTGGTGAGATCATTTGCCATTTAAGAGAAACCACTTCATCTTTGAATCCCTCCCACCATGCATGTCTTTCAGAACTGGCAGTCACTTTGAATAAGAAACATGCGTCTCTGACAATTGTCTTCCAGGAAATTGTGTCAAAGGCCATTGGTCATTGTTTAAGTTGAATTTGATCCAATTTTATTGACTTTGACAGAAAAAGACTAAAAGGACTCGTATAGGAGACATAAATTATGATACTTTAACACAAATAAGCACCGACATTTGAAGTAAAATGTCCGTCAGGCTATTGTGCAATATTTGAAATTGCAAAGGCACCAGGAACAAACAAAATGACATCCAAATGCTGTCTGTATGGGCAGTTGTACTCAAGTACCATCAGGCGTCATGTAAATGAGTGAGTCAGCAGTTAGTATTAACCTAAATGAAAACACTGGTGTAATTGTATTTCATCTTTGTGGGATTTCTAACAGTTATGTAACTCTCTGTTATACAAGATGTTATTTGCTTTGCAGCTCATGCGTTTGACAGCTGGCAGGTTCGATGATTCCTTCGCGCGTCTCCGGACAGGTGTTTACTCGTGTAGGAAACAGCTTTGGACAGGGTGACAGCCAGTGTTCCGCTTCTCTCTGGGCTAAGGCATAAAACAGCTCCACTTCCTCTGCCTGCTGATGGAAACGGATCGATTTTCAAAATAAGTGACAGCGTGCCAGGCAAAGCAGGGAGGGGGGAGAGTAGCTGTGTTTCCGCTCCACTGTCATGCAAATTTCATGCAAACATTTGAAATGCGGCATGAATATAAAAGGCAAGTTAGATTTCTTTCCCTCAATCAAATTAGATGCATATCAGAAATGCAAGTCCACAACAAAAGTAAGCTTTCAGCTAATGGTTAGACTTGAGGTGCTCTTATGCTTATATGTCAGCAAGTATGTCAGATGTCATGCTTGTAACTTAAAGAATTATGTGTAGTTGGATATTTGACATATTTGGTGGCCTGTGGGTGACAGATGTTTGAAAATACATTTCAGTGCATTGTTGTAATAAAAAAGTTCCAATTTTGTCCAGCCTACATTATTTAATTGGAAGTGCATTTCCATCTTATTATCCAATCTTGCTTTATAGTGTAAATTAAATGTTTTTGTTGAGTGCCGACCTTCAGTTTTTAGATTTAGGCTACAAAAATATCTGGTGACGAATGAATTTAGAATCACTTAGTTTTCATCAAATCAGATCACTCAAATTAAAAAAAGTATTTTTTTAACAAAGGAGCTGAGTATAATAATCAAAAATCTATTAGCCGTTACATACAGTGCATATTATGTAGTTTACATAAAGTAAATGACTATTTGAATGGCAAGTGTACTATGTACTACTATAGTGTGAAATATTATCAAAACAAAAACTAACAAAAATTAATGTAATTTAGAACTTTAAGTGAGCTAATTTTGCGCTCTATACTCCTTTCCGGTTGTGTTTGTGTGTGTGCAGTGAATAAAGTAATGGATACTGACACTGAAGAGAGAGACCGGAGTTTTAGAGTAACTGGGCCCCTGAATGTGATCTAATACCTTGTCCTTCAGTTTTGCTTCTACAAGGTAAGAAGAGACAGACATGACTTGTCTCTCTGTTTATTTAGTCAGCTGACAGATAGAGAAGAGGAGGAGGAGGAAGAGTAGGCATCCGCCTCATCCCCTCTGGCTACTTTCACCTCTCTCTTCTCTTCCTCCTCACTCCTTTCTTTCTCATGGAAAACCCTCTCAGCTGCAATTTAGGTGTCACTTGTGTGTTGAGTAAGTGTGTTGTTAACCTTGAACTGTGGAAACTTTGACTTTATATTTAATTATATAGATCTGGGTAATCCAAAAAAATGTTAAGGTAATATGACATCTGTCATCCATATGACCTGATTTATTTAATAATGATTCTCAACCTTTGTCTGCCATTCGTTGTGTCTCATACTGTCATCTGCCAGAGTTCTCAGAAACAAAAAACTCCTGAATCTTGAATCATGACTGTGAAAGAACATTTTTTCACTTTGTCCCTGTCAAAAAATCTGTCAATATTCTACTTCAAATGGAGTCATGCTGTCTGAATGAATGAACTTTATTCGTTGCTCCCATGTGAAAGAAACAAGTTCAACTTTTAAACAACTTTGTCCAATGAGAAACCTCATACCACCACCTGTAAATAGAAAGAAATGTATGGAAAAAGAACAAGTTTTGTAGTTAATCCTATTGTCAGAGTGGCCTGATGTGCAATGGTCACTATTGATTAACACTGTATATTGGCAGTAAATTTGATTATTCACTGTTCATTAATAATGTGTTGACAGTCAACATTGACTGACATAAGAATCAGTGTGAATTAGCTCATAAATCCCGTGGATTGACTCGAAATCATGACTTTGTGATGTCAATCTCCGATGGTCTGTGTGTTATGAATTGACTCTTCCCTTTAGTAAGAAAACAAAGCAGTTGTAGGTTTGTATCTTATTGATTCATGGCTTATAATAGGGAGGGAATCCAGCTGAAGAATTCCCATAGGATTTCATACCTCTGCGTCTCTGGTTATTCTTCTGTGGTGCTGCTGTCTCCTGTCTTAATTTCAAAATGTGCAATTTCACAGTCGGTGTGTGTGTGTTGAGGTCTACTGCAGCTACTGCATTCTACTACCCTTTTATAGCTTTAAGTGGTGATCTGCTCTGCTTTAAGTGGCTATCTTTCCATTTTGGCGAGAGCTTTGGCACTAAGTGGCCATTGCTGTGGTGTATCTGCCCTGGACTTCCCAGACATCACTTGGCAGTCAAACCTTCTGGTCACTGACCCTGTCACCAAAACTGATGTTTACTGTGGATGTTTCTGAGCTAAACTCAAACTGCTGCCATCAAGGTATTTGCAGTAGTCTTCATGCATCAACATCTGTATTTCCTGCAAGTTTCCAGCCTTTGTTAAACAATGAAGATTTATTTTATTCTATTCCATATGTGCCCATGTATCCTAAGTAACAAAAATGGACACACAAAAACTATATACTGTGTGGGTGTACTGTAACTTTTTAATGTACTCATGGTTTCTTCTGTCTCTCCCTCGCTCCCCCTCCCTCTGCCGGCCTCCCAGGGGAAGCGACTGCAGCCGGAAACTGAAGAATGTAAGTGATGCCTTTGAGTTATAGTGGGATGATTTGTTTTATGAGCTCTAAGTATGTAGTAAGTTTGGTGTTTTTCTCTCTCTTCTTACATTCTTTCATTTCTATCTCTTCTGTTCATTCTAGCATTCTTGCTCCATCTTTTGTGTTATTGCGATTCAAGTAAACCCAGTTGATAGAATGCCATCCAGTGTGTTGACTGTGTTTGATTTTGGGCCCTCGCTGTCTCGATCCAGTCTACCTGTAACTTTTTAGGCTGTTCTCATCTACATTACACATTATGCTGCAGCCTCCTTTTTTTTTAACCCTCTACCTATTCTACTTATTCTTTTTCATTAGTTGTTGCTCTACTTTGTCCCCCCATTCCTTCCTATGTTCATTCTAATTCTAAGTAAGTAAGTAATAATGATACATTTTGCGTTTTTTTGGCCTGAAACTGACAGCAGGTTGGCAAATACAAACTCCCATAATTTTATGCAAAATGCAAATCTTGCAGCAAGGTGATGTCACTTATTGACATACCCAAACAAATCAAGGTGAACGTTCTTGGGTGTAGCTTGAGTTTTCTTTACATATCTTAATGCCTTCTGAACAATGCTGTCTCTTTATGTTAAATTGTTGCAACACACGCAACAACAACCTTTGTCATGACAGATATGCCACTATGTTTGAAAATTATCCGTCGAATAAATACAAAAAATGCATCTGATATATCATATATTCATACTCCACAAGGTTTGTCTATTCCAGCTCTTCTTTTTCTGTAGATTCTTCCTAGTTCATTCCAGCTGTCTGTGTGTTTACCGTTCTCATCCTTTAAGTGTTACCGGTCTTGCCTTAGCAATGCCTGCTTCTGCTCAAATGTGCCCCCACATCTTCCTCCCTCTTTCCAATATCACTGCATTAAGTGGAATCCACAATGCTTGCTCCGCCCACTCTGCAGTTTAAAGCATCTCTCTCTCCCTCCTTCTCTCTCTCTCACTCTGTCTCTCACACACACACACACACACACACACACACACACATTGATGCCTGTGCACAAATGTGTGGAGCCGCGGTGCAAGCCTGTGTTGCCGCCTCATTCAGCTGACTACACGCAGAGACTCTCCCTCACCGCGCTGCGTTAGTCAGTGTAAGCGAAACACTGTCAGCGACAGCAAACACCCGGCAAACTCCCTCAGCATTAGCAAGAGGCTGCCTGTAGACTCAGAGGCTGTCCTGCAGACTGAGGCTGTGGATTGTGTGTTTTTAGCAGCGGTCTCTGCAGCAGCACGTCACGCACTGACAGAAGAGAGATCTTCACCGAGAGGCATTGCTGATGTGGCGATAAAGGTGCTGTTTTGCAAACAGATGGACTTTGATGTGGAAAGATTGTGTTTGATATTTGTGCCGAATACTGCCTGAGTCATGGAAGGATCATTTAGCAGGTGCAGGAATGGGAATGGTCTGCTGCGGGTGCACTGAGAGTGGATCTAGGTGTGTAGCTTGTGACATGGCATGATTCTGGGGGTGTGTAGGTCTGTGTTTACTGTATGCATGCATGCTGGGGTTCATGCATGCCCTTTTGAATAGACCTTTTCTCGCATGTGCAGTGCACATGAAACAAAGAGGTGATTGTGTGTCTTTGGTGAAACCTCTTAGACAAGTCTTTCCACATCTGCTAGTGGAGACAGCGGTGCAATTAAAGGTGTTCGTCACTCTTCACTGTCAGCTCAAATGTTTGTACTTCCAATCAGTCAAAAGTCAAGCTACGGCTCCTGAAACTATTTACAATGACAGTGTGTTTCTTTGGCCTCTGATGTCCAAGTTTCAGTGTGTGTTAAGCTCTGTCATGCAGTGACATGACTAAATACTAGGAGCACAGATGTGGCGTGTTTTCCTATTGTGTGTTGTGTAGTTGGGATCAATTTGGATCTGCTAGAATCGTGCTAGTAAGCAAACCAAACACAGTTGCTGACCTACTTGCAAAACACACTGTCAGGAATGTTAGAAATATATGGTATGCTCTTGTAAGAAGGTGCATTCTGCTCTACATAATCGAAGAAAACCAAAATGTGCTGTGAATTTATAGTGAAGATGATTACAGTGCAGCAGGCCCAGTGTGGCTGAAGCAATGTAAAGGTTGTACTGTATATGTGACTTTATATTCAACCAAATCACATACATGAGATGTGCAGAATTCTGGTATTAAATACCACTTGGCTTCTGTATCTCAACTCTGAATCAGGCCCTAAATGTTCTGGTTGAGGTATTACATTGTTTTACATTAATAAGTGTTTATGTCAGTGCAGGTTTTGATACACGTTATCTTGCAACGGGAGGGTCCTAGCTTTGATATTAGCATGTGGCCAGCCTGCCCAAGTTTCCCAGAGTTGCTGCACAGATGGAGCTCAGTGAAACTGATCCATCATAGACTCAAAGATTAATTTCCCTGCAGGAATCAGCAAATATCATAAACTCTTTGGCTCTGTGCTTCTTCTGATCAGCTGGCCAGTTTGTTTGCTGTTCCCTCAAGTGTGTTTGAACTTCAGACGCTGTTTACACTGACAGTAGGACTGAAATAAACACATTCAGCTGTGCTGAGCTCTCTTATCTATGCAATCCCACTGGAGTGCTGGTTGACATGGACACAGTAAATATACAGTCGCTTGGAACACTTTTCCAGCAGTGTTGAAGATGTGCAGCTACATGTGTCTTGAAAGACGTACTGTACTGCCTTTTAGGCATTCATTTAGGGATTTAATAACAATTGTGATAATATACCACCACAGAATGAATTAAATGAAAAAAGTGTCATCGCTGTATGGAACATGCAGCTACACACAGTAGCCTACACTTCAATTAGTAGAGTACTCACAGTGTGCTAGAAACAAATGCCTTGGTATTTGTCAGATGTATAGGAAGCGTATCCACCTATCAACAACTTCTGTTCTCACATTGCATTATGCAAGAACAGAAGTTTTGTTACAAGAATGTGAGTCAGGGTCCTATGGCTAAATGATCTGAACATTTTGTCAAAGCGATTTTGATTTCACAACAAATACAAATGTATAATAGTATTTCATTCCTAGCTGGCTAAACAACTTAGATTCCCCTTGGTTAAATATAAATCTCTGTAGCCCCTGAGGTGTTGCTGTATGTTAGCAGAAACAATGGTTTGGTCTTGTCTTGTTTGTACAGGAGGCTTCGCTAAAACATAATGGGTTCTTAGAGGCTTGAGATGAATGTCCAGGAAACCAGTTTGTATTGCACTGACTTGGATAGAGAGTGACTTGTGAAAGTGGAACATGTCGCCTTGTGCACTCAGGAACCAGGCTTGTGTTGCTGATGTTTTTAACAAGATAAAGTGGATTTACCAGTTATATATGAACAATCCAGCTCACTAATTTCTGAGTTCATCAATCAAACTATTCAGTCAAATCAGACACAGGTCTTTATCAGTATTGTATTACTTTATCTTTTTACATATTATCTTGATTATTGATTATTCACTCTGTTCAGCCAAACACACAAAAAGAAACACACACTTACCTTATCATATGGATATAAAGTGGACTTGTACACAAACGGTCATTCTGTAGAGAAGGTGTGAACAGAGTAGTCAATGAACTTTTTTCTGAATAATGAAACCACATGCAGACAATACCACGTTAACATTTTCTTTAAGTAGTTTTAGCACAATGCTGTTGTCATCATTATGTTGTTTCTTTTTCCTTTCTTGTAGGTTCTGATCACCATTTACTGGTTGGGTCGCGCTGCCAACAGCTGCACCTCATACAGCGGGCCCACGCTGGACCTGAAAGAGTTTGAGGGCCTGCTGTCACAGATGCGAAAGGTTTGTCACGCCATGCTGGACATGGACAGCACATGTGCCGTTGAGAACCCAATGTTTGATTTCGAAAAACACAGCCTTGTTATTATATCCAATTTTGCCGAGTTATGGACTTTTGATACGGCCACGAGTACGTTTGTATTTTCAACTGCCAGTATGTTCTACTACTTGAAATCATGTGAAACACAATTGTGGTGCCATACTATGTTTGAGATCACCACAGGATTAGAGTGACTGTTCAAATATTGTAAGTGAAAGATCACAGGCTTACTTCTTATCACAACTAAACCCCAAAGTGACATACATTGACATATGTAGAGTACATATGACCTCTACCTGCTTACTCCTGTTAGGTGTCTGTGGACGAGAGTTTGTTTGTTTGTTTGTACAAACCTTTAGTTATATGCTCCAGTCTCAATCATCTGGACCATCTGCACCCCTCACATGATGCAGGACAGAGAACGTTAACATGACCTTGCCCCCAAGAAATGACCACTCATATGGCACACACACCATGGCAAACACTCACACACACAATGACGTCAAGCCTATGCAATTTATTGCACATTGTACTGTCCCTTTGCTCTTCAATAAAACCCGCAAATCACTGCCAACATAGCAAAATAACTTTCCCAGATGTCCCCACGTGGCAGTTGACCAAAACAAAGGAGTGTTTCCATGAAACAAAAGTGATATTAATAATGAAATGGGTTGGAAGTATTTGGTCAGGTGTGTTAGTTTGATTGTGTAACCAGATTTCTGTAAAAATGAAGGAAAGCTCCCTGGATGGGAAGAGAGGACATTTGTACTTCCAAGTCTGTGTCTATAACTAATGAATGCTGGACACTCTAAAGGTCAAATGAAAAACTGTGTGAAACTGAGGCCCAGTGGCGTTGATTGAAATAATGTTGTAACTTAGAGGTCACAAGTTTGCTTCCATCAAAACCTAAATTGTTATAAACCAGACACCTAATGCAAACATTATGCTTTATGTGCATTGAAGTAATGTAAGAACTGCAAAACTTTTAATATTTAGTTTTTGGAAAGAATTAAGAAAGTGTACATTTTGCAGAAACCTTTAGGAACGGTTTAAGGAATTCAACCAGGTCTGGATTGAAAATGCATGAGCCCACCTGGTATACTGTATGTGTGCTTAGAGCTGGCTAAAGGAGAGCTGTAAGGTGGAGGACAGAGGAGGGATTTCAGGAGATCAAAAGAAATAGAGTTAAGACAAAAGGGAGGCAAGAGAGATAGATAAGAGGGATACATATGGTTTTGCCTCCTCAAAGAGAGCTTGTTTGTTTGTCAGAGAAGGATGTGAAGAAGTTTGTTTTAGAAAGCAAACATCCCCTGCTCTAGTTTAATGAGGTGACGAAAGAACAATAATTCAAAATATTAATTTCAAATATTATTTATTGTTGTTATTCTCTATGTGTGTGTGTGTGGGTGTGTGTGTGTGTACATGTTCAGGAGGCAGAGGAGGCAGAGAGCCCAAAGCGCAGCATTCGGGACAGTGGCTACATCGACTGCTGGGACTCTGAGCGGAGTGACTCTCTCTCCCCCCCACGCCACGGCCGCGAGGACTCGTTTGACAGCCTGGACTCCTTCGGCTCACGTTCACGACAGACTCCGTCGCCGGATGTCCTGGTTGCCCGCGGCAGCAGCGATGGTAGGAAACTTTGACTCTACTCCCTTCATACTTTCATAATATTTGTGGTAGTAGCTGGAATCAATGGTGATTGTCTGGTTAGGGAAATCATCACTGAAACAAATGGTTGCCGGTTCAATCTAGTCCACAGCCATTGTAACATTGTTTATAGGCAAACAGCAACAACCCACAAACGGATGTGAATTTATTTTTTGTGCAGCGCTGATGTCAAAATGGAGTAATTTTGGTTGTTTATGTGTATTTTATGTTGTCATCACAACCTGTTAATTGCTGCACTCACACATTTAAATGTGACCCTTGTAAATTTTAATGAAGGCCTATAAAAGGTTAGAGCAGTCACCACAAAGTGTAATGAAAGTTTAAACACTTCTTTTCTGAAGGTCATATGGGAAAGCATAGTGAGGCAAAGCTTCCTGTCTGACTGTTTAGTTTGCAGGGAAGCGTAAAGGAAACCACGTTCCCCAGCGTGAAGATGATGTCATCAAAACTCAAAAATAACATACAACTGAAGTTCCATAGTGATGCTTTGGATATTTTCCCTCATTGTTTACATGTGGCATGGAGCACGTGTTGCTCACAACAGAATGGGGCCTGAAAGAAGCAGTACCTGACCGTCAGTTTTCACTCAGTGTGCACAGCTGTAATGCTGCAAGGGAGATTGGATATTGATTGATGTTTTTTTTGCACATTAAAGCATTGCAAAGGTATTCAAATAGACAATTGGAAATAAAAACATGACCACCCGATAATGATAAACTGAATGTCCCCTTTAAAAGGAGAAAAGTAACCAAACATCAGCTTCAAGCGCTCTGAATCAGAGCAAAGGCCAGTTAACATGATATTATAAAGGCATATTCTGAGAGAGAGGATCATTTTCTCCTCCCACAGCAGCCTCATTAGAGTAGGATGCTGAGCTGCATCAACACATTGTTTACAGCTTCTTGTGCTGTCCACCAACACAAATAACCCACAACCACAGTCACACTGCCAGACTACTTGTACATCTCTAGGCATACTCTTTATTGGCATGCTCACACTGTAGTCATGTTGGTAGAATTGAAGGATATGATATAATAATTTATGATACCTTTGGTGAATTCATTATACGATTGGTCTCTCCAGGTTCAAAGTCTATTTTTTTTACCTGCCATAACAATTGTCAGCATTGATTTTATTTTGGTTATACTAATAACATCATAAGGCTACACAGACTACAGAACTAAGAACAGATAAGAGAGCAGGTATCAGACTATCACAGAGCGCTTTGACTTCACCCAGAACAAGAGGATCCATTGATCGCCATCCACACAAGTTGACTCAGCCAGGTTTTTTCTCTGGCCTGACCTTTCGCCCAAAGCCTTTTCACTATTCAGCTCTGTAAACTGACTTCACCCTGACTGTAACTAGGGGACAGGGAGCAAGTTTAATTCAATCTCCAAATGAAATTCAATATTGATGATGCTCTTTTGTTAGGCCAAGTTTGGTAGCTCGATCCAGTGATGATAAATGAGGCTCTTTGTGCTTCTGGCACTCCTACAGTCCAATTCCTCATCCTCTTCCCGCCAGCTTGTTGTAGGACAACACCCATAGCAGTTCAAATCAAAATAGCGTTTTGATTAGATGAGGATAACATGTTTGGATCATGTTATATTCCGTATGTAAAGTCTTCATATTGATGGCGAATGTTTCAGTTGAATTTGCATCCTGACCATCCGGTATTTTGTGGGGGTTTTCTAGTTACTAATAATCATGGTGGACTGCACCGTTTACATCTCCTTTAGAATAACTGCATGTTGACCATTGTGATGTAAATATGTTTTTATGAAGCTTTGGTCGAGGGTGGCACTGAACCGTGATTTACGCTCCAACATGCTTCACTGTTACCATATGTGGAGATAAAGTGGACATGTGTTCTTACTTAAAGACGGATAGAAGCTTGCCTCACTCATGTTTCCAGTCGATGGGTTAAGAGTCATAATTGAGCCAATCATTGGAAGTGGAGATACTCAAGCTCTCTTTCGGGCCTTGATCTGTCAGTCTTTCAGACCACATAAAAATACTGAAGTCTATTGATATAAAAAGTACAGTTTTCACAAGTTAGTCTGCTGAGACTGCATGTATCTAATTCATAACAAGCCTAGATTTCACAGTTTAAATATGGTTGAAATAGCCTTCCAAAAAATTTCCTTCATTGCTGGTTACTTATTTTGGAGCTGTTATAGATGAAGTGGCTTCAGACTTTAGTAGAATTGCACCAAAGACAACATGATATGACAAAACAACAGATAAGACCTGATCCAAGGAGAAATTGAAGTTATAAATTGGTTACCCATGCATATACCCAAAGAAAATTGAATTCCAGTAGCACATGTGCAGAACCTCTTGGAGAGGAATTTTTGGTGACCTTGGGTAAACTGAGACTGCAGGTCTTACCTGCCATTTGGACATACCGAATATGGGAACGCATTAGTGAAAATCAGTTAAATGAAGGCAGAAATGTGTGGTATGCTAACAGAACCTCACACAGTTTATACAGTTGTACAAACTGACATTATCTCCTTATTTTCATGCTTTTGTGTACTTAAAGTCTCACATTGCTGAGTCATTTATCTGATCTCTGACCCTTTCTCTAATATTTGTGAGATGAGCTAAATCAAAGCTGAGATGCAAGGATTTTTACCAACAACACAATATTTCACCAGTTTGCCTCACTCGCAGTCGCAGTCTTCAGAATTGCTTTTAAACTGTGTTTAGGTTTAGAAAGTAGAACAAATGGAATTATTGAAGTTACTGATGCCTGAGTGACATATGTAAAGAATAAATGTTCTGAGACTGAAATTCCTCTTGCAGAGGACTAAAAGACACGGTCCAGTGAAAGACCTTGACTGATGCACAAAACCAGGTGTTCATGCTGACATTGAAGAATCTGATACAGACACAGTGGCATCATGAGTGACTTCTTCCAAACAGCAGGCCAGAATTTAGTCAGTGTGAGCCGCACAAAACACATTCACCGGTGATTTATTTTACACACTTTTACCCTGTAAACCAGTCATCCGCCTGCTCAGGTTTGATTTATGGTCAACCATTGAAATGCATAGCAACACTAGAAATTGGCAACTATAACCACAATGGAACTGTTTGTGTGGTTTATTTTTGGAATTATTCCTCTCTCTTTCTCTCTCTCTGTCTCTCTCTTGCTCTCTCACTCACACACTCCCTCTCTCCGTCTCACTCAAGCTCTCTCAGTGACTCAGCAGGTTGGTTCCTCTTAAAGGGGACCAATTGTTATTTTACAGCACGTAGTAATAACCACGATAGAGAGTCATAGCCTTTTAATCACAAATAATATCTTCATTAAACAAAGTCACATGAATAAATGGGATAAATGTCATTATTGATGCATGAGAACCAACCTAAGGGAACTATTCTCCTCTAAACAGTATGTGAGACTCATCAGCCGTCCAGTCTGTAAAGGGATGGTCTCTCTGACTGTGATGAACATATAAGCTAGTAACTCTCTTCACTCCTGCCTCTCTTCCCCCCATCAGGCCGTGGCAGCGACTCAGAGTCCGACGCTCCCCCCCACAGGAAGATTCCAGACGTACGGAAGGACGATATGCTGGCACGCCGGACCTCCGTCACTGAGCTCCGGACCGTCATGCCCTTCAACCAGTACCTGCCCAACAAGAGCAACCAGAGCGGCTACATGCCCACACCACTCCGCAAGAAGAAGAGCGATAAAGAGGAGGCGGGGCGCAAGAGTTGGAGTACTGCCACTTCACCTGTAGGGGGGGACAGACCATTCAGGTGAGTGCGACCGAAATAAGAAATTAGAATCATTGATCTTATAGTGTGATGATCTCACTTGTTAGCATTTATTGGTCTGGCATTCCTCTTTCATTTCATTGTCATTGCTTCTCACTTCTCACTTCATCTTTTTTCTCTCTCCTTCTCCGCCATCATGTTGTGATGTTTTCAATGTTTCCCCTCTTGCCTCTTGTGTTACATCCTGTCTCGGTCGTGTGCGTGCTCTTTGTCTTTCTTGTCTTGTGATCGTCTTAATTAACGCCATCCTTGTACCGCTGTTGTTTTTTTCGTGATGACCTTTGCCTGTGCGTTATACTTCACTGGATACTGTAACAGTCCAAATTGGTCCCCTAGCTTAGATAGTCCACGCAGAGAATCCCCTCGCACATGCCCCGCCCTGCTCCCTGACACCCGTACACAGATTCTACAGAGGCACCAGACTACAAAGGATGAGGAGGACAGAGAGCTGGCTCCTTCCAGGCCCCTTATTGAGCTCCTTGATACAGGCTCATGGAGTAGCAGCCTCCCTCAGCCCTGTCAACAGACTGTAACACACCTGATGGTCACCTCAGAGCAAAGGTCTTCACCTTTTTCTTTCCTCAACACAGAAATCAGACACCTAATCCTGCTTTTCACCCTCATGGTTTTGATTAATGTTGTGCCGCAGAGGGCTGGGACTCCTCAGATTTTCAGTCCAACTAAACACGACACCAGCTGACTTCACTGATCAGCGGAGAAGAGGAGCTGATCAATGAACACAGCTGCTGTAGTGTTGAGCTAAGCTGAAAAGCTACAGACAAACTTCATTATTTCATTTCTATACAGGCCTTTATATTTACATTAGGAAATATTTCTCCTAACCAAAACACATCCAGCTTGTTAGAAATGTTCTAAATGAATAATCGTGTGCTCTGGTTTGGTTTCATGTCAAACCCAGACATGGTGAAATACTTCTAGATAGTGAAGAGCTTTCATAGCTACTGTTTCTATCAGGCCCCTTTTCCTTTTCAGTCACTGTTATTGCCAAGATCACACTTTCCATCACAGTAACCTTCCATCCTTATTCACAGCAACCTAAAAGTAGTGAAATAAAAAGTAGAGTGGGGTTTTTGTTTAAGGTAACAAATGTGAGGAGCAGCAGCTGATTGATGAGAGTATAAGCCATTAAGACACAATGTTATTGCACATGTCACAGTTCAAAAGCTGCGTCAGTGCTTTATTGCTCTCCTCACAGGGGTTAGTTTAGGCGTTTTATTTTGTCTTAATTTTCTGTTTTGTTACAGTCACACCCCCACTTTCCAGCTGTTTCTGGCACCGATAGTACAGCGCCGCTCAGTTTTGCATGTCACCGTGTCAAGGGAGTGAAGAGATTCCTCAGGAGATGACTGATTTGTTTATAGCCGCGTTCCAAGGAAGAGACGCGTTTCCAGGATGTTCCCTAAAAGGTTTTGATACACGCTCGCTGCTGCTTTAGTCGGCAACAGCTCGCCTGTTTCCAGAAGAAAACTCAGCCACAGGTAGAGCATTTTTAGTTTGACAGTGGCATCACATGAGTTCCATATTTCAGCAAAATTGCATCGCCCCAGGCAACGTTACATCAGAAAGCCACATTCTTTTTAGGGAGCACACAGTTGCTCAGTGTGATTACATGGATGGATGTGAGAGCTGACATCCTGTCTTGGGATTTTTGCTGCTTTTTGGCGTTCCGAGCTCAAGCACAAATGACAAGTGCAACCCATCTTGTCCCCTATTGCGTAGTGTGGCGGTGTATGGATGTGTGTGGGTCAGATATGGTTCATTAGTTTAGCCAACGTGGTCACTTTGGGCAGAGATTAAGCTGTGAAAAGCATCTGCACTGATATATTTGGATTTGGTTTGAGATTAATATTGAAACTATTTGTATGTGTGAATCAACACTTCTCTCCAATAACGTCACAGTCAACCTGCCTGGTACACTCCAACAAACCCTGAGAACAAAACTGCACCACCTACAAATATCACCCTGTTCATGCATGCAGACAAAAATGTGTGCGTCCACACACATAAACACAAAACACACCCTCAGGATGTGAGGAAATGAGGCCTTCTTCCTTCCCTGACCCTGAGCACGGCTCCGACTGAGTCTGGCCTTTTCACAGCCGGCAGCTGGACAGTCTCTGCCTCCCTGCCATGTATTTGGGGAATTTACAGTCCAATAATAAGCCTCCCAGATAGTAGCTATAGATCACAACATGACTAACAAAAGAATGTTCGGTAAATTTAGTGTCTGGCTTTGTGAGTCAGACTTGTTTTTGCATCCAGTCTCCTCTGAAGGGATTTGTGACCATGATGTGTTGTTTTTCTGAGATTTACATCCCACAACCTCCATTTAGGCTCCTTCAGAGGAATGCTGTCAGATCATATGAGGTGATCACCAGGCAGCAGTACGTTTTAGTTTGCTCTGCTCTCTGCAGCACCCCGGCCCGCTCGTGCTCAGAGGAACTCTTCCACCAGGCGTCCACCCTCGTAGCGTTCCACCCCGCAGTCGCTGCGGTTGTGCGAAGCCCTGTCGACACCTCCGGGAAGCATCCTCCTGAGGAGCTGGGATTGAGGAAGGGTGGCACCGGAGTCCTGTTAGTGGCAGATGCAGAGCGAGACGACATGTGGACCCGAAGAACACTGACCTCACCCAAACACGCCACTACCCCAGGTTCCGCCCACTTCCTTCCTGTTCCTGCTTTGGTGGCATCCGCGGCCGCAGTGGCCACGGCCACGGGTCAACAGAAGGCGAGAACGCTGAGCGAAAGCGATGAACCGCAAGGGAGGCCACCTTGGTTGGACGACAATCTTCCAGCAACGTGAGCCTCATCCAGCAGCTACACTATATTTGAATAAGTTTATACCAAGAACTAGAACGACACAAATGCACATTCATCTCATAGAAGCTACGACTTCAGCATGCCACCTTAATCGCAGATGAGAATGATCCCGAATTTGGATGAAAGACTGCAGATTCCTGAGGATGGCATGAAATGTACATGTCTGTAGGCTGATACTGACTGTACATAGAATGCATGGAAACTCTCCTCGTTCTCTTTTAGGAAAATGACAGAAGTCTTTGATTAAATCCGCATGATTCTAGATGTTAACCTTTGATCCCAGCGTGGGGGGCGGGGGAACTCCAACCAAAGCCGCGTTTGAATCTGAAACCAATATGAAGAGGTTTTTGTTTTTTATCATACATAAATACACATGGCAGTTCTTCCATGCATGTGCTGTATGTAAGTGCATGCGTCAGCCGGGGCATTATTAAGCATGCCAGCGACAATAAAGGAAATATGACATTGGAGTCTAATGCAAACCATGCTGCGTTATGTAGAGACATCCAGACAACATTCCATATGGCACAAAGACGTCCTACAAAACAACCTATCTGATCTTGATTTAGCGAGGCTTCTCCCTGATTTAGTCTGCCTGGTCTCATGTGGTGAGTTTGCAACGGAACCACAGGCCACACACTCCCTTACACCCCTCCGACATCACAGAGGAAGCTCCGTTGAGTGTGTGAAGGCCTAACCTAGCAGCGGCGGTCGCAGACAGACCCAGAGCCGGGTCTTTGATGCTGCGTTTGTGCTATCTAATAAAAGATGCAGTGTCAGCTGCATTCCGAGATCGTTGCCATATGCTTCAGTTGTTGGCTTAGCAGAGCTTTTTGGATTGGTAGGCTGCCTCCTGGCTGTGTTTTGGGTGAGACTGCCCCCTTGTGCTTGTTTTGTTGCTTGTATTTAACCCCTGACAAATACATCTGTGCACAGATACAAAGCCACTAACTAAACATGTCGCATCAAACTGTCGGTAACATTTTCCATCTCTAATCCCTCATACATGAACCCGTTATCTTCTGTGTCACTGTGTCACTATTTTGATGTTCACATGGATCTGGTGTGTCTCTGTTGTGTGCACTTGTGTTCATTTGTAATTGTACTCTCTCTCCATCTTCTCCACCGTGTGTAGATTCAGCCACACGTCTAGTGTGTCAGATGATCAACAGTAAGTTGTACCACTCAGAGCCGCAGCCTGGCCGAGCACGGCACCAAGCTACAAAACAAGAAGCCCTTCTTAATGAGTCATTTAATCATTTGGCCTTGGTTACAGCTTCATATTTCACAATGTAAGTGCCAAAATCTTCCAAACAACATTCAGTCTTAACTTCCTTGTTTGGCCAATAACAACTGCCAACTTTGACCATTTCCATTTATCTCCATGAGAGATGCTGCAGAGAAAAAGCCTCTGAGGTTATACTGTGTGTAGACATCAGATGGTGCTGAAAATCTCCAATAATTGTTTTAGGAATGTTACATATTCAGTGCTAGAGAGAATAATGAGTCTCAGACTGTATCGTGTAGTTTCAGGTGGCAGTCGGTTTGGTCAATCAACGTTGGGAAATGTAAGCAGATTTTGCCACTTACATCCAAAATGTGCATATTAAGATAATCAGAGGGTTAAATGACTTGTTAAGAATAACATTTCTGGCATTATGCTCTAACATCTCTAATGTGAAAGTTTGCAGCTGTTCCTTTGGTGGCTCTTGGCCTCTCTGAGATCTGAGAAACTGGAAATAGAGAGGATTCAGTAAACATCACATCAGAGCTTCTTCCAGCTGCATGTTTCATATAACAAGCACCAGCTCCAAAGCCTCTCACCCTGTAGAGCAGAGGTGCTCAAGCCAACAGAGGTCCCACTTTATGACTTGCATGCATGTTGGTTAAATGTTTTAAGTATTTTGAGGAGCACATGCGGCTCCAACCACCCGGACACAATGCTTAACCTAAGGCGTGCAATCCCTGGATCACCGGGAAGGGAAGAGTTGCCAAGGAACAGGAGAATCATTGCTTCTATGTTTTCACTGTGAAGCAAACTCAGATAGCTAACTTAGCTAACCATCAATCTGGAATTATCCGCACATCTACTATTAGAATTACATTTACATACAATCGCGCCGACAGCCAGCGTCTATCAAACCCCTAGACCCCTTTACTAGACAGGCACTTTGACCAACTAAGCCACAGCGCCTCAGCAAACATGAGATGCGACAAACAATCAGTGACACAGGCTGGAAATAGATGATAGTAACACACACACACACACACCTGAAAGTAGATGCACATTATTGCATTGAAAAAGTTTTCTACTTTTATCCCCTCACAGAAAAGTTTGAGATATGGAAATAAGATTCCAACAGGTGTAAGATTCACGGGAGTCATTACAGTAATGTCAGTCGTAATGTGCAGCTTGAGATTAGATGTGAAACTGAAGTTTATAAATAATCAACATTTTGACAAAAACATTGCTATGAGCTTTACATTATATTGATTTTTATTGTTCCTATTCATCTCTTTTTAACCATCGTTTCCATCTGTGTTCGGTGTGATGTCATCAATGAGGTCATTTAAGGTGCTGTGGCTTAGTTGGTCAAAGTGCCTGTCTAGTAAACAGGAGATCTTGGGTTCAAATCCCAGCGGTGCCTTCAGTGTCTGCGGTAGCTCAGTATCTACTTTGGCAAGGATGTCCTGAATTTTTTAGAAAAACACAATATTGCATCAAGCTCACTACCACCTGCATGTCGTTGCCTCACCACATCCATGTGTCTGAGGTGGCTGCAGCAGGTTTTTGAGTGTGGGCGCAGACTCCACAGCCCTCCTGCATAGATGATGTAGCAGGTCTGGGTGGTGGATGATGTGGTTCACCGCCTGAAAACGTGCAAGCCCTGATTCTTCTGCTCCTCTGCAATGCCATTCCCTTCCCGGTCGTCTCATGGCAGCACCACATGAGTTCTGGGTTCATGGATTCAGGTCCAGGCTCTTGGACCCTGCAATATGATTTGGTACATGTTATTTAATATTGTTTCTCTCTCTCTCTCTCTCTCTCTCTCTCTCTCTCTCTCTCTGTCATTTTCTCTTTCTCTCTCTCTTCCTTTCTCAGGAGTGTAAGTATGATCGATATGCGTGGTGACGAGGAGGCCATTCTACCGCCTCACAGCCATATGCGTCATGAGTTGATGCACAACCAGTACAACAGGCTGAAGGAAGAGGAGGACGACTGGCAGGATGTATGTCCCACACACAAGTTACTCCCCAACTTGTGTTTTAATTCTCTGTAACCTTGCTGCTTTGTCGGGAACTCAAACACTCGCAATCTGTTGTGTTAGGATCTGGCTCGATGGAAAAATCGGAGGAGGAACATTTCCCAAGACCTGATCAAGAAGGAGGAGGAGAGGAAGACGATGGAGCGGCTGCTGACAGGGGACACTTCACACACCTCCATTAGAAGGAGAAGCATTAAGACCTACAGAGAGATCGTGGAGGAAAAGTAGGTGAAACAAGCAAGGAGAGTGTCATGTTAATCAGCAGTCCAATTAAAGTGCACAGATGTGTGTGTGTGTAGAGCAGATCTGCTATAAGGCGAAAGTAGGTCTGAAGAAGGAGACGTTTATGTTTGTGATCCACATTGGAGCTATAGTGGGCACAAAGGTGACAAGGCTTCTTCTTGGAGTTCACATAATTAGGTCATCTACAGAGAGAAAGTGGGAAAGCAGGACTGCTGTGTTAGTAAAGTAGCACACACACTCTTGGTTTTATGTGCAGGAAACCCATCTGTTTAGTTGCTTGAAATAGGCTCAGAATATGGTTTGATTCTCCATTTGTGTCGTCTAATTCTACCTTTAGATGAGCAACTCCTACACGCTGATGTTCCATTTATTAGGACGTTAGCGTGTATGGCCTCACAAACGTCAGTAATCACTAAGGAATCACATAGTTTGATGATTGCTAACTCTTTTCTCTTTGGATATGCTGTTGATACACTTTGAGTTTCTTATTCATTTCTTTTGTCAGTTTTGCTACGTCCATGTCTGTTTTTCTTCCCCTCTAACATAAGTCTGTCCCATTTTAATCTGCATTCTGCTTTCCTTAGAATCTTTGAAAAGTTTAAAAATATTCTTTGGGTTAGATTTGAAGAGTTTATTTGCAAAAATTCATATTTTTATTGTGTATTCCTGATAATTACTAAATGTGTAAAAAAGAATCTAGATTTGAGAAATACAAAAAGAAAACCAATACTTTTTTTTTTACAATTTTTTAAAAAATGTTTTGCAAAAGCACATGTGGGGCTCAAACTCACATTAAAATAAATACTGTCTCAACACAAAATACATTTTAAGCATTCATCATATCCTACGAGTCTTAGCCATTACAAACACACTGACAACATCTAAAACTACAGTTGTAATGCATAAATAGGTTTTTTCAGATTATATCAGTTGCAAATGGAGAGGTTTTTTTTTTATCAAACTGTGTGGTATTAGTTGCTTGCCTTTTTACCCTGCATGTGTACCTGCTCTCCTGTGTTCTTCAGGGAGCGCCGTGAGGAGGACCTGAGAGACGCATACAAGCGAGCCAGGAGCCCGGAAGAGGCGTCAGTGGTTCTTCAGCGTTACGCTCAGCGCTTCTCCATCAGCGAGAGTGTCCTGGAGCGCCTGCAGCTACCCAAACTCCTGGACCGCAGCGTGTCGGCCGACCCCTCCATGCCCTTCCCCATCTCCCTCTCCCCATCACCGACCACCTCGGACCCGTTTGACGTGGACCCCAACGGGCCCTTGAAGTACCTGCGGCAACAGTCTGCCCCGGCGCCAAAGTTCACATCCACAGTGGAGGCGCGGATCGAGGAGTTTCCCTTGCAGCACCGACCCCAGATCCGCTCGCGCTCATCCGAGCCGCCCTCCACCCGAGCACTGTCACCTAAACCAGTGCCCTTGCTGACGCCCAAGCCTTACTTCCAGTCACGGCCCACAGGAGCTGAACCTTGGTCCGGCAACAAGGTAAGAGGAGTCCTGATTGGTACATCAACTGTCATTTCCTCAGTATCTGTCGTTACTTCAGCAACAACTCTAGCAGAGAGAGGAGAAGAGTTAGGGATGCTGTAGGTCATCACTTGTTCTTAAAGTGATGTGTAATCTGGAGCAGGAGCTATAGCTGTATCAGTATCAGTATTGGTCCGGTTGCCATAGTGAAATGGCTCATAGGTTACATGAGGCATTACTCTGTTCAGTTGCCCTACATGGGGATGAATAATGCCCTCCTCATCCTCAGCAGATAAGATGAATACAAGTGTTATAACGACAATCCTTCTTTAGTGGGCATGTTAAAGGGCGTGGCCACGTTGAATGCAGTAGCCTCCCTGTGTTTGCTGCCCTCTTCACAGACTGATGGGCAAATCTCAGTCGCGCTCCTCTCTCTCTCTTGGCATTTACATTAGAATGCTGAAGAACCACCATGGAGATGAACCGGCCGGTTTCAAGGGAGACGTCCGCTCCCAGAAGAAATGTGCAATGTTTCAATTTAGCACACAAGCCCTCTCAACAGCATCCATTTCCTTTTCTTCTGGAAAAAATTACCAAATGGCCATATTCAGAATGAGATCCAGTGTTTTGGTGTGGAGGAGTGGGAGTGGTGGGATATTACCAGACCAAATGGAGCGCGGCTCTTCGCTGGAATGTCTTGTCTGGAGTCTGAGCGGAGCCCCGGCTTTGAATGGAGCCCTCTGTTCCCTATTGACTTAAGACGTTGACAAGTAGGGCCCTCTCAATGTGAAGTGGGCTCCCGGTGGACAAAGAGGGCCCACACAGGCTGCTAGGAGAGGGATGAGAAGGTGGAGAGGGGGGAGCAAACTGAGAGCCTGCATTCACCCCAACTCCACCACTGTGTCTTAAGTTACCGCTCACTCCGAGGTTCCTCACACATACATTACTGTGTCTTTGTCACAGGGGCCAAAATGGTGTCGAGGGACGGATGAAAAGACATGAGTGGCTAATAAGGATGCATACTTTGTTTGTGGAAGAATCCTTTTCTCAAGCTAAAGTAGTAATAAGGCGATGGAAAGATACTCCATTACAAGTAAATGGCATGTCATTTAAAATGCTGCAGTGAAAGCAATCAAGTGTCAACATCACAATGTACTCATGTATACATGGTGGTGAAGATGTGGTTTGCTTTCTCTATTGACAACAGTAGGTCCAGTTTTAGGTGCAGTTGTTTTTGATCAACGAAAAAGACCTAAGTCTTAAGTAAGAAAGGAAGGTTTAAGAAAAAAAGGTTCTGGTTCTGTAAACTAATTGGTAACTGTAGTAGTCGTTTAAATGTAGAAGCGTAAATATTTTCCCTCTGAATTGTATTTGAAGGTGGACGGTTTGCTCCGAGTGAATGGCGACAACAACGTTCCCTCCATGCCCCAGAGTCCAGGAAGAGAAGACTCTCCTCTGCATTTCCAGCCGTATCCCCCTAGCCCCAGCAACAACCCAGCAGACATCCCCACCACTTCAGCCTTGCTCACACACAGCACACACACCTCAGCCCCCACAGGAAGCCCCGGGTCGACGGAGCCCAAGGACTCTCCAGTTGGGACAGAGTCGCCTGCTGAAGATGTCCAAGCAGAGAGGGTCTCCGTCCCACTGAGCCGGCCCACGTCGCTCCCCACGGTCAGACTCTGCACCTTCATATGCCTTCAATGAAATCAGATGTTCACACTATATAGAAAGGACACTAATTATAAGATTTAATTATGAAATGTTATATCAATTCAAAATCTTAAAAATATGTTGCTGTTGTTGTTGTTGTTGTTGTTGTTGTTATTATTACTATTATTATTATTATTATTATTATTATATTTCCACCATTTTTAAAATAATTTATTTGTATTTTGTAGTTTTGTTGTTAGTTTGTAGTCTTTTGTTTTGTGTCAGATTTACTTTTCTTAACTTTATTTATTTTGGATCAAGTTGAGATTCATTTTCCACAAAGGTTCTCAAGGCACTTTACATACAGAGTTTTTAAAGAAACCCAACATTCCCCCATGCGCAAGCACTTTCGCAACAGTGGCAAGGAAAAACTCCCTTTTAATGGGAAGAAACCTCAGGCAGAACTGGGCCCTAGGTCATCTGCCTTGACCAGTTGGGTTTAGAGAGAGAGGGAAAGGGAGAGAGAGAGAGGGAGAGAGAGAGAGAGAGAGAGAGAGAGAGAGAAATGAGAGGGAGAGACACGCAGAGAGGCACAGCAACAACAACAATAAAAGTGTTTTTCATTCATAGTTGTGATAGAAAGAGCTTTTTTATAAATGTCACAACACTGATTACATGACCTCTCCGTACTCAGCAAAATGTCTTTTAGTTGTAGAGTGTGTTATAAAACATTCAGTAATGTCTTGCAGTCGTTCTAATAGTTTACAGACTACACTTCCGTTTTCTGTGCTCTGCTTTATTCTTGGTTGCATTTTAACATATTCCAACAGTATTTGCAGGTTTATTTAATGGCTAGACTTGATAAGAGGTTTTAGACATGGATCTTTGAAGACTCTTTATTTGCATGACTTTCTTTTGATCCCATTAAATTAGGGTTATTACTTCAGTCGGAAACTATCTGTTGTCTTTACAGGAACTGCAGCAACCAGGAGAAAGCTTTGTGAAAACCGTGGTGCTGTCAGCAACTCCTCTGGAAGAAGAACAATCAAAGACAGAGACTGCAGTCCAAGAAACGTTGCCTGCAGGTCTGACCACTGCCGCTACACTGACACCTAGTGGTGTTTTATGACATTGCATTGTTATTGTTAATGGTCGTCTCTTTTGCCTTTGAAAATAGGTCACATTTATTTTATGGATTGGTTATAGGTCAAGACTATTCAATATCAAACTTTGACTTTGACAGCAGCACCCTAGCCAGACTTAAACTCTGCACACATCTTTATGTTCCTACTGATGAAAGTGGTATTTCCTAGATATTGAAACTGACACCTTCTTTCCATTTTGTTAAAGAATTTCAGTTGATTCTTTTTCTTTATTACATTGCCTGTGTGTTTTCAGAAGCCAAACAAACCCTCCAAGGTCAAACTGAACTCTCTAGTCAAAACACGTCCAAGTGCTTCCTTGTCCAATCAGAGGTTGGCACACAGAGAGATCAACCAGTAATGTCACAGGTGAGGCTGCAACCCACATGAATCAATTCAATTCAATTTCAATTCAGTCCTTCATTGTCCCATGAATTTTGCAGCAAGGCAACATAACAAACTGTAAAAACAATAAAAACACTAACAGCCAGTACAATAAGTAGGGTAATCAATCATTTGATACAAACATAATCAATAATTCAACACTGTCACTCTACACACCAGACCAACCGTCACACTATCAACTGATCGACCAATAACTTGTAAATCTTCCTGCAGATCAGCGAGCACTCCCAGGCGTCTCAGAGAACAGAGAGCCTGCCAAGCGTGGCTGCGTCACAATCCCTGGGAAGTATCCCATCGTGTGACAGGACAACAGGTGAGTCCTCTTCCTCCTCTGTGTTTGCCTGGCTCCTCCTCCTCCTCAGTCCTCACTCCTCTCTCTCTCCCTTTTGCCTTTCAACCCGACACGCTTTCTCTTTCGCTTTTGGACTGAGAGGAGCTTCTGTGTCCTTTACTGACCTCTGCTGGCAGCTATAAAGAAGTCTCATATCAATAACTTACCTTTTACAAACACACAAGCTCTGAGATCTTTTTGCAAAATCCAACATGTTCCTCTTAAAGGATTTTGTCAGCTATCCTTTTGTATTTCTGTGATCCTAGGGTGGGGCTGCACATGTGTGAGGGTTAAATCCCTCCTGAAGGACTCAGTGTTGAACCTATTGACTATCTGTCTTTCCCTTCCTTATCATCTTCCCTTTCCTTCTTTCCTCCCCTCATTCCCTCTTTTCCTCCCGCCTACATATTTTTTTATTTCGATGTAGAGTTTGCAAACAGTGTCAGGTCTCCACTGGCAACCAGCAACCCTAAGTTACGCTGGGAGTTCTTCGCTCCTGCAGGTAAACCTCTTCATTCACGGGTGGAGCTCGTCTTTCCTCCAGGTGTCAATGAGGCAGCCACACCTGAGTCCCATCTCTTGTCTTTCACTCATTTCTACATTTCCGTTGCTGCCGTGTGATGCTTTCTCCTTTTTAAACGTCCTTTTGAAGTTTCTCATGTCGATTACAACTGAATGCACATTGAAACAAGTGCACAGTTGTTCCAGGTTGAACTCATCTGTACGTCGTTGATTGTAAAGTTTCCTCCCAAAATGATGTCATGTTTAATTGATTTTGTGTGTATGTCACCTCTGTTTGATCAGATGCACTGTTGGAACGTCACGTGAATGATGTCATCCATGGTAGCATTAAAATTGCAAATATTTGTTGTTTTATGTGTCTTTGTTTTGAGCTGCGCCGTGCATCCAAAAGCTACAACATCTGTCTTGTACTGGACACAAAGCTGAGCAGATACCAGATTCAAATGATGAATATTAAATTTCTAGCTGAATAGACCAAAACATAAAGACAAAATCCAGATTTTGTTCTTGCTTTTGGTGGCCCTCAGACGTTCAGTGTTACCTGGTGTTTCTCTTTGTTTCCAATCATCTGCATCTTTCCTCAGGTTCTCCAAACCAACACTGTGGGCGTTCTCATCCAAAAACCTTCCCCATCAAATAAGAACGCTTTTAGTTTGACCGTGTAATTACAAACTCTGTTGTTTGAGATGTGTTTTAACCCCTTGTTCTTTTTCACACTCACTCTACAGAGGAGACGCAGAAAGATCAACCTGGCAACGTGAGTAACAATGATCATCTGAGTGTTTGTACTGAGCCCTGCCCCTCATTGCCTTTACTACCTTGTGTGTTGGAGTGTACATACAGTACGTAGCTGAAAAGAACAAATACTCTGTAGGGACGATGTGTACAACACAAACACAACCACCAAATCCCCCAAATCACAAATCTAACCCACAAGTCAAAGCTGAATTGAATAACAGAAGTGTTTAGGTGTTGTCACAGCAGAATCTGCTTCTCCAAAATGAAATATCCCTATGATGTAAATGTAGAAACAATGTCTCATCACACAATCTAATGATTACCTAACGTTCTAGTTTAGCTCCAGTGTTGATAATGATAGAGCACGATTCCTCCTTCACTTTCATTTGAGCTCATCTTTCTCTTTCTCTGTCTTCTCTCTCTTTAGTAGGAGTCCTTTGGCTATAGCATTGGAATAGTGCTGTTGTGGTAGACCGACAATTTATGTCTCTTCCCTTCCTTCCTTCCTTCCTTCCTTCCTTCCTTCCTTTCCTCTGGATCTGTGTTGACGTGTGTGTCTGGGTGCTTGTCGGGGTCCACTGGCTCTCACGGATGGGGTTGTGTGAGTGTGTTTGTGTGTGAGTGGGTATTGTGTGGAGGTGTGTGTATATATGTGTGTGTGAACTTGTGCATGTATATCTGTGTGTACATTTGCGCATGTGTGTGTGTGTGTGTGTGTGTGTGTGTGCGTGTGTGTGTGTGTTTGTGTGTGCACTCCTGTGGGGCCCTATCAGGTGTCAGTCCCGGTGTTGCCCCAGGCCAGGCGGGGCGACCGCTGGTCTTGGGACCCGGATGAGGAGCGAAAGCGACAGGAAAGGTGGCAGCAAGAGCAGGAGCGCATGCTGCAGGTACACAGTACAGCTCAGTGAGCAGAGAGCATGGTGCTTGAGACTGCCAACGTTAAGGTTCCAATGCCCCGTGGAGCTCAGTGAGTCGGCACCAGAACGGCCAGGATTCACCGTGGATTGGAGTTTTAGTCGTACAGTATACTATTCTGAAGCCCAGTTCTGTTTGACCCTTAACTCGCAAAGCATCTCCTCCCGTGCAGTAAGTCAATAAGACAGCACATGTACCAGAGGGCGGCGCTCATGTGCAATGCAACTGTGCCCATGGCAACAAGGCCCACACTCAAAGTTGCTTAAGATAAAATCAAATGCCAAATGCTGATGTGCTGAAGTATCAAAAGGTTCTGGGTCGACTTTTTAAGAGATAAGCATGAATCGGTGCATAAGCAAAACCTGGAAGTGGATTCAAACCAAGCACGCTTTGAAAGCATGTTGTTGGCACAGAAGGAAATTGGACATGGACGCTTTAGAGGCTTCAAGTGGAATGTGAAAGTTTCATAGACAGCTGGGTTACGTAACCATGGTTTCAACAGCATTTCAGTGACTATATATCAATATATTAATCCATCAATCCGTGACACGCTGGACAGGTCAACAGTATATCACAGGGCAGCTACACAGAGACAGACACACTCGTGCTCACTCACAACTAGCAACTTAGAGGAGATCACCTAGGCAAAAATGCAAAACATAGTTATTTGAAGTGAATCATACAATAACATGTTAGAGTTAGTCAGGGCCTTGATTATAGTCCTTGAAATGATGATGTAACCTAGACGTAAAAAAGAAAACTTTCACTTTTCATCCAAGTGTAGCCCAGTTTCCTATTAATAAGTGATCTCGGCTGATGATCTGCATCTCAGAATCAGAGGGATTAACCCCATTTCATCGCTACTTGCAGCTTTGCCTCCATATTTGTTTGGTCGTGAGCTTTCGCTGCTTCCCAAAGCGACGCTCCAGCTCCTCCTATACACGCCGTGGCCACTGAGTGGCAGCGTTGTGCAATGAAAAGAGAGTAAGCTCCAGCTCCGTGTCACACCCTCACTCTCTCTCCATCTCACACACACACACCCCCACACACACACACACACAAACAAGGACATTGCCCAAGGTTGCTGCTGTTGCTGCCACCCTAACCACCCTCTCTCTCCTCAACCAATAAGAGGTGCATCTCAAACACCCCTCTCCCCCCACCCAACCCCACCCCTCCCTTCCCCCACCAGTTCTTCTCTCTCTCTCAAAGGCCTCACTGCTCATGGTAACGTACCAAACCCACCCACACCATAATCTCTGTGAACACACCTGGAAGAGATCACAGTGTCGATGCACTTGTTTTATGGTCTCGTTCCAGATGAGACGCACTGAGATGGATGAATGACTGGTGCCTCATTGTGCTTGCCCTCCCCACCCCCACCCCCAACCCCACCCAACGCCCCCCTCCCCTCCCGTGGTAACCCTGAGTTGTCTCTGCGTTTTGATCTCTTTCTTTCTCCTTCTCTATGTGTCCCTGTATCCTGCTGTCAGTGTTCCTGCACAGGTCTGAATAGTCCTGGGGGGAAATAGCTGTGACCAGTGTCGTATCGCCTTGCTCGTCTTCATTTTTGCACTGTTACATGAGAGAAATCTAAGTACAACCTCGGGTGGATTTTAAGCTGGAGTTTGTGCAGGAACTCTGTGTCCAGCAGCCTCTGCATGCTCGCCTTTGCCTTTTTGTCTACATTTCCTGCTTCTGCTCTCTTTTGTCTTTAAGCCCTAACAACCTGAGCAAGTGTTAGATATTCTTATCTCAGAATCAAGTCTCAGGATTGTACTTGTACGTGTATCTTGAATCCATTATGTTTACATTGAGCAGGACGCACTGAGAAGAAAAGAAAAGCCTCTTGCACGCAGATATAATTCCACTTGTGTAATTTTCCGCAAATGGACCACCTGCATATAGTTTAGAACCCCTTCCCCCCTGTTGTTGCTGCAGTGTTGAGGCTCTGTACTGTGTGTCATATGTCTGTTGCCATGGTGACAGGAGAAGTACCGTCGCGAGCAGGAGAAGCTGAAGGAGGAGTGGGAGAAGGCTCAGAGGGAGGTAGCAGAAGAGGAGAGAAAGTACAACGAGGAGGTGTGTGCATGCGTGTGTGTGTGTGTGTGTGTGTGTGTGTGTGTGTGCGTGTATGTCTGTGTGTGTGTGTGTGAGAGAGAGCCTGAACAGGAGCAGCCAGGGTAGGTGAGTTGTTTACCCAGCTCTTTGCACACCCTCAGGCTCATGTATCTCTCCCCTCTTCCCGACAGGAGCGTAGGATACTGGAGGAGACCGTGACTCCCCTGACTCCCCGCTCCTCCACCCTGTCCTCGCCCACCCGAGGGGAGCCCCCCTCCGCTGCAGAACCCAAGGACACCATTGTCCGCTCGCTGGCCGACTGGGAACGCAAGCAGGAACTCCTGGAGAGACAGTCGGTAAATGACTGATTGATAGTTTTGCTGTGGTTTTTGTGTGAGATGATGTGATTGGTCGTTCACCAGACTGCTTCTCATTTCTGATTGGACGGCACAGAGGGGCAGCGCGGAGAGCCTGGAGTGGAAACGGAGAGAAAACGACAGGACCAGTGACATCAGCACTGCAGACGACAGCATGAAAACAGGCAGAAGGTTCGTGAAGAAGATGAAGATGAGCCTGTAGAGGAGAAAACAACAGAAGAAGCTTTTGTGTTATTGTTGTGTTACTTAGAGCTTTATAGTCAAATATGTGAGAAACTACTGACCCAGCTAAGAGAGGAAGATCTGTAAATCCGATCAAGCAAGCTTTATAATGCCAACATGCTTCATCTCTGTCATCCTCAGCTCCCTCAGTCAGACCAGCAGTCAGACTGAGACGCACGCTCATAGTCTGCAGAACGGCCAGAAGGTTTCAAGTGCACAGGCCAAAACCCAGAGTCCAGTCAAGAAGCAAACAGCAGACTGCAACAAGTCCAGCCGGCCAGCAGGAGACCGGAGGTGTGTGTGTGTGTGTGTTTGTGTACTGTACTACTGTACAGGCAGAATAAAATTAAAGGTCAAAGCCAGAATGTTAAATATATCAACGGTCTGAGTAAGATTTTAGATCGAAACCAAAGGTAATGCGCAGATATCCTGTCTTAGATCCATCTTCTGTCTCGGACTGTTGCATGATGAAACACATCTGTCTCAGTCTGTAACATAATCTGATTTGCAGGTTTCTTCAGGACACTCAGCAGTCACATTCCCATGTCTCCCTGTGTTTAATCCACAGATCTATAGTTGTACCTCCTACTCAGCTGTGTACATGTTTCCCTCATGGCTGCTTTGTTGTTGTTATTTAAGGCAGCTATTATTTAAGGAATACTCTTAAGTTACATCTTCAGAATGCAGTTTGAAATGCTCTCATTCAAACACCCATCAGGTTGCTGAATAACATGTGAAAGCTACTCATCATCCCATGTGCTCAACTAACAGAACCTTATTCTGGTCAAAATAACACACAGTGAGCAAGAAGCTGAAGCTACTTAACTACTTAAGCTGTCATTTGGAGAGAAATATTTGATTTTGAGACAAAACATTCCTCCAGAATGTAAAACACAAGAAAGCACAGACGACCATCAATCTATTTCAAATACCTGAGACCTGATAAAGTCTATAAAATCCAATTTCTTCAACTGCGTCAAACATCAAGATCTCCTCACAAGCCTGAAGCTGAGAAATCAGTGCATCAGATCATTCCAATCAAACCCAGCAGGGTTTTTTGATTGGACACAATAGTCAGGAGCCTTTGTTAGTGTCCTTTAGAATCATCTTCAGTTACCATGAATGACCACAAGGTGGCATCTTGCTTCTGTATTTTGACTCACAGCCTTCCTCATAAAGTAACAGTAATCCATGATAGGAGAAAGAAGCAGTTTGAAACACCTACACTCATCTAACATGAGAGTGTGTCAGTGGTGCAGATCAGTGTAAGATAAGGTAAAGCAGATGGTTCCTGCTTGGATTGGTTCATTTCCGCCTCTTGTCGTCTCCGTGTCACTCTGGCAGTGAGTCATCGTCACGGTGCATGTTGCTGTCCATTTGCAGGAGCGGCACCATTGACAATAACACGGGCCGCAGCCCATCCAACCCCCCCGCAGCTCATCCTCCACCTCCAGACACACAGCCTCCAACGCCCAACAGGTACTGCATCACAAACAGCCAGCGGGGGGAGGGGAGGGAGGGGGCTTCATTTCTGCTTTGTCATTTTGCTGCCTCCATTTCTCCACCCATCTCATAACATTTAGCACTGCAGCAGGACCCTCCCTCCCTCCCTCCAACAACAACGTGAACGCAATACAAAGAGGAGTCGAGGAGTCGAGGAGACTCACAAGAGTCCTTATTTCTTTATTTTACAGCCAGAGTTTTTATTCTTAATGTGCCAGAATGTTTGATCAGCCGTGTCAGGTACATTAGACAACAAATACAGGCTCAGACTTTACATGTGGAAATCAGAGAGCGCAGAAGGATTGTGAGCAGCGAAGGGATGAAACTGGATACGTGATGATGTCATCAGGATTTTGAGAACACAGACAATTCTGTAACCAAGGGAATATAACATGTGATTATAGGTGTGAAAGTAGTTGGAATGCAGTTGTTTTTGTCCATCTTAAGTCTAGCAGAAGGATAAATAGAGACATTTCTTTACATGCTGATCATCAAATCTGGCGCTTTGTTAGTGTGATGATGTCATTTCTTTACTGCTGTTCTGCTTCATCGATTTGGTTCTATTACCTCCCATCATTCTCAGATTTTAAGTATCACCTCGCTCTCTCTCTGTTTTCCTTTTCTCTCTCTCTCTCTGTCCTGTAGGTCTGTCAGTGGGAAGAAGCTGTGCTCCAGCTGTGGGCAGCCCTTAGGAAAGGGGGCCGCCATGATCATAGAGACCCTCAGCCTCTACTTCCACATTCACTGCTTCAAGGTCGGTGGCAGAGCAGCAGAGCAGCAGAGCACTCGACCTGATGCCAGAAACATTTAAAAAAATCAAAACAATCTGCTCTCTCTCTCCCTCTCTCTCTCTCTCCCTCTCTCTTTCTCTCTCTCTCTCTCTCTCCCTCCCTCCCTTGCTCTCTCTCCCTCTCTCTGATGCAGTGTGGGGTGTGTAAGGGACAACTAGGCGATACAACCACAGGGACAGACGTCCGGATCAAGAGTGGCCTCCTCAACTGCCACCAGTGCTACATCCGTTCTCGCTGTGAGTCCCCCTCACTCTCACTCGCTCTCTTTCTCTCTCTCTCTCTCTCTCTCTCTCTCTTTCTCTCTCTGCCTATTAATCCTTTATCAAACCAGAATTCCTCACAGCAACATTTTTCTAATTTCAGACATTTTTCCTGCATTCCCCTAGAAGTAATCTCAATACAAAACAGTGTATTGAGTTTATAAACTGTATCTCTCTCTCTCTCTCTCTCTCTCTCTCTCTTTCCTCCCAAGCGGCGGGACAGCCGACCACATTGTGACAACGTCCGCACAACAGAAAAGCACAAGGTTCATGGAGGAAATCCCTGCTTAAACAGATTATCTGCAAATCCCACGAAGCACGTCGAGAACTTCGCATCCGGCTAAGATTCATCAAGTGAAGCCAACAGGGAACTACAGTCCAACGCAAATCACAAACACAGCGGAAAATAACACGCGTGTGTTTACGTTCTCATATGTGAGTGAAATGAATCACACCCTGGATCTGATTGGTCCGTGTTCCACCACAGCGAGAGAGAGATTGTTGTGATGTGGCCGCCATTTTGATACGATGGCCCCTGGGTGAAAACACAAGCGCACACTTACGCTCTGATAACATCAAATAATGTCAAAATGAACACAAGAATAATTCACAGGTGTGTAGAATCTCATTGTTCCCTCGCAGGAAAAAAGTGACTCTTTCTCGTCACGTTTCAAACAATGGACATGCAGCATAATCAGTATGTACACGTCTCTTCATCATTTCAGATGTTTTGTCTTCATTTCCTCATTTTTGGATTTAGTGCTAAGAATCCAAAGCCTGGAAAGCAAACTGAACATGCGGTCAGGCAGCTCAGATTGGATTTTATCAGACTTTATCAGATGAAATGTATAGTTTTATACCCCTTGTAATGAAGTACTAAATTAATCCTTTAACAGAATATACAAGTAATGTATAGAAACTCCCTTTAGGAATATTGAGAGTGCAATAAATCCAACTGTAATCCCACTATCGAGTCCCAAAGACATCAAAGGCCCCTTAGGAATATGATAGTGTTTTTATTTTTGTGCTCCTTTGGCCCATACTGTGACCTTGTACACGTCTCTACTTCTGTGCTCAGAATCAAATTAGCCTTTCGTATAAAACACACATGTGGGATGTAGTTTGATCATTGGGGCAATAACAGTGACTTGTGAGCCGTTTTTGTGCTTTGGGGGTCACATCAGGCTGTCAGGACTTTAATGTGCCTTAGGAAAGCAAAGCGACGCAGGAAAGAGACGCCAGCTTCGTGGTGTTTCATGTTTTGGAGCGGAGGTGTTGGCCAAATATAAACTCTGTGCTAAACTGCAGTCAGAGCGTCTGCAGCCCTCCCTCGCCATACACTTTACGAGTCCTATTTCCTCCTAGATCGCCTCCTTACCTGCACCCTTTGTCCATATCTCCTCTGATTTGCAGTGAAAACGAAAGGCAGGAAACGTACACAGTATATCTGCAGCAGGGGGAACATTGGTTTAATTTTGAATGTTGTTTTATTCTAGAGCAGTATAGTCTCTCCTGTATGCTATTAATTGAGGTCATTTTGCTCAAAAGTAGGATTCATTTACAAAATTACAAAATGTTTCCATTACATGTTCCATATAGATAAAGACCCAAGGATCTGCAGCAGATCAGCCAGCAGCTGCAGCGGTGCAGTGTGAGGCCGGACAGGAGCACAGATCTGAGCTGCCGGCTGGTTACTTTCACTCACTTGCTTCTTTTTGAAATTTTTAACCAGAAGAGCTCAGTTGTGTATTGTATTGGATGTAAACTGCACGTTTAAGCCTAAACCAAATGATTTGCTTGTATGGAAGCAAACTAGCAACCTGCCCCCCCCAGCCCCTCTCTCTCTCTTTCTCTCCACTGTATCCTATAGCCAAGCTTCTCCTCCAGGTTCATTTCTACACAGTATTTTAAGCTTTTGTTCTGATTGTGTATTTTTATTTTTTATTCTCATTTAGTTTATGAGTAATTCTCTGCAGAGTCTCTTCATAGCGGGATCTTTGAGGCGGAGATGTGACAGGATAGCTTGGGAATGAAACCTTTACGTCTGTTCTGTATTTATTGTAATATTCACCTGAACACTATCCGAAAAAATAGAGATTAAGTTGATGTTTAAATGCAATTGCATTTATAGCATACTGTATGTTTATAAATAAAAATGTTATAAATAAATGAAAACTGTCTGCTGTTGTTCTTGTTTCTGCTTTGGTTGATTTTTTAAAATTGGCAGTGAAACATCGTGACTAAAACAGAGACATGTGAAATGTGTACAAACTAAAAACAGCCAAAGAATATTATTTCCATCCCAAAATAATCTGTCAACTGATTTGAAATAATGAAAAAAATATAAATTGCTTTGGCTTTTTTCTCTCAAATCGAGTGACATTTTGTTGTCTCTGGACTTATTTTGAGAGGATTAACACAATAGAAAAAACAACAACAAATAGAACTGTTTACGTTTGATCAAAGACTCAAAGCCCCGGGTTATTATTGTTAGCAGTAATATTATTGCCGTTGTTGTTATTCTTAAATCATATTTTATTGTTACATTCCAGAAAATACCAATTTAACTATTATTTGTATTGTTTTTGTTTTGGGTTTTTTTTCTATAAGCGCTGTAAAGTCCCTCCATGTTACTCTGTTCTTCTCTGCATTGCGGCGCTGTCCGTGGTGCTGAAGTCACTGGACACCCCTCCTCCCCCTCCCCCTCCCCCTCCTCCTCCTCTTCCTCCTCTTCCTCCTCACAGGACCTTAGAAGTGTTTGTCCCCGTAGCTTCACATGAGCAATAATTCAACTCATCAATAATCACCAAACATGTTTTTTTCTTGTTTGTCCCAAACTAAAACAAAATGAACAAAAACATGACAAAAGCAACTTGGACTATTATTTTTTATCATCAACAACCATCTCAATGGTACACCTGGAAAACTATGTGCACATGTAGAAATATTTCCTTCTTAAATATAAGCATTCATTACCTACATATAAATAACTTTCGGATCCCGGACAAAACATGTTTACATAATGCTCACAAAATGGGAGTGAAATCATCGTCAAATCAGACAAAGAGACAACATGCAAATTATATAGAAATAAATACAATGTTTGCATCCATTCCCTTTTTTACCCAAAAATAAATTCTTCCGAGGGAATTTTGTAAAACATCGAAAAGGACTTTATGATCGATCTACGAGGGAGTAATGGCCTATGATCAACTATAGGAGACAGTAATACGTATTAACACTATACAATTTGAGCCACAAAAACACTGCCGTAGAAAGACACACAAAACACACAGATTCCTGTCAGAGGTGAACATTGCAGTTTAAGTTTGTGCCTTTTTTTTCCTCTCCCCAAGAAATAATTGTGTTTATATCGATAATTTAAAGAAACTAAACTCTCAGCAGCCTTGGAAACGAACAAATCAACAAACAAAAAAGAGCTATAAGAGGCTATTTCCGCTTGTGTGTGTCGAGAGAGAGATAAACCCGGAACAGCACGTGAATGCATCATCGTCTCGTTTGGCTGCTCGGTGCTTAGATTGTGAGTGTCCGTCCTCGGTCACGGCCATTAAAGCGTCTCTCTACCGAACAAAGCAGCTGTTGAACTCTGACACACCGTGACTAAACGAGGCTCAAGCTCTGGCTCGCTGATGGAACTCTGATGTGTCCACTGCGCGGTACATCTACAATGTGGGCGCTTGTAATAATTCAGCCGCGAAATATCCACCTTAACAAGTCACTTAATCCAGTATTGGGTTCTTAAACGCCTCACGGGGCTGATTTAAGTTCTTGTTTCCGGTTTATGTCAACTTTAATCAGGATTTGTCTCATTCTGTCATCTATTCTGCTTTGTCTCAGTGTGCGTAATGGTTTCTTAGACAGTCCTGATGAAGGATCGGGGAGTCAATGGCGTCCACGTGATTTAAGGTGGAATGATTTAAAGACAATACTAGCTGAATGACTTGTCAAGATGGACATTTTGTGAAGCGTAAAGTGTCAATTGACCACAAGAAAACGGCGCAAGGCTTCAAAATAAAATAACAGAGTTGTCATCTTCTTTTTAACTGCTTTTTTTTAAATTGTCCCTACGTGAATCTTGGGCAATTTCTTCTCGGAGTCTCCAGTTTGAGAACCCATTTCTTTCCCTCCTCTTGTTCTCTCGCTTCATTAGAACATGCTGGTCTTTACTAATGTAGCTTTGGCTCCGTTCTGTCTTTGCAAAGACGACAGTACGCTGGCGAACGGTCCGCCCAACGAGTCCGGGATAGAGGTGATGGTCCCCGGGGCGGTGGCCCAGCCTTGGCTCGGTGCTGTCACTCCCATACCGGTGGACACGGAGGTCTTCACCTGGTCCACCTGTCCGTTCCCGGTGGTGTTGATTTGCACCCCGGTCGGGCTCGGCCCCCCGCAGTTAGAGATCGGCACTGGGTTCGGACCCGGTCCCCCTGTGCTGTCTGGGTCGGTAGATTTGGTCTCTTTGCTGTCTTCGTCTCTTGGGTCGGACTTTTTTCCGGAATTGGACTTGGCAGCGGCCGCAGCAGCCGCAGCAGCTCGCTCCTGTTTGCGGAACTTGGCGCGCCTGTTTTGGAACCACACCTAAGTATCGGGGAAGAATTGTCGCAAAGTTAAGACGCCATTATGTCGCATAAAGACAGTTAAATTTGGTCAAAAAAAGCTGTAATGTCGTTTCAAATAGCTCTCGGTGATATGATCTTACTTCATGAGGTTTATAATCTTTATCTTTTTCACTTTATCATTTTATTTAATATACGTCTTGGAGCTTCATTTCCAAATTAATTCATTAATAAAAGTGTGTTTTCCGCATTGGAGCATAATTGTGCCACAGGAGGCCAGTGTTGTTCCTCTGAAATCATTGCTCTTTTAAATTATTGTTTTTCTTAAATTATTGAAAATGTGTGATTATGCATATTCCTCTTGTAATGGCGCATAAGGGGAGTTGTGTTGGCGTGTTGGCGCCTGCTGGCTGTGTGTACCTGCACTCTGGCTTCAGTCAAATCGATTTTGAGTGCCAGCTCCTCTCTGGTGTAGATGTCCGGGTAGTGTGTCTCAGCGAAGACCCGCTCCAGCTCCTTCAGCTGGGCGCTGGTAAAGGTCGTCCGGATCCGCCTCTGCTTCCGCTTCTCATTCAATCCCCCGTGATCCGTGAAGAGTTTGTAAGGAACTGTAAAGGAAAACCAAGCGCCACCGTGTTAGAGCCTTTATCTGTGCAGTAATGGGGGGGGGGGCAAATATAGTTATTGCGTAATTGAGATGTTGTCAAATGGAAGTAAATTTCAAATTCGATATTTTGTCTAAAAATCCAGTTAGGTTTCTGGATTGAAGCTTTCAATTCTATTATCTCTTTGATTACCTGTGAATTAGTTCTGAATTGATACCGCTGCTGACCTGTGATGCGTTTAATTGTAATGGTAAACTAATTGTTGCTGCTCAGATTGAGGCTCAAGTTTGAAAAAGTTGTCATAATGTTCCCATCCGCCCCGCTTGTTGCTACTGTAACTCCAATTCAGTGTCAATAATGAGCTTTAGTCTTTGGTTATCTAATTATTTTCGAAGCTTTATGTCTCATCGCAAAGTAAATAAATTATGCCTATCATTTTGGCAGCTTAAGATAATTCTGTTGGCGGTTTTGGGTGTGACTGGGATAGTATAACCCCGTAACCGAATTACCTCCTTGCCTGCAATCGCTTCTAACGTGATAAATTCTTTCATTTGTGTAAGCAAATTTCGTTTGGTAAATACTAAACACATTTCCATTTTCAAATGCAATCAAGGCGTTCCTATAATACGGCGGGTAGAGGATGTGGAGCCGCTGCTTACCTGCGGCGTACGGGCTGCTCTGGTGGTCCCGCAGGGTCCCCAGGCTGCAAGACCCCGGCGTGAGAGACGGACAGCCGGAGGTGGCCCCGAAAGTGGTCCTGATGGGATTGTACTGAAACCCACTGGCTTGACTGCACGAACTGAAGTCCGCATAGGCCGATGCCAAGCTCGACGTGTCCATCCCGGCCATACATGACTCGTAGGCAGAGGAATTTAGGTAAGAATACTCCATTTTATACATTTGAGAAGGCTCGGTGGACTTAGAAAGCTGCACTCTCCGGGAAAAGAAAAAAAGCCAAAGAAAAATTACAAAAAAAAACAACCAACAACCCCCGAAACAAGTGGGTTCGGAACGGAAAAAAAGGAATCAAAATCAAAATGAGGAGGACGCGCGGTCTGAGTTTGGGGGGGAAAGATGACTTGTTTTTAGTTTGAACTGGTGGTAAAGCGGCTGGACGGTGGGTTGAGATGTTCACTGCTCAGCGCCTGCTCCAAAACTGGCCTCCTTTATAGGAACCTAGCCCTGTTTTATGAAAAGCCCCCTAAGAGCCGCCTAGCCCGAGGTCTCTAGAGCATATAGTCCTCATAATAAACTTGGCTCTTTCCGCTTGGACAATAGCAAAGCGTTTGGTCTTATTGCTGGCGCTTTTTTACATGACAATAACTCATCAGTCTATTGGGCTGGCACTGGGGGCCCGGGCTGTCCAACCTCCCTATCATTGATCCCCTGCATCTCTAATTAGAATTTAATACCACGCCATTACGCACCCCCCCACCCCCTCCCCTCCGCCCCCCCGCTCTGCCCCATTCCAACCCCCCCTCCCCTTCTCCCACCCCGCCTCCCGCTCCTCTCCAACCACCATCTTGCCCTTTAATTCAATCACACCACTTGGAAATAATGAAAGTTGGGTGACGATTCTCCCTGATCCAATTTTCTCCAAGCTTTTAAGCCTTTTAAGCGACCGTATACCTTGGGCAGGATTTCACATAGTATTCCCCCCTCTGCTCCTCTCTCTCTCTCTCTCTCTCTCTCTCTCTCTCTCTCTCTCTCTCTCCCACTCTCTCTCCCTCTCCTCTTTTTGGCTCCACAAGCTCATCTGCTGCTACAAAAACGTTTCATTTTTTTGTCTGAAATGTCATTTTTGGAACCCCCAAAAACACAACAATAACAACTGTCAATTGGGTACAAATCGCTGCTTTGATAATATTATTGCACACCTTTTGTCGTGTGTGTGTGTGTGTGTGTGTGTGTGTATGTGTGTGTGTGTGTGTGTGTGTGTGTGTGTGTGTGTGTGTGTGTGTGTGTGTGTGTGTGTGTGTGTTTGTGTGTGCGTGTCGTCTGCTTGCCAAGACGCCACCTGCGAGAAAGCCGTGCGTACAAGTGAATCATAACCTTCTTCTTCTTCTTCTTCTTTTAGAAATATATATTTTTAGGAGAATAAAGTGTAACACTGTATATTCGAGACCCAAAGCTTTCATGCGTGTTTTCTACAGTATTTACGCCTCCAATCACGCAGCATTGCGATGTATATAGTGCTGAAATATTCCTCCTTTGTTCTGGTCCAATCTTATTTAATATGCTGTTACATTTTCCCCGCGGGTAAAACTCATTGTATTCCTTTTTATTATTCTTTAATAACGTATTTTTGTATCAGATCATTGCCGTTCCCGGTTAATGGCCGCATAGCTGCTAAAAACGGAAGTAAACAAATAAAATGTACTTATTTTCTCCTCAGACAAAACGCCAATTTTTCATATTTTTGTGCGGTCAAAATTAGACTAATATGCGTTTTTTGGTCAACATTACACGTTTTTCATGCGGCAAATAATCGTTATTTTTTATAAATATATTCCTGAATCATTTCCTGCACCATAGATGCAAATAAATAAAAATCTCAGTTAAACTTCCGGGTGTGTTTTTATGATTCAAATGAGTTTGTAATTGTCTTTATTACTTTCATTATTCCGCTCATTTGGCGAATAACACGTTTGTAATGAAAGTAACGAACTGGTGAGGCAGTCATCGGACCTCTTAGGCTCAGATTGGCTCAGCGCTTAATTCACTTTGTTTAATAAGGTGAACCCTATTCTTCTTCTTCGTCTTCTTCCTTCTCTCTTCTTCTTCTTCTTTCATTAGGGCCGAGTTCAAGTCCTCGTGTGATTCTGTGGCTTTGCTGCTTCTCCGCGAGTGACCGAATTATCCAAACACAAAACGGTTTAACAGGAATTATGGCGCAACAATTAAATTTAGGAGATGAGTGTTTGATGTTTCATTTGTTCACCAGTGATTGATTGATCTCTGTCTATGTATGTGTGTATGTGTGTGCCGCGTGCTCCTTTTCCGCAGGTTTCCTGTAACGGAAAATCGCTGTAATATTCCCATAATAATCCCTCATCATTCCATTGTGTGTGTGTGTGTGTGTGTGTGTGTGTGTGTGTGTGTGTGTGTGTGTGTGTGTGTGTGTGTGTGTGTGTGTGTGTGTGTGTGTGTGTTGTATCCTGGCCGGGAGAGTCTCTGCGGTATCAGTTTGGATCATAAGTTTTTGTCTATTTTTATTATAAGGTTACTATAGATCTTTCTCTTGGATTCGTTTCTAGAAAAGCCAAAGAATAAATATTGATTAGATTTAATATTTTACGAAATTGATCTCAGTTTGTCATCGTAATTGAGGCGGACTTGGAAAAAAATATTGAATAAAGGTTTGACATTTGAATTTCCAATTTTATCCAAAGTCACATGAATGCAACCTGGAAAATTGCAAGTAAAATTGTTCAAATCAGCTTTTCACTCTGAATTTAAGGCAAAGTATTAAACATTTATACCTACATTTGATTCTGGCAACACAAGCAAGTGCAGCAGATATAATTCGAGTTATATGACAGCAGAAATACAACCTTTAAAGACTGAATATGACTCTAAAAAGCCTCCAGCTCGCGCATTACCCGCTTAACACGAGTGAAGCTGCGTTTGCCATCAATTATTTTTTCCTACAATTGCTGACGTGTTGCAGTGTGTTTACGTCTTTTCACTGCTGTGTGTGTGTGTTTGTCCCCCTATTATGTAAATGTTTTCTTTTTTTTTATTTCCCCCTTCTTTTTCCACACACACGAGCTGGGGGGGGACGGACACACACACAAAAAAAAGCAAAGTTGTACCAAATGGTTAATTGAATTATTGAAACCAAAGAGCCAAATGGTTCACCGTCCTCCCTCCACGCGTCTGGCAGCGAGAAAAGAAGCTCCATCTCTGGGAATTAATCTAATAACGCTCAAAGAAACGAGAAGTCTTTTCTGATATTTCGCCGAGGCAAATACAATTAGAGCTTTTAGCCACTGCGCCTCTTTCTCTGCTTATTGTTGAGCTCTATAGTCTATAGTCCACCAGCGTCCACCAGCCCATTCAAACGCCTCCTGCTTTGATACTTTCAACATCTTCTTTTTTATTTCAGCAGCTGGTTTAAATGTGCGGAGAGAATGTTTGCTGCGTGTGTGTGTGTGTGTGTGTGTGCGTGTGTGTGTGTGTGTGTGTGTGTGTGTCATCTATGAAGGTGGAGAGACATTTCTTGCACAATTAAAATATAAATACATCAATACATGTGTTGTAAGGAGGCCCTGCGTGGTGCATTCAGGGTGCCAATGTAAACACGTTTCAATTGGGGGCGTGGCCGCGGTGATTTACAGTACAGCGTAATGCTCCTTTAATTCAAGTCTAATTGCTAATTCATGTGTAATTCCGGGTCTGCAGCCATACGAGCTCACTTCAATAAATCAGGAGACGCGAAGTGTGCAAAGACCCTAAATTTCAATCGGCAAGTGCCGCACAATGGTGCCGACCGAGGGTGGACATGTTTAAAGACTTGCAGGGGGGCGGAGAGGTGGTGTGTGTGTTGGGGGTTGGGGGGGGGGGGGGTAACTCCTCTCCATTTAGCGCGCGCACTATCGTTGCTCAGCGATAAAGGAATGCGGGTGGACAGGAGGGACAAAACGAAAAGGGAACAAAATGCTATTGTCTCTGGATGGATTGGATGGATCCACTCCCCCGAAAACAGCGCAGAACAGAGGCGGATAAAGAGAGAGAGGGGGGGGGGCGATGGGGAGGGACCCGCTGTCACCGTTTCACCTACGACGTCTCACTCCTCCGCCCGAGGACATCCTACGCTTATCAAAAACGCTTATTAATAAGGCCGCGTGTTGCAAAGGAGGCGAGGGAGGTTAGGTGGGATGGGATTGGGGGGGTTTAAGAACAGATATAGCATAAAACATTCATATTGGGACGCGCCCATGGCAATTTAGTCTGATGTCTCAATTTGACAGAATGGGATCACCTGCTGGAGACAAGTCAGACAGACAGTGGACAGTCTCATCCAAGTTTAAATGAAAGAAAAATATGCAGCAATATGTATAGCACCTGTTCTTCCAATGACGTCATTTCCTAAAGCATACACACGGGAACAATGCGGCCAATAGAGGCCAACAAACGCAATCCCGTGACGTAAAGGTGTTCCAGACCGGCGCGTAAAAAGGCGCATCGGGTTCCCAAAGCGCACAGATGGAAAGTGACATCTGGAAAAGGAGCGGAATTGAATTAGAAGCTTTGGTGTCTCCTCTCCGTGTCTGCACACAAAAGACGTCAGGGTCTGTGCGTCGACGCGCGCCTGTCACGCTGTTTAGAGTTTGTTTGTTTTTCTGACGTATTTTCACCTGATTTGGCTGATTTTTCATTCATTCTTTGGCTCAAAGCTGAAGCGTTCACCTGACAAACTGACTCACTCTAAGACTTTATTCAATCCAGATTAAACTGAAATGTGTTGAATCCACAAATCATCTCCTTTCTAGGTCTTTATGTGACATTTTCCCCTTTTTTTCTTATCTAACATTAACTCGCCCAGTTGTCTTGCAGATGCTGCAGCAGAGGATCTGTGCTCGTCTCTCCCCCGCAGGTCCCTGTGATCCCTCTGCGGCTTCTCCCTCTCCATCGCTCCCCCCCTCAAGTGACCAAAAGGAGACGAGCAAGTGGATTAACATAAAAATCTTATTCCCGGGGATGAGATTAGGAAACATATTACCCTCAAACGGCGGCCTTGGCACGGGCGAGAGCCAGGCAAGGAATCAATTACTAAATTACCCCAACCTCTAAGTCGACATTAACGCAGAGAAATGCCATCGACCGGCTCCTAAAATAAGATTTCGCAAAGATGTGATCATTAAATCTCTTGCCAGTGTTCAAAGAATCTGATTCATAAAATTGTCTGAAATGAGATGGAATTAAATTCTTATCGGGAGCGCTTGTCATCGTTTCATCTCGCGCTGTTTAACGTTGGTCAATGGCCTTCATGAGATTTCCTCCCTGTAAATAAACTTCCTAATTGAATCCGCCTCTCCACGACACATTGTTTGGGCTCTTATTAATTTATTGCAGCGAGGCGGATGGATGCCTGCACTGGGTGGGTGGGTTGGCTCTGCTGTGCTGTGCTCTGCTCTGCACTCGGAATGGTGTTATATCCCTACCGAGGAGCCGCTGAGCCAGCAGCAAACCAAGCATCGCGCTCCTCCTGACGCATTTAAGACGCATTTAAAGCTGTAAACTCTCCCAAAAACGTGCTTTGGGGGGCAATCTGAAGACATCATCTGTCATGTTTCTTCTTCTTTTTTCCCCTTTTTTTTTGTAGTCGCCTGCATTTCAACCCTTGCACCCCCTCCCCCCTCCCTTTGGGGTCAAGGCATATTTTATTTAGCATAGTCTGCCGGCATTATTCCCCCCCACATTAGCAATTGACAATTATTAGCCCCCAGCCTCATAAATCAGCTGCGTGACCCGTTATTATTGTTGAATTGAATAGCTGTTGGGGAAGTGAGGGTCAGTGTCATTAACTTACCCCCCTCCCTCTTCCTCCTCCTCTCCTCCTCTCCTCACCAACCCCACCCTCGGGCCCCCTGAAGGCATTTGGCCCCCTCTATACAAGGACCTGCTGGCTAATAATGCCGTGTGGTCTCTGCCCCTAAAAGCTTAATCACACATGCATTAAGCGGCGGACAGCGGCCCTTTTGTGCGCACGTAGGTTTACTGGAATTAAGCGATTAATGGTCATCGGAGCGGCAGGCGACACGAGAATGATGGAGTGGTTTTTAATGTCAGAAAGGGGAAGAAAGGAGCTCGGCCCCTGTAGGAGCGGAGGCGTCGGGGTTAGAGGAGGGAGGGGAGTAATTACAGTAGGCCGTGTCTCCCAATCCATCATAAAACGTCAAGGTCATTGTGAATGATATTGATTATTATACAGCTTATTGTAATCTTTATTGTGGCTTTCCTTGATATTATAATATGCAAAACACCACATGTAAACACCTGCTATCAATTTCAAAAGAGGCATAATTTGCCACCCCCTTACTAACAACACCCCCCCCCACCCCCCTTCATATTCTTTTGATGTGTTATGACTGAACACGTGGCCATCATCTGCATATAATGAACTATAGACTTTAGTTTATATCATAAAATAAGGTTGTGTTTTAACCCAAATGACATGAAGCTGTAAAGATGTTGAATTTCAGGTTTCTAGACCAGGATTGTTGTCTGATAATGTGTTTTTCTTACAAGTATGACGAGTCGTGATTATCCTAAATATGTATTGAGTAATGGGCAGGGGCGTAGCCAGCAATTAAAAGGCCCTAGAGGCTCTCCAGGCCCCTTGTGACCCCCTTTTGTTAATGTTCCTTCTGCATAATCACCTGTCAGGTCCCATCTAACGAGAAGACCCTCATACTATACTTTACACTCTAATAATATACCATAATACACATTATTTATGCTTTAAATATAGTTATTCATACATATTGCAACTTGTAAACTGAAACAAACATGTTTTTAATGTTTTTATTACAGGGATAAATCGTCACATGATCATCCGAAATATGAAATGGGTGATGGACAGGTGTGTAGCTAGCAGTTCTAAGGCCATGGGGGATCTCTGGGCCCCTCATGCGGTCTTATGGTCGTACATTAACCTCTTGATTTTGCCACCATCTGCATAAGTCATCAGTCATATAAGCTCATAAGCATATCATCTCAGGACCTCTTGTTATTACTTGACAACACTTTTACATATATTACACACTTTATAGGATTGTTTTGCCAAATAAAGCCAAATATAAATAAAGTCTGTTATTGAATGCAAATGCTCCCCAAAATGGCTCTGTCTAATCTTCTGTGACGTTGGAATATGGAGGGATGGAGGGAAAGGACTAGATACTACACATTGTGAACATACAGATATAATATTAAACTTCAAACACCCATTGGAGTTATAGTTAAGCAGGCTATAGGTCAGATTTATAAAATGTAAATAATTAGGTGACTTAGTTGCCATAGGCACTTGTAGTCAACGTGCCAGTAAGTCATTTTCAGAGGGTCCCTTGCAAACAGCACCAAGTTAAGGTCGAGCTTAGTGTGTGAGGGGATGTTAATGATAATGAAGACACAAATTGTGAGGCAATATTTTCATTTCTAGTCATGCAGTATGCAGCAGGTTTTATTATTTGACAAATTTCGGGATGTTACAGACAAGAACGACTTTTCATAAGAGCAAGGAAAAATCCTAAAAGGGTCCTTTACTAACCATAATCTTTAGTTCTAATGATTGCATCCTAAATACGTATATACTTATACTCTGTCATTCTCTGAAGCACTTTAGAACACTGTGTGTGAAAAGTGTTACACTCATAAGGTTTGTTATATTGAGCATCAGTAACAGCCTGCAGTCATACAGCAGGTTGTTATTAAGGATGATGAGTCATCTGGCTTCTCTCATGGCAGATAAGCTGTATGTGATCAGTGTTAAACAGGAGCGTAGCTATGGGAACAGTGAGGGATCATATACAGTCACAGTGCTATTTAAGACAAGGATGCATTATATTCTACTTTTTTATTGTCTTTCTAAAGGTTTTTTTAATATTTCCGTAGGCATCTGGAAACTGATGAATGGATGGATGGATCTGAATCAACATACACAGTGATGTATAGATATAGATATTTCATTCATGTATGTGCAGTCTTAAAGAAATATAAATGTATTAAAACTTAGAAGCTCTATACGTTGTTTATGTGTCTTTCTTTAGTATTTGTTGACATGAGGATGTGTTTGATGTTTGGCCCAGACAGCTAACAGCAACTATAATAATCACCAGACCAACCAAACTCTTCACTCTTCTTCTCCTCTTTAATCCAGACGTTATGTTGAACCACATCCATCTCTGAGAAGCAGGATCTTGACAACATCATCATTTCTGTCCTCACTAGAAGGAAACTCAAATGTGTAAACTGTGTATTTGACACAAAGGAAGTCCACTTCCTTCCATTCCTTGTTCACTTCATCACTGTTGCTCTTCCTCAGGAAAATCATCTTTATTGATGGCAAAGGGTGACTTATACTGCCATGACCATCAGCCAATGGCAGCGTCTGTGGATCAATCAAACCTAATTTGATTGGATGTAATTCTTAAAGAACAGCCAGATGGGAGCCATCAGAGGCAGCCTGTCCTCTGCAAGGCACTGATTCACTTCCTGTTCCAAGAAGGCCGTTCTCTGCTGCTCTGCAGGATGAGCCTGCAACACAGATCTTGAATAGATAGATTATGTGTTCTGTTTAAAATCAATATATTTGAACGGCCAGTTAGCTGATGCACAAAATGGCTGCTGGGGAATGTTTTATTACGTCACACAAACGAGTGGCAGTGAATTGCATAGAGACGACATCGTGCTAGAGGACGTAAACAAGATGAGCGCATCTTTCAGTGGCAGTAGTGTTGAATTTCCCACATTTCTCTGGAAAATGAAGCAATGACAGGGTTATAACAAATACTCCTGCAGCCATCTTAGCTTTAGGAAGAGATTTCCGAGACTCTGCCCTTCTACTCCGTCCATTTCTATGCCCTGTACCTCATCTTCTCCGCCTCCCCTGAGGAAGCTTGACGTGACAAATAGCTGGATCTGCACTTTTCTGCAGCAAAACCAACATGCCCCTCATCATCGCTGGCTGTAAATTTGATCAGAACACATCCAGAATCCCCCTGGCTGCCTGATGATGAATTGGCATATTAGGAGCGATGTTTATGCATCAGGCCAGCTCTCTGGCAAATGACAGCAAATTGCCTCTCAGACAAATCTCCGGTCTGGGATTCCAGCGGCTGGGGATGAACTGAACCTTAGCGGATCCCACAGGTTCAGGGAAAGTATGATGATTTGTCCTTAATCGCCAGATTCAGCGATCCTTTTTCTCTGAGAGTGCTCATTCTCGACTCATTTGCACAGAGGTGATATCATTAACACAAACACAAATAGACAGAATTACTGTAAAGCAGCAACATAATAACAACCACTTTACCATCCAAACAAATAAGTGATGTTCTGAGGCTTTGCCATTGTCCCGAAATCAATATGACAAACGTACAGCAGCACAGCAGCACTTTACTACTTCATATACATTCATAAACAGGAGCACTTGTAATAATTCAGTGGAAAAGTACTCAATTACTGCTGCTATTAGTGTATTCAAAAGGTCAATGTCATTTAAAGTAAACCAACACTGGATGTAATGGAAAATCCATTTACATATTGTGAAGATTGTGTGAGTTTAATTTCTGCTCTTTTTTATCCTTCTTTTTCAGTAAATCATCCAGTTCCTTTCCTTTTCTAAACCGGTTTATACTAGGAGGAGACGCTCCTGATGATGCATACCTCCACCAAGACTGAGTAGTCCTCCATTTACGACTGTGTCCCCCAATGATGAAATTTAACTGTATTAAACCACCAATTACAAGCCAACCGATGTTCCAATTTTTTTCAACTATTAATTGTCCACGATTCCTCCTTACTGTTTATTTACCTTTTTTTTAAAAAAAACACATTGTGTCAAAGTGTTCTTCCCCGTTGATGGAGAGAGCTGTGAAGTCAGAGGTTGAGCTCGGCTGTTCATGTAGCTTCTGTATAAATTTATGTCAGCCTTCCACGCTGCGGCTTGGTCTGGCCTCCGTCCAGATTGAAGCCACAGAATGAAAACCAATCGCCCTGGGCTGATATAGAGTAACAGTGAGAAGATGGAGCAATAACGCTAATGTGATCAAAGAGAATGGCTCTCTGAATGGAGGTGGGATGAAAGCCACACATGCCCGAAATCTGGATTTGCAGACCGTGGCAGAGGTGACAGAATGATGAAGTTTCAATCGGATTTACTGGCAGTGGAGGCAAAGTGGCCTTAAACCGCTACCACTCATGTGTTTATATGGAATTGATAGGTTATGTGTGTTCATATAAAGGAAATTACATTGGTAAACTTGGTGAGATTGTAGTTATACATAAATAAAATCCCAGATTGAAAGAAATGTGAAAGATGTATATGTTTCTATATTTTGCAATACATTTCTGTGTATTACCTGATAAAGTGAATCGTTTATCGTCGAGTTCACTTGATCAAACCTTGGTGCCTCCCAGATCTCGATTCACTTGATTGGTCTATATGCATTTAGGAGGAGGAGGGACAGATGGAAGATATGCAGCGCTGTGGTGAGGACAAGGATGGAGAACTGCTGACATAGATAAATAATTAAACTTGAAAGAAATCTTTCTTATTGGAGCCCATTGTGCTGTGAATAATATGTCAGGCTAACATCATTTTCATCGATTTCACATGTTTGGGTTCCCGGCGGAAATTTCTGGTCATCTAGTGGTCCAGGTAACAGTTTGAGAACCACTGAGGGAAAGGCTTAGAAAGTCCAATGTTTCCTTTTAAGTGTATACTTGAGAGGAAACATGAAATAGGATAGAAATACTATTCAAAAGTACTTTTTATGACGATAGTATAATCAGGTTCTATCTTCCCTCCGGACACGTTTTGAGATGCACAACTTTGAAAAAGTTTTGCCACAAATATTTGACCTTTGACATCTTCAAACATTAAATGCATAAAAATAACAAAAATAACCACACAAGAACCACAGCATCCTTCACCCACTGAATACATGTACTTGACTCCTTTTCCACCAAAACACCAGAGTGGTTCTTATAACACTGAGTTAGTTGAGGATTTACCTCCAAATTCTATATCTCTATTTCTATTCTATTGTATTTCTGAGCTGGAATGTTGTGCAATCGACAATCGAAACTACTAAGCTGCCAATCATCCTCATATTTGGTCTGTCAGAGTCCTTTCATAGACACCAGCAGCATTTGACACCCAGAGGCAGCGACCAGCTTGTTTATCTCCCATTCAAATACAATCACAAAATGCCCACCAGCTCGCCTCCCTGCGCTCCGTCCGTCCGTCCGTCCGTCTGTTCGCCCTCTCCTTCCCCCATGCTTGTGTTTGCAGGTTTGCATCTGAATCAGGGGGTTTGGCGGGGGCCCGAGCGCTCGGCCACGTGGACCAGATTGATGTCATTGTCTCGGCACACTGACCTTTGCTGTAATACCCACGGCAGACATCACAAACTCTCACATCAATTTAGCCCAATTGGATGTGGCATGTCTTGGCTAACTCAATTTGCGGAGAAATGCACCTGTCTCTGCCTTCCCTCCCTATAGATTTACTGAAGGGGAGGGGGGGGGGGAAGGGAGAGCGAGGGGTGGGGGTGGGGGGGGAGCTTTGGAGTGGAGTTGGCCGCTGATCCACTACCCCCCAACCGCTCCCTCTCTCTCACACACACACACACACACACACGTATAAACACCACACACCAACTTGTCTCTCTTTCTCAGCTCCTTTTTTCTCTGCCATACTTTGCAGATGTAGCTCCTCTGCAGTAGCACACACCCTGCATTTGTGAGTGTGTGTGTGTGTGTGTGTGTGTGTGTGTGTGTGTGTGTGTGTGTGTGTGTGTGTGTGTGTGTGTTTGCGTGCGCGTGTGTGTGTTCCAAGGTCTGGGCAGAGCGTCTGGGAGGAGCAGAAGGAGAGCCATTAGCCCAGCAGTAATCAGATTAGAGCGACGTTAAAGGGGGATGTGAATTTAAACAGCCAGCAGAGAGAAGAAGAGGAAAAGTTGGAGGTGTTATTAAGGTTGTTCATTACTCATATGCTGTGTGTGTGTGTGTGTGTGTGTGTGTGTGTGTGTGTGTGTGTGTGTGTGTGTGTGTGTGTGTGTGTATGATGTGTATAGGAAGCATGTGTTGAAATATGAGGTGCAAGGTCACTCTTGTATGCGGCGTATGAGTCTGTACAGTCTGTGTTATTTTAGAAGTATATAGATGTGTGTGTGTGTGTGTGTGTGTTTGTTTGTTTGTGTGTTTGTTTGTTTATGCAAAGCAGGCGAGCTGTCAGAGATGAATAATCTGTGTTGGGTACTGAGCATTAGGTAATGAGCAGCATGCTGTGAGGTGAGACATGAGCCCTTCATCAGCACA